>NC_141005.1:57332982-57944818 GCF_052327205.1 Somniosus microcephalus
TTGGACATGAGTCTAGGTTCGGATCTGACATGGCCCTGTGGGTAGCGGAGCGGGCCCAGGGGCCGTGTAGCCTGATCCTGCTCTTATTTTGTGTGTCTAATTCTGTTAGATTCAGGAGATGGTTCTGTGATAGTAGATTGGCGGTTAGGATCAGATCAGCCATGATCTTATTAAATGGCGGAGCAGGCTCGAGGGGCCGATTGGCCTACTCCTGCTCCTATTTCTTATGTTCTTATGAGTGCTGCTCCCGTCTCCACAAAAGTACTGCGGCCGACTGCCAGACCGTCTTCACGCCCCTCTGGGATTAACTCCGCCTCTCTACCCTAGAGTTACCAACACTGGTTCAACGTATTCCTGGAGATTTGATCACATGAGCTCTCTCTTCCAACTACTCCTCCATCTCTAATATTTTTATAACTAACAAATAAATGCGTTCAAAGAAAATGAAAACAAAACACCCCATTTTGTTTTTAATGCCCCTATGATATTTCTCCAGGGTTGCTCGCAGCAGTGTCCTGGAGATTAATCTTCAACTCCCAGGGACTCCAGGGCAATCCTGGAGAGTTGGCAACCCTGCTGTATCCCTGCCACCTAGAGCTGACGTGCTGGCTGGATCACAGTAAGAGCCAGTTGATTTCCTGTCCTGCCACAACCAGAGAGCCTGTCTGGTGCCCGCAGCTCGCCAGCCGCCTTCAAATGAAGCCCAAACCTGTAAATGGTTCAAGCCTCCCAACACCAGCCTTGAGCGGGCAGCATGGCCACTCCACTGACCTCATGCCCGTCTTGAGCAGACGTCAAAAATTACCCCCATTGTATTCCTAGTTTGTTGCTGCATGTGTGTAATTATCTCACTTGTAAATACTTTTAACTATTAGTTTTAATCTGAACATGAAGGACTGACTGTGTGCTATTTACCACCTTTCAAAACAGGCATGAGAACATGATGGTAGTCCATGTAATCTCAGGTATATCCTACAGTGCAGAAGAGTGATTGCTACTTCTGTGATATGTTATCCCGTTCATATCACACATAAGGTGCCAAGTTTCGGTTCATAGGATACATGGATATGCCTGTGGTAACCTCTATTTTGCTGCGAACATGTGTGAAATATGTTGGGAGAAAGTCCAAGTTGTAACACACACCATTGGAGAATGGGCTTGACGGAGTAGCCGGGTCATGCTGAGGAAAGTGAATCATTATCAGCAGGTATAGCTGTGAGCCTGGGTGCTGCAGCGCTCTTGTGCTTTTTGTTCTATGTATTAGGGTAGCTCCCTGGCACTATTGAGCACATTCTGTAATATTGCACTTTTCAAATGTGAGGCAAATACCACAGCAACAGAAAAATAACTGTGAATGCTGAAACTTGCATGCTCATAGTTATTTGAAACTTGCAATTTATAACTCTATGTCTGGCCACTGGACCTTCCCCACTGGTTGGAGCTGACCCGTACAGGCCAGCAGCTAGAATTTCCAGCACGGATATAGTGAGCAGCCACAGCTTCAGAAAATGGTTTCCTTCCACACCAACGACAAGGGGTGTCGCTGCTTGGAGTGGCTGCTGTAAACCACTTTTCAGGCAGGTTTTGGTGCCTCATTTACCTTACAGTGCTCCAACTGAAGTCAGGATGCAGAAGTGATGAACGGTCCCACCTGAGAAATCCGTGTCAGCCTAGATTTTGTGCTGCAAATCTTTGGGGCTTGAACGCACAACCATCCTGACTGGGAGGTGAGCTTGCTACCAACCGAGCCACAGCTGACACCAAACAAACGTGATGAAGCGTAATGGTAGGTTCTGCATGTATAGGTTTCTGGCTTTTCTTTCTCTTCCAGCACTTAGTTTTTCTTACTTTTAGATTTCTATTTGTATTGAACTGCAATTGTAGAAAACTCAGATTTGACATGGATGTTCATGAACAGACTTGTGTGACTCCAATTATGTGACTCCCTTTTGCAGTACCTCTCACATTGTATAATAATACAGCTCCTCGAGAATTTGCTGAAAGAAATGGACGAAAAATAGAAAGCATTTTTTTTATATAAGTCTGATTTCAAAAAGTGGGTCGTGGGCAAGCTGTGCAACTAAATAACTGTTATTGAAACAAGAATGGGTGTGAAACTGTGAGCAGCAATTACAACTCTGTGTATTATATACAGCCAATAGGAACACAGTGAGGAGCCAGTGTGGGCAATCTCTTCCTCACTGAGCTGTGAAAGAAATTTTAGAGTTCAAAAAAATAATTATATTTTGGAATGTAAAATAAAGGTAATTGAGTCAAAATAAGAATGTTAAATGAGGCAGCCCTTCATACAACTTGTGTTCTCACCAATTAGCTCCTGAAGCTGGCCTCTCATACTGGTCTGAAAGAGTCAATTGCCCTTTAGCACTTCACCCATGTGGCCATGTAAACTTAGACAATGACTATCAGCAGCCTCTTTGACCATGGAGGGTATCATAGCCGAGCCCACTCGTGTTCTCACCAAATGCATGTTCTAGTTGTGGGGGGAGGGGTCACTGAATAGTCTCAGATGTAGGAACCCCCACCTCAGCCCTTAGTTGCTGAGACTAATTGTATAGCCCCTTCCATTTGCCCTGGCTGTGATCATCCTGATAAAACCCAGGAATCTCCCTGGTCTGCGTGGTTCTAATATACCTGTTCTGATACCTGTACCTGTCACAGCACAGACATGATGGGCCGAATGGTCTCCTTCTGTGCTGTAAACTTCTATGAAAATACTCTGATCTTGGGCCTCTCGATCTGCATCACAAAAGTACTCCCATGAAATATGAGCTTGCAGGCAATAGTGTCCTTCCATTATTGGTAATGTATAATCCAGTGGGTGGTGCTGCATCACATCACATGGAAGAAAGTTTCCAGTGGTTGATATGTGTTAGCAACATAATGGGAAGATTTCCTCTGGCAATTTCTAACAAAATCGGAAATGCTTCTAAATTTGGTTAGCTAGAAATTGGAGAGCAAAAGAAGTTCTCACACTATGTTCACCATGTCACTAACACATAATGATCAGAGGAAATCTTTCCCCATGGTGAGTTTCTCGTCTTGGCAGGACTGGAGACAAGAAGTAACAAGATGGGGAAAGATGTTTGAGATCGATGGCATTGAAGGGTCTCTTTTATCGCAACCTATCTTGTGATAACTTCCCCAGAGGAAGGACAGGAAAGTGATAGGAAGGGGGTCAACCTGGACTGCTCCCATTTACCACTGGACATCCAGGTTGAGAGCAGAAGAGGCTGAGGGTCAGTCACTTTGCCTCATAGATGGGCGCTAGAGCATTAAGTTGAGGGACCTAAAGAGGAGCACCAATTAATAACATTGTGGGGGGAGGGTAATTATATTTCTTTCATGGAAAAACTCACATTTAAATTTTTCAATTAAAAATGAAACATGCATTTTCATATTTTTGTAAAGTTCACTTAGAAAAGGGTCTGAAGTAATAAATAATAAGACCAGCACACAATGACAAGTGACTCTTATTACGTAGACTAACTAGTTCACTATCATGAAAGATCTCAAAAGCAGGTGACACAAATTAGGAAAAAGGCAGTTAGGAATAAGAAGGGCGGTCAGGCAGGAGTTTTCATACAAAAGCAAAATACTGCAGATGCTGGAAATCTGAAATAAAAACAGAAAATGCTGGAAGTACTCAGCAGGTCAGGCAGCATCGGTGGAAAGAGAAACAGAGTTAACGTTTCAGATCAATGAAGTTTTCATACAAAAGGTAATAGAGTTGTGAAAAAAGTTACCAGGGGAGCCTTTGAAGTGGATGGTACAAATAGGATCAACAGACATTGGATGTACCTACATAGAAACATAGAAGATAGGAGCAGGAGTAGGCCATTCGGCCCCTCAAGCCCGCTCCGCCATTTAATGAGATCATGGCTGATCATCCAAATTCAGTATATGACAAAGGGTCTTGACAAAGGGTTTGACCCGAAACGTTGACTCTTTTTTCTCTCCGCGGATGTTGCCTGGCCTGCTGAGTTTTTCCAGCATTTTCTGTTGTTATTTTGGATTTCCAGCATCTGCAGTATTTTGCTATCATCCAAATTCAGTACCCTGTCCCTGCTTTCTCCCCATATCCCTTGATCCCTTTAGCCTCAAGAAATATATCCAACTCCTTCTTGAATATATTTAATGAATTGGCCTCAACTGCCCTGTGTGGCAGAGAATTCCACAGGTTCACCACTCTCTGGGTGAAGAAATTCCTCCTCATCTCAGTCCTAAATGGCTTACCCCTTATCCTTAGACTGTGACCCCTGGTTCTGGACTCCCCCGCCATCGGGAACATCTTTCCTGCACCTAGTCTGTCTAGTCCTGTTAGAATTTTATAAGTTTCAATGAGATCCCCTCTCATTCTTCTAAACTCCAGCGAGTATAAGCCTAATCAACCCAATCTCTCCTCATACGTCATTCCTGCCATCCCAGGTATCAGTCTGGTGAATCTTCGCTGCACTCTTTCCATGGCAAGAACATCCCTCCTCAGATAAGGCGAACAAAACTGCACACAATACTGAAGGTGTGGTCTCACCAAGGCCCTGTACAACTGCAGCAAGACATCCTTGCTCCTGTACTCGAATTCTCTTGCTATGAAGGCCAACATACCATTTGCCTTCTTAACCGCCTGCTGCACCTGCATGTTTACCTTCAGTGACTGGTGCACAAGGACACCCAGGTCTCGTTGCACTTCCCCTTTTCCCAATCTATTGTCATTCAGATAATAATCTGTCTTCCTGTTTTTGCCACCGAAGTGGATAACCTTGCATTTATTCACATTGGGCAGATGCATGGCAAATGCAGTATAATCACCCAACCTGTCCAAATCATACTGGAGTTTCTCTGCATCCTCCTCACAGCACACACGCCCACCCAGCTTTGTGTTGTCTGCAAACTTGTCTAGATCATTTATATATATTGTGAACAGCTGGGGTCCTAGCACCGATCCCTGCGGTACCCCACTAGTCACTGCCTGCCACTCGGAAAAAGACCCGTTTATTCCAACTCTTTGCTTCCTGTCTGCTAACCAGTTCTCTATCCAAGACAGTACCTTACCCCCAATCCCATGTGCTTTAACTTTACACGCTAATCTCTTACGCGGGACCTTATCGAAAGCCTTCTGAAAGTCCAAATACACCACATCCACTGGTTCTCCCTTATCTATTCTACCAGTTACATCCTCAAAAAATTCCAGTAGATTAGTCAAGCATGATTTACTTTTTGTAAATCCATGTTGACTTTGTCTGATCCTGTCACTATTTTCCAAGTGCTCTGCTATTACATCTTTTATAATGGACTCTAGCATTTTCCCCTCTGGAGAGAGAAGGGATTGAGAAGGACGAGAAGACAGATGGATGGGATTGATCTATGAAAATGGATAGATCTATCAAAACTAATCTGCGGAAACAATATTTCAAAGAGTAGTGGTCAATCTATGGAATAGTCTCCCGAGGGAGACGATGGAAGCAGTTAGTATTGATTCATTCAAATGCAAATTAGATAGATTTCTTTCAGAAAATTCGGAAGAAACTTCATTACCCAGAGAGTGGTGAGAATGTGGAACCCGCTACCACAGGAGTGGTTTGAGGCAAATAGTATAGATGTATTTAAGGGGAGGCTAGATAAGCATATGAGGGAGAAGGGAATAGAGGGTTATGCTGATAGAGTTAGATGAAGAAAGATGGGAGGAGGCTTGAGTGGAGCATAATTGCCGGCATGGACTGGTTGGGCCGAATGGTCTCTTTCGGTGCCGTATATCCTATGTAAAAAAAATAATAAAGGATAGGCAGAAAGGAAAAGGAGGTGGGGTAGCTCTGTTAATAAAGGATAAGATCAGTACAGTAGTGAAAAATGATCTTGGCTCGGAAGATCAAGATGTAGAATCAGTTTGGGTGGAGATAAGAAATAATAAGGGAAAGAAGTCACTGGAAAGTAGTCTATAGGCCCCCTAACAGTAGCTGCACTGTAGGACAGAGTATAAATCAAGAAATAATGGGGGTTTGTAAGAAAGATACTGCAATAATCGTGGGCGATTTTAATCTTCATGTAGATTGGACAAATCAAATTGGCAATGATAGCCTTGAGGACGAGTTCCTAGAGTGTATTCAGGACAGTTTCTTAGAACAATATGTTGTGGAACCAACCAGGGAACAGGCTATTTTAGATCTGGTAATGTGTAATGAGACAGGATTAATTAATGATCTCATAGTAAAGGATCCTCTAGGGAAGAGTGATCATAACATGATAGAATTTCACATTCAGTTTAACGGTGCGAAATTTGGGTCTGAAACTAGATTCTTAAACTTAAATAAAGGCAATTACAAAGTTACGAAGACAGAGTTGGTTAAAGTGGACTGGGAAAATAGATTAAAAGGTAAGACTGTAGATAAGCAGTAGCAAACTTTTAAGGAGCTATTTCATAACTCTCAACAAAGATATATTCCAGTGAGAAAGAAAGGCTCTATGAGAAGGATGAACCATCCGTGGCTAACTAAGGAAGTTAAGGGTATCAAATTGAAAGAAAAGGCATATAATGTTGTGAAGATTAGTGGTAGGCCAGAAGATTGGGAAATTTTTAGAAACTTGCAACGGATGACTAAAAAAATAATAGAGGGAGAAAATAGATTGAGAGTAAACTAGCAAGAAATATAAAAACAGACAGTAAGAGCTTCTACAAGTATATAAAAAGGAAGAGAGTAGCTAAAGTAAACATTGGTCCCTTAGAGGATGAGACTTGGGAATTAATAATGAGAAACAAGGAAATGGCAGGGACTTGGAACAAGTATTTTGTATCTGTCTTCACGTTAGAAGACACTAAAAGCATCCCAATAATAGTGGAAAATCAAGGGGCAAAAGGGAGGGAGGAACTTAACACAATCACTATCACTAGAGAAAAAGTACTAGGCAAACTAATGGGGCTAAAGGCTGACAAGTCCCCTGGACCTGTAGTTTATAGTTACTAGGGTCTTTTCTGGTGTAGCAGGGACTGTTGGTAGACTATACAAGCACCTCAGAGCAGCGGCGGCAGGTAGCGAGAGCGGCGGACCTGTGGGAGACTCGGCAGCGGCAAGGTAATAAAAGCGGCAGCGGGGCCAGGAGAGGCATACCAAACTCCAGTCTGCGAGCTCAGAGGGTAGCAGAGAGGTAAAAAGTATTCGGGGTGTGACGTCACCAGGGAGCAGGTAAGTGATTGGTTGGTGAGTATTTCTCTCTTTTCAATACAAGCTTGAATTCTGTGGTGTTAAATTTCTAGGGTCTCTGTGTTGTAGTGGGGACAGTTGGTAAATAAAGCGCCCTAGAGTATACCTGTAACTGGGGTATTGAATAAATTTTTAAATTAATTAAAGGAGTAAGTCATGGCAGGAGAGCTCAGCCCCGTGTTCTGCTCCTCTTGCTCCATGTGGGAAGTCAGGGACGCTGCCAGTGTCCCTGGCGACCATATGTGCGGGAAATGCATCCAGCTGCAGCTACTTGTAGACCGCATTGCGGCGCTCGAGCTGCGGGTGGATGAGTTTTGGAGCATGCGCGATGCTGAGAGGGTCGTGGATAGCACGTTTAGCGAGTTGTTCACGCCGCAGGGTAGGGCTGCACAGGCAGAAAGAACTTGGGTGACCATCAGGCGGAGCAACAGAGGCAGGCAGGAAGTGCAGGGGCTCCCTGCGGACATCCCCCTTTCAAACAGGTATACCAAGTTGGATACTGTTGAGGGGGATGACTCACCAGGGGAAGGCAGCAACAGCCAGCTTCCTGGCACCAGGGACGCTTCTGCTGTTCAGAAAGGGAGGAAAAAGAGTGGGAGAGCAATAGTGGTAGGGGATTCTATCGTAAGGGGAACAGATAGGCGTTTCTGTGGCCGCAAACGTGACTCCAGGATGGTTTGTTGCCTTCCTGGGGCCAGGGTCATGGATGTCACTGAGCGGCTACAGGGCATTCTTAAGGGGGAGGGTGAGCAGGCAGAGGTCGTGGTCCACATTGGGACCAACGACATAGGTAGGAAGGGGGATGAGGTCCTGCATCAAGAATTTAAGGAGCTAGGTAGCAGATTAAAAAACAGGACCTCAAAGGTTGTAATCTCTGGATTACTCCCAGTGCCACGTGCTAGTGAGTATAGGAATAGGAGGATAGAACAGATGAATGCGTGGCTAAAGAGTTGGTGCAGGAGGGAGGGTTTTAGTTTCCTGGATCACTGGGCCTGCTTCTGGGAAAGGTGGGACTTGTACAAGTCGGATGGGTTGCACCTGAACCAGAGCGGGACAAATATCCTTGCGGTGAGGTTTGCTAGCACTGTTGGGGGGGGTTTAAACTAACTTGGCAGGGGGACGGGATACAGAGGGGAGCTGAAATAGGGGGTGATGTGCTGCCAATTATAGAGAAAAAAACAAGTCAGCTTGGTAGACAGGGCAAATATACAAGGGCAAGGCTGGATGGCATCTATTTTAATGCAAGGAGTCTTGCAAATAAGGTGGATGAACTGAAGGTGTTGATAAACACATGGGAGTGTGATATTGTTGCTATCACGGAGACGTGGTTGAGGGAGGGGCAAGACTGGCAGCTCAATATTCCGGGGTACAGAATCTTCAGGCGAGACAGAGGGGGAGGTATAAGAGGAGGGGGTGTCGCAATATTAATTAAGGAGTCAATTACTGCAGTAAGGAGGGATGACATATTAGCAGGTTCCTCTAATGAGGCCATATGGGTGGAGCTTAAAAACAAAAAGGGGGCAAGCACTTTGCTGGGAGTGTACTATAGGCCTCCAAACAGTCAGGGGGAGATAGAGGAACAGATATGTAGGCAAATCTCAGAGAAATGTGCAAATAATAGGGTAATAATAATGGGGGATTTCAACTTCCCCAATATTAACTGGGATAGTCAGAGTGTGAAAGGCACAGAGGGTGTAGAATTCTTAAAGTGCATCCAGGAGAGCTTTTTGAGCCAGCATGTAGAAGGTCCTACAAGAGAGGGGGCGGTACTGGACCTAATTCTAGGGAATGTGGCCAGCCAAGTGGAAGAAGTGCTAGTAGGTGAGCACTTTGGTGACAGTGACCATAATATGGTGAGATTTAAGGTGGTCATGGAAAAGGACAGGGATGGGCCGGAAATAAAGGTTCTAAATTGGGGGAAGGCCGATTTTAATAGGATAAGGCAGGATCTGGCCAAAATGGACTGGGATCAGCTACTTGTAGGAAAATCCGCATCGGAGCAATGGGAGGCTTTCAGAAGGGAGATTGAGATCATACAATGGCAACATGTTCCCGTAAAGGTCAAGGGTGGTTCCAAAAACCACAGGGAACCTTGGATGTCAGGGGATATACGAGAATGGATTAGAAAAAAAAGGAGGGCTTTTGGCAGATACAAAAGGCTAAAGACGGAGGAAGCCCTAGAGGAGTACAAAAAGTGCAGGGGGATACTTAAAAAAGAAATTAGGAGATCAAGGAGGGGCCA
Source organism: Somniosus microcephalus (assembly GCF_052327205.1). Taxonomy (NCBI): domain Eukaryota; kingdom Metazoa; phylum Chordata; class Chondrichthyes; order Squaliformes; family Somniosidae; genus Somniosus; species Somniosus microcephalus. Next base: position 57,342,439 of record NC_141005.1, read on the forward strand.
TGAAATAACACTGGCGAGCAAAATAAAGGAAAATCCTAAGATGTTTTATAAGTATATTAAGGGTAAGAGGATAACTAGGGAAAAAATAGGGCCCATTAGGGACAAAAGTGGCAATCTGTGTGTGGAGCCGGAAGATGTAGGAGGGGTTCTAAATGAATTTTTTGCATCTGTTTTCACTATGGAGAGGGACGATGTGGACATAGAAATAGGGCGGGGGGACTGTGATATGCTCGAACATATTAACATCGAGAGGGAGGAGGTATTGGCGGTTTTAGCAGGCCTAAAAATGGATAAATCCCCAGGCCCGGACGAAATGTATCCCAGGCTGCTGTGTGAGGCAAAGGAAGAGATTGCGGGGTCTCTAACACATATATTCAGAACCTCTCTGGCCACAGGGGATGTGCCAGAGGACTGGAGAACCGCTAATGTAGTAGCATTATTCAAGAAGGGGAGTAGGGAAAAACCGGGGAACTACAGGCCAGTGAGCCTAACATCAGTGGTAGGAAAATTATTGGAAAAAATTCTGAGGGACAAAATTAGTCTCCACTTGGAGAGGCAAGGATTAATCAGGGATAGTCAACATGGCTTTGTCAAGGGAAGATCATGTCTGACTAATTTGATTGAATTTTTTGAGGGGGTGACTAGGTGTGTGGATGAGGGTAACGCAGTGGATGTGGTATACATGGATTTCAATAAGGCCTTCGATAAAGTCCCGCACAGGAGACTGGTCAAGAAGGTAAGAGCCCATGGAATCCAGGGTGCCTTGGCACATTGGATACAAAACTGGCTTAGTGGCAGAAGGCAGAGGGTGATGGTCGAAGGTTGTTTTTGTGACTGGAAGCCTGTGGCCAGTGGGGTACCACAGGGATCGGTGCTGGGTCCCTTGCTGTTTGTGGTCTACATTAATGACTTGGATATGAATGTAAAAGGTATGATCAGTAAGTTCGCGGATGATACAAAAATTGGTAGGGTGGTAAATAGCGAGGAGGGTAGTCTCAGTCTGCAGGACGATATAGATGGGTTGGTCAGATGGGCGGAACAGTGGCAAATGGAATTTAACCCGGAAAAGTGCGAGGTGATGCACTTTGGGGGGACTAACAAGGCAAGGGAATACACAATGAATGGTAAGACCCTAGGCAAGACGGAGGGTCAGAGGGATCTGGGTGTGCAAGTACACAGATCCCTGAAGGCGGCGGAACAGGTGGATAAGGTGGTAAAAAAGGCATATGGGATACTTGCCTTCATTAGCCGAGGCATAGAATATAAGAGCAAGGAGGTTATGATGGAGCTGTATAAAACACTGGTTAGGCCACAGCTGGAATACTGTGTGCAGTTCTGGTCGCCACACTACAGGAAGGATGTGATAGCTTTGGAGAGGGTGCAGAGGAGATTCACCAGGATGTTACCAGGGCTGGAGCGCTTCAGCTATGAAGAGAGACTGGGCAGATTGGGTTTGTTTTCCTTGGAGCAGAGGAGGCTGAGGGGGGACATGATTGAGGTGTACAAAATTATGAGGGGCATAGATAGGATGGATACTAAGGAGCTTTTTCCCTTAGTAGAAGGGTCAATAACTAGGGGGCATAGATTCAAGGTAAAGGGCGGGAGGTTTAGAGGGGATTTGAGAAAGAACTTTTTCACCCAGAGGGTGGTTGGAGTCTGGAACTCACTGCCTGAAAGGGTTGTGGAGGCTGGAACCCTCACAACATTCAAGAAGCATTTGGATGAGCACTTGAAATGCCATAGCATACAAGGCTACGGACCAAATGCTGGAATATGGGATTAGATTAGACAGGGCTTGATGGCTGGCGCGGACACGATGGGCCGAAGGGCCTCTATCCGTGCTGTATAACTCTATGACTCTATGACCTGATGGCCTGCATCCTAGGGTCTTAAAAGAAGTGGCTGCAGAGATAGTGGTTGCATTGGTTGTAATCTTCCAAAATTCCCTAGATTCTGGAAAGGTCCCAGCGAATTGGAAAACCACAAATGTGGTTCAAGAAAGGAGGGAGACAGAAAGCAGGAAACTATAGGCCAGTTAGCCTAACATCTGTCATTGGGAAAATGCTGGAATCCAGCATTAAGGAAGTAGTAGCAGGGCATTTAAAAAATCATAATACAATCAAACAGAGTCAACATGGTTTTATGAAAGGAAAATTGTGTTTGACAAATTTATTAGAGTTCTTTGAGGATGTAACAAGCAGGATGGATAAAGGGGAACCAGTAGAGGTAGTGTATTTGGATTTCCAAAAGGCATTTGATAAGGTGCCACATAAAAGGTTACTGCACAAGATAAGAGCTCATGGTGTTTGGGGTAATATGTTAGCATGGATAGAGGATTAGCTAACTAATAGAAAACAGAGAGTCGGGATAAATGGGTAATTTTCAGGTTGGCAAACTGTAACTAGTGGGGTGCCACAGGGATCAGTGCTGGGGCCTTAATTATTTGCAATCTATATTAATGACTTGGATAAAGGGACCGAGTGTACTGTAGCCAAATTTGCTGATGATACAAAGATAGGCGGGAAAACAAGTTGTGAGGAGGACACAGAGTCTGCAAAGGGATATAGATAGGTTAAGTGAGTGGGCAAAAATTTGGCAGATGGAGTATAATGTGGGAAAATGGGAGGTTATCCACTTTAGTAGGAAGAATAGAAAAGCAAAATATTATTTAAATGGAGAGAGACTACAGAATGCTGCAGTACAGAGGGACCTGGGGGTTCTCGTACATGAAACACAAAAAGTTAGCATGCAGGTACAACAGGTAATTAGGAAGGCAAATGGAATGTTGGCCTTTATTTCAAGGGGGATGGAGTATAAAAGTAGAGAAGTCTTGCTGGAAATGCAAAGGGCGTTGGTGAGTACTGCGTACTGTTTTGGTCTCCTTATTTAAGGAGGGATATACTTGCATTGGAGGCAGTTCAGAGAAGGTTCACTCGGTTGATTCCTGGGACGAAGGGGTTGTCTTATGAGGAAAGGTTGAGCAGGTTGGGCCTATACTCATTGGAGTTTAGAAGAATGAGAGGTGATCTTATTGAAACATATAAGATTCTGAGGGGGCTTGACAGGGTAGATGCTGAGAGGATGTTTCCCCTTGTGGGGGAATCTAGAACTAGGGGGCATAGTTTCAGAATAAGGGGTCGCCCATTTAAGGTGGAGATGAGGAGGAATTTCTTTTCTCAGAGGGTCGTGAATCTTTGGAATTCTCTACCCCAGAGAGCTGTGGAGGCCGAGTCATTGAATATATTCAAGGCTGAGATGGACAGATTTTTGAACTTCAGGGGATCAAGGGTTATGGAGAACAGGGTTATGGGGGGCACGGTGGCATAGTGGTTAGCACTGTTGCCTCACAGCGCCAGGGACCCGGGTTCAAATCTGGCCTCGGGCGACTGTCTGTGTGGAGTTTGCACATTCTCCCTGTGTCTGCGTGGGTTTCCTCCGGGTGCTCCGGTTTCCTCCCACAGTCCAAAGATGTGCAGGTTAGGTTGATTTGGCTATGATAAATTGACCCTTAGTGTTAGGGGATTAAATACGCGGGGTTACGGGGATAGGGTGGGATATGTGTCGGTGCAGGCTCGATGGGCCGAAATGGCCTCTATCTGCACTGTAGATTCTGTGATTCTGTGATTCTGTGAAAAGTGGAGTTGAGGCCAAGATCAGATCAGCCATGATCTTATTGTATGACGGAGCAGGCTCGAGGGGCCGAATGGCCTAATCCTGCTCCTATTTCTTATGTTCTTATGTAACATTGTGAGATACAGTATATGAGTAATTTGAGACATGGCATGTGGTAAGTGTAGCATGCTTGGGAGGAAGAGGTGACTTTGGATCTATAGTTCCCCAAGCTCTCCACCACTGGGATTTTCCTCGTGTCATTTCTGGGTCTGGTGTAGACTGATTGATAGAGAGTGATTAGTCAACAACTCCATTATCATTGTATCATGTGACTACCAGGATGGGAGAAGGCAAATTAGATGGACCATGGCCTTTATTCGTCCAGCAATTCCTATGTTCCTATGAGAAACTTGGTGGACCTCACATTCCTAAAAATGTTAATAATTTGGGATTTCTTTTCTTCTCCATTTGATGGGAGGAATTACTACGGCTTATCTGTGCAGCATCATTGTTCTTAAATATCATGCGGTTTAATATAAAACATCAACAAAACCTGTAACCAAGGCGGTTCCTGTGGGTCCAGTTGGTCACACAGTGTTGGACCCCAGAGAGAGGTTCTTAGTTCAAATCTAACATATTGCAGGTCAATAGCAGTTGTCCTGTCTGACCAGATGTACAGGATTTAGCTCTTGTTTGATCCATAGGAAGGTATTAAAGGAAATGAGTCCCCAGCTTTCCTATAAAGCGAACATCCTGCTTATCTGTGTTCCAGTTAACTGGCTTCTATTGCATAATAAAAAGGAAGTATTGGGCCAGTGTATTGATACCCAGGCTCAGTGACGATATGCTTTTAGGATGGCAAATCCTGTAACCATGGAAACGATTATGCCAGTGTAAGCTATCCTGGATCATAATAGGGATTGAAGTGCATGGAAATGAATTCAAAATAAATCAATTAAGGCTACAGCTGGGTTACGGTACCTGCCCTGAGAATGTTTAGTAAGCTGGACCCCATATTACTAAAACATGTGAATGCAAAGGGATTTCAGAGAGAAGGCAGTGGTTTTTATTTACTTTCTGCACTATTTTGCGGTGATTTTATTTTCCCAGCTCCACAAACTCTCACTACCCCCAACTCCAAGTACCATGTATTAATCCCGACCTGTCCTCAGGACTCTGTAATTAGCTAGAGTTCACACAGTGGCTTAGTGGGGAAGGGGTTTTACCCAGTTTTATACTGAAGTATACAGACCAGGAGATCTTGGGCTTGACAGTCAGTTTGCGCTGGCTTCAGCTGGGGCCGGGGTATGGCTGCTACAATGCCCATGTCCTTGGGCTAGAGAGGAACAATCAGCCAGGATTCCTACTGCTGCCCACCATCCAGTGACTGTCCGGTAGAAAGTGAGGTTGTGTGGATGGTCAAGTAAAAGCATGATTGGGCAGGGCTGTCCCCCCCCCCAACCCCCCACCACCCCCATCCCCTTGGTGAATGTCCTGCCAATACTCGTGGTCTGGATTTGTACACAAAGAATGGCCACTTGGGTGAAGTACCAGAGGACCGCCAGTGTGCGTGGAACTGGATCGAAGCCCCTTTCAGAAAAGAATGATGGAAAAAGGAACTGTGAAGAGGCGCAGGAGAGGAGCCTAGAATCTGACTCTCTCATTCTCTCCAGTGGGAAAATATCGCTGTGGTACCACCGTGCCCACCCACCTCCGCCTCCCGCGAACATCCTCCAACAACCCAGATGTGATCAGCAACTCACTGGAGACGGTGGCCTTACAGAAATGGTAAAAAGAACTGGAGTGTGAAAAATGAACGCAGAAAAGGACTATTAGCAAGATCCCATCGTCCTGTTAGCAGATACAAAACAGAAAATGTTCCTTTTTCAGCATCAACAACAACAACCACCTGCATTTATATAACGCCTTTAAAGTAGTAAAAATCCCAAGGTGCTTCACAGGAGTGTAATCTGGCAAAAAAAATTGACACAAAGCCAAAGAAGGAGACATTAGGATAGGTGACCAAAAGCTTGGTTTTAAGGAGGGTCTTAAAGGAGGAGAGGGGTGAGGTTTAGGGAGGGAATTCCAGAAAATTCAGAAAAGCATCATTACCTTTCCCCCATTTAGGGTTACCAACCCTTCAGGATTGCCCTGAAATCTCCAGGAATTAAAGATTAATCTCCTGGACACTGCTGTGAGCAACCCGGGAGAGAAATCATTGGGTATTTAAAAAAAAATGTTTTTTCACTTTCTTTGAACACTTTCATTTATTGATTGTAAAAATACTGGAAATGGGAATTAAAGGTCTGTTTGATTGGGTTGGGCGGGTTGAGGCAGGAGGTCATGCGATGAAATCTCCAGGAATATGTCCAAGAGCGGTCGGCGACCCGAACGCCTTTAATGAAGAAACATGTAAAAGCACAAAGACAAAGGTGGCAATTTTGCCCTATGTCCCAGGAATATACACGGCATGAAATGAATATTTTGGCTACTGGATAGAATGAAATGAGAGAGTATTTCTCTTTTCAGGAACGAAGTAATCAGCACATTGTTCCGTACTCGGCACCAGGTTTGTGCAGCCATTAAATGGCGTTTGAATTGATGGGGCGACCACGAGTGCCTGCTCAGTGGAGCCTGCTCTCATGGAGATTTCTGACTAGGACTCATTCATCACCCGCTGAATCTCGGCTTTGTTCCCTGTTATTTTTATTTTGTTATTGTTTAGCGGCAGACAGCTGGGCTTTCCCCTGGGAAATCTGCCTGCAATTCCATAAAGTTTATCTGCATCGCCTAGTTGGTTCTGGACGAGCAGGCAGCTTTCAGCGCAATTTTTCATTCGCTAGGGATGTCTGCAGGTAATGGGTTGAAGTACCCTTTGTAATCGGTTTAGCAGAGTCACAGAGCGTTCTGTAAATGATTCATGGGAGGGTAGGGGGCACGCAATGACTATCTCGGATCCTGAAATTTGCCAGATATTATTTCTAAATGACCGCAGTGGGTCCCTAGGGGATGGTCTTTCATTTGATGATATCTCGGAGATGATATTCATTCAGGAGAAACTGGCGAGTAGCTTTCCTGCACCGTGCTAAGGTTGCATTTGATAAGCGACTGATATTTTCAGGACATCTTCCTTTGGTTATTTTTGAAAGCTGGAACTTTTCACCACTCAGAAAGGTATTCCTCCCCCCCCTCACCCCGCCCGAGAGAAGTAATGCGTCACTCATTACCTGCTTTGCCATGGGAAGACTGGTCAGGCTGCTAAGATTGCTAGCGTCAGTGAAGACCATGGTCTGTGGGAAGAGGCTGGCGTGGTACTGCGACAGTTCTGGCTTGTGGCTGTATACAGCTGCATTAAAAAAAAAAATCATTTTAGTGAGTCCCACTCTAAATATTTGTGCTATATGGCACTTTTTTTATGGGTTACTGTTTTTCTTGTCTTGTTGAACCATCCATAGGGTTGCCAACCCTCCAGGATTGCCCTGGAGCCTCCGGGAATTGAAGATTAATCTCCAGGGCACTGCTGCCGGCAACCCGGGAGACAAAGCATCGGGGCATTAAAAGAATAGTTTGTTTTTTTTGAACGCATTTGTTTATTAGTTACATTGGAGATGGGAAAAAAGGCTGTTTGGCTGGGCGGGGTCGTTGGAGACGGGAGGTCATGTGGTGAAACCTCAGGAATACGTCCAGCCAGAGTTGGTAATACTAACCATGCACCTTCAGAAGTGAATGAGTGCCTCAGTTCCTCCAATTTTCTCCTTATAATGCAGTAACAGAAGAAGCAGCAATGGACTTTATAGGGGCCAAACGCCCCAAAGATGGCAGCAAGGCTCTCTCTGAAGGCCTTGGCTAAGGCCGGGGCCTGAAGAAAATTAAGTGCTGAGCCTGGCTTGGAGGGAGAGGAGCCTGCTTTAAAGTCCTCTCACTTTACTAGGGCAACTCGGCTCCTTTAACACCACTTCCCAGGGCCCATTGCCACTTTCCCCGTAGTGGGCTCAGGAAGCGAGATGGACAAGAGGGAAGTAGGCCAGGAACCCAGGCCCTGCTCTCCCCACTGCCATCTGCATGTGGCGAGCAGGCAGGCAAGGAGTGTCCATCCACAAACCCAGAGGGAGTAGGAGTGGAGGTGGCGGGTAGAAGGAGCAGGAGGGGGGCAGGGAGCATGAGTCGGGTGAGGGAAATCTGGGGTGGTGGTAGGCTTCTCTGCATGAATTTTCCATGATTGCAGAGGAGAATTCCCTTCACTGTCGCATTAGCGAATGTGCTGGTCTTAAAGAGATATCAGCACAACTTCATCAGTGCGGAGTCTTTGTGTTCTCCTTCTGCCTACATTGTAGAGTGTGTGGCTGCGGGAAGCATGTGGCCTGTAAATCACTCAGTTGCTGGACCTAATATAAAAGCAAGCTGTTAATGGCACATCCTGAAGGTGACCCTACTGTGTTTTAACGCACACTTAATCCATATTTGTAATAAGCAAAGGCGAATTACTGGTAATTTATTATTATTTCAATGCAGAATTATTAATCTCAGTGGTGTATTTAAAATGTCAAAACCTCTCCAGGGTTCTGTATTAACAGCATCAAAACCACTTTGGAAATCTACAGGGACCCTTGCAGTGATCACCTGGTAAATGTATAAATTGCCTTTCCACAATTTCCCATCAATATTGGAGACTGCAGAAAAGAAAGATTGGTGTCAGTACAGAAAAGAAATCGATGCAGACAAAAATATTTCCTATCCTTATACAATATATCAAACGACACCATCTTCAGGAGAACTCTGGGGACGGAGACTGGTCCGAGGGAGCCATTTACAGCACGGTGACGTCCAGTACAACTGATGCGATGATCTGTCTTGTGGCTCATGATATCCACCAACCCATTGATGGGTTACTGTCTTGAAACACACAGGGGCTGAAATTGGCTACACAATATTAGGAACGAATGCGTCCATGTAAAATTCCTCTGTCTTCTATTTTGGCAGAGGTGCCATTTAAAGTGAATAGGTCGCGCATCCTTGTAAAAGCAATTTCGTATTTATTTATCTCAGCCTTGAATATACTCAAAGACTCAGCATTCACAGCCCTCTGGGGCAGAGAATTTCAAAGATTCACAACCATGTTCATAATTATGAGAGGTTTTCATAAGGTAAATAGGGAAAATTCTATTTCACATGATCACAATACAATTACAGATGAGGAAGGCCATTCTCCATTCATCCATCCACAACTACCCTAACACCCCCACAATTGCAGCATCCAATTGGTCCTTAAATGATTCATTCCACTACCTTATTTGGAAGTCCATTCCATTTGTTGATCACTCTCTGTGTGAAGAAAAATTTCCTGCTATCAGTCCTAAATTTACCTTATACTAATTTAAACCTGTACCGCTTTGTCCTGCTCACGCAATTTACTTTAAAGCAATTTTCTTCTTCGACAGCACCTCCCAAACCCGCAACCTCTACCATTTAGAAGGACAAGGGCAGCAGGCGCATGGGAACACCACCACCTCCAAGTTCCCCTCCAAGTCACACACCATCCTGACTTGGAAATATATCGCCGATCCTTCATCGTCACTGGGTCAAAATCCTGGAACTCCCTCCTTAACAGCACTGTGGGAGTACCTTCACCACATGGACTGCAGCAGTTCAAGAAGGTGGCTCACCACCATCTTCTCAAGGGCAATTACGGATGGGCAATAACAATGTCATTCTTGGCTATTTCAACACCATTCATGAAGAACCTGTGTTTGTAGGGTTGGTTGATGAATAGAAATTGGCAGGTATCAGAACATTGTACATTTACTCTGGCAATCAGCTCAAATCAGAAACAATACCTACAGTCAAAAGGAAATACATAAGAACATAAGATTTAGAAGCAGGAGTAGGCCTACGACCCTTCGAGCCTGCTCCGCCATTCAATATCATCGCTGATCTTCGACCTCAACTCCACTTTCCCACCCGATCCCCATATATATCTCTTGGTTCCTGTGGAGTCCAAAAATCTATCGATCTCAGCCTTGAATATACTTAAAGACTGAGCAACCACAGCCCTCTAGGGTAGAGAATTCCAAAGATTCACAACTCTCTGAGTGAAGGCATTTCTCCTCATCTCAGTCTTAAATGGCTGACCCCTTATCCTGAGACTATGCCTCTAGTTCTAGACTCTCCAGCCAGGGAAACAATCTCTCAACATTTATCCTGTCAATCCCCCTCAGAATCTTATATGTTTCAATGAGATCACCTCTCATTCTTCTAAATTCCAGAGAGTATAGACCCAATCTGCTCAATCTCTCCGCATAGGACAACCCTCTCATCCCAGGGATCAATCTAGTGAACCTTTGTTGCACCACCTCTAAGGCAAGTATGTCCTTTCTCCGATAAGGAGACCAAAACTGTGCACAGTACTCCAGGTGTGGTCCCACCAAGGCCCTGTACTATTGTAGCAAGACTTCCTTGCTCTTGTACTCCAACCCCCTTGCAATAAAAGCCAACATGCTATTTGCCTTCCTAATTGCTTGCTGTACCTGCACGCTAACTTTCTGTGTTTCCTGTACGAGAACACCAACAATTAATAGTTTCTCACCATTAAAAAAATATAGGCCTAGAAATTCGGTGGGCTGCGCCACCAGTTAGCGCCTAAAGAGGGCACTCAGTGGCTTTAGCGCCACTGGCCACGCCTCCCGCGATATTTAGCGGGGCGCTAATGGCGGCATTAGCCTGTTGCGCTGCGCCGCCACCGATGATGTCATCGGTGTGCGCAGCGCCCCGCTACCGCCCCGATCATGATATTTGGTAGCGCCTGCCTCTGTAGCACCGTTCGCAAATCGCGCCTGGTTCACGGGGCCTACCTGTGGCGGCAGTGGCGCAAATTAAGGTGGAGGTGTGGGGCGGCCATTTTTTCCGGTGGCCGCCTGCCAGCACCTTCGTCCCCGGCCTCCTGATCCCCTCCCCCCCTGGCAGTGCCGGCTGTGTCCCGAGAGCCCGGCACTTCTCCTCGGTGCCGGGCTCTTTTGCCGGCACTCGAGATCACTCATCGCGCTGGTGCAGGCCCCTCCCCCTTAAGAAGCGGAGGAAGGCCTGCAGTACCGCAGCGCGCCGTGCCGCAGCGTGTGGCGCTGTGGCACTTTGCACTGCGATATATTCAGTTTCAGCGCCCTAAGAGGGACGCGAGGCGCCTCGAGCAGCGCCCCGAGTCCCTCTTGGGGCGTTCAAGATGAATTTCCGGCGGGCGCAACTGCTCCGATCGCAGCGGTAATTCCGGCACCCAGGCGAGCTGGGCACCCCGTTTGCGGCTCCACCGAATTTCTCCCCCATAATGTTTCCATAATGTTTTTCTATTCTTCCTACCAAAGTGAATAACCTCACATTTCCCCACATTATTCTCCACCTGCCACCTTATTGCCCACTCACTTAACCTGTCCATATCCCTTTGCAGGCTCTTTGTGTCCTCCTCACAGCTTACTTTCCCACTTAGTTTTGTATTGTCAGCAAACTTTGATACATTGCACATGGTCCCTTCATCGAAGTCTTTAATATAGATTGTAAATAGCTGCGGCCCCAGCACTGATCCTTGCAGCCACCCCACTAGTTCTAGCCTGCGGACCGGAAAAAGTCCCATTTATCCCTACTCTCTGTTTTCTGTCCATTAACCAATCCTCTATCCATGCTAATGCATTACCCCCAACCCCATTAGCCTTTAATGTGGCACCTTATTGAATGCCTTTTGGAAATCCAAATATACTACATCCAATGGTTCCCCATTATCTACAAACTCAAAAAACTCTAATAAATTTGTTAAACATGATTTCCCTTTCATAAAACCATGTTGACTCGGCCTAATCATGTTATGATTTTCTCAGTACCCTGTTACCACTTCCTTAACAATGGATTCCAGCATTTTTCCGATGACTGATGCCAGGCTAACTGGCCTGTAGTTCCCTGTTTTCTCTCTCCCTCCTTTCTTGAATAGTGGGGTTACATTTGCTACCTTACAATCCGCTGGGACCATTCTAGAATCTACTATCTCTGCAGCCACCTCTTTTAGATCCCTAGGATGTAGGCCATCAGGTCCAGGGGAGTTCTCTGCTTTTAGTCCCATTAGTTTCTCAAGTAATTTTTCTCTACTGATAATAATGACTTAAAGTTCCTCACTCTTATTAGCCCCTTGGTTCCCCACCATATTTGGTTACCAACTGATGTAGCATGACTGTCAGCATCATCTCATCCTTCTTGCATGCTGTGCCACTTGTCTGCATGAAATTTTGTCTGTCATTGACCTGCCTATATATGTTTCTACCAAGGTTAGGAGATTTTTTTTAACGCAGAGGCTTGGAATGTCCTACCAGAAATGGTGGTGGAAGCAGAATCAAAAGGGAAGTTTGAAATTATTTTTAAAAGAAAATTTTTAAAGCGCATGGGAATGTGACTAAGTGGACTGCTCTTTCTGAGAGTGGGCAGAAGTGCGATGGGCTGAATGGCCTCCTGTGTTGCAAAATTCTAAGATTGGATTCAGCAGTGACACCTAGGGGTAGAAAGTTGTCTTGGACGATGGCGCAATACGGGCGGTATCGCATCGTCCGCCTGTTATACGCAGTGCCTGATGTTTAATTCCATTGACTGCGATGGCACTGAATATTGGGCGGCGTGTATAACACGCGGCATATGTGATACAGCCCGTTTTGCGCTACCGCACACAATAAATTTCTAACCCCTATTGTCTAGGCTGGGGGTGTCCAAGCTTTTGTTCTTGTGTAACACATAGTGGGCTCGAATTTCCCTGGGCCGTGGAGGCGGGAATGGAGGCGTGTGGGGTGTTAAAATTGCAGAATCGGGGGGCACAAACCCTTCCTGCCCCCAACCCGCCTCCATGCCCGTTTCCCAGGAGGTGGGTACCCGACCTGTGCTGGGAGCCACCTCCCTGAGGTGGGAAGGGGATTAGTGCCAATTAATTTTGTTGTAATCCCTATTTTTATCCCTGAAGTCTGGGCTTCCCGATGGCTCCAAACCACGCCAAGTTAGCAAGGCGGACCGTCGGGCTGAAGGGTTCGAGATGTCCGGTGTTCAGGTGAGTGACGGGTGCATGAGTGCAGAGGTAAGTGTATTTGGTGTGTGTAAAGTGTTTCAATAAGTTTTACTTACCTTTACTTACTAATGCAGGCTTCCTTCCTTCAGGTCTTGAGAGTCCCTCATCTCACCGGCACAGAAAGCAGAATGGCTGCGAGCCGTCAAAAGTTGCAGCCTCTGCTTTCTGTTCTGGAGAGATCACTAAATCAGCCTGAGAGGAAGGAATTAACTTAGAGTACAGATTGTCAGTGTTTGACAGCTTCAAAGAGCTGTCAAACGCTGATATTTCATCTGTCAAAAGCTCTTGACAGATGAAAGGTCAATCTGTGACGTCACCTGTTGCCGGGTGGCCCTTAATTGGCCTGCTGAGCCCACTGGGCGGGCTCAACAAGGTCAATCAAGGGAAACTCGAGTGGGTTGGCCACAACTCGATGGAGGCGGGACTACAACCCCAAAAGTGGGAGTCCTGCCTCCTACTCACCTCCATTGATAAAATCCAGCCCATAGAGTGTAAAGCAGGGGTTTGGGGCCTCATGTAAAGTTTAAATCCATGTTTTTCAAGATGAGAGGGGGTTAGCGCTGTTTCTTCATTGGTTCAGGTGGTGGTTATAAATAACCTGAACTACACCCTCATGGCATATGGTGAATCCACGATAAACTATACCCATGAGGAGGTCTGACCGTAGCTCAGCCACGCATTCCAGATTTGGACTGTGCAAAAGGTGGCAGTTCTACCTTTCTGGCCCTAACCCTTCGCTGCTTTATTGCTCTGTCTGGAGCAGCACAGGAAAGACCTTTGTCCACAGCACCGACTGTTCGACATCGGGAAACAATTTAATTCAGCAAGTTTTACTTTTCTTCCTGAAAATTGAAGATTGAGTGCGATCATCCTTTTTTCTGAGTGGTGGACTAATTTCAGCAACACCAACTGCGGGCTATGAAGACTTTTTCTGCGAGGCATTTCCAATGCTTGTGGAACTCTTGTAGTTTGTGAATAATGAACTGCTAATCTGTCCCATTTAGATGAACAATGAATTGATTAGCAATGAGAAAGGAGAGAACGTGGCCCATTAATCTGTTACTAAAGTATGGTATGTGTGTACAGACTACAAATCATGCATTCAGGGAGGAAATTACCTATCTAATTAGGCAGATTATCATTAAAATAAATGATGTGGGTGAACAGGATTATACATTTAAAAGGGAAGACTAACCCCTGTAAAACAATAGATTTAAAGAGACGCCATTTGAATTATAAAGTGTGGCTATGTTGACATTTGTAAGAAGTCACACAACACCAGGTTATAGTCCAACAGTTTTATTTGAAATCACAAGCTTTCAGAGTGCTGCTCCTTCATCAGGTGAAGTGGAGAGATGCCTATAGACACAGATTATACAGTCAGAGAATAATGCCAGATGATTACAGGTAATCTTTCTAACTGCCATTTATCACACCTCGGCAGAGAGATAATCACAGCAATCAAAGGTGTGAATGGTGTCCAAACAGGTCAGTCAGGAAAACATTACATCAAAGAACAATGAGGTGGGGTCACAAGGGGTAAAATGTTGCAGATGCTGGGGTCTGTATGAAAAACAAAAAACAGACAAAACACATTTTCTTTGCTGGAAATCACAGCAGGTCCGGCCGCATCTGTGTAGAGAGAACAAGCCAACGACGACTTGAGTCTGGATGACCCTACGTCAGGTAGGGTTACATGTAGTGTGACATGAACCCAAGATCCCGGTTGAGGCTGTCCTCATGAGTGCGGAACTTGGCTATCAGTTTCTGCTCTACGATTTTGCGTTGTCATGTGTCTCGAAGGCCGCCTTGGAGAATGCTTACCCGAAGATCGGCGGCTGAATGTCCTTGACCACTGAAGTGTTCCCCGACTGGGAGGGAACACTCCTGCCTGGCGATTGTTGCGCGGTGTCCGTTCATCCGTTGTCGCAGTGTCTGCATGGTCTCGCCGATGTACCATGCTCCGGTGCATCCTTTCCTGCAGCGTATGAGGTAGACAACGTTGGCCGAGTCACATGAGTATGTACCATGTACCTGGTGGCGGTGTCCTCACGTGTGATGATGGTATCTGTGTTGATGATCTGGCATGTCTTGCAGAGGTTGCCGTGGCAGGGTTGTGTGGTGTCGTGGTCGCTGTTCTCCTGAAAGCTGGGTAATTTGCTGCGAACGATGGTCTGTTTGAGGTTAGGCGGCTGTTTGAAGGTGAGTAGTGGAGGCGTGGGGATGACCTTAGCGAGGTGTTCGTCGTCATCGATGACATGTTGAAGGCTGCGAAGAACATGCGATTTTTTGCTGTGGCCCGTCGGAACTGTCGATCGACGAGTTGAGCGTCTTATCCCCAGCTCTACAGCAGACGCCGCAACCTCGAAACCGAGATAGAGTCCATGTTCTCAGTCTGTGCTCAGGATACAGCAGACCAGCTACGAGACACCGCCAAACAGACAAGGCAACGGAACTACACTGCCTACATGCACACCAAGAACAGGAAGCTTTAAAAACTTGGCATCACCACCAGCAGCAACCAAGCCTCCCCCGGTACCACGGTTGAAACCACAGGGAAGTCCATCGTCAACTTGTCCGACCACACCCTTCAACCAGATGAAATTGAAGTTCTCAGCCGAGGGCTCAATTTCTGCCCCACCACCAAAATGGACCCCATCGGTCTCGCGGCAGACACAGAGGAATTCATCAGGAGAATGAGGCTCCGGGAATTCTTCCACAAATCCCAAGATGTCAGCAGCGAACCCAATGAGGCAACCAATGATCCAGAACAGCAGACAGAGGGATCCGCAGTGCAGCAACCGAAGAAGAAAGAGTCAAATTGGACCCCTCCAGAGGGTCGCTGCCCTAAGCTTGACATGTATGCTCAAGCTGTCAGGAGATGCATCAACGCCAGATTCATCAGCCGCACTCACAAGACAGTCCAGAATGTCACCCGAGCACAACGCAACGCCATCCACGCTCTCAAGACCAACCGCAACATCGTCATCAAACCAGCAGACAAAGGAGGAGCCATCGTCATACAGAACAGAACGGACTATTGCAAAGAAGCATACCGACAACTGGACAACCAGGAACACTACAGACAGTTACCCGCAGATCCGACCAAAGAACACACCCGCCAACTCAACAGACTGATCAAGACCTTCGATCCAGACCTTCAAAGCATCCTACGCGCTCTCATCCCACATACTCCGGACCTGCTGTGATTTCCAGCAAAGAAAATGTTTTTTGTCTGTTTTTTGTTTTTCATACAGACCCCAGCATCTGCAACATTTGACCCCTTGTGACCCCACCTCATTGTTCTTTGATGTAATGTTTTCCTGACTGACCTGTTTGGACACCATTCACACCTTTGATTGCTGTGATTATCTCTCTGCCGAGGTGTGATAAATGGCAGTTAGAAAGATTACCTGTAATCTTCTGGCATTATTCTCTGACTATATAATCTGTGTCTATAGGCATCTCTCCACTTCACCTGACGAAGGAGCAGCGCTCCGAAAGCTTGTGATTTCAAATAAAACTGTTGGACTATAACCTGGTGTTGTGTGACTTCTTAAATTTGTCCACTCCAGTCCAACACCGGCATCTCCACACTATGTTGACATTGTCACTGCTATCTTAGATCATTTTACCTTATATTGGTAAATAGACCAAAAAATGTCCATGAAGATAATGGCCCTTTGGACGTAATTGTGATTAGTTTTGACTTACTTTATCTCCACTCACACTGCCCCCCCCCCCGATTTCTGTTTCTGTTGATTAAAAAAGTATATCAGTACGTGAACTGTTCACACTTTGTTTCGAGAAGTGACAGGTTGACAGAGTGATGGAGTCATGAACCCGACAAGAAACTCTTTAGTGTGAAGGGTAAATCTAGAGCACTATTACAAGGTAAAATGTAACAGTAGGACGAGAGGCACGAGTTTATACTGATGAAAGGCAAATTTTCCATGCAAGTGAAAAGTTACAGAGTAGTTCTCCGTGATTGGAACCCTGTACTACTACAACAACAACAACTTGCATTTATATAACTCCTTTAAGGTTGTAAAGGTGCTTCCGCGTTACAAAAAAAACAATGAGCCACATGAGGAGAAATTAGGGCAGGTGACCAAAAGCCTGGTCAAAGAGGTAGTTTTAAAGAGCGTCTTAAAGGAGGAGAGAGGTGGAGAGGCGAATAGGTTTAGGGAGGGAATTCCAGAGTTTAGGGCTAGGGGAAGTTGATCTGACTCCATGCTCATATTGTGGAAACACTCAACTGCCAATTTTTGTTATGCTCCAGTTTACAGTTGACAACACTTCAACTACCCGTGGAGCAGAGCGGATTCTCCCACCCCACGTTTGCAGATGGTCTGCAGAATTCACTTCAAGTGGATCTAGGATGTGAACTGAGATAACATCAACTTCAAAGAGAGGATCTCCATTAACATCTTCACTAGACTGCTGTCAAGTCGAACAAGGCTCAACTGTATTCAAACGATGGTTCAAATGTTTATTTTCACTTGAATGAAAGCACAGTTCAGGATTGAGTTGCCAGTCCTGAAATTTGACCTTATCTCTGACTTTAAATGGCTAAAAATTTCAAGAAAGCTGTGGCTGAGAATATGATTAGATTGAAATAACCATCATGCACAAGCAGGGTAAAACTGTCCGAAACCCTCCTAACCTTGGATGTCTAGATACATTCAACTGAAGATAAATTCAATATTTGAGAATACTATCTCTATGAGGCTGCAATTATTGCTTTGCTCTGCGCAACATCCAAGGAAACCTGACATGTTGTTCAGATCTACAGCTGAAACATAATTACAGCCAGGTTTCCCCCCTCCCCACCCCAACCACTCCCTTCGGCCCTCCACCCCCCAGACCTTACTCTCTTATTGATTTTTGTCTAACTGCATATCTTGGCTGACACTTTAATATATTTCCTTCCCTTTGAAGGCCTTTTCAAGGCTGCACACCTCCTCACAAGAGCGGTGTATTCACCTCTTATTTACAGCCTGTCTGTCAATGGATCACTGGTGTGGAGGCATCTACGTTCATTTGCATCTGCTCAAGTGACAAAGCTATTCGTCAAGAGTAATGGGACAGCAAACTGGCAATGAGGTGGCCAACTAAAAGGCAAGGTCAAATCTGTCAATGGTCTGGCAACAGCAGCCATTATTAGGGTTCTGTCAGAGAGTTAAAGACTTTTGTGTTCCAGTTCCTTATGTTTAAATTGAATGCTGTGCTGTGCTGAACTTATGTTTCTGGTGAAATTTAGTATGGCCACGATCATGACACGATCGAGTTACCCTCAGTATAGTTAAGATCAAGGGTTATTTACATTTAATTCTGGAGTCTATTACAATCAACTGATGTGTCTGCCCTCTTGGGTGTACGTAAATAGGAACATAGGAATAGGAGTAGGCCATTCAGCCTCATGAGCCTGTTCCACCATTCAATGAGATCGTGGCTGATCTATATCTTAATTCCATCCACCTGCCTTGGCACCATAAAAGATCCCATGATGCTATTTGAAGTAGAGATGGGGAGTTCTCCCTGGTGTCTGGGCCAATATTTATCTATCAACCAACATCACTAAAAACAGATGACCTAGTCATTTGTATCATTGCTGTTTGTGGGACCTTGCTGTATGTAATTTGGCTGTTGCGTTTCCTACATTACAACAGTAACTACACTTCAAAAGTACTTCATTGGCTGTAAAGCACTTTATAACATCCTGAGGTCATTAAGGCACTATATAAATGCAAGTTCTTTCTTTTACAAATTAATAATTAGAAACGAATCAGAGTTCCCCCAGTGGATCAGTGGGTAAAATTATTATGGTGTGGAGATGCCGGTGTTGGACTGGGGTGGACAAATGTAAGAAGTCACACAACACCAGGTTATAGTCCAACAGTTTTATTTGAAATCACAAGCTTTCGGAGCGCTGCTCCTTCGTCAGGTGAAGTGGAGAGATGCATAAAGACACAGCTTATATAGTCAGAGAATAATGCCAGATGATTACAGGTAATCTTTCTAACTGCCATTTATCACACCTCGGCAGAGAGATAATCACAGCAATCAAAGGTGTGAATGGTGTCCAAACAGGTTAGTCAGGAAAACATTACATCAAAGAACAATGAGGTGGGGTCACAAGGGGTCAAATGTTGCAGATGCTGGGGTCTGTATGAAAAACAAAAAACAGACGAAAAAACATTTTTTTTGCTGGAAATCACAGCAGGTCCGGCCACATCTGTGTAGAGAGAACAAGCCAACGACAACTCGAGTCTGGACACCATTCACACCTTTGATTGCTGTGATTATCTCTCTGCCGAGGTGTGATAAATGGCAGTTAGAAAGATTACCTGTAATCATCTGGCATTATTCTCTGACTGTATAATCTGTGTCTATAGGCATCTCTCCACTTCACCTGATGAAGGAGCAGCACTCTGAAAGCTTGTGATTTCAAATAAAACTGTTGGACTATAACCTGGTGTTGTGTGACTTCTAAAATTATTATGTGCTGTGGTGCCGAGCAATACAAACTAGGGAGGTCTTTGGTCTGGTCACTAGTCCATGCGGGGTTAGCTAATCTAAGCTGGGGCAGCAGTAGCAGGAGCTCAGCATCCTTGAGATGGGGAAGGGAGAAATTTGCCAGGGTTTAGCATCCTGATTGCCATCCAGTGACCCATGCCGGAAGGTCAACTTGAGTAGACGTCGGGCGAGAACAAGATTGGGCTTCATGGTGACGTCTGCTCCCCCACCCTTCAGTACCCAACGGACACTTACTATCGAGATTCATGAAAGGAAGAATGGTCACTTAAGCAAGATAATGGGGGGGGGAGGGCAGCAACTGCCCTGGAATCTTACCCCAGTATAAGTCAGCACCATGGGGAGCAAAGGGAAATGAAGCAGAATGGGGAAAAAAAGGAAATGAACCAAAAGTATGCAGCTAGTGTACTTGGAACAATTCCACAAAATATTTTGAAACATTCTTGAAGTGAAGATGTTCTAGAATGAAAGTCCTGATAACTAGCTGTTAAAACGTCAATTATCCACCAATGTTCAACTGAGCTCTGACAGAAAATCCACTCAGAAGTTTCCATTTTAGAAGGTTATCACTTGAAATATTGATTAGACAGATGTCTAAGAATGGTAGAATCCAGAGTTAGAGAAAGTGGATATCACTATATTGTTCTTTTGTGTTCCCTCCACTGGATTGTATCAAATAATCTTTGTGCAAAGCTTGTGGAATCAGAATGAGCAAGAAACTGCACCACAATTGGCTGCTGTTAGTCCTGGACGTGAAAATCTCAGGATGCGACTTTGGTTTTTGGCTTTCGCATTTTAAACAGAACTTCTGGTTTGGGAGAGTAATTGTAGCCGCTCCCAAATGTTCTTTCCTGTTTAGGAACTTTCTGGATAAAACCAATCAGGCTGATAGCTAAGTGTGCAGAGGAAATGTTAAGAGTGTGCAGTTCTGATTTTGGTTGGGAGTAAGTTCTGTTATAGGCAGAGTTTCCAGTGTTTATTTCCATAGGTATTGCAATTCTTTTGTCAATATCAGAGCAGAATTGTGAAAAGATATAAAGATTAAGCATCAGCCTCAAAGTATACAGCATGTTAGAGCAAGTAGTAAAACAATGAGGGCCGTGGAGCGAGTAAATGGGGCCGTGGAACGAGAAATCTGGGAGAACTGTGGAACGAAGAATCGGGGCCGTGGAACGAAGAATTGGGGCCGTGGAACGAGGAATCGGGGCCATGGAACGAAGAATTGGGGCCGTGGAACGAGGAATCGGGGCCATGGAACGAAGAATTGGGGCCGTGGAACGAGGAATCGGGGCCATGGAACGAAGAATTGGGGCCGTGGAGCGAGGGATCGGGGCCATGGAACGAAGAATTGGGGCCGTGGAACGAGGAATCGGGGCCATGGAACGAAGAATTGGGGCCGTGGAACAAGGAATCGGGGCCATGGAATGAAGAATTGGGGCCGTGGAGCGAGGGATCAGGGCCATGGAACGAAGAATTGGGGCCGTGGAGCAAGGGATTGAGGCTGTGGAGTGAGGAATCAAGGAGGACCGTGACGTAGAGTGCCAAAGTTTGGTCCGGTTCCAAAACTGTTGCAATATGATCCATTACACAAAGACTCTTTATCTTCAGTAGCCTTCTCTTCCTGCATTCACACAGGTCACCTTGCCCATCATACAATACTCCAGTACTGTATAAATTTAACATTTCCTGCAATTTCCATTTAAAAATTATTCCATCAATCTGTCACTTAAATAGTTGTCCCACACCTAAAGAGGGCTGAGCTAACCGAATGAACATTGAGTGAAGCTCAAACCCTGACTTTGTAAAGCTGACACATTGCTTGTTCCTTGATCACCCCCCATATCCTAGTGTCAATCTGTTACCTGTGTCATGCTTTGTCCAACCTCTGGGTTCTTGGCTTGCTTTATCACTCACATTTGATATATTGGGACAATGTGTACTGACTCAAGGTGAAGCTCTAGAAAGGACAGATGGATGATTTTAAGAGACGTTGATTAATTTCATGCGGTCTTTTTGATTTCATTGTCAAATGCTATTCTCTAGTGGATGCCTCCATGTGTGGAATCACATACAGACACCTGCTGTCCTGTAATTCAACAGCCCCATGCCCACTACTACCAGACTTGATTTTTGCAACTTAATCCTAGTCTGTGTTTGCTCACCAAATATTTCAATGTTTCTTTAAAAACATTAAGTTAACGACTTAGCAATGAAACATCGGAAGTTATGTTGCATGACTGCTGGCTGATTGGATAAATGTGTTAAAATACGTATATGTGATAAGGCATTTGTTGTAATTTACAAAGTATTGACAGACAGGCCCAAGGGGTTCCACATAGTGCAGAAACATTCATCTAATTTATTGGCACCTCTATTGCCTTTCCAAGAGTGTGTAACTTAACTGTAAATTATTATTTGCATTTCATCTGGCAAGCATTAGCACACGGTAAAATTATTAGCGCGCTTAACATTAGTATTTGTGTGGAAGTATTTAATTTCTGAAATAGCTTATCAAATTATGATAAATAATAGAGTAGGGTTTTATGAGGAGAAGCAATATATTGTTCATTTGAAGTAATCAATGACTGTTCCTTATTAAAGAAGGGAAACCATTCATCATTCCCAAGCAACAGAATCCATTCTTCATTATACCCACTGGCTAATGTGCCCCTCTATGCCAGTGAAATTGCACTTTGCTTATTCATGTGTTCGCTTAAAGGAACGGTCCTTCATAAATGCATTGCTCGGTATTTAAATCTTTATCATGACAAATGCTACATTTGCAATAACATTTAAACAATAATTATAAAGCTCCTTTGTTCAATATAAGTTTATCCACCATTATGAGAACAGAAAAGTTGGCCTGCCGTGCACATGATGTCATAATGATGTCCAAATGCTGGCTTTGCCAGCGATGCCTAGATCCCAGGAACAATTTTTTTTTTTAATTCCCAGAATGCCCCTGGATGGCCATGCTCATTGAGCTTGCTTTCCAGTCATCATTTCTGGTTTATAGGAGGTGGGGATTGTTGGAAACTACTCTTAGTTAAAGAAAGAAAGAATTTGCATTTATATAGTGCCTTTTATGACCTCAGGGCATCCCAAAGGCACTATACATTACAGCCAATGAAGCCTGCTGAGTGTTTCCAGCATTTTCTGTTGTTATTTCAGATTTCCAGCATCCGCAGTATTTTGCTATTGTACAAGTACTTTTAAAGTGTAACTGTTGCAATATAGGAAACGTGGCAGCCAATTTGCGCACAGCAAGGTCCCACAAACAGCAATGTGATAACGAACAGATCATCTGTTTTAGTGATGTTGGTTGAGGGATAAATACTGGTCAGGACACGGGGGAGCAATCCGCTGCTTTACTTCGAATAGTGCCATGGGATCTTTTACATTCACTTGAGAGAGCAGACGGGGCCTCGAATTAATATCTCATCCAAAAGATGGCTTTCCACTGTGAGAATCAGCACACAGGTCCAGGTGGGATCATCGCCTTGGTCATGCTGCGATCAGTGCCTTGGTCATGGTGCGATCAGTGCCTTGGTCATGGTGCGATCAGTGCCTTGGTCATGGTGCGATCAGTGCCTTGGTCATGGTGCGATCATCGCCTTGGTCATGGTGCGATCAGTGCCTTGGTCATGGTGCGATCAGTGCCTTGGTCATGGTGCGATCAGTGCCTTGGTCATGGTGCGATCAGTGCCTTGGTCATGGTGCGATCAGTGCCTTGGTCATGGTGCGATCATCGCCTTGGTCATGGTGTGATCAGGGCCTTGGTCATGGTGCGATCAGTGCCTTGGTCATGGTGCGATCATCGCCTTGGTCATGGTGCGATCATCGCCTTGGTCATGGTGCGATCAGTGCCTTGGTCATGGTGCGATCAGTGCCTTGGTCATGGTGCGATCAGTGCCTTGGTCATGGTGCGATCAGGGCCTTGGTCATGGTGCGATCATCGCCTTGGTCATGGTGCGATCATCGCCTTGGTCATGGTACGATCAGTGCCTTGGTCATGGTGCGATCATCGCCTTGGTCATGGTGCGATCAGTGCCTTGGTCATGGTGCGATCATCGCCTTGGTCATGGTGCGATCAGTGCCTTGGTCATGGTGCGATCAGTGCCTTGGTCATGGTGTCTCCTTTGTCTTTTGCAGCAAGTTAATTCAATTGATTCAAAACACCTGCAATCCAGGGAGCCGTCCCATCACTCACCACAGCTCCCTGACCTGTGGCCATTAATTTTATCCGAGCTGCTCCGTTCACGGCCGTAACATCCGCTTACGGTGTTAATGAAGTTTCTGCCGCACTTCCAGCAAAGTTATGCCAGCAGAGTGGGAGCAGCGCTGACGAAATTACTGGTCGTGGCAAATTTAATTCAACTGGTGTATTTGGCTGTGAAGAAGAAGTAGACCGCCAGCTGTCAAGTTCCAGCAATGAGCCACCTTGGGGTGAGCAGGCAGGCTGAGGCAGGCAGTGCTTTGGGAACTGGGCAGACAGGGAGAGACAAATGCGTTGCGCCTCAGTACTGCTCCCCCAAAGTTTTATCTGGTGGCCTGTTACAAAAGGTCACTGAGAAAGTCCTGAGAGCAGTTCACATACTCTCTACCTGTGTCAGCTGTGGCTCAGTGATAGCACTCTTGCCTCTGAGTCAGAAGGTTGTTGGTTCAAGTCCCACGCCAAAAACTTGAGCACATAATCTAGGCTGACACTCCAGTGCAGGACTAAGGGAGAGTTGTACTGTCAGAAGTGCCATTTCTTGGATGAGACGTTAAACCGAGGCCCCATCTGTCCTGTCAGGTGGATGTAAAAGATCCCATTTGCACTATTTTGAGGAACAGCAGGGCCCTTATACCACCTCCCTTCCCACCGTCCAGGGCCCCAAACACCCCTTCCAGGTGAAACAGCGATTTACTTGTACTTCTCGCAATTTAGTATACCATATTCACTGCTCACGTTGCGGTCTCCTCTACATTGGGGAGACCAAACGCAGATTGGGTGACCGCTTTGCAGAACACCTCTGTTCAGTCCGTAAGAGGGACCCCGAGCTCCCGGTGGCCTGTCACTTTAATTCTCCGCTCCATTCCCACTCAGACCTCACCGTCCTCGGCCTCTTGCATTGTTCCACTGAAGCTCAGCGTAAGCTCGAGGAACAGCACCTCATCTTTCGATTAGGCACTTTACAGCCTTCTGGACTCAACATAGAGTTCAACAATTTCAGATCATAACCTCGGCCCCTATCATATATATATATATATATTTTTTATCCACACTTTTTGTTTGTGTCTTTTCTTCTCTCCCACATGGCAGCTGTCTTTCATTCTGCCAGCGCAATTCACACTTCATCTAGAGCCATCCTTTGTTTCTTAACCTGTCCCATTACCATCTCCTTTTGCCTTGAATATCTCTTAATGTCTCTTAATCTCTCCTGCCTTCTATCCTATCACAGACCTTCCCTTTTGTTCTTTCATCCCCTCCCCCCTTTCCCAGCCTCTTCACTTGCTTATAAATCTGTTCCATTTCCTGCTTTTTTTCAGTTCTGACGAAAGATCATCGACCTGAAACGTTAACTCTGTTTCTCTCTTCACAGACGCTGCCCTGACCTGCTGAGTGTCTCCAGCATTTTCTGTTTTTATTTCAGATTTCCAGCATCTGCAGTATTTTCTGTTTGTATTAGAGTTCTCCCCATGTCCTAGCCAATATTTATCCCTTAAAACAGATTATCTCATTGCTGTTTGTGGGACCTTGATGTTTGCAAATTGGCTGCCGCATTTCCTACATTACAACAGTGACTGCACTTCAAAAGTACTTCATTGGCTGTGAAGCGCTTTGGGATGTTGTGAAAGGCGCTGTATAAATGCAAGTCTTTCTTTTTTCATCTCTTGGCCAGGTTGTGAAGGCTGGCATCTGGAGTTCTGGAAAAAAAAGGATGATGGCGAAATACAAGAACAAGCTGGCCCGTGCATTTTGAGAGCCGAAGACTGTTCAGCTCTCAAAGGGTTGAAACTCCTTCACGAGTCAAGTGCAAGGGAGTGAAATTGATCACGCGGAGGAAGTGAGGCAAGGACGTGGTGCTCTGTAGCTACACGGCAGTCTTTCCCACACAGCTAAACCAATGGGATCAGTTTTCCCCACAGGAGAAGTTATGTATACCTAGGAAATCTTTAAATAAAATAATAAGATTTAAAAAAAAGAAACTGAATAGTTTCCACAGACCTGAGGCAAAAGGAATCTGCTGCAAACCAAAGGGGTTGCTGCTGCCTCAGCTGTTCCTGTGTCTCCTCGGACGACTGTTCCAATTATCACAACACCGCAGTGAAAGATTGAGTTAACTCAAGATTAAAAGGACAGCAATAAGCAATCTAACATGATTTATTCCAACCAGTGCAGTGGCCCCTGTTCCCCACAATTCCTTACAAACCAATTGTTTAGGATCGCCAGCAGAGGTCTCAATCTGAATAAATGAGATTTCTATCAAATAATGACTGCCGCTTTCAAAGATGTGAAGCGTACAAGCTAGACAATGTATCGCGGGGCATTAGCTAGCCTGGCTGACATGAACACAGGTGATTTAGACTCCGTCTGAAGGAGCTGTTCCTTTGATTTAAGCGTAATCTTAAGCGTAATCATCATGTCGCAGTAAATTTGGATCTGGATGATTTTGTTTGGTTAAAAACAAGCACATCTCCATCCATTTTCCAGTTAAACTGATTTCAATTTGGATCCAGGTCATAAATTGAAACAGAGGAGCATACACGAGAGAGATATTTTATCCATCCTGACTTCCCTCACTCTTTCCTTCCCCACAAGCTCAATATTCGCACCTCCCCTCAAGCCGACAACTCTCAGATGCCAAAGTAATTGAACTTCATTTGCCATCATTGCATACAAGACAATTTAATGAGAGAGTAAGGTTTCCTCCATAGGCTAGTTGCAGCAAAATCAGAATCGTGTTCATACAGAACGCATTTATGATTTTGCTACAAATAAGGGAACAGAGGAAAGTTTACCTCGTGGTTATAAATAACATGAGCCTAAATAGTTTGTGTTGACAGGTGACTTGACCAAGCATCGCATTCAAGCCACTTTCAAGCAGGGGGATCACTGGATGGCGATTAGGAGGAGCAGGCCGATTCGTTTTCCCTTCCCCCTACCCTGGGGTCCTTGAGGTAACTTCTCAGGCTGTCATCAACATCTTGGCTTAACTCAGCTAACTGGGACCTCCTGGATCCACAGCTTAAATCAGCCATGACACAGTCGCTAGGGACTTCCTCCAGTCTTTTCCCAAACTAGCCGCCATAACTTTGGTGGAAGATCGGCGGAATCCCCGTTTATGTGTATACCTGGGCTCCGCTGAAAAACCGGGAAATGGCCCCTCCCCACCAGGAAATTCCCGACGAATGTATTTACCCACTCGGCTATTGAGGAGACCCTGCGGATTCCGCCTTTTGTTTTATCTGTCCGTTTTTTCCTTTTAAAAACTCTTGTTTCTTTGTCTTCCATTTCTTTTAAATGCACAAGGGAAGGTTAAAATTCAGAAGGAAGGGGACTGAGAAAGATGTAATACTAAACAGGGAAGAGCAGGGAAATTGGATTGGATCAGCGGAAGAGTTAGAACCGACACAGCCACAATGAGCCCAATGGTGTCCTTCTGTGGTTTCATTTCAGTGAATCTATGATTCTAAAACACTGACTGAGATCTATTGATGTGTTATGTGGGGTCGCTATTTTGGGTATTTACAGGTAAGTACTTCACAGGATATCCCACAGGAGTAGCTGAGACAAACTTATGCTCCCGACCATTGGTCTTGAGGCTGAATCTCAATCCCTGACTGATATTCCAATTCGTCAGTGCTGAGTTTTGTTAAGTCCTTGACTAGACCACAAAGTGGGGTGCTGTGGCAGCAGAGTCTACACCATCTCAAAAGGTAGGGTGGGGGGGGAGGGGTGCACATAAAAGGCCAGCCTCAGACAGCAATTCACAAGGTGCTTTAAGGACCTCCACAGGGCTCAATGGCCCTGCACACCAGAACAAACGGCGGGAGCATGGTGGGTGGAACCAGCGGTGGGAATGTGAAAGGGTCAAAAAATAAAAGGTGGAAAAGTGTCATTTTAAACAGGACACTGAGGTGTTGCAAACACTGACAATCACTGCACAAAGGTGGACGCTTGCACCCAGGCTCACGCATAATCCCCTCCATATGCTTATGGAGGGAGTCACAGCACGCAAGGAGGTTCTCTTCCCTTCCCATGGGCGGAAGAGATCTCCCCAGGACACCAACGTTGCCTGGTTGCACATTGCAGAGGAGGGCAAAAGCAGGGATGTGGTCAGGAGGACCTGGCTGCAGTGGCACAAACCTTTCAATGATCTCAGTAGATCACGAAACGTTACTGCAAAGCCACACTCGACCTCACCCTGCTGTGCCACTCATCACATCCCCATCACTCTGCCTTCCCTACCCTACTCCTACACATGCTTATTCACACCAACTTACCTTGTACCTCCGCCCATCCCTCTCTATCTACATTATCACTTCCCCATCTCACTAGCCACCCCTCACACTCACCCTCATCCTAGTGCAATCATACCAACTAACAACACACAAGGGTAGACACTTGGGTGTTTTATGCAATGTTCATGTAAATTTTCTGTTAATGTGTTGTCAAACATTGAAATCTTTATTTTCAACACTTTGCCTTATTATACAGATCTGTGTGCGCCTTTGGAAGTGTCTTAGTGAGTTACAGTGAATGGTGAGACATAACGGTATCCCCTGCAATGGTGATGAGTGTGAAAGGAATGGCTTGGTCATTGTAGGAATGCTTTATGGTGATGGTGTGGGGTGGTGTTAACCTGCGCGTCATGTGGCAGCCAGGGTGTACAGCATCAAGCGAAGTAAATTTGGCCATGGTGAGGCCATCACTGGCCTCCCGGGCAGCAATGTTGTTGGGTGCTGATACCCTGTGCCCCCTGTGCAGCATCGGGTGATTACAGAGAAGGTTGGTATTGTTGTTGGTGTGCCTGGTGATGTTGGTGTTGGGGCTGATCGTGGAGGGATTCAGAGGACCAAGGTGAGATTTTTTTCAAGGGCACCGATGTTGCTGGAATAGATGGCAGCTGAAGTTGAGATGACAGAAGCGATCTGTCAATGGTGAGAGAGCTTGCTCCAAGGAGGTGACAGTGGATAGAGAGTTTACTCCAAACACTTGCAAACTGCATACAGCTCAAAAGTGTCTTCCAAGTCCTGAAGGCTCAAGCTTCTGACATTGGAAAGTGACCAGCTGTGAAATGGTAGCTTTCACACCACTTTTGCAGCTGTCACCTACTCACAGCAATGGGGAGACACAGAGAACCCGACTTACTTACCTGACGTGATCTCCAAACGACGTGAACCCCATTAAAAATGTGATAAAATAGAAAAAGGCTGGCAAAATAGTAGTTAACAATCGTTTAAGTATCTTAAATGCCTCCCCTGCCGCTTGGTGTCGGGTCTGTTCTGAAATTGCAGACCCGACACTTTGGAAACTTACATGGAGGTGGGTTCGCAGCGGGTTCGATTTTGACAGCAGGCCCGCCTCCAAACCTGCACTCTGAGTGCCGGCAAAATTCAGCCCAATGGGCCGAATGGCCTCCTCCTGTGCTGTAATCTTCTATGGTTCTGTATAATAGGCATAGGCTGTTGCCTGGTTTCATGCCCAAGTGGCCTTTGTTTTCACATGAGCCTAGACAGTAAGTGTTGGCAGGCTATTCCACCTTGGGGGCATTGCTCCTGTTCTCACCTTGCTGGATATGCGTGTATGTGAGTGTCAGGAGATATTAGGATCTGGCTCGACTGTGATGCCCCCACAATAGTTGAATGAAGAATGGATACTCAGGAGAGAGATAGGAAGGCGGCTAGCTGCCTTGGAGCATGCTACTTCAGGAGAAGGAAGAAGAAAGATGAGTTTTTAAAAAAATCATCGTGAGTGAAGTCTCCTTCACAAGAAAAATAACATTCTCTGCAATATTCTATTCAAAAGTACAATTGTGCATTTACTGTCATTGTCAAGTATTCTTATTGCATGATGCAGAATATTAAGCCTTATCATCACAGAATACTTAGTGTCAGTCACCATTGTAGGATATCATCTTCAGACGCTGTTTATTTGTTGAAGAGGACGCAGTGAGGGAACTTCATGTGGAGCTTTATGTTAATTCAACAACAACAACTTGTATTTATATAACGCCTTTAACGTAGTAGAACGTCACAGGAGCGTAAACAAACAAAATTTGACATCGAGCCACATAAGGAGATATTAGGGCAGACTTGGTCAAAGAGTTAGGTTTTAAGGAGCGTCTTAAAAGAGGAAAGAGAGGTGGAGAGGCGGAGAGGTTTAGGGAGGGAATTTCAGAGCTTAGGGCCTTGGCTGCTGAAGGAACGGCCGCCAGTGGTGGAGCGATTAAAATCGGGGATGCTTGAGAGGCCAGAATTGGAGGAGCGCAGATCAATGTTCCCTGTAATTTTTTTTTGGCACCGCAGCCCCTTTAAGGAGCTGCACAGGCCATTCAGAATACCGCGCATGTGTGGTTTTTCCATTGAAAAGCCGGCAAGCCAACTGTGCGGGATCCCTGGAGCGCTGTGCGGCTGCGCAGCTTAAAGGAAACATTGGCGCAGATATCTCGGAGGGTTGTCAACAATGTTACCCCTAATTTTTTGGGGGTGCGCGGCCCCTTCTCAGTTTCGAGCATGCACAAAATTTAACATGGGCAAAGCCGGTCCCTGGCTGTGCGGGACCATCAGAGAGTTGCAAGAGGGAAGAGTCACCATTGTAGGACATCATCTCATCTTCAAGGATGAGAATTTTAAAATCGAGGCGTTGCTCAACCGGGAGCCAGCGAGCACACGGGTAATGGGTGAACGGGACTTGGTGCAAGTTAGGACATGGGCAGCAGAGCTTTGGATGACCTCAAGTTTACTTAGACTTGACCCTGGTTTGTTTCTGTTTAATTCAGGTGGAGTTTCTATAAGCTTCACGTGGGCTGGCTAGGCAGTGCTTGTGAGGTATTGTTTGCGGCTATTGATGCTCCAGAATACTTTGCTTAGATACAGTCAATAGTGAGAGAATCTCCATGGTTACTGCTGGCAGTCGCTTATGTTGAATGTATGCATACAGCTGTTTGATTTAGTTTAAGAATATCATGGGGAGGTAATCCCGGTTGGGTTCTTGCCTTCATATTTCTGCTGTCACATTCTGCATGGAAACGTGACTACTTAGTCCCACAGTATGTTAATAATCATGATGACTGGGTGGCACACTGGGTTAGCATGCTGCTCCTTAATCTCTGGGGGGGTATGGATTCAAATCCAGCCTGGAAAAAGATGGTCTACATGTAAACCCTTTAATGACTGTGGAGGCCACCACCAAAAAGGTAAATTTGTTAAAAAATACTTTACCAGAGACCTGACAATCTGAGCTTTTCTTGGGTTAATCTTTATACCATTCTCTTTTAGGAGGTCTAACAATTCTTTAAGGATCTCAGTGTGCAAAAGGACGTCATCTATGTACTGTACTAAAGCTTCAGGCTTTGTGAAATCTGCCAAGTACGTTGCCTAAGATTTGGCGAAAGATCGAGGGCGCATTGTGAAAACCCTGAGGCAGGCAGGCAGGTCCAAGTGTATTGTTGGTCGCGGCGAGTGAAGGCGAATTTATGCTGGCACTGTTTGGTTCGGGGCACCGACAACAGAATGAGGTCGGGAAAGAACAGGAGGAACTTTTTAAACAATTTAAAGAATGGCCGAAACTAGGTGGACCCAAAGCAGGAGACACTGGTTGCATAAACATGATACAAGCTTCTGCTCCTCCAGCAGAACAATGGCAGGGTCTGACCTCCTGTACCAAAGGGTCCCTCGCAAGATTGCAATACGACCCGTTTGATTTCATATTCCCTACATCCCACAAACAGCCGGCATGGTTGAGCATATGAACCGTATATCAAATCCAGGCTGGCCAAGTCTGTTTACTGAGCCGGGGAAGAATTGGGATGTTATATTACCTCTAATCCTTATGGCCATCAGAGGTACGCCCTCTAAAGCGACTGGCCATACCCCCTTTGAGGTCATGACTGGTCGGACAATGCGACTTCCCGAGGTATGACTGACTGGTGGCTTGTGTGCTCCCCAGCCGGATGGCGTTCACAGCGATATGTATATGGACCAGCTCCACTCCCACCTTCATCAAGTGTACCCCGATGCCGCTAGTAACATAGGCCACTCAAACCAACAGCGTAGATTCAACACGGCTACTGAAGGTTTTAAAGTGGGGGATAAAGCGATGGTCAAACTACATAATGTTTCGGGAAAATGGTCCAGAAAATTCGAAGGTTCGTTTTCCATAATCGATAAACTGAGCCCAAATACACATAAAGTAAACTGTGGGCAAGGAAATAGGTGGATACACATACACCAGATCAAACGATGGAAAGGGTCAGAGGCGGGGCAAATAGACTGTCTTGCTTTAAGACTAGCCCAATATCAATTTTTTGACAACCTCCCCCAGCCCCCCTGCCAGGGTCCATAGATGCAAGTCCACACTTGCCGGGTATAACAGAGTTGGAAGGACCCCGATACTGTAAAGTCTGTAGGTATTATGGCGAATTAATACACAGACTACAAGAGTAACTTTAACAGGACTTTACTATTCGAAGGTCAGGGCGAATCTGCCCAATAAATCCTGACACAGCACTTATATACCGGTGTGGTCACCGTCGGTATTACAGTATACAGCAGCCAAGATAAAGTAGTGCCACACCTAAAATAGTTCTCTTAAAGGTGGACGGTTACATACAATAGTTCTCTTAAAGGTAGAACAGTTACATACACTACAATCCTCCCTTTTTAGCTTACAACATACTTATTCCCCATTAACATAACATCATAACATATATACAACTTATGCAAAACAGTTCACAGATTCAGTCTCTCTGGAGGCTTCCTGACTCTGTCCGGATAACGCCTCGGTGGTGTAGTAGTTTTCGGCGGGGTAGTAGGTTCTTCTGGCAAGGTCGATTCGGCTTGAAGGACAGTGTCAGGTTCATCTGATTCGAGTATTACCAGATCGGAGGTAGGTGCTCTGGGTATCTCTGCTTCAACATTAGCCGTGTAAGGTTGTGGAGTAGGTTGGTCCTTTGTGGATGACCCTATGATCTGGTCAACATGTCGCCTTATGATGCTGTCACCAATGTCCACGGTATACATCAGCGGCCCTAGCCTTTTCCCAATAGTTCCAGGCTGCCATTTCTCGGTACGGTAGTCCCGGGCCAAAACTTGTTGACCTATCTGAAAGGATCGAGTTGGCCTTTCATTCATGCCCTGAAATTGCCGGTTCTCTACGTCCCTTCTGACGTTTGGCTTAATCAAATCCAGCCGGCATCTTAGTCTTCTATTGAAAAACATCATGGCGGGAGTTTGGTTTGTGACCGCATGTGTTGCATTCCTGTACGCCAACAAGAAGTTATCTACCTTATGTTGTAGGTTGATGTCTTCATTACCCATGGCCTTTATGGCCTTCTTGAAGGTCTGGACAAAACTTTCAGCTAATCCATTGGTGGCGGGATGGTATAGGGCTGACGTGTAGTGCTTGACCCCATTCCTTTATAAGAACTTCCTGAATTCTTCGGACACAAATTGCGGTCCATTATCAGAACAGATCTGTTCCGGCAGCCCATTCCTGGCAAATATGGTCCGTAATACTGTGATGGTTTTTTCCGTGATGGTGGAGGACATCTTTATTACCTCCGGCCACTTGGAGTGTGCATCCACCGCGATTAGAAACGTTGAGTCCATAAATGGACCAGCAAAGTCGACGTGTACCCTTTGCCAAGGAGATGAGGGCCACTCCCATGGATGCAGAGGAGCTTGTGGTGGCGCGTTTTGGACCTTCTGGCATCCTAGACAGCTCTTGGTTATTTCTTCGATGTCTCCATCAATACCTGGCCACCACACAAACGCTCTTGCTAGGTTCTTCATTTTCACTCCACCCAGATGCCCCTCGTGAAGCTCCTTTAGCACCTTATGCTGAAGTTTGGGTGGAATCACCACTCTAGATCCACACATCAAGGTTCCTCGGCACACTGACAGCTGTTCTCTTCTTTGCGAAAATGCGGGCAGCGTTGGTTCGCCATGTGCTGGCCATCCCTCCACCGTTAAATCGTAGGCTCGTGAGAGAGTCGGATCATTTCT
The DNA here is from genome assembly GCF_052327205.1 of Somniosus microcephalus. Taxonomy (NCBI): domain Eukaryota; kingdom Metazoa; phylum Chordata; class Chondrichthyes; order Squaliformes; family Somniosidae; genus Somniosus; species Somniosus microcephalus. The sequence goes on from NC_141005.1 coordinate 57,375,884, forward strand.
TGTTTCATTTTCGATCATCGAATTTGTTACTGGTAGACATTCCACTATGGATGAGTGGAACATCTCTACCGGGTCCACTGTAGCCGCCTCTTCTACTACTGGCAACGGTAGGCGCGATAACCCATCAGCATTTCCATGCTGTTTGGACCTTTTGTATTCGATGTCATATTGGTGTGCCCCAAGTAACACGGACCACCTCTGTAGCCTTTGCGCTGTCATAGTGGAAACGGCCTTGTTAGGGTTGAATATGGACACCAACGGCTGGTGGTCTGTCAGTAATGTGAACTTCTTGCCCTGCAGGTAATGATTGAATTTCTTTACTCCCCACACAAGGCTGAGGGCCTCCCTATCTATCTGAGCATAATTTCGCTCAGCGGAGGTCAATGATCGGGACGCAAATGTGACTGGCCTTTCCGAGCCATTTGGTAACTTGTGTGAAAGTACTGCTCCAATTCCATAAGGGGAAGCATCACAAGCTAGACGAAGAGGTAACGTTGGGTTGAAATGAGCCAACACTTCCTCAGAGGTAATCAACGCCTTGCTTCTGCGAAAGGCCTTCTTACAGTCCTCGCTCCACTTCCATGGTACTTCTTTCCGCAACAGAGCATTCAGCGGATGCAGCACCGTGGATAGATTTGGCAGAAACTTGTGGTAATAATTAATCAACCCCAGAAACGATCTCAACTGTGATACATTTTCCGGAGCGGGGGCCTTCACGACAGCTTCTATCTTGTCAGGTGACTTGTGCAGCCCCTCTTGGTCAATGACATGACCGCAGTACGAGATCCGTTTCTGGAAGAACTCACATTTCTGGCGATTAACTCGAAGGCCATATTCCTTCAACCTGGTGAGCACCAGTTTCAAATTTGCGAGGTGTTCCTCCTCGTCCTCTCCTGTAATCAGGATATCGTCCAAGTAACACTGAGTGCTTGGAATCCCCTGTAAGACCTGCTCCATGGCCCTCTGCCAAATTGCTGGAGCCGAAGCTACTCCAAAAACCAGTCTATTATAACGATACAAGCCTCTGTGTGTGTTGATTGTGAGATACTGGCGCGACTCTTCCTCGACTTCCATTTGTAAGTATGCTTGTGCCAGGTCTATCTTGGTGAAGTGTTTCCCGCCAGACAATGAAGCAAAGATATCCTCAATCCGCGGAAGCGGGTATTGTACCGTGTGAAGCACCGGATTAACTGTGATCTTGAAGTCTCCGCAGATGCGGACCTTTCCCGGTCCCCCTGGCTTGTTACTTGAAGAAGACTTCATGACGGGAACAATGGGCGTGGCCCACTCACTCCAGTCCACCTTAGACAGTACCCCTGAACGTTCAAGCTCTTCCAGTTCTGCCTCCACAGCAGGTCGTATCGCGTAAGGTACCGATCTGGCTTTGAAAAATTTTGGGCTTGCATGTTCTGCAATCTTGACTTTTGCCGTAATTCCTCTCAGTGTTCCCAGTCCTTGCTGAAATACCTCTTTAGCTTCGTCCAATATTCTGGACAACTGTTCAGGTTTGACATCTTCCTTTCTGGAATCTACCGTCATTGTGTTTAGTGAGTGCCAGTCTATCTTTATTTTCCTGATCCACTCCCGTCCCAGAAGTGGTGGACCTCCCTCGGGTAGCACATACATGTTCATTCCTCGGTGATCTTTGCCCTTGTGTCTCACCTTGACTTTTATCTTTCCGATGGGGTATACTTTATGCCCCGTGTATGTCTGCAATACTATCTCCGTATCCCGTAGGGGAATATGTTTGAACAACTTTTTGTAATCTTGCTTATTCATGACCGTCAACGCCGATCCGGTGTCCACTTCCATTTTCACTTGGACTTTTGCAATCTGTAGTGTGACCCAGATAGTTTGTCGGTCAGCTTCTTTACTCACATTGTGAATCCTCAGACTACCCAGTTCCTTGCTGTTGGAGTCTGAATCCGAATTCTGTTCATCTGTACTCTTCCCAGTCACCTTATGTACCTTTCTGTACTTCTTCTGCGGTGACTTATTATTGCTGGTCTTCTTTCCTGACTGGCATACTTTAGCTATGTGACCAGGCTTGCCACATTTCCTACATTCCTGGTTTTTAAACCAGCATTGGTTCTGATCGTGTGTTGTCTTCCCACAACGATAACATTTCGTTGTACCCGAAGTCATTTGATCCATACTGAGTACCGCTGTCTTCCGCTGCATTTCCGCCGTGCCTCTCGCTGCGGCTTCGTGCGATGCTGCAATAAGGACAGCCTTCTCAAGTGTAAGATCGTTCTCTTCGAGCAGTCGTTTTTGTATTCCTTCCTTCGACATTCCGCACACGAACTTGTCTCTCAGTGCCTCTGACAGATTTACCCCAAACTGGCAGTATTTTGCTAGTCTACGCAGTTCAACCAGGTACTCTGCGTTGCTTTCCTCTTTTAGTTGCGTTCTCACGTAAAATTTAGATCGTTCCGCTAACATCAGCGGTGCGGGGTTCAAATGGTCCTTCAGGACAGCAACAATATAAGCGAAAGACTGATCCGCCGGTTTAGCTGGTGATAGAAGATGCTTCAATAACCCGTATGTCTTCGCACCCATTGAGTTTAGTAAGGTTATGTTGAGATACCGCGGCAAACGTGGGAGTCGAGACCAGAGCTATTGAAAACACAACTGCTTTATTCCAACCACATGACAAACAGGAACTAGAAAAGCCCGCGCATCCACTTAAATACTTCCCAGACAGGAAGTGCTCCCGGCAGCCTGTCCCTGCGGGAAACAAGTTGCTGGAGGAAAGGGCCCCCGGCTGGGGGCTTCTGCTTAGACTGTCTGTGCCGCCGTGAGCGGATTATGTCCAGTGGTGGCGTGTCGCCACAGTTAGAGCTTTGTCATAATTTGCTATCTTATTGACCTTACAATATATCTCGATGCGTTCTACATACGTGGCCCAATCTTCCACATCGGAAACGAAACCGTTGATGTTACTACGCTTAGGCATCTTCACCCTCTTCCTGAGAAACAACAACGAAATATTTCTTTAACTTTTTTTTTGCCAAAATGGCGGTTTCCCGCGCTGGTCTTCTTTCCCCGCCCACTTTCAAAATGGCGGTTTCCCGCTTCTGTCTTCTTCCCCGCCTACTGGCGGCTTCCCGCGTTTCTTCCCCTGGCGGGAGGGGTAAGCTTTTCCCTCGGGCGACGACCGCTGGCTTTCGGGGTTCGCAGCCTGCGCGTCGGCTTCAGTGCGTTCCTTGTTCCCTTTTCTCGGCAGGGCAACCGGCGCTGGGTACAACCCGTTGACGGCGAACAGTTTCAGCCGCTGGGCTGGATCTCGCTCAGTCTCCCTCGCTCGGCTCTGTCTCTCCCGCTCGCTCGGGCTCTGTCTCTCCCTCAGCGGCTTCCAATCGCGCCTCCCAGCCCTCTCGCAGTCCGGTGCTTTCCTCCCCGGCTGCGGCTGAGTTCACCGCGGTTTATTTATTTTTATATCTTCCCGCGCCTTACGATCCCGGTCGCAGTGCTTCGTGGCCTCGGTCGCTGCCTGGCCTTTTTCGCCGGTCGCGGTCTAGCTGTCTCACGACGCCGTTGCGTCTCCCAGCCCGCTTGTACCGCGGCTTCCGTGCTCCACGCTGCCCCAGTCTCAGCGCCTCTGGGCCCGACTTCTGTCCGGCTCCTTTCCCCCGACCGTGGTCGAGTTCACCGCCCTTATCCTCCGTTTATTTTTTTATTTTCCCTTTACTCACAGTCACCGTGGCCGACTTGCTTCTCGTGCTGATCGGCTCACTCACCACCGTGGCAGAAGGGACAATCAGTGCCTGTTGCTGATGGAAGGCTTCGTGTCTGAATTCTTCCTTCTTCCTTGCTCTGCAGACTCGAGTTTTCTCTCAGCAGAACGACGAGGGCGGGTGCCTCTTCTCGACGCTCGTTAACTGCTTCGGAAGTATTGTTGCCGCAGGGTAAGATCGAACTCGTCGCCACTGTAAAGTCTGTAGGTATTATGGCGAATTAACACACAGACTACAAGAGTAACTTTAACAGGACTTTACTATTCGAAGGTCAGGGCGAATCTGCCCAATAAATCCTGACACAGCACTTATATACCGGTGTGGTCACCGTCGGTATTACAGTATACAGCAGCCAAGATAAAGTAGTGCCACACCTAAAACAGTTCTCTTAAAGGTGGACGGTTACATACAATAGTTCTCTTAAAGGTAGAACAGTTACATACACTACAGATACCATCATGGGTTTTGGAAGATACCCAGGCTCCACCCAATTCGGCCTCAGGAATCATAGAAATTTACAGCACAGAAGGAGGCCATTCGGCCCATCTTGTCTGTGCCGGGCAACAAAGAGCTATCCAGCCTAATCCCACTTTCCAGCAGTTGGTCCATAGCCTTGTAGGTTATGGCACTTCAAGCGCATATCCATAGTGGAGACCTTACCTCCAAAGAGAAAGAGCGGGACAATAATGTGACCAAAACGGATCCTAACATGTCCCCTCATTGTCTACCCTCAGAACCTATAAATTACTGTATAATGATGTTATGTTTGACATTTTTCCAGTACTTCTTAATCTATTGCAAATTGAAATGCCCTTTGGTTTATGCGATAAGACCTATTAGAGATTCTACCAGCAGATGTTGACCACCAAGATATGGCAGTTTAGGGAGAGGAACTCTCAGGAAGTCCGACACCATCAACCAAACAGCAAGTCTTTAAAGTTACACCCGTAGGGGTAATGGAGGACGATGTGCATAAGGAATTTGTCAACTATCCTAGAATTCTGGTGAAATCAAATCTCACCTGGGCTGCACCTGACCTATCGTGTTGTTCGCTGATTAAAGACACCTGGATGTGTAGCTGCGATGTGTTGCAGAATAGTGTGCCTGCGTGTGGGCTCACACTAGATGAGCGCTCCCCGAATTGTACGGGGTCGGGAGGGGGGGGTGCGTGTACAGCGTAAGGTGGCTGACACCATCTTGATTCCAGTCCAGACACATAACGTAACTGAGATCAGGGTCAGAATAGGAGGCACAAGAAGGTGTCCTAAAGTTCGGACACCCCATTCCATATCTCTCCTTCAGCCTTAAGTCGATCCTCCAACGTACTGCCATGTACGTACATCTTTCCGAATGCAAACAACAGAACGAGCCACAGCTGATCAGATTAATAAGTTCGGTGATCATGAGTGGTGGGAGGTTGTGTGCAATGTAGAATAGCATCCTTGCCAAATTCCTTGGGCTAAAATTCTCTCCCAGGACTTAATAATCTTACAATGTGTGCTTGTGCTCGTAATGTATTAAAGGTCGGCAGCTTTACATCCGCCTAGATCGCGAGGTCGACATGGTGCGATATCATGCAGTCTGAAGGTGAGTTGAGCCTTAGGCTAGAGCTAAGGCTCAACAGGAGGGATAATGGCTAAATATATCAGGCTAAGAGCTGACTACTGCATTCTGACCACCTCTGGCTGGCTGGTTAACGCAACCCATTGTTCCAGCTCGTGCCCAATTGCAGCCTAACACAAAATTAGCTCTAACGAGGAAACAAAATAACAGATGTTAGCAGAACTGAGAACTCTGCAACCTCAAGGCAGACAGCTGCCTCGCAAAAAAGACATTTGTGACGCCCTCGGCATCTAAGATATAAAAGGGTCAGCATAGCTATGGGTAGGTGAGACATCTCGGAGCTACCGGACAGCTCACCAGGAATGCCCAAGAGCCCTGAGTCTGATCAACGGGCGATCTAGGATAGTAGCGGCAGGTTGTATATCTGCTTGCTAACTAAAGTATAACTGCTTGATAATCTGTGCCATACGGTAAAGTACAATTGGCTACTGATTTCTGCCAATGTTGGAGTATCAATAAACTCTCATTCCCCAAAACAAAGACAAACATCTAGGCTGACACATCAGTGCAGTGCTGAGGGGGTGTTGCACTGTCGGAGGTGCCATCTTTTGGATGCGACGTTAAACCGAGGTCCATCTGCCCTCTCAGATGGACATAAAAGATCCCATGGCACTATTTTGAAGATGAGTGGGGGAGTTATCCCCAGTGTCCTGGCCAATATTTATCCTTCAATCAACATTATTAAAACAGATTATTTGGCCATTATCACATTGCTGTTTGTGGGAGCTTGCTGTGTGCAAATTGTCTGCCGCGTTTCCTACATTACAACAGTGACTACACTTTAAGTACTTCATTGGCTGTAAAGCGCTTTGGGACGTTCGGTAGTTGTGAAAGGAGCTATATAAATGCAAGTCTTTCTTTCTATTTGCATCCTCTGTATATGTGGCCTTTATACTCACATAACAACTTTTTAACTGAGTACAGTATTCACCTATGGGATGGAAGCATATTGCAGCTACCTGTCCAGTATCCTGTGCAGTAGCCCCACGCCATGATCAGCCCTTTCTTTATATTCTATATTGTTTTGGATGATAAGGTTATTTTAAAAATTCATAACACGGAGCCCGAATGAAGAATGAAACCTCACCAGTGTGGGTTGGCTGAGTTGGTGGCACTTTTGCCTCTGAGTCAGAAGGACATGGGTTCAAGCTCCACTCCAGGACTTGAGCACATAATCTCCGCTAACACCTCAGTGCAGCACTGGGGCAGTGCTACATTCTCAGAGCAAGGCCTGCCTTGTGTATTAGCCACTGGATTCGGAAAGGAGTGGGCAGGAGAAATAGATGCCAAAGAGAGGGGAGAGAATGCATGGTGAGGGGAGGGGATTGGGGCCTGAACAGCCGCTTTGGAACTGCAGCACCAACTCTGCGCCTGCAAGACTCGAATTTACCCCTTTGGGTTTTCATGAACTTGTGATGTTTAGGAATGTTGGGGGTGAAACTGGGTGCCTTTGGGGGCGCTAACGGGGCACAAATGGCTTTGCGGCCGGGCGCGGCGCTGACATCGACTCCCGCCATATTTGACGGAAGTTTTGCAGTGGCGCTATGGCGTTGCGCCCCGATCTCCTTCACCCGGAGCTCGTGACATCGTCGCCGTGCGCATCGCCCCGGACCCGAAATTGACCTCCGCCCCCTGCAGCAGCACCGGTCAAAAACACACTGCTCGAGTGCTGGGCTGATCGCGCGGGATCGCGGCTGCCTTGGTGGTCCAGGTAGGTACTTTTTAAATTACAGAGCCTGCAGCGATGGCCCTTCCCTTTAAGGGAGGGAAGGAGCCTTTGAACGCGGCAGCGCTGCACAGCCCAGAGTGCAGCGCTCCTGAAGTCTCTGCCCCGCTCTCCGACATTAGCGCCCTAAGAAGGAAGTGGAGCGCTTGATTTAACATCCCACTTCCCTTTTGGGGCGTAAAAACTCAATTTCATGGTTGCCGGCGCTAAAGTTAGCGGCCAAGCGATGTTAGCGCCCCAAAATGGTCGATACTGAGTTTTTCTCCCCTTGGGTATACCTACCGCTTAAGGTACAGAGCCCTCGAGCGGTCTTGAGTTGCCAGCTTTTTTGAAACTGGTTTTCCAGGCTGGCATGTATACATTCATCTGGGCTAACGGGCTCATTAGCTGCTTGAGGAGCACTAAAGGATCATTATTACAGGTGGGTCATAACTGGCTGATAGTTTTACCACCAACAAAATCTTTTCCACACGAATTGTGCGTCCCACATTTTTGTTAGAGGTTCGGGAATATTGAAGAAAAGCAAGCCTTTCTCGTGGGAGGAGGAGGAATTTCCCGTTCCCAATATATCCAATCAGCGGTTCTGCAAAATAGGGGTGGTCTCATAAATGGGGCAGGACACATCTCCAGCAAGGCTTTAAATGTGAAATGTTTAGGGGGTGAGAGGGGTTGTGCTAAATGTTGAATTTCACTGGATTGCTTTTGATACCACAACCCTCAGGAATGACAATAAACAAGAAGCGTCTCACCATGTGGGTTCTGAAGCTGTGCCATTGTAGCCATGAATGAACTCTGAGCCATGTGACCTTGGACCTGATGCATGATTGGCTGCTGGTGGTGGGCGTGTAGTTGCTGTGGAAACTGCACCGGCTGAAGGGTCGTCAGGCTGCTGCCCATGCTGTTAATGACCGGGACATTCTGAGCTTGAGTCGTGGCGAGGCCTGAAAGTACAAAAAAAATATGTGTTAGGAAATATTTTTACTGGCACATTCCCTGAAGTTGAAACCACAGGACACATTAAAAAGTTCTAATTCAACAGACATTGTGGGCACACCGAGGGTTTGTTTTTGGGGAGGAATTACGTGCAACATGCGAGCTTGCTCGAAGAGCTTGGAGAAGTCTCCGGCTGTTTCCAGCAGCAACTCAACCACTCACTCCTCCCTCTCAGTCTGGGAAGAATGACTTGCATTTATATAGCGCTTTTCACAACCTCATGCGTCCCAAAGCGCTTTACAGTCAATCAAGTACTTTTGAGATGTAGTCGCTGTTGTAGCGTAGGAAACACAGCAGCCAATTTGCGCACAGCAAGCTCCCACAAACAGCAATGCGATAATGACCGGATAATCTGCTTCTTAGTGATGGTGGTTGAAGGATAAATATCAGTCAGGACACCGGGGAGAACTCCCCTACTCTTCTTCCAATAGTGCCGTGGGATCTTTTATATCCACCTGAGGGCAGACAGGGCCGCAGTTTAACATCTCATCTGAAAAAAGGCACCTCGGACTGCAGCACTCCCTCTGTACTGGACTGGAGTGTCAGCCTGGACTTTGCGCTCAAGTCTCTAGAGTGAGACTTGAACCCACAGCCTGACTCAGAGGCGAGAGTGCTACCCACTGAGCCACGGCTGACACCAATCTGGGAATGACCACAACATAATGTCTGAGGAAGGCCGGTCAGCCCGACTTGCAGCAAAACGATCCTAAAGTCCCGCCCCCATTGCAGCATTCAATTGTTTTTATAAATTATTTGAGAATGTTTTCCTCCACTATATCTGAAAGTCTATTCCTTACATTGATCACTCTTACTGTGAAGAGAAATGTCCTGCTATCAGTTCTAAATTTACCTTTTACTAGTTTGAACCTGTACCCAAACAAAAGTAAATACTGCAGATGCTGGAAATCTGAAGTACAAACAGAAAATGCTGGATGAAAGGTCACCGACCTGAAACGTTAACTCCGTTTCTCTCTCCACAGATGCTGTCTGACCTGCCGAGTATCTCCAGCACTTTGTTTGTTTTTGAACCTGTGCCCCCTTGGTCTACTCTTGCAATTTAATCTAAAGTAACTTAAAAAGAGAGAAGGGGAGTCAGGAAACTAAATACATTCGGCATCATTGAAGGCGGGAATCATTTTTTGCCTCTCCCGGGGGATTCCGTGGCTTCGGAGGGCAGGGGTGGAGGACTAGTGTCTAGCTATCTTGGTGTGTGGGGCAAGCTTGATGGACCAGCTGGAATTTCTTGCCCCATCAATTTCATATGATCGTATTACATCATCCCAGTCACGAAAGAGCCTTTGTCAGAACTTGCATGCTCATGTAGGTGTGTGCATGTTTCCTACACCCCGCCCCCATTCGCTGCCTCTTGTCTGAAGTCACTGCCCTGATTTCGGAATATGAACTTTCTCTGTTAGATATGCATGAGCTGCAGCACATAAACATCGCACTTCAAAGTCAGCCGCATTTGTCTTTCCCACTGAACTGTTATACCTCTTGAGTTGCGCAGGATGAGACAGGCCTCTCTCCTCTTTGATGTCCAGATGCTCGGGCAATTCATCACTGCACCTTATTTAAAAATTCAATTAAAATTTCAATTCAAACAAACTCGAGAGCACTCGTTCAGGATTTTAAAATGGAAATCCTTGGTGGAGTACAGTCACGTTCACCTGGCACTCCATAAAACAGGGTTGATTTAAGCCTTGCAGTTTCTCTGCTGACCAGGAACAGCTCGTTGGAAGAACAATGTTCCGTTTGCTTCTTTAAAGTCTTTGAGAAGTTTCCAAAGCTTTACTTCCCCTCACCCCTGATTATCTCCCCCATCTCTCCTGAAGGCACTGACTCATCCTGGGATACGGTGCCATAGGCTGCCCTCTGGTGTTCCTTTGGGACGCCCCCTTCTATTGTGTGTGCCTAGACCGCGAGTTCCAGCAGGCTATCCCACCGACTGGGGCATCGCAGCTGAGCCTAGTAGCGTCCTGGTGCAATGTGCAGGAGTGACTGGAGAGCAACCAGGCTCCAGCTGGAATAACGTCACGGGATTTTCAACATCTTCAGCTCCCTAGCCCAGGGACGCTGAGCCCAATTGCAGGACTCTGATCGCGACTCAGCCTTGGCTTAGTAGGTCAGAAAGTTGTGGGTTTAAATCCCACTCTAGAGACTTGAGGACAAAATCTAGGCTGACTCTCCAGTGCAGTACTGAGGGAGTGCTGCGTTGTTGGAGCCATCTGTGAGATGAGACGTTAAACCGAGCCCCCGTCTGCCCTCTCAGGTGGATGTAAAAGATTCCATGGCACTATTTCAAAGAAGAACAGGGAGCTGTCCCTGGTGTCCTGGTCAATATTTATTCCTCAACCAACATCACTAAAACAGATGATCTGGTCATTCTCACATTGCTGTTTGTGGGAGCTTGATGTGCGCAAATTGGCTGCTGCATTTCCCACATTACAACAAAGGCTACACTTCAAAAGTACTTAATTGGCTGTAAAGCGCTTTGGGACGTCCCAAGGTTGTGAAAGGTGTTATATAAATACAAGTTCTTTCTTTCATGACTCTTAATTAAGATCAATTTATTCAGAATAGGCCAGGCATTGAATCAGCGAGTACGGGGAGCAATTGAAGCAGAAACCATTGCCTTTTTTAAGGGGAGAGCAGATAACATATGAAACAGAGCAAGATGTAGGACTATGGGGAGAGAGCAGGGCAGTGGGATTTGTTTTGCATTGCTCTAGCAGAGAACCAGCATAGATGCAATAGGCCGAATGGCCTCCTTCAATACTGTAAACATCTATGGTATGAGTGAGTACCACATCAGCCAGTACATTTACCAACTATTGGTGGTTAAGCAGTGTCTGGGTGTTGAGGATTTTTCAGCTCCTTTTTAATACTTTGATATTTGTTCTTTAAATGATGCGTTAACCTGAGGCCTCATCAGCTTGTGGTAGTGGTTCAGGTATCGTGGCTGAAGATCCCATGGTACTATACAAACTAGAGCCTGGAGTTCTCTTGGTATCTTGTCTCACACTCCCTCCCTCAACCAACACCAAAGACCAGATTAACTGGTCATTTATTTTATCACCATTTGTGGGATCATGTTATGCACAAAATGGCTGCCATGTTTTCGTACATGACAACAGTCATTGCGCTTCAAAGTAATTCACTGTCTGTGAAGTATTTTGAGATGCTTATTAGAGATATGCAAAGGTCCTAAATACATGCAAAATTTCCTTTTATGCAATTACCGCAAATATCCCATTCACTCACACCGACAAACATCTGTGTGCCTACTTACCGATCACCAATGCTGAAGCTCCTCCATTGGTTAGTGCAGGTGACAGGCACGATGACTCACTCGGTGCAATGGCCATGACGCTGGGTAAGGAAGCCATGATGAGGTTCTGGGTCTGCTGGGCTATAGCGTGCGGGTTGTGTTGTAAGCTGTGGAGGGCGGTCAGCGTGCTGACAGGGGGAAGGGTTCCTCCTGGGGCAGCGATCTGTGAAGAAAACGCACCAGGTTAGACAGAAGAGACAAAATGCGAAATATTGTTGCATGTTGCAGCCTGCTACCCCGGTTTACACTGAATAACAGGACAGAATAGGCCTCACCTTGGCCTAAGTCCAACTTCCAGCTTGGCTCTCAATAGGGCGAATTGTGTTCTGACTCGACCCAGCCATTAAATTGAAGCCACCTTTGGAGTAGGGTTTGTGCGGAGACAGTTAGGAGGCAGTGTGATAGAAAGTGATGGATTGTCACCTTTTGATAAGTCTAAAACCGGATAGGGGCAGGGCAGGAGGTAGGGAAGCAACTTGAGTTCTGACACTTGCTTTGCCAAAGAAAATTCACTGAAGAACTTAGTAACCTTAACAACTAATGTCTCCATATCATAGTGTATAGAGGTTAGTGGAAAAATGGACTATTGTTTTGAAAAGAAACAGACTTTTGGTGTCCAGTTAAATTTTTTCCAGACATCCCATTCAGAAAGTGAACTGGCCAAACTCAGACAGATGGTAGCCCTACTGACGGCAGATTCACCCTGGATTTAAACCACGGAAAATGTGCATGATCGGGAGCTGGCCGGGGGAATAGATGCCCAGTCAGTGACTGGAGCTGACTCCAGTGGGAAGGATTGGACACAATTTACCTTTAACTTAACTAGTACCCCCTGTAGTATATTCCCTGTGGCATTGCCCACAATAAGTTGATAAATAAAAGTTTTTTTACTACACAAGATGGCAATGGAGTTGGGAGACTTCAGGAACTCACTGCTCAGAGCCATCTAGTGCCACTGTCTACAACTATATTGTGACAGTCGACATGGCAAAACTGAATGGGGAACGTTGCCATAGTAATTTGCAATGGTAACTGTTGATAGAAAAGCATGACTAAAAAATCGTGACAACAGGAAATAAGATTTGTGGACAGGAAGTGAATGTCCTACACGAGATTATCATAATATATACACGTTGCCTCTTAAATTATTTCTTATTAATATTTTTGGATGAGAGGATTGTTAATTGTAGAAACCTTATACTGGTGAAAGTTATCTTTGTGTGTGTGAGGCTGAGAATTGATCCACATCATCACACAGTTACATACACACGCATGGCAGACAACGGCAGAAGTGCCATGTAACAGCCAGCAACGTAATCAGAGCAACTCCAATCAGTCCAACTGCAGAGCTCGGATAACACACTGGGGACTCATTATAAACTCAATATAGGATGCAGAAATGATCTAGAAATCACCTGAAATTAAATGGGACTGTCAAATAAAAAAGCCCCATCTTACTCACTTGACAAAGTGTTCAGAAAGAAGAGGAGTATGTAAATCTGTAACAAATATTTTAAAGTACCTGTGTTATTTTTAATTTCCTGAATTTACTAACATTTTAATTATTTTTACAGTTAATGATTTTCCCATATACCTCTATGTAGGGGAGATATAATTTATCTCTGTTAAAAAACACTTGCACAGACATGCAGATATATATACATACACACATGCATGTGTGCATGCTCATACATAGACACACATATGCACATACATACATATACTCACATGCACATGTGCACTCCCATACATACACACACATGTGCATAGATGTACTCATTGGTGGTCTTTGCTTCAAGATGCCAATGGTTTGCTCTCTCAGGGCTCTGGTGGAGGCATGGCTTTGATTGTATCTCATCTTGGCGTCTGTGCACGGGTTCCTGACTGGTGTCATGAACCATGTGTGCAGGGGTAGCCCTTGTCCTCAAGCAGCCAGCCTCTGACCCAATGGTCTGATTGAAAAAGAGAGAGAATTGAGTACCGACACAGGATGAGGGCATGATGACAACTGCCAGGGTATGTGGCACAGGCCTGCGTCGTGAGCTGCATGCCGTGTGAGTGGAAGCTCTTCCTGTTCGTGCATTATTTGAGGTCTTGTGTTGGAGCGCGCAAGGCTATGTGGTGCAGTCGATGATGTCCTGCACCTGGGGGTAGGATCCCTTTAAATAATGCTGGAAATGGCCACCTTCCCACTGTTCCTGCCCATAATTGGTGGGTCTATGGTGGATAGCATGCTGGAGCAGTTTAAAATGGCCCTGAAAAATTTGACTATATTAAGTAGACCCAGGCAGACTTTGGATACGTTATCCAATGGGGCCTGATTCAAAATGGCGTTTAGTGTCCTTCAGGGGATGAACAGGAGGGCAAGCCCACAACTCAATTCTCAGGGTCCTAACTCTTATAGATTCAACCTAAAACAGGAAGGCGCCCATTTATGACCCTCCCCCCTTCTGTCATTAAGTTAAAGGTGACATCCATAAGAAACTTAATTTATATTAATTAGGGCGTAAAGTGTATACAAGCAGTAAAATATTTTTCTCAGCTAATTTACCAGTGTTAGCTACAGCTAAGAGTTTAATTATTATTATTTACCACAAATTATATTCAGCTTTGTGCTGTGGGCCCACGCTCACTATGGAACTGGATTGGGACTGAGCAGGCTCTATTTAAACAAGGCACTTATAGCCAGTAGTGAGAGGAGAGGCATTCCAACAGTCCTGGGTGAGTCTAAGCCCAGCCCCGTTTATTCTTAAGGATTTATTTAAACCCGATTCCTGATGGCGAAACTCTCTTTTTAACAAGATTAATTGAATGAGCACTTAAATTAGGGTAGTGGCTATGTTACCGGGCTAGTAAACCAGAGGCCTGGATTAATAATCCGCAGAATGCGAGTTCACAATCCCACCATGGCAGTTTGAGAATTCGTATTAGGTTTAAAAAATCTTACACTTACCAGTAAAAGTGACCAGGAAGGTGTTAGATTATTGCAAAAACCCAACTGGTTCACTAGTGTACTTCAGAGAAGGAAACATGCCATCCTTACCTGGTCTGGCCTATATACTCTTAACTGCCAGTCATACCTTCTTCCTGAGAATTAATTTTAAAAACTTAGAAATACAATGGGTTAACCCAGGACAGCCAGTATGGATTTGTTAAAGGGAGGAAATGTTTGAAGAAGTGACCAATTGCTTGGTTAAAGGGAATGCAATAGATACCGGCCGAGAAATTCAGTGGCGTCCCATTTGGGGCGCTAGCCTCGCCAGGGCGCCGGAAGTAGCGCCCCGGAAGTAGTCGCAGCCGCCCGCCGCAAATTCAATTGGCGCGCCCCAGAGGGAAGCGCGGCGCTACTCGAGGCGCCCCGCATCCCTCTTGGGGCGATGCAGCTGAAGATTGCAGCGCAACGTGCACGCTGCGGTACTGCAGGCCTTCCTCCCCTTCTTAAAGGGGAGGGGCCTGCTGCAGCGCGCTCGAAGAGCGCAAGTGCCGGCAAAAGAGCCTGGCACCGAGGAGAAGTGCCGGGCTCTTGGGACACATCCGGCACTCCACGGGGGGGGGGGGGGTGGCGGGGTGGCCTCAGGAGGCCAGGGACGGCGGCGAGGATAGGTGCTGGCAGGCGGCCAGCAAAAAAAATGGCCGCCCCGCACCTCAGCGCCTCTACTGCCGCAGGTAGGCCCCCCTGAGCCGGTCGCAAATTGCGACCGGCGTTAATGCAGGGGGTGCCACTAAATTTCACGATCGGGGCAGTAGCGGGGCACTGCGCACACCGATGATGTCATCGGTAGCGGCGCAGCGCTAACGGCTAGCGCCGCCATTAGCGTCCCGCTAAATTTAGCGGGAGGCGGGGCCAGTGGCTTCCCACCCACTTACTGCCCTCTTAAGGCGCAAACGGGTGGCGCAGCCCACTGAATTTCTAGGCCACTGTGGCTATGGATTTTCCAAAGGCATTCGATCAATTGTCTCACAGAAGGCATGTTACAAAAATTTAGGCATATGATATAAAAGGAAATGTAGCAGCATAAGTAGAAAGTTAGTTGACGGTCACAAGGTGTTAAGTTAATGGGTGCTGCTCAGATTAGAGAAGGTTTGAAACAGGGACCAGTGCTGCCTATAATTTTGTTCTTGGTGTATATATAAATGACTTGCACATGGGCTCAGGAAGCATGATTTAAAAATTTGCTGATGAAAATAATAGATTGACAAACAGTGAGGTCTGTCAAAGATTTCAGGAGAACATGGACGTGGAACGGGCAGACAGCTGGCAGATGCCATTTAATATGGAGCAGTGTGAATTCCTACATTTTGGATGGAAAAGCAAGAAATGGGAATATACACAATGTCAGGGCAGTGCTGAGGGAGTGCTGCACTGTCGGAGGTGCCGTCTTTCGGAAGTAACGTTAAGCCGAGCCCCCGTCTGCCCTCTCAGGTGGATGTAAAAGATCCCATGGAACTATTTCAAAGAAGAGCAGGGGAGTTCTCTGCCAACATCACTAAAACAGATTATCTGGTCATTATCACATTGCTGTTTGTGGGAGCTTGCTGTGCGCAAAATTGCCTGCCGTGTTTCCTACATTACAACAGTGGCTGCACTTCAAAAAGTACTTTATTGGCTGTAAAGCGCTTTGGGACGTCCGGTGGTCGTGAAAGGCGCTATATAAATGCAAGTCTTTGCTTTCTGTTACACTCAATGGAAAGATGCTGAAGGGTGTGGATGAACAGACAGAACAGGAAGTTCAAATATATAATCCCCTCAAAGTGCGAATGCAGGTAGATGAAGCCATAAAAAGGTCAATGGCAATTTGAGTTTTATAAATAGGGGTGTAGAGTACACGATTAAAGAGGTTACGATAAATTTAACAAGTTTGGCCACATTTAGAGTACGGTGTGTAGTTTGGGGTGCCCCAATATAGAAAGGGCATTAAAGCCATAGAAAGCATACAGTGTAAATTCACCAGAATAATATTGTTATCAGGAGTGACTTGTAATACTGAGATTATTTCCACTGGAGCGGGGAAGGTTAAGATTATATTTAATAGGAGATTTTTTAAACCATGAAAGGTTTTGATAGGGTGAACAGGGAAAGACTATTTCCTCTGGCTGGAGAATCAGTGATGAGGGATCATCAATTTAAAACTGTCATTAAGAGAATGAGGAGTGAGGTTAGGAAAAATGTCTTTATTAGAGAGAGTTGTTCGAGCATGCAATGATTTGCCACAGGGAGTTGTTGAGGCAGAGACCAGTGCATTTTTTAAAGGAAAAGTAGATAAACATTTCAAGTATAATTTACAGGGCTATCGGGAGACAGCAAGGGATTCGTTTTAGTTTGTTCTAACAAAGAACCAGCATAGACACGATGGGTCAAATGAGCTCCTCTGTGCTGTAAGGTTCGATGGGTCTCAGGTTCCTGATGGTGAAATTCTCTCTTTAATGAGGTTCCCATTGGTGAGACTCTCTCCTGAACAAGGTTCCTGTTGGTGAGACTCTGTGTTGACCAGGGATTTCCAATGGTGAAACTCTCTCTTAACTGAGTGAATGCTTTTCAAGTGTTTGTATAATTCCGTGCAATACTGTTGGGAGTTCTGTAACATTAGAATGTAAAACCCCTGACCTAACCATAGCTTATAACCATCTGCGAACAAGTTGTTGCGGTAAAACTTGTTGAGAGAAAAATGGTTTGAGCTGACCTAATTACTGACTGCCAAACAGAAAACAGCAGTATTTACTTTCTTCGTGTAGGCTAATAAGGCTCATGAGGTATGAACAGTATTGACATTAACAAAAACAATATTTCATATTTGTTCTTCCGTGTTCTTTAGCTTTCCCCCTCCGTGCCAAGTACCATTCCTTATCAAGGCAGCACGTGGGCTATGAGCTCCCAAACCCCAGCAACAGGAGCACCCTCATCAGGAGCAGCATTCGCCTTGCAGGGGTTGGGCAGGGGGCGGGGGGGGGGTGGCACAGGTATCCCGTGCAAAGGTTCGGATTGGGGCCCCTGCATTTCACTAGACAATGACACTAAATACTACCTGACATGAATCAGTCATTCATGAAAGAAAGACTTATGAAATAATACTGAGCAGCCTGCGGGTGGCGCTGTCCAGGGAGAGTATAAATACTCGGGCACGGGCCCAGCTTGCACAGGACATTCTTAACAGGAACAAGTGAAGGACACAACTAGACCTCCATGTTGTAAAACAGTTGATTAAAGCTTTGTTTAACACTTAGACCAAGTGCCTAGTAGTTTTCTTACATCACTACCTACTTAAACTGGTGTCTGATCGGCACGGGTTGCATGGTCCAAACGCCACCCCTGGGCGTAACATTGGGCCAGCTCACCCTCACATTTCTCTGCCTCACCTCTTAAAAGGGTAACGTCATAAAGCAAAAGTGTTTTGCAAGATACCGTACCTTGCTGATCAATACCGGGGCACGTGATGACATCATCACATCGCCAACACAATGACGCCAACTCATTGTTGATCACACCTCCCACCAATTAAAAAAAAAAATCTTATTTATAACTGAAGTGTTAAAAATCTAAATATTGTAAAATATATTTCTATGGCAACATTAAGTTGCAGAGTTGACCTTCACGACAAAGTGACCGTGGAGTTTCTGCAGCAGGTTGTTCCACCAACTGAACTTTGCCCCCTCCCAATATGACAGCATTATCCCCACTACAAAGTATTTCCATATAGCATAAGAGCAGCTTTTAGCACCTTGGGACGTTTTGCTACATTGAAGGCGCTATATAAATACAAATTGCTGTTGCAGTAGCGATGCCATTTACACTATTGGCATGTTCTCATAAACCTTTAAATATTATCTGATGTGTCCAAAAAATTTGCCTGAGAGATGGGGGTCAAATCCAGGCTGACACTCCAGTGCAGTGCTGAGGGAGTGCTGCACTGTCGGAGATGTCACCTTTTGGATAAGACATTAAACCGAGGCCCCGTCTGCCCCCTCAGGTGGATATAAAAGATCCCATGGCACTACTTCGAAGAAGAGCAGGGGAGTTATCCCTGGTGTCCTGGCCAATACTTATCCCTCAACCAACATCAAAAAAAAATACACAGATTATCTGGTCATTATCACATTGCTGTTTGTGGGAGCTTGCTGTGCACAATTGGCTGCTGCGTTTCCTACATTGTAACAGTGACTACATTTCAAAAAGTACTTAATTAGCTGTAAAGCGCTTTGGGCTGGCCTGAGCAGAGTTCCCGCTAAGGTGCGTGCACACAGCCGGGCAGTGGTCTATGAGGTCCCGCACAGGCCGCTCACCGGCTTTTACATTGTCGATACCGCACACGCGCAAAATTTGAATGGGCCGCGCATTGGGGGAGGCAGGCCGCGCAGGGGCAGTGCAGCTTACAGGGGTCATTGGTCCAGAGGTCGAGAAAGCCGCTATATAAATGCAAGTCTTTCTTTTTCTTGTATACCAATATGCAGCACAATACGCCATAATGAACAGCTATTAGTCAAAATCAGAACCTCCAATGGGAAACGAACAGAAATCTCCAGAATCTCCCAGCTTGTCTGGTTGGGATTGCAGTTGGGGACTAAAGTTGAGCCCCTGGCTATAGAAGGTACAACCAGCCAGAGTTCCAACTCCTGATTGCTATCCAATGAGCCTAGTTGGAAAATGCATGTCTGGACATAGGGTGAGAGCAGGAGGGCTGTGACAGTCCCACTGTTGAAAGCTCCGTCGACACTCGCCGTTCGGCCTCGCGCATGACAAAATGGCCGCTTTGGGCGAGGCACGAGAGGGTAGCCAGCACCGATAGAACTGTACCTCAGCCAGGAGTCAACTCCTTTAGGAGACAAGTGGAGAAAATTCGGTGGAGGGGGCGGGGCGGGGGGGGCGGGGAGACACAGAAATCTAAACCCCTATATGTTGGGTAGAATATTGAGAAGTAAAAGGCTTTCATTCAACAGAGTTGTCATAAAGTATAAACCAAAGAGCTTTTTACTTAGCTTAATAGCCTTTTATTTCAGGAGGTTTTATGAAGTGTAAAAACAGTTGATGAAGCCCTCACAGTTAATGAATCAAATAATATAAAATAATGCTTTCAAGCTCTGCACTCAGGCAAGGCAATTGCCCATACATCCACACTCAGGGAAATGGTTGCTATATTTGGAGGGAATTGGTCCCAACAAAGAAATAACTTTGTAATTGGTGTTTTATGAATCAGGCCTGCTCGGCTGGGCCCGCTCATCTCCTTGACAACTCTGTATTCAGCTGAACAAATCTGGAAAAGATAAGACTTGTTTACTGCTAAAAGTGTTGCTCTCATTATGGTTCTGTTTAACCTACAAATTGAACAAATACACTCCAGCCCAAATGTTTCTTATGGTGCCTTTCGGCCTACTTCTTCTTTGGGAATATCTGTGAAGGCAACATGGTGGCGTGGCTTAAAAACACAAACAAACTCTTTTGTTTCGAATAAGGTGGCAATAATTTTACGTCCTCCACTCCGGGAGGCTCGGACTCTTGCTGCAGTGCAGTTCTACGGGCGTCGGCTGCCCTTTGTTACCTCACCCAAGTGGCCGTTCTTCAAATCTGAGCTTCCACCTTTTGGACGAGATGTTAAACCGAGGCCCCGTCTGCTCTCTCAGGTGGATGTAAAAAATCCCATGGCACTATTTCGAAGAAGAGCAGGGGAGTTCTGCCTGGTGTCCTGGCCAATATTTATCTCTCAACCAACATCACTAAAACTTGATTATCTGGTCATTATCACTTTGCTGTTTGTGGGAGCTTGCTGTGCGTAAAATTGGCTGCCGTGTTTCCTACATTACAACAGTGACTACACTTCAAAAGTACATCATTGGCTGTAAAGCGCTGAGCATGAAAGACGCGATGTACATACAAATCTTTCTTTTCTTTTTCTTTTCAGACTGCATGTATGTCAGAAGGTTATTCAACTGTGGGAGGGGAGGGAAATCACGGCCTGTTCCCGATCCAGACCTTATCGGACATCCAGCTGGAGCAGCAATCCTTGCTGGTTTTCCCCTCTCTCTACACCAAGGCACTGAGGCCAATTGTAACAACGCCCCTCTCACTCGCCTCTTAAAGGAGGAAAGAGAGGCGGAGAGGTTTAGGGAGGGAATTCCAGAGCTTAGAGCCTTGGCAGCTGAAGACACGGCCACCAATGGTGGAGCGATTAAAATTGGTGGATGCTCAAGAGGCCAAAATTGGAGGAGCGCAGATATTTCGGAGGATTGTAGGGCTGGAGGAGATTAGAGAGATAGGGAGGACCGAGGCCATGGAGGGATTTGAAAACAAGGATAAGAATTTTAAAATCGAGGCGTTGCTTAACCGAGAGTCAATGTAGGTCAGCGAGCACAGGGGTGCCGAGACCAGTTAACTAAGTACAGCCTGGGGATTGAGCCTCTTGGGACTTTCCCCATTGATAAGGTTCAGTTACACACTGCCTTTACCAACCGAGCTATCGGGAGAGTTTGAATACAGATCTGAAATCAACTGTGCTGCGGCTGCTCTGTGGAAGATCGGGCCTTTAGTGAGTGTGTCGGGGCAGATGTGTTTGTTAGGATCAGACCTGGGTACATGCCAGCAATACTCAGTACCACTTCCATTGCCTGTTTTCGCAAAGACAACTTAGTGCACTATCCACTGATAAGACAACTTTGTTTTTTGTTCCTCTTATCTGTGATTCCTTTTAGTCACTGTTTGTCTTTGGCGAGGCACAGGCAGGCTGAGAATGACGGTTTGTGACAGGGTGCATCAGCCTGCGTCAACTTCAAGCAGCACTGCCCCTCCAACAGGACGGGGCTGTCAACTTGCTTTCCTTTATATGGATTTATCCCCCCTTTGAATAAGGACATCCTGTGGAATGGTTTGCAACCTCGGTGTCATATTTGATCCTGAAATGAGCTTCCGACCACATATCCGCGGCATAACTAAGACCGCCTATTTCCACCTCCGTAACATCGCCTGTCTCTGCCCCTGCCTCAGCTCATCCGCTGCTGAAACCCTCATCCTTGCCTTTGTTACCTCTAGACTTGACTATTCCAATGCACTCCTGGCTGGCCTCCCACGCTCTACCCTACATAAACTTGAGGCCATCCAAAACTCGGCTGCCTGTGTCCTAACTTGCACTAAGTCCCGTTCACCCATCACCCCGTGCTTGCTGACCTACACTGGCTCCTGGTTAAGCCACGCCTCGATTTCAAAATTCTCATCCTTGTTTTTTCAAATCCCTCCATGGCCCCGCCCCCTCCCTATCTCTGTAATCTCCTTCAGCCCCACAACCCCCCGCCCCGAGATATCTGCGCTCCTCTAATTCTGCCCTCTTGCGCATCCCTGATTATAATCACTCAACCATTGGTGGCCGTGCCTTCTGTTGCTGAGGCCCTAAGCTCTCAAATTCCCTTCCTAAACCTCTCCGCCTCTTTACCGCTCTTTCCTCCTTTAAGTCGCTCCTTAAAACCTACCTCTTACCTGCCCTAATTGCTTCTTATGTGGCTCGGTGTTAAATTTTTGTTTAAAATACTCCTGAGAAACGCCTGGAGATGTTTTACTATGTTCAAGGTGCAATATAAATACAAGTTGTTGTTGTTTTTTCTTTTAAAAATTGTTTATAACCCAATCTCAGCATCAAGCATGCCCAGGCCAAGTATAAACCTGATTAAATGCCGAGCCCTGCTCCCTCTATTTTCCCCCAGCAATATGCCAACAATCCCCCAGCCTCAGATAAACACACCTATTGCATCGATGTGGCGTGTTAGTTTCCTGCAGCTGCACACTTCTACCACTAGATGCAACTGTTTAAGCTTAAGCTGCAAATCCCCATATCTATTCCTTCTTAGGCAGTCTCTCTGAGCTGAGGATGACTTGCTTCCACATTAAAAATGAGTTCTCAGGTGACTGATGAGTCCAATGTGGTACCTACAGTCTCTGTCTCCGTCTTGGGTTGACGTGCGCTCCTTCCGCTGTTTACGCTTGTCTTCCCCTTGCTCCCAGCGAAGAGGCTCGGTATTCGGCGCCTTCCTGGATGCTTCTCCTCCATTTTGTACGGTCTTCAGCCAGGGATTCCTAGATGTCGGTAGGAATGTTGCACTTTTTCAAGGAGGCTTTGAGGGTGTCCTTGAGCGTTTCCTCTGCCCACCTGGGGCTCTCCTGCTGTGTCGGAGCTCCGAGTAGAGCGCTTGTTTTGGGAGTCTCGTATCGGGCATGCGGACGTTGTGGCCCGTCCATCGGAGCTGATCGAGCGTGGTCAAAGCTTCGATGCTGGGGATGTTGGCCTGAGCGAGAACACGGACGTTGGTGCGCCTATCCTGCCAATGGATTTGCAGGATCTTGTGGAGGCAGCGTTGGTGGTACCTCTCCAGTGCTTTGAGGTGCCTGCTGTACATGGTCCATGTCTCTGAGGCATACAGGAGGGCGGGTATTACTACTGCTCTGTAGACCATGAGCTTAGTGCCGGGTTTGAGGTCCTGGTCTTCAAACACTCTCTTCCTCAGGCGACCGAAGGCTGCACTGGCATATCTATATCCGCAGCCTCACTAATACATGCTGAGGGAAATTTGCTATGTCCCGACTTCCTGTGGGAAAAGCTATGGGAAATCCACTTGTAATATAATGAAATAAGTATGAAGGTGTGCAGCTGTCACATTTTGTTACGATGCAAAACAATTGCTCTGATGCACAAAAGCAAAATACTGCGGATGTTGGAAATCTGAAATAAAAACAGAAAATGCTGGAAATACTCAGCAGGTCAGGCAGCATCTGTGGAGAGAGAAACAGAGTTAACATTTCAGTTCCCACGAAGGGTCATCGACCTGAAACAATAACTCTGTTTCTCTCTCTACAGATGCTGCCTGACCTGCTGAGTATTTCCAGCATTTTCTGCTCTGATGTACAGCCTGAAACTGACAAGCACCTGCTAATCGGCAAAGTTCTCTGACCAAACAACACATTCTGAATGGCTGCAGCCTCTTTGTATTTAACAAAAAAAAATGGATTATGTGGCCTTGTGGCGGAGCCAATAAGGGACTCCGATCAATTGTATATAATTCCCTTTAATAATATGTTGGCTACAGCCTGAGTCTGTATCTTAGTTTTCACTGTTTACATGTACAGAGCGCGATCACTTTAATAGCGCGGGTAAACGCGATGACGTCACGCCGTTCATCACGTGATCCCCCACCGGCGGGAAAAACGTGATGACGTCATGACGTCAGCCACGGGACCGCCCTAGCAGTCCTCATGGAGCCTCCGAACTGACTAGACCTATATTCGATGTTCTCCTGTAGTTATCCGTTAAACTCTGTTACTTTTCATTAAACCTCGTTTATTTGATCGCCTGAGTGGACCTCAGTCTTTTGGATAGGAACTAGACATTCCTACATTGGTGACCCCGACTTTTGCGAACGGTTTTCGCAGAAGTTACTGAACATGGAATCGAACGCCGTTGCTTTGAAGCTACCACAGTTCTGGGAGCAACAGCCAGCCACGTGGTTCATCCAGGCTGAAGCCCAGTTCGCAATCAGGAACATCGTTGCGGATCAGACCCGTTACTATCACGTGGTCTCCGCCCTCGACAGTGCCACAGCCTCGCGGATCGTCAGCCTGCTTGGTAATCCACCAGAAGATCACAAGTATGATACGATAAAGGCGCGGTTGTTACAGGTCTTCGTGCTCACGAAGTCGGAGCTCGCCCGCCGGCTGCTCGCTATGCCCGGCCTCGGGGACTCCAAGCCGTCCGAGCTTATGAGCCAAATGCTCACGTTCCTGGGCTCCGAACCGGAATGCTTCCTCTTCAGGGAGCTATTCCTCAGCCAGCTACCGGAGCAAGTGTGCAGGCTGCCCTAGCCAGGTTGGAAGTCACCGACTGCACAGAGCTGGCTGCCGATGCGGACAAGATCTTCACGGTGACACAGCAGTACTGCGCTGCCACGAGGCGCCCACCCCCCACAGACACCGCTCCAGCCCCTCAGCCTGCGGGGTTGTGTTTCTACCACGCCCGTTTTGGTGCGAAAGCAAGATGCTGCCACCCTCCCTGCAGCTTTTCGCTCAAAAAAAAACATCAGCCACCCTGTTGAAAGAGGACCAGGTATAATGAGCGCCCCGCAACTGCGATGGCAATCGGTAATTCGGGAAAACTCCTCTTCATCAATGACTCCCTATCTGGTCGACGTTTCCTCTGCGACACCGGGGCGCAGTGTAGCATCCTACCCGCGTCAAATCTTGATCTACAAGTTGGAGGGCACGGCCCCTCCCTCCAGGCGGCTAATGGCGGGCCATTCGGACCTTCGGAAGCCGGCGGGTCCAGGTGGGCTTCGGCGGCCAGCGGTTTTACTGGGATTTCATCACAGCCAAAGTCTCTCAAGCCATCCTCGGGGCGGATTTGTTTGTGCGCCAACGGCCTCCTGGTGGATGTACGGCACCGCCGCTTGATCAATGCGGCCACTTTTCACTCCATCCCGTGCTACTGCGGTAACACCGTGGCGCGCACTGCCTCCTGCGCGTCCCCACCTCCGGATGACTTCACTCGCCTCCTCGGAGATTTCCCAGACCTGACCAGACCCACTTTCTCTTCCACGGCCACGAAACATGGTGTTGAACACCACATCACCACTACTGGCTCCCCGGTCTACGCACGGGCCCGGTGCCTCGAACCTGGCAAGCTCGCGGCTGCGAAAGCGGAGTTTGACACGATGGTCGAATAGTTCCTAGTCTTCGCCTCTCCACATTGTTCCGAAACCTGACGGCGGATGGCGGCCTTGCGGCGACTACCGACGCCTGAACGACGCCACTACTCCTGATCGGTACCCAATCCCTCATATTCAGGATTTCTCTGCACATTTGGCGGGAAATACCATTTTTTCAAAGGTCGACCTTATCCGTGGCTACCACCAGGTCCCCATACACCCGCAAGACGTCCTGAAAACTGCAGTCATCACCCCATTTGGCCTGTTTGAATTTCTGCGGATGCCATTTGGATTGAAGAACGCTGCACAGGCTTTCCAGCGCTTGATGGACTCCGTGCTTCAGGACCTCAAATTTCTATTCGTCTACCTCGACGACATCCTCATCGCCAGCCCTAATAAAGAGGAGCACATCTGCCATTTGCGCACACTCTTTAGATGCCTCAGTCAACACAGCTTGCAGAGCTCCCACGTTCCAGCTGAGCTGAAGAACGCCAACTATGTGTTTATCCACCACGACGCTTATCGGGACCCACTCAAACCCCCTTACACCGGTCCTTTCCGTGTGATAGAGCCGGGAGACAAATCTTTTTCGGTTGATGTTGGTGGTAAACCGGACCACATTTCGGTTGACCAGTTGAAGCCGGCTCACTTGGACCTTGACCGCCCAGTCGAGATCGCACAACCGCCAAAACGTGGCCGACCGCCCACAGTCGCCGTGCCAGATCAAACGCTACCGCCCGCCAGCTCGCCCGCCGTCCATCAGCTTCCACTTCAAGGCTACAGAAGTCGATCTGACAGGCTTGTCAGGCCTCCTCGCCGTTTTACTTTTGCTATTAAAGACAATTCTGGGGGGGCGCATGTGGCGGAGCCACTAAGGGACTCCAGTCAATTGTATATAATTCCCTTTAATAATATGTTGGCTACAGCCTGAGTCTGTATCTTAGTTTTCACTGTTTACATGTACAGAGCGTGATCACTTTAATAGCGCGGGTAAACGCGATGACGTCACGCCGTTCATCACGTGATCCCCCACCGGCGGGAAAAACATGATGACGTCATGACGTCAGCCACGGGACTGCCCTAGCAGTCCTCGTGGAGCCTCCGAACTGACTAGACCTATATTCAACGTTCTCCTGTAGTAATCTGTTAAACTCTGTTAGTGTTCATTAAACCTCGTTTATTTGATCGCCTGAGTGGACCTCAGTCTTTTGGATAGGAACTAGACATTCCTACAGCCTTAAACTTTGGCTCCTCTACCTTCAGTCCCGATACGGTTTCAGCCGAGCTCAGCACAAGCTCGAGGAACAGTATCTCATCTTTCTGCTGCAGCCCTCGAGTTGAAATATTGACTCCAGTAACTTCAGGCTTTTTAGCAACATCTACATCTCTTCACAGATTGGGGTTTCTGGGGTGCGGGGTGGGACTACCAACGTCTGGGGGAAGGAGGAGGCGGGTTGATATTTTGGGGATAGACTCTTTGTCAGGACACGGATCTGGACGCGGCAGGGGAGTCTGCTCCCAGGGTGTTGTGCTGTTCTTTCTCTTCTCGGGGCCAACCCACCTACAGTGTGTTTCTAATATTTTCTGCTTTCACTTCAGACTTCTTGCACGCAGGGGATTTTTTGTTGTTGCTTTGTCTGGGTCATTCTCAAACCTTTTCATCGTCTTAGTTTAGTGAAGGTTGTTTGGTTCTTTTAATGGATTTTCATTACCTCACTGAAATGATCTTTACATTCTCTTTGGGGGAGAAATTCGGTATCGCCCCATTTGGGCGCAATTATCGCCTCCAACTGCAAACTTGGCCTCTGTCACCCCTGGAGGTGATTGGAGCGCTAAATCAGGCACTACACACCTCTCTTAAGGCGCTAACGCCGAGGAGCGAGGCGCTACCTCAGAGCGCTGGCGAAGCTCATGTGATGTCAGTCAGCAGTGGAACACAGACACACTGGCGCCGGCCAGTTCTTAAAGGGGAGGATCGATCTTGCTCTTCATCCACACCCTGCTCATTGCAGCCTTGAATCTCAGCCTGAATCTGCTGGAAAGAACAATGGAGAGGCCCAGGGAAAGAGCTCAGAGTGCAGCCCCCATAGTCTCTTCTACACAGCGTTGAATCTCTCCAGAAGTCTCTCTCTCTCTCTCTCTCTCTCTCAGAATGCATAGTGCAAAAATGGCACTGGCAAAAAGAGTCAGGAAGCGGTCGCCTTTAAATAGCACTCCCCCAGCCCCTTCCTGACTGCAAAACGCTCCCCTCAACCTGTTGTTGCTAGCGGCAGGCGGTAAGGCAGGGTGTGCCACTCAATATCTGGTCCGGGGCGCTACATGCTCGACTGAGGTCACGATCTGCCGGCGCAGATCGTGGCGGTAGTGTTTAGTGCTGCCACAAAATGTCTGGTCAATTTCGCAAGTGGCGCAAACATCGCCGTGCCCGGGCGCTAGTTGCTTTGCGCCCCATTAGCGCCCTCTTAGGGCGCTAACGGGAGGCACAAAGCAACCGAATTTTTCCCCTAACAGTTCTCTGTTTTTCTGTTTTCCGGTCATTCCACTCCCTCTCTATGATCGGAATAGCTGTTGTTTCTTCCCCCATCCCCCTCCATTTTTTTCCCGATCCTCCTAAATTGATTGCACATCTCAGTTTTCAGTGCTGGTGAAGGGTTTACACCTGAAACATTGACCTGTCTTTTATCTTTACAGATGCTGACAGATATGCTGTGTATTCCCAGCACTTTGTTTTTTTTCCTATTATAATAGTTCTGAACGGTTTCAGTCTGGGTGTGTACTAGTGCAAAACTCTGGCGCTATATGACAAGCATATCCTTCAGATCCTAGCTCACTATCAGCTTCATTTACTTTCCTTCTGCTTTATGCTGTCTCAACTATTACTACGACCAGACTCCCGTCCGTCAGCTCAGCAGTGATAATGGGGTCCAATGAATTCACTGGCCGCCTGTCATTGTGTCCCTTTCTGTGACAAGTTATTCTTGACATTGTCTATCCAGCGCTTCCTTGGTCTTCCTCGGTTTCTTGTTCTGTGAACCTCTGTGCAGGGCCATGAAAGCTATTCCAGCTGTTTCCATTCTTGAAACGTGGCCAAACATCACAGTCGTCTTTATTGTACCTTCTGTGCAAGTCATGTTCTTATTATATAATTCCTGATTCTTTGCATCCTGGATACTCCCAGTATTCCTCTCAGCCAACTCACCCTCTGCTGTTAGGCTGCCTCAACTGCACTCAGCAAACCTGCTGCAAAACTAGCTGGCACATTAAACAGAAATAGCTGGAAGTTAGTAAGTCAATCTCAGAGCTCTGCTGATGTTCAGAAGCTGTTTGAATTTCACTCATCTAGTTTATGGCACTATCAGAAGTCGCTGACTAAATGATGGCCACGTGACTCACTGCCAATCAGCTATGACCCTCTCTTTCCCTGCAGTTAATATTCAGCTTTCATTACATAAGATCATTTTTCATTGGAATTCCTCACAGCTTTGCATTACTTGTTTTATTGGAACCAGATGAATAAATCCTGCCGAATTATTTTTGGGGGGGAATTTTCGAACACTTTGTGTACTTTCATTTATTTTTTTTTAACATTAAGAAAGAGTTTTGCCCTCGTTCCCTGTCTACTGCAGGAGGTGCTGCAATAGTACTTTCTGGCTAGGCTCCCTCGACGACTCAGCGAGTTTCATCCAGTGACTAACTGAGCCATTCATATCAGAAAGGTCGCAGGTTCAATCCTTGGTCTGCACTGAGTAAGCCAATCTCAGTCAGGGTAGCAGTCGGGGCACTACGATTGGTTACTATATCCCTGGGCTAAGGAAGAAATATCGGCCAAGGTTTCCACACCTGCTCACTATCCAACAATGTCCCCTGGAAGCATCAGTGTGTGGACTTCAAGGATCTGCTCAGCTATGAACACCCTTATGATCAAATAGGTTGTCAATACTGACCGTTTGGGCTCTCACATTAATTAATGGCCTTTTGGTCAAGATACTAGAGGGCAACCTGCACCTGCAGAACCAATGCCCTAGCAAAGGGGCAACACCTTCAAGTGAGAGGAGAAAAAGAGGAACAAAGCACATCCCGGCTATGGTCATGAAGAACGTGGTTGACTCTTAGCTGCCCTATGAGTTGGCCTAGCAAGCCCCTCAGTTGTGCCAAACCGCTCCCAGTGGTTCAAGGCGGCCCACCATCTTCTCGGGGCAACTAAGAATGGCAAGAAATGCTGGCCTTGCCAGTGATGCCAATACCCCGTTACTGAATTAAAAAGACAACAGTTACGGCATCACCAATACCCCCGCTGAGCTGCATGGCCGCAGCTTTGAATTTGAATGGGCCGCATAGCCCATTAAAGGGGCTGCGCACCCAAAAAAAAAAATCAGAGGGAACATTGGGCATCACCCTGGTCCCCAGAACTAAGATGGGTTTTGCTGTCAGCGAGAATGTCAAGGACAAAGAATAATAGTAAATGTCTTTCAGGAGATGCCAATAGGACACACACTACTGTTTAATGACCGCTGTCATCAAGTTAACGTTTTCTCAAAGGTATGAAGAACAAATGGAACTTTTCCATTAAACTGCATTGTAAAAGTGCGATAGATGTGATTTATGGGCCTCAGTCCAAACATACAAGTAGGCTGCAGTGCCAGTAATTCCAATTGCTTTTTATTTGCTGTATATAAGTCTTTGTTTGTCTAAAAAATGCCACTGCTAATTTACTCTGCCTATTAAATGGGTTCCATGCCCCTTTCAGGGTTTAATTCATAATCGGCCAAAATCTCACCATTTTGAATTGTAATAGAATGTTTCTTTCTCTAATATATGTATAGTAATAGGGCGATTTACTTGTTAAACCTGTAGTTTTTTAAGCTGCCCCACCCCATTCTCACCATTGTAAATGCAGATGTATTCATTGATCAGCAGCTGTCCAGCCAAGGTCCCACTCTAATCCCGTTACACAGTCCAAATCTGCCCTGAAAGTACAAAATGCCATTCTACGGAGGAATTTACTTCTATTCCTGCATATTTTTTACATACTCCAGTTCGACAAGATCTCAGGCATACTTCATTCATCTGCAGACCAACAAATCTCACTTAGTTTGTGTGACAACTCATTTTGATTTTAAATGCAGCCTGTTTTGATGTATCCCATCTCTGGGAAAGTAACGTAGCTCCATATATTTCAACAGATTTGCAGTCTCATAACATTTCCCCAATGCACAGAGCTCTGTAGTGACCACCGACAGGTTCCTGCCCCGCCCCCCGTAAATAAGGACCTGGCACTTATCACGTTGGAGTTACCACCTTGGAAAATAAGAGCCAAAATGAGGTAGACGACCAAAGGGATCTAGGTGTACAGATACACAAATCACTAAAAGTAGGTTAATAAGGCCATTAAAAAAGCATCAAAGCACTGGGGTTCATTTCTGGAGGGATGGAATTGAAAAGCAGCAAAGTTACGTTAAACTTGCACAGAACCTTGGTTAGACCACACTTGGAGTACTGTGCACAGTTCTGGCTGCCATATTATAAAAAGGGTAAAAGAGGCACTGGAGAGGGTGCAAAACTGATTTACAAGGATGATACCAGAACTGAGAGGTTATGGGTTTGGGGCTCTTTTCTCTTGGAAATAGAAGGCTGAGGGGAGACCTGATAGAGGTCTTTAAGAATATGAAAGGATTTGATAGGGTAGATGTAGAGAAGATGTTTCCACTTACGCGGGAGACCAGAACTAGGAGCCATAAAATATAAGATAGTCACTAATAAGTCCAATAGGGAATTCAGGAGAAACTCCTTTACCCAGAGAGTAGTTAGAATGTGGAACTCGCAACCACAAGGAGTAGTTGAGGCAAATAGCATAGGTGCATTTAAGGGGGAGCTAGATAAACAGATTAGGGAGAGAGGAATAGAAGGTTATGCTGATAGGGTTAGGTGAATAAGAGTGGGAGGAGGCTCGTGTGGAGCACAGACTGGTTGGGTTGAATGGCCTGTTTCTGTGTTGTACATTCTATGTTGAGATTGACTAGTGAGGAGATTTATGAGGCGCTGACAATCATTGTGATGAGTCATTGGACACCGGGGAATTACCAGTAAATGGAATACAATTGGACACACCCATCAGTCTTAAAATAATAGAATTATGTGCAATACTTTACACTTGTCTGCATTTAATTCATCTGCCACTGTTCAGCCCACTCGCATATTTTGTTCAGCTCATTCCGTGGTTTCTAGGCTTCCTCCTTCTATTCCACTGCCCCGCCTATACAATAATACCTAGTAAACAGCAATTAACATGGCTGCCTGGCCAGCCTCCTTGATTTGTTTGAGGAAGTGACAGCCCAAGGTGAAATGATAAGCTACATGATGTCATGTACATAGACTTCCAAAAGGCATTTGATAAAGTTCCACTCAAAAGATTACTAATTAAACTCAGGGCAAAACTTGGATATGGATAAAAAAAATGGCTGAAGGGTAGAAAGCAATGGGTACAGGTTAGAAGAGTAATGTCAGAGTGGGGAGAAATACTGAGTGGGGAGCCCCAAGGTCCAGTGTTGGAACCACTGCAGTTTCTAATTTACATAAATGACTTGAATTCTGAAACTGAATGCAAATTGGTTAAATGTGCAGACGATGTCAAACGAGGAGGGGCAGTGAAATCGAAGGAGGAAACCGAGCAACCACAGAGTGAACTAAACAAAATATGTGAGTGGGCCGAACAATAGAAACACAGAACATAGAAAATAGGAGCAGGAGTAGGCCATTCGGCCCCTCGGGCCTGCTCCGCCATTCAATAGGATCATGGCTGATCCTATAAGAACATAAGAAATAGGAGCAGGAGTAGGCCATACGGCCCCTCGGGCCTGCTCCGCCATTCAATAGGATCATGGCTGATCCAATAAGAACATAGAAAATAGGAGCAGGAGTAGGCCATTCGGCCCTTCGAGCCTGCTCCGCCATTCAATATGATCATGGCTGATCCTATAAGAACATAAGAAGCAGGAGCAGGAGTAGGCCATTCGGCCCTTCGAGCCTGCTCCTCCATTCAATGTGATCATGGCTGATCCTGTAAGAACATAAGAAGTAGGAGCAGGAGTAGGCCATACGGCCCTTCGAGCCTGCTCCTCCATTCAATAGGATCATGGCTGATCCTATAAGAACATAAGAAGTAGGAGCAGGAGTAGGCCATACGGCCCCTCGGGCCTGCTCCGCCATTCAATAGGATCATGGCTGATCTGAACCTAGACTCACGTCCACTTCCCTGCCCTCTCCCCATAACCCTTAATTCCCTTATCTGCTAGGAAAATGTCTATCTCCATTTTAAATTTATTTAATGTTGCAGCTTCCACAGCTCTCTGGGGTAGCAAATTCCATAGATTTACTACCCTCTGAGTGAAGAAGTTTCTCCTCATCTCAGTTTTGAAAGGGCAGCCCCTTATTCTAAGATTATGCCCCCTAGTTCCAGTCTCACCCATCAGTGGAAACATCCTCCCCGCATCCACCCGATCAAGCCCCCTCACAATCTTATATGTTTCGATAAGATCGCCTCTCATTCTTCTGAACTCCAATGAGTAGAGTCCCAACCTACTCAACCTTTCCTCATACGTCAACCCCCTCATCTCAATACCATATTTCCGTTCTCTCCCCATACCTCTTGATGCCTTTTGTGTCTAAAAATCTATCTATCTCCTTCTTAAATATATTCAGTGACTTGGCCTCCACAGCCTTCTGTGGTAGAGAATTCCACAGGCTCACCACCCTCTGAGTGAAGAAATTTCTCCTCATCTCAGTCCTAAATGTCCTACCCCGTATCCTGAGACTGTGACCCCTCGTTCCAGACCCCCCAGCCAGGGAAAGATCCTCCCTGCATCCAGTCTGTCTAGCCCTGTCAGAATTTTATACGTTTCAATGAGATCACCTCTCATTCTTCCAAACTCTAGTGAATACATGCCTAGTCGACCCAATCTCTCCTCATACGACACAATGACAGATCAAGTTAATGCAAACAAGTGTAAAGTATTGCACATAGGAAGGAAACTAGGCAACATACTTACTCCATGAATGGTGCTGAAAACAGATGAGGACGAAGGTTAAAGAGATCTCGGAGTCTTAATGGACTCAATACACAACTTCTCCAACTATTATAGAGCTACAATCAACAAAGCTGTTTGAATGTTGAATTACATTGCCCAAACAGTAGATTACAAGCCAGAGCAAGTCGTATTCAAACTGTCCAGTGCTCTGGTCAGCCCACACCTGTATCCAGTCTGGTCACCAAGAAACAAGGGAGACATTTAAGTGACGGAGGTGAGCCACAAGGCTGATCCCTAGTGTCGGGGTCTGAATTATAAGGAAAGACCGGAGAAACTTGGGCTTTTCAGCCTGGAAAGGAGGCGTCTGAGAGGTGACCTCATAGAGGTATATAAAATAGGAAATGGTATGGTTACTGTGGAATACTACTTAAAATTAAACAATGGGAGTAGAACAAGACGTCCCAGTTTCAAATGAGTAAAAAGTAACTTTAGGATTGATATCAGGAGGTTTTTCTTCATAGAGAAAGTGATCAACACTTGGATTGGACTGCCTTGTAGAGTGATGGAGGCGAAACGCCTGGAATCACTTAGGAAACAATTAGACGCAGCAGTGGGAGGAGTGTAGGGTGCTCTGCATCAATGAATTAAGATCGACCGAATATTGACCTGTTATTACGAGTCTAAGTGGGAAAGTGGAGGATTTTGGTGCTGCTTTGGTACAACTTGGAGGAGAGCAAAATGAAATATTTCCATACAATTGAGAGGGAAATTTGCAAAGATTTCATTCCTTCCATCAATTTTCTCCTCTCTCCTCTCCTTGGCGGTGTTGACTCATGCCCGGGTTCCATAGGCCCAGCCATCCTGTGGTACCTCAGCCCGCCGGGTTCCATAGGCCCAGCCATCCTGTGGTACCTCAGCCCGCCGGGTTCCATAGGCCCAGCCATCCTGTGGTACCTCAGCCCGCCGGGTTCCATAGGCCCAGCCATCCTGTGGTACCTCAGCCCAGCAGCTATTCTTTACCTGAGAACCTAGACAATGAGCATAGAAAAGCTCTTGGTTCCCAGCTGGCGCTACAACTGATCCCAATCCTGGTTGCACAGGTCATGTTCCAGTAGGGGGGTCACTGCACAGTGATCAGGAGTGGGAGTTTTAGCTGATTCTTCTCCCTATCACTGCCAGGACTGGAATCAGTGAATGCAAGTGTAAACTGGACACAAAACCTGGCGCCTTCTGGTCT
The DNA here is from genome assembly GCF_052327205.1 of Somniosus microcephalus. Taxonomy (NCBI): domain Eukaryota; kingdom Metazoa; phylum Chordata; class Chondrichthyes; order Squaliformes; family Somniosidae; genus Somniosus; species Somniosus microcephalus. The sequence continues at coordinate 57,410,220 of NC_141005.1, forward strand.
GGTCTGGTCTGTGTGGCTCAGCACTCAGAAACCCAAAGTACATTTTTGTACTGTTCCATTAAGGGAACTGTGGCACAAATATAAATAAGCTGTACTAGTTGATCTCCCGTGGTGTTGCTCACAGACAAAAAAATGAAGACCTTGGGATTAGGCTTGAAATATAGGCGGGAGAAAGCAGCAGGATCATGGGAGGGAATGACCAGCGGAACAGGTGGGTACCTGAGCCTAGAAGTGGGCTGGGAGGACAAAGGAGGTGAGAGTACCGGCAGGTCCACCCTTTGTCCTTGGACTGGGAGAATGATAGGAGACCCAATGGTACTTGATAAGCAACTGGGTATGGGCCTGTGACCACTTAGGGCAGGTGGATCTAGGAGCATTTGGAACAGACCAGTGCAGAGCAGAACAACCTGCTAACAAACACCTGTTGGGGGAACTGGAGAGGGCCCGACACCTGGGGAACCATATGAGTTTTAGCTTTCGGGAGAAGATGGAGCGAAAGCTAGAAGGGAAACAAAAATAGTTGGGTACAGAATGAAATGGAACAAAACACCACAGAACATCATGAGCACAGAGCTTGACTGTTTTCGAAATCAGGGTCTGTAACCTAGTACCAGATACCATCATCATAGCTTTATTGCAGGGATTAAGTTGCTAAATTTAAGGTAATGTGAGGGGTAAAGAGCTTCCAGTATCGATGGTACTGAAACGTCACTGGCTCATTTGAGCGTGATGTCACCATGGCAAACACAAGACACATCTGTTACTGATCTTCTGCTCCCTTGGGACAAAGCTAAATAGATAAATTTTCATTAGCTTAGTGACATTTAAATATTTTTTTAAAAGATAGCAGCATGGCCTGCCAGTTCTGAAATTCATGATAAACGGGCTTTATTAATCATGTCCTCTCTTACAGTCCTGCTGATTGCTAATTTCTTGAGCGGTCTATCCATTGTTTAAATGTCCATTGAAAGCCTCAACCCGGTTCTAATGTTACTGTATCACCATCACAATTCTCAGGTTTTGCGCTCGATATTCTGATCAGCATCACTGATCTCTCCCATAAACAGACCTCGCGTCCTCTACGATCTGCAGTGCAACTTTTTACAGCTCAAAATCTAGTTAAACGATAGCATGATCCAGGGATCATAACATAGAATCCTTACTCCATATACCAGCTATTAAAATATTACACATATTGCCATGTGCATTCGCCTCTCCTTGTGGAAGGCAGACTGATACGCATTCCATTGAGATGAGGCACAAATACAAAACCAACAATTTTTTTTTACAGAAAATACACGAATGAACACAATATAGATTTTCACAGCGAGTTCAGTCAATTTCCTACCCTCCTCATTTCATGAAAAACGAATGAAAATACAACCACACCAATGTTTTAGATATAAGCCAAATTTCAAGCTAGCTATTCCAAAGCTAACTGACCCTGGTCCATGCGCTCATCCTGTCTCTCTGAGAGAGAAAGAGCCACCTCCTTAAGACTGTGCGGTAATGGGGTTTGCCTGCAGAACAGTCAATTACAGAGGCCTCCAATTTTTTTTTTTATTGAGACACGAGACGTGGGCATCGCTGGCAAGGCCAGCATTTATTGCCCAACCTTAATTGCTCTTGAGAAGGTGGTGGTGAGCTGCCTTCTTGAACTGCGTCAGTCTGTGAGGTTTGATACAACTGAGTGGCTTGCTAGGCCATTTCAGAGGGCAGTTAAGAGTCAACCACATTGCTGTGGGTCTGGGGTCACATATAGGCCAGACCGGTTAAGGGTGCCAGATTTCCTTCCCTAAACAACATTAGTAAACCGGATGGGTATTTATGACAATCTGGTGGTTTCATGGTCACCATTACTGACTAATACTACCTTTTAATTCCAGACTAGCTGGAGTACCCGGCGTTGCCAAGGGAACTGAAGAACCCTCTGCCATGTTTATAAAACTGTTTATAAAACTGTTGGGATTGAAGAACTCTTGCTAAGCACCCAGGAGGTGGTTCTTTAACTTCGTTTTTTGTTAATGGGGATCGCCAGTAGCCATATACTCAAGGTTTTACAATTTTCCTTCTATGTGAATTTGGAGGTAGCAAGCAGAATTATAATTTTGCAATGTTATCCTTGACATTAATGAGAGAGGGGGGGGGGGAAGGAGAGGGAGAGAGATAGAGAGAAGGAGAGAGAGAGAGAGAGGAGGAAGGAGAGAGAGAGAGAGGGGGAAGGAGAGAGAGAGAGAGAGAGAGAGGGAAGGAGAGAGAGAGAGAGAGAGGGAAGGAGAGAGAGAGAGAGAGGGGGAAGGAGAGAGAGAGAGAGGGGGAAGGAGAGAGAGAGAGAGAGGGGGAAGGAGAGAGAGAGAGAGAGGGGGAAGGAGAGAGAGAGAGAGAGGGGGAAGGAGAGAGAGAGAGAGAGAGGGGGAAGGAGAAAGAGAGAGAGAGGGGGAAGGAGAGAGAGAGAGAGAGAGAGAGGGAAGGAGAGAGAGAGAGAGAGAGAGGGAAGGAGAGAGAGAGAGAGAGGGGGAAGGAGAGAGAGAGAGAGGGGGAAGGAGAGAGCGAGGGAAGGAGAGAGCGAGGGAAGGAGAGAGAGAGGGAAGGAGAGAGAGAGGGAAGGAGAGAGAGAGGGAAGGAGAGAGAGAGAGAGAGAAGGAGAGAGAGGGGGGGAAGGAGAGAGAGAGAGAGAGAGAGAGAGGGGGGAAGGAGAGAGAGAGAGAGAGAGAGGGGGGAAGGAGAGAGAGAGAGAGAGAGAGGGGGGAAGGAGAGAGAGAGAGGGAAGGAGAGAGAGAGGGAAAGAGAGAGAGAGGGGGAAGGAGAGCGAGAGGGGGGAAGGAGAGAGAGAGACAGAGAGAGAAGGAGAGAGAGAGAGAGAGAGGGAAGGAGAGCGAGAGAGAGGGAAGGAGAGAGAGAGAGACAGAGAGAGAGGGAAGGAGAGAGAGGGAAGGAGAGAGAGGGAAGGAGAGAGAGGGAAGGAGAGAGAGGGAAGGGGAGAGAGGGAAGGGGAGAGAGGGAGAGGGAGAGAGGGAAGGGGAGAGAGGGAAGGGGAGAGAGGGAAGGGGAGAGAGAGAGAGAGAGAGAGAGAGAGAGAGAGAGAGAAGAGAGTGAGGGAAGGAGATAGAGAGAGAGAGAGAGAGAGAGAGAGAGGGAAGGAGAGAGGGAAGAAGAGAGTGAGGGAAGGAGATAGAGAAGAGAGGAAGACACTCCGGGGAAGGGGCTGGACTCAGAGCCCGGTGGGTGAAGAAGGGCGGCCGCCATTTTGTGAGGTCGGTGGGAAGTTTGAATCGCGGTGGCCGAAGGAAGGAAGGAAGGAAGGAGGCGAGATTGTGGGTTTAAAATTTTTTAAAAAGGATCCAGAGAGAGGAGATGTAGGTAAAGCTGGAGGTTCTCATCGCTCGGGCTGTGTCTGTGTTGTGTGAGGAGACGGAGACTCTCCGCAGCCCCGCCGGACACCATCTGAGGTGAGTCTCTCTCTCTCTCTCTGCGCTCGGGGATTGATGTTGAGGCGGTAGGCCGAGGATCCCCGGCCTGCTCCTCCTCTTTCACACTGAGTATGAGCTGAGCCCAGCCCCCCCCCCCCGGGTGTGTGGGGGGTGATTGGCCGGGGGCGGGGAGGAAGGAGGGAATGGCGCCGAGTCTCTCTCACACACCGAGCCCCCCGGGGCTGTAATAGAGCCGGCTTCCCTCTCCCCCAGGCTCTCCGGCCGCGCGGTTGAGACCGCGGGGAAGGGGTAGGACTCAGAGCCCGGCCTTGGTGACCTGGAGCCCCCTTGCGCGGCGGCTCCCGCTCTGGACCGCTGCTGCCGCTCACCTGCTCACTTTCGGTCGGGCTGACCCCTGATGAGCTCCCGCTCCGAGCCCCCGACAATGGCGGGCTGACCCCTGATGAGCTCCCGCTCCGGTTTTTCCCGCTCCCGCACTAACGGCAGGCTGTAGGATTAGGCCCCACCCACACACGCCATGAAACGCCCCCCCGTGACGCAGCGCGCTTCCCCCGTAGGATTGGTCAACCATCACGTCACTCAACGCTAATGAGCGGATATGTCACTCAACGCTAATGAGCGGATTTTTACCATTTTTTGAAGGTTTTTCGAAAAAGTAAATATGCCTATGACACTCCCCTAATCATAAGCTTTCTTTTGATATAACATATGTGTAGGTACGCTCTATAACTTTTGAGTGATGCCCGGACATATACACAGACGGAACGATCCTTTTTATATATATAAAAATAAAGATTTATTTAATTAAATTGAAATTCCACAGCTGCCATGTGTGGGATTTGAACTCCCATGCTTCCAGATGATTAGTCTAGGCCTATCTAGGATTACTAGTCCAGCAACATAACCACTATGATACCGGTCCCATGCACTATGCTATTGTGCACTATGCTACCATTCCCGTTCACTACGCTATCGTGCACTATGCTACCATTCCCGTGCACTATGCTATCGTGCACTATGCTACCATTCCCGTGCACTATGCTATCGTGCACTATACTACCGTTCCTGTTGGACACCTCCCCCCCCCTTAGAACTGTGGGGAAACAATACATCTCACATTGCTTAACTAAGGCAGAACAGCTGGCTATCCACATTGCAATGGAAACATTCTTGTTGGTAGTCTTAAGATACTTGTCAAAGACTGACCATTCCAACTGACTGACATTGTTTCAAAGCTACAGAAACCTGAATAACTAAGCAGTTTCACAGCCAGCATGTCTCTCTTTGGGTAGCTAACTACCACTTCAAAGCACCGCAGCAACCAGCCTAGTTTCATATCTTCTGGCTTAATATTAAGACAACCAGCTGAATTTAACAGGACAAAAATTTTATAACTTAAAAAAATTCAGTTCCAGCAATACAAGTAAAGTCTAAAAATAATGGTGTCTATTCACATTATTCAAAATATCTTCTATCTAAACTTGGTTAAAACTACATTCTGGCCGAAGAATCATAGAACCATAGAACCTTTCAACGCTGTGGTGTGGGTTCAAGCCTATGCTAATGGGATGAAAGTATCAATCTCAATTAAAGAGGCCACGAAGATGGTTGATGTGGGAAATGCAAAAGTTCAGACTGGTGTAGCATGGGGTTAAGGTCCACTAATGGGGCAGATGAGAGGGAATATTTTACTTCATCTAACATATTCCATGAAGTATACCTGGCCTGGGCGTGCTTGCTGCTGATAACAGATGCTGAAATAGGAACATAATGCATTTCCCAGGTCTAACATTCTTCACCTTGATGAGCACAGAAAAGACCGAAAGACACAAATTGGAGGGAAGGAAGAGAAATCACTTAATCATTCACTTCTTTCAAGATTGCAGTGAGTGGTGTCTACAAGTACTCTTTCTCGCCAAATCTCTCCTTTCTCCCCTCCAATGCAGGAAGTTTATTCCAGGGTGAATGACATCATAGTAGAGCTAGATCTGGTCTTCATTCATCATCAGAACTTCAAAATTACTGGACAAGGGAGTGATATCAATGGGAAAGAGGAGGTTTTGCATTTATAACTGTTGAAAAAAGTCTAAAATTGGCCACATGTAAGAATACACCTTAACTTAAGGAACACAGCGACCAGTTCACCTCCATGTAGCTGTGCAGCCATCTTTTCTTCTGGAAATGATCAGTTTCGCGTAGAATATCATCCCAATAGCTCTGAGAGGAGGGGAAAAGGTCGGTAAGAAATGGGGCATGCTCTCTGCAACAGGTAAAAGTCTAACAAAATCATCTTGGCAACTTTGTAGTTTTCCACTAAAATGGGGGGGGGGGGGTGGGGGTGCAAAAATAAAATGTTGAATTGCATTTTGTACCTCAAACTTCTAAGTTAAGGTTTAGGCCTAATCCTTTGGGCCCTGCCTCATACAGTTATACTGAAGCTCATTAATCCCAGTGCAGGATTTATTCACCTTACATTGTTAATCTCTCATTTTTACAAGTGGCTGTTAGTCAACCGTGCTTCTTTCGTTTAATTAAAGAGCTGCTAGATCTGAGGAAATGAGGCTGCTTAATGCAGGTCAACCAGGTTTGAGCCAAGCTGCACATCAAAATGGAAATGTTTCGTCTTCAACCCTGTTGACAAACAGGTTACTGGAATGCAGAATTATTGTATTTATACGGAGCCTGTCGCAGCCTCAGGACGCCCCAAAGCGCTTTACAGCCAATGAAGTACTTTTTGAAGTGTAGTCACTGTTGTAATGTAGGAAACGCAGCAGCCAATTTGCGCACAGCAAGCTCCCACAAACAGCAATGAGATAATGACCAGATCATCTGTCTTTGGTGATGTGGGTTGAGGGATAAATATTGACCAGGACACCGGGGAGAACGTCCCTGCTCTTCTTCAAAACAGCGGCATGGGGTCTTTTACCACCATCTGAGAAAGCAAACGGGGCCTCGGTTTAACATCTCACCCAAAATATGCCATCTCCGACAGTGCAGCCCTCCCTCAGCACTGCACGGGAGTGTCAGCCTGGTGCTCAAGTCTCTGAAGTGGGACTTGTACCTGCAACCTTTTGGCTCAGAGGTGCGCGTGCTACCCACTGAGTAAAGGCTGAATCAGCCACAAGGGACTGAATCAATTGCCGTAACTCACGGGGTGACATTTCTCCAGTTGATAACAAGTTGGAGTGACAGAAGAACAGGAATCCCATTGATGTTTTGACTAAAATTATCGGCAGAAAGAATTTCATTCCCTTTAACCAGAACGCGCATTTATGTTTCTGAGCTGGTTCCATGTTCCAGTGTCATGCAAACTGCACTGCCATGTTTATATTATGTGCTGGTTTCCATAACAGCTAGTTCCACTTTAAGACAACTGTGCATATTAAAGTCACTGTTCGTGACTATTTAGCTGGTGGCGGTGCAGGTCCGTAGAGGCATTGATCGTAAAACCATCTCAATACTGTGTACAGGGGCAGGCACGAGCACATCAACTGCTGTTACTCAGCAGCAAGCAAAAAGCACAGCCATCTCCACCTTTGTTTATAAGGAGTTGCTGTGTCTTTTTGTATTGCACCCATTGTACAATCTGCAAGTCAGATTGAACATTTAAGAAAGGAGGGAGAGAGAAAACGGGGAACTACAGACCAGTTAGCCCGACATCAGTAGTAGGGAAAATGCTAGAATCTATTATTAAGGATGTAGTAAAAGGGCACTTAGACAATAATAATAGGATTGGGCAGAGTCAGCACGGATTTATGAAAAGGAAATTGCGTTTGACAAATCTGTCAGAGTTTTTTGAGGTTGTAACTTAGCAGAATAGATAAGGGGGAACCAGTGGATGTGGTGTATTTGGATTTTCAGAAGGCATTTGATAAGGTGCCACACAAGAGGTTATTAAACAAAATTAGGGCTCATGGGATTGGGGGTAATATACTAGCATGGATTGAGGATTGGTTAACGGGCAGAAAACAGAGAGTAGGAATAAATGGGACATTTTCGGGTGGGCAGGCTGTAACTAGTGGGGTACCGCAAAGATCAGTGCATGAGCCTCAGCTATTCACAATTTACATCAATGATCTGGATGACGAGACCAAATGTAATATATCCAAGTTTGCTTATGATACAAAGCTGGGTGGGAATGTAAGTTGTGAGGAGGATTCAAGGAGGCCTCAAGGGGATATAGACAGGCTAAGTGAGTGAGCAAGAACATGGCAAATGGAATATAATGTGGAGAAATGTGAAGTTATCCACTTTGGTAGGAAAAATAGAAAAGCAGAGTATTTTTTAAATTGAGAGATTAGGAAATGTTGGTGTTCAGAGGGACCTGGGTGTCCTTGTACATAAATCACTGAAAGTTAACATGCAGGTACAGCAAGCAATTAGGAACACAAATGGTATGTTGGCCTTTATTACAAGAGGATTTCAGTATAAGAGTGAAGACGTCTTACTGCAATTATATAGGGCCCTGGTGAGACCACACCTGGAGTATTGTGTACAGTTTTGGTCTCCTTACCTAAGGAAGGATATACTTGCCATAGAGGGAGTGCAGCGAAGATTCACCAGACTGGTTCCTGGGATGGGGGGGATTGTCCTATGAGGACAGATTGAGTAGACTAAGCCTGTATTCTCTAGAGTTTAGAAGAATGAGAGGTGATCTCATTGAAACATACAAAATTCTTACAGGGCTTGACAGGGCAGATGCAGGGAGGAAGTTTCCCCTGGCTGGGGAGTCTAGAACCAGGGGTCACAGTCTCAGAATAAGAGGTCAGCCATTTAGGACTGAGATGAGGAGAAACTTCTTCACTCAGAGGGTGGTGAATCTTTGGAATTGTCTAACCCAGAGGGCTGTGGAGGCTCAGTCGCTAAGTATATTCAAGACCGAGATCGATAGATTTTTGAATATTAATGGAATCAAGGGATATGGGGATAGTGCAGGAAAGTGGAGTTGAGGTAGAAGATCAGCCATGATCTTATTAAATGGTGGAGCAAGCTTGAAGGGCCAAATGGCCGACTCCTGCTCCTATTTCTTATTTTTATCTGAAAACTCACATATTGCAGAGCTATGGGGAAAGAGCAAGGGGGAGTGAGACTAATTGGGTAGCTCTTTCAAAGAGCTGGCGCAGGCACGATGGGCTGAATGGCCTCCTTCTGCGCTGTACGATTCTAAGAGGAAACATTCTGGCCCTGAAAGTCCACCGGGATTTTCAGTCTCCCGCCGTAGCTTCAGCGAGAATCTGGTGGAACTCCCAGCCGTGTATGCCATTTGCCTGAAGGTTCTGCCCAAGTTATCGGGAGAACTGGCGAACCTCCGTGGTATTTCAGGGCCTCTGCCTCAGTTTTGCAAACGATTTACAACATGTCTCTCGGGTTAACGCCCATCCCCAAATTTTCTGCACAATTTCCCAAAGCTGAAATGTCCCTCTTTAGTCTCTGATGGGAGCTCTGCCACTGTGGCAATGTTACTGAGATGGTGCTATTGACTCCAAAAGCGATGGATGTAATGAGTTAAGCTGGTGATGGTACAAAATCAGTGCCTGTATATTTTCAGAACTGTCACTGACATTGCACAGCCCGATTTCAACCCCATGTAAAAATCTTCAGTGTTATAATGACTTCAAAAGGAGGTTGTGCTGACCATTGTATCATATCTATCAAACCTACTTTGAAATTGTTTCACAAAGCACTGCTGTCGCTACCTCATTCCTGCAGTGGGAGCAGGAAAGAAATAATGAGGATAATTGCCCGGCACTGGTTTATTCACAGCTGTACCCTGACCTTGTAAGCATTGTATTGTGACAGGAATGTGGTTTTAGGAACACAACCAAGTTCAGATGTAGCTCTCCAAATTGTCAAACTCAGTGCTGGGTAATTTGAGTAAAACCAAAATATTTGACTTTGTTTAATTCTGTTGAAGGGCTCATTCAACTTGGCTCAGCTCCTGGAACAGCCTGCTCAGAGAACTCAGGTAAGTAAAAATAACTCGTATTGACAACTGCACGGCATCCCTGATTTGAGCTATCCTCCCCTCCTCTGTGTACAAAAGTGCAAGAGGCTTCGCCATTCCTCGAGTCAGCTTGGCTCAGTTGGCAGCTCTCTTGCCTGAGTCGGAAAGTTGCGGTTACGATTAGCAAACCAAGAATTCAGCCCATAATCCAGGCTGGCACACCGGAGGGTGCTACCGGAGGGTGCTGTATTGTGGGAGGTGCCACCCTTCAGATGAGCCAGTCAGCCCGAAGTCCTGTCTACCTGTTCCAGCAGTTGAGGTGGGCATTAAGGATTCGGTGGCACAATTTGAAGAAGAGCAGCAAGTTCTGGTCTCCTGGACAATATTTCTCGCACCACCAAAAAAAGCGAATTAACTGTTCATTCATAGCATTGGTGTTTGTTGGTCCTTCTGAGATTGGATTGGCTGCTGTGTTTGCCTATGTAACAACAGTCCCTGCACTTCAAATTAAGCCATTCTATGTGAGATACCTTGCAATGTACGTCCCAAAGTGCTTTACAGCCAGTGATGTACTTTTGAATTGTAGTCACTGTTGTGATGTAGGAATTCCGGCAGCCAATTTGCGCACAGCAAGCTCCCGCAACGTGATAATGAGCAGATAATCTATTTTCGTGCTGTTGGTTTGAGGAATAAATATTCGCCAGGACATTGGGGAGAACTCCCCTGCTCTTGTTCAAAATAGTGCCAGGTCGATCTTTTACATCCACCGGAGTGGGCAGATGGGGCCTCGGTTTAACATCTCATCTGAAAGACAGCTCCTTCGACAGTGCAGCACTCCCTCTCCGTACTGCACTCGAGTGTGAGCCTAGATTTATGTGCTCACGTCCCTGGCGTGGGGCTTAAACACACAGGCCTAGAAATTCAGTATAGCCACGTTTGGGGCGCTACAGCCGGGCATACGCTAAATTTTGCGCCCGGCGCAACTTAGCGCCACCTTCGCCGATATTCAGTTGCATCGTCCCAAGAGGTTGCTGCTGCGCTAAAGCAGGCGATGCACGACTATCATTAGGCACTAAGCCGGCGAACCGGGGCGCTAACACCGAGGGCGAGCGCAGCGCAGGTGCGGCGAGTTGCTCATTGAGGGCAGACAGTCAGGCGCCGGTCAGCTCTTAAAGGGGGAGGGTGGAATTGTTTGGCTGCCACGCCCTGCACACTGCAGCCCTAAAGCAAGGCCTGACCACTGCTGTTTGAACTGCTCCACACCCAGGAGAATGGAGAAGGCCAGGGCGAGAGCACAGCGCTTCGGCGAGGGTGACCTGAGGGTGTTGGTTGGCGCAGTGGAGCGCAGGCGCCATGTCCTCTTCCCTGAGGGTGGCAGGAGGCCGCTGCCCACCGATTATTTGAAAGCCTGGAGGGAGGTGGCAAACAGGGTCACGTCCAACAGCGTGGTTGGCAGGACTCCAACCCAATGCCGAAAAAAATTCAACGACCTCACTCGGGTTGTCAGGGTGAGTACCCTTTCCAGTATCCTCCTCATCCCTGCATGTGCACCTCACTTTATGGCCAAAGGGACCTGAAAGCCCTAATGCCCAGCCCTCATCCAGCAGCTATGGGACTGTCATGAAAAGCACTTGCACATTCAGGACTTTATACACTGTCAGGGCTATCGACCATGGGAGGCAGTGCAGGCAAGATCAGGGCTTGCCACTGTCAGGGCTATTCGGCCATGGGAGGCAGTGCAGGCAAGATCAGGGCTTCGCACTGTCAGGGCTATTTGACCATGGGAGGCAGTGCAGGCAAGATCAGGGCTTCACACTGTACTTAGAGGCCGTCCTTTCTCTTGTAGGGCAAGCTGGCGCATAACCGAAGACAGCAGCGACCTCGAGCAGCGAGTGGAGCGGATCATGGCAGGCCGACTGATTGGCCCCGTCACCACTGGAGATGCCGACCCTGTTCTGGGCACCAATGGTAAGGTCATCACCTTTCTGACCTCTCCCTTTCCACTTGCGCCTCACACCAGCATCCTTTGCCACTATCGAACCAATGCAGTGCATAGCAGCACTCATGCCTCCCTCGCTGCCGCCCTGTCCTTACTCTAAAGCAACTCTTGTGCCTCCCTGCTTTCAGATGGTGACTCGCCAGGTGAGGAGGCGGTCCCTCAAGCTGGCACTGTCTCGGAGTCAGAAATAGAGGAGGAGGAAGAGGAAGCCAGCCCATCAGGGACACCCTCAGCCGAGGCAGCCCATGGCCATGATGGTGACACGTCTTCCCTGGAGGGGAGCAGGGGGGAAGGGTCGGAGGAGAGTGAAGCTCCGGGGCCCAGCGGGCTGCAGCAACGTGGGAGGGGTGGGGAAGCTCGGTGGCCTTCTCCCCGGAGGGCGAGTGCGGCCTCCAGTCCTGCAACGGTGAGCGCAGAGGAGGTGCGGCTCCTTGCGGAAATGGGTGCCCAGGCTGAGCGCAGGCACACTGAGCTCATGGCTGCAGTGGCAAGGATGCCTGACTCCATAGAGTCACTGGCAAGGAGTGTACAGGAATTCGGGGCAGCACAGGCCAGGAGTCTGCAACATTTCAGCGCAGCACAGGCCAGGAGACTGCAGGACTTTGCGGCAGCACAGGCTAGGAGTCAGCAGGACTTCACTGCATCAGAGGCGGCTTCTAGCCAAGTGCTCAGTCATGCCGTGCATTCACTGGCTGGTGTCATGCAGACACAGACCAGGGCCACACGGGCACTAACTGCTGCCACCCTCGCTGGATCGGCCAGGCATCGCCAGGGCACTCGCCGCACCGCAGCAGCCCAGCAGTCTGTGCCTCAGCAGATTGCTGCACATGCTGCAGTGCTGGCCCGTGCGCGTGCCAATGTCTCAGCCAACCAGGGAGTGCCTGTGCTCTGTCAGGTTGGCAGCATTCCTGCAGCCAACACTTTCACTCCTCCACTGCAGCTGCCACCACCCGTAGGACAGACTGCTGCCGCCCAAGCAGAGTTGGAGCAGTCAGCAGCCGGGCCCTCCAGGCCCAGAGCTGGTCCAGGCCGACCCCCAAGGGCATCTGCCGTCTCACCATCTGACCCTCAGCAGCCTTCCCCCAGCCTTGCTGCAGCCACTGGGGTCCCATTGAGGAGGAGCTGCAGGGCGGGTAGGGGCGAGTCACGGAAGCGAGACCGATCACCCTTGCAGGGGAAAAAGTAGAAGGTGTGGCCAAATGTGCTGTTTTATATATAGAGGCCGAGACTGGTGTATTTGTTTTATATATAAAGGCCAAGACTGGTGTATTTGTGTTTTATATATAAAGGCTGAGACTGGTGTATTTGTTTTATATATAAAGGCCGAGACTGGTGTATTTGTGTTTTATATATAAAGGCCGAGACTGGTGTATTTGTTTTATACATAAAGGCCGAGACTGGTGTATTTGTGTTTTTTGGGGGGGTTTCTCTGAATTAGTTTGTCATGCGGGAAGGGCACAGAGGTATCACAGTAAAAAAAATTCTTTAATCGCACTGTCCAGGTTTGCTTTTGGAAGTCTTGGTTGCCTTGATCAGCTGAGGGCTTGTGGAGCGGCTACATTCATCTTCTGTCATTGGCACAAGCCATTCCCTGAGAGGGGGCCTAGAACCGAGTTGTAATAAGCCGCCGATGGGCGGCCCTTGCACTTTCTGCCTCCCTCCCGTGCTGGTGCTCCTCCTCCTCCTCCTCCTCTGGTGGTGCTCCAATGTCTGCTGGCAGTGGCTGAGTCCTGCGGATAGCCAGGTTGTGCAGCATGCAGCACACGACAACGAAATGGAAGACTCGCTCAGGCGAGTACTGTAGGGCTCCCCCGGAACAATCCAGACAGCGGAACCGTTGCTTCAGCACGCTGATTGTGTGCTCAATGATGTTCCTGGTTGCTTGATGGCTGTCATTGTATCGCTCTTCAGCAGGGGTGCTGGGCGCACGGAGCGGGGTCATCAGCCAGGTGCACAAAGGATAGCCTTTGTCCCCGAGAAGCCATCCTCGTGGGTGAGGCTGGACCTCGAAAATGTCTGCCACAGAAGTCTGGCGCAGGATGAAGGCATCGTGGCTACTGCCTGGAAAGTGGGCATTGACAGCTAGGATGAGCTGCCTGTGGTCACACACCAACTGCACGTTGAGCGAATGGTAGCCCTTCCGGTTGCGGTAATCCTCGGCATTCTCTAGAGGTGCCCGCAAAGCCACAAGCGTGCAGTCAATGGTGCCCTGCACCACGGGGAAGCCCGCTAATGCTGCAAATCCCATTGCACGCTCTTGCTGCTTGTCCACGGTCATGGGGAAGGAGATGAACTGACGTCGCCTTCTGAAAAGGGCATTGGTCACCTGGCGGATGCAGCAATGTACCGCGAACTGGGAGATGTTGGAAATGTCCCCAGTAGCGGATTGGAAGGAGCCGGTGGCATAGAAGTTGAGAGCCACCGTCACCTTCGCTGCCACTGACAGAGATGTCCTGCTCCTGAGCTGTGGCTGCAGATCTCTGCGAAGCAGGTGGCAGATCTCAGTGACCACCTCCCTTCTGAATCGCAGCCTCCGAACACACTGCTCCTCAGACATGTTCAGATATGAGAACTGCTGGCGGTATACCCTGGGTGGGCAAGGCCTCCTTTGCCGACGCCTGTTGGCCCTTCTCCGTCTGGCCATGACTGGCACTCTCTCACGGCGCCTCTGAGCCCTTTGAATGCAATGCAGTAAGCCAACGTTTCCACCCATTGCAGCCCCCATTATATGTGGCGACTCAAAGCTATGGCACTGAAAGTTAAATCCAAGTGCAAAGCTCTGGCCTGAAGCCAGAAGTACCTGTGCGAGCGCTGAGCCAAAGCAGAAAGCTCTCTGCCTTTGTCTCTCTCCAAATATCCGTCTCTCACAAAGGAGTGGAGCAAAATGGCTGCCATTTATACTGCAGGAGGATTCCCCTTTAATTCGCGCCCCCGCGCCCCGCAGTGACTGGGAACCGTTCCCCTCTACCAGTTGCGGGGGGCGCCAGGCGCACAATAGGCTGGCGCCACTGAATTTCCGGTTCGGGGCGCACAAAGGGCGTTGCACCATGAAATGACGTCAGGATCTGCGCGCGCAGCTGAGCGCGCGCAAAGGTTTTGCGCCGCCGCTAAATCTTAATTGAATTTCGCGGGAGGCGCAGATCACGCCGCGACCGGGCGCTAGCCGCTTAGCGCCCCACTTCTCCTCCTCCTAAGGCGCTAGCGGCTGGCGCAAACAACTGAATTTCTAGGCCACAATCTTCTGATGGAGAGGTGAGAGTGCTACCACTGAGCCACAGCCAACACAAGGAAGATGAAGGAAAATTAGGGGCGGGGGAGACTAAGTCAGAGTCAAAGAGACTTTGGCCGCTAATTTAATGGAGGAGGTGGGATGGTGACGGGACAGCTGGTTTCCGGGTTCCGGTCCCACTCCCAGTTGCATTCGCTCTGCAGATGTGATTTTCCCTTAATTGCCCTTGTTAAGCCCACCCTGCAGGCTTACTGGCCAATTAACAGGAAGTTTGATGACGTGATTTGATGATGCGTCATCAGCAGGTTTCCTTAAAGGGACCACATCCACATGGAGTTTGACAGCATTGAGGTGCTGCAAACTCTGACATTCACGACACAAAAGTGAACACTTGCACCCAGGCTCTCCAATGATGCCCTCCATATGATTATGGAGGGAGTCACAGCACGCAGGGAGGTTCTCTTCCCGTCCAAGGGCAGAAGAGACCTCCCCAGGACACCAACTTACCTTGCACCTCCACCCATCCCTCTCTATCTACATTATCACTTCCCCATCTCACTAGCCACCCCTCACACTCACCCTCATCCTACTGAAAGCATAACAACTAGCAACATACAAGGGTAGGCACTTGAGAGGTTTAGCCAATGCCCATGTGAAGTTTCTGTTAATGTGTTGTCATACAGTGATATCTCTTTTTCAAGAAGTGCCCCTTATTGGACAGATCTGAGCGTACCTTGAGAAGTGTCTTACTGAGTTCCAGTGATTGTTCAGTCATAACTCCGGCGCACCCCCCCCCCCACCCCACCGCCCGCTACAGTGATGAGTGTGCATGGAATGGCTTGGACATTAAAGGGATGCTTCACAGTGTTGGTGAGGGATGGTGTCAACCTGACGCATCATGTGGCAGCCAGGGTTTACAGCATCAAGTGAAGAAAGTCTGGCCATGGTGATGCCATCGCTGGCCTCCCAGCCAGCAATTCTGTCAGGGGCTGATGCCCTGTGTCCAGTACAGCATCAGGTGATGGCGGAGACGGTTGGTGATGTTGGTGTTGGGTTGATTGTGGAAGGATTTGGAGGACCAAGGTCTGATTGTTTCATTGGCTCCGATGTTGCTGGAATAGATGGCAGCTGCAGGTGAGATGACAGAAGCGATCTGTCACTGGTGACAGAGGTTCTCCCAATGAGGTGGCACTGGACATATAGTTGGATCTAAAAACTTGTAAGCTAAAGAAATCTCTATGGGCTAAGAATTGAGTGGAGCCAGTTTCGCAGGGTCACTACTTTTAGCACCCCGGCGACAGAAATTGAGTTGTTGTGCCCCAAGAGGGATGCGGGACGCTACTGAAAGCGCCTCGCATCCCTCTTGGGGCGTTGCGAGTCAATATCGCGCTGCAGTATTGCAGGCCTTCCTCCCCTTCTTAAAGGGGAGGGGCCTTGTGCAGCGCGGCCCGGGGCCCAGCTGGGCCCCCGGGGATTGGGAGTGCTGGCAAAAGAGCCTGGCACTCAAGGGAAGTGCCGGGCTCTTGGAGCGCAGCCGGCACTCCGCGGGGGGGCGGTTCAGGAGGCCGGGGATGTGAGCAGAGGCAGGTGCTGGCAGGTGGCCAGCAAAAAAAATGGCCGCCTTGCACCTCGCCTTTAAATAGCACCTCCCCGGCTGCAGGTAGGCCCCCCTGACCCCGTTGGACATAGCGTCCGGCGGTAAGTCAGGGGGCGCTCCTGAAGATCGTGGCCGGGGCGTGAGTGGGGCGCTGCGCACAGCGATGACGTCATCGCCGGCGGCGCAGCATTGTGGGGCGCTACCAGTTAGCCCCGCCGTTAACCACCCGCTGAATTTTGCGGGAGGCGTCGCGCCCGAGCGCTAGTTGCTTTGCGCCCCGTTAGCACCCTCTTACGGCGCTAACGGGAGGCGCAAAGCAACCCAATTTTTCCCCCTATATGTTTTAAAAATGCAGTAACCAACATTTTCTGTGCTCTGAAACTCACCGTCTGCAACATGGCATCCTTGACACCACTTCTGCAGCTGTCAGCTTTTCACAAACATCAGAACAGACTCAAAACACGCCAGGTTGAGCTGGCGTGTTCCCCGAACAGCGGGTAACCAGTGAGAGGGAGATAAAATTAGAAGTAAGCCTCAAAATACTGTTAAATTGGCTCTTAACAAGCCATTTAAGTAGCTTAATTTTATCCACCGCCACTTGGTGTCGGGTCAGTTCTGCACTGACAGACCTGACAGCTGGGAGACTTGTGTGGAGGCGGGTTGACAGCAGGTTTCCTACCCGCTGTCAATCTTTGCTATTTTGACAGCAGACCCACCTCCGAACCTCTCCTCCCCCACCGCCCCCCCCCGCAGCACTATTAAATTTGCGGCCTTTATCTACTGAGTGATGGATTTATTGGACGTGTACCAAGGGTCACGAGTCAGAGAGAGAAGTGCGGAAAGAAACCCTGTTGTCAGAGCTTCGGTCCTTTAGTGGAATGGTTTTGCAAGCAGTTTCTACATTATGAGTTTCTGTGTCACTGGTTCAGATCTTATGTTAATTACTGGTCTTTCTCAGTGGGAAATCACGCACATAAAAATTTAATGTTGCTAGGAAACTGGTGTGAATTAAGCAAAATAGGAAGAAAACAAGAGGCCTTGAAGGGTTAATGGATTTTTGGAAACAGCCCAAGGGGTTTGAAAAGTTGTTCACTGCACAAAGGTTTCAATTCATCGTCCCTAACATCATTAATTTGTAGAAAATGCATTTATTTGCCTACTTTATCTCTCAATTTCTCTTTTAGCTCCATTGATGTGATTACCAATAAAGGAAAGGAAAGAGCTTGCATTTATATAGCACCTTTGACGACCTCAGGACATCCCAAAGCATTTTGCAGTCAATGAAGTACTTTTGAAGTGTAGTCACAGTTCCAATGTAGCAAACGCGGCAACCAATTTGCGCACAGCAAGCTCCCACAAACAGCAATGTGATAATGACCAGATAATCTTTCAGTGATATTAGTTGAGTGGTTTGCACCGAGTGTCTTAAATGGAGTGCACGTAAACAGAGTGTTAAAGTTGGGAATTTGGAGCGAGTGGGAATTCAGAGCAGAGGGGAAAGGAGGTGCTGCTTTTTGCCTCCAATACTTGTAGTGCTTTGTGTTACAGGTAAATGTGGTGTATGTAACCTGTTCCACCTTAAGAGAACTTAAGCCTGTTCCACCTTAAGAGATGTACTACTTTCTCTGGCTGCTGTATACGTAATACCGGTGGTGACCACACCGGTATACACGGTGGCGTAGTGGTTAGCACTGTTGCCTCACAGCGCCAGGGACCCGGGTTCGAATCCGGCCTCGGGTGACTGTCTGTGTGGAGTTTGCACATTCTCCCCGTGTTTGCGTGGGTTTCCTCCGGGTACTCCGGTTTCCTCCCACAGTCCAAAGATGTGCGGGTTAGGTTGATTGGCTATGATAAATTGACCCTTAGTGTTCGGGGGATTAAATACGTGGGGCTACGGGGATAGGGTGGGATTTGTGTTGGTGTAGGGGTTACGGGGATCGGGTGGGATATGCGTCGGTGCAGGCTCGATGGGCCGAAATGGCCTCTATCTGCACTGTGGGGTTTCTGTGATTCTGTGATAAGCACTGTGTAGTAATATTGTATTCAGTATAGTCCCGACCTCCAACCAGTAAAGACCTGTTCAATTTACTCTTGTAGTCTGTGTAGTAATTATCACGATAACACACAGACTTAACAGTGGCGACGAGTCCGATTCTTACCCTGCGGCAGTTATTTCCACGGCGGCTTCGTCCACAGACAGGACGTCGAAGAGAGGTTTCCACCCTCATCACCCTACTGGAAGACACGTCGAGCGGCAGGCATCGAGAAACCGGAGTGCAGAAGACATCCTGACCTCGAAGCCTCCATCAGCGACTGTCAGCTTTCTTCTTTCTACCTCGGTGGTGGGTAAGCCGGGCAGCGACGCGACAGAAAGTCAACCGCGTTGGCTGTACAGACGGGGCTGGGAAGACGGAGGAATAAGGGCGGTGAGATCGATCGCGACCGGAGATAAGGGCCGGGCCGCTTTCGAGCGAGAGGCGCAGTGCGGGGACATCGATCGCGACCGGAGATAAGGGCCGCATTCGGGCTAAAAGGCGCAGCGTCTGGGGAAACTGAAGGCGCGAGAGCCGCGGTGAAGCGGAGACAGCGTCGGGGGACGGTTGAAGACCGCCAAGCGCGGGAAAACCGCCATTTTGTAGGCGGAGGACGACGACAAGAGTGGGAAGCCGCCATCTTGGATAACATAAAAATACAATAAATTGCAACGATGCCTAAACATGGGAACATTAATACCTTTGATAGTGACATCGAAGATTGGGCCATGTATGTAGAACGCATACAAAATTATTGTAAGGCAAATAAAATTCCTGATGCAGATAAAGCACGAACATTATTAAATTTAATGGGTGCGAAGACATACGGGCAATTGAAACACCTGTTATCACCAGATGAACCGGCGGATAAGACGTTCGATGAGATTGTTACTGTCCTGAAAAATCATCTAAACCCCACGCCGCTGATGCTAGCGGAACGATTTAAATTTTACGACAGAAGGCAGCTGCAGAATGAAAGCAATGCTGAATATTTGATGGAATTACGTAAGCTAGCAAAATATTGTCAGTTTGGAACGGGACTGACAGAGGCACTACGAGATAAATTTGTGTGTGGTTTATTTAAACAGGATACACAAAAGCGACTGCTCGAGGAGAATGAGCTGACGCTTGAGAAGGCGGTCACTATGGCAGCAGCACACGAAGCCGCAGCGAGAGGCACGGCAGTAATGCAGCTACGGTCACTGGAACTCGGTACAAACAAATTGGGTTTGAGTTCTGTCAAATGTTATCGTTGTGGAAAGACAACGCACGATCAGAACCAGTGTTGGTTTAAAAACCAAGAATGCAGAACGTGTGGCAGGCTTGGCCACATAGCTAAAGTATGCTGGTCAGGAAAGAAGACCAGCAACAAAAAGTCACCGCAAGGAAAATACGCAAAGGTACACAAGGTGACAAAGAACAGTTTGACCAAACAGAAGTCAGATTCAGACGCTAGCAGTAATGAACTGGATAGCTTAAGAATACACAATGTTGGTAAGGATGCAGATCTCCAGACAATTTGGGTCACTCTTCAGATAGCAGGAGTCCAAGTAAAAATGGAATTGGACACTGGATCGGCATTGACGGTCATGAATAAGAAAGATTACAGAAGGTTATTCCAACATATTCCCCTACAGGATACGGAGATTATATTGAAAACATACACGGGGCAAAGAGTGTACCCCATCGGAAAAATAGAGGTAGAAGTGGTCCACAAGGGCGAAGAAAGCCAAGTAATGGACTTATATGTGCTACCTGAAGGAGGTCCACCACTACTAGGACGGGAGTGGATTAGGAAAATGAATATGGACTGGCACTCCTTGAAGGCACTAACGGTAGATTCCGGGGAAACAGATGTCAAACATAAACGATTGTCCAGAATATTGGATGAGGCTAAAGAGGTGTTCCAGCAGGGACTGGGAACACTGAGAGGAATTACGGCAAACATCAAGATTGATGAACATGCACAACCAAAATTTTTTAAAGCCAGACCGGTACCCTATGCAATACGACCTACTGTTGAAGCGGAACTGGAAGCACTAGAACGTTCAGGTGTACTGTCTAAGGTAGATTGGAGTGAGTGGGCTACGCCCATTGTTCCCGTTATGAAACGTCCTGCGAGCAACAAGCCAGGAGATCCAGGGAAGGTTCGCATCTGTGGAGATTTCAAAATCACCGTTAATCCGGTGCTTCACACGGTGCAGTATCCACTTCCACGGATTGAGGATATTTTCGCTTCATTGTCTGGCGGGAAACACTTCACCAAGATAGACCTGGCGCAGGCATACTTGCAGATGGAGGTTGAGGAAGAGTCACGCCAATACCTCACGATCAACACGCATCGAGGGTTGTACCGATACAATAGGCTGGTTTTTGGAGTGGCATCAGCTCCAGCAATTTGGCAGAGGGCCATGGAGCAGGTATTACAGGGAATTCCAGGCACACAATGTTACCTGGACGATATTCTGATCACAGGTGATGGTGATGAACAACATCTCGCAAACTTGGAACTGGTGCTCAACAGACTGAAAGAGTATGGACTTAGAGTAAATCGGCAGAAATGTGAGTTCTTCCAGAAGCGGATCTCGTACTGTGGCCATGTCATTGACCGGGAGGGGCTTCATAAGTCTCCTGACAAGATTGAGGCAGTTGTAAAGGCTCCCGCTCCGGAGAATGTCTCTCAGTTGAGGTCGTTTCTAGGATTAATTAACTATTACCATAAATTTCTGCCAAATCTATCCACGGTACTGCACCCGTTAAACGCTCTTTTACAGAAAGGGGTACCATGGGAATGGGGCGAAAACTGTAAGAAGGCATTTCGCAAAAGCAAAGAATTGATCACCTCAGAGGAAGTGTTGGCTCACTTCAACCCGACACTGCCTATTCGGTTGGCTTGTGATGCTTCTCCATATGGTATTGGGGCAGTACTCTCACACAAGTTGCCTAATGGCACGGAAAGGCCAGTCGCGTTTGCATCCAGATCATTGACCTCCGCTGAGCGCAACTATGCGCAGATCGATAGGGAGGCTCTTAGCCTTGTATGGGGAGTGAAGAAGTTTAATCATTACCTGCAGGGCCAAAAATTCACACTTCTGACAGACCATCAACCGTTGGTATCCATTTTTAACCCTAAGAAGGGTGTTTCGGTGATGACAGCGCAGCGTCTCCAGAGATGGTCTCTTTTCCTAGGGGCACATCAATATCAAATAGAATTCAAAGGTACAAAGCAGCATGGCAATGCTGATGGGCTGTCGCACCTGCCACTACCTGAAGAAGACACGACGAAAGTTGACCCTGTTGAGTTATTTCATTCGACCATCATCGAGTGTTTACCAGTCACCAATGCAAGTATTGAAAGAGAAACCAGGAACGACCCGACGCTGTCCCGAGTCTACGAGGTGACAGTGAAAGGATGGCCAACACGGGGTGATCCTCTGTTACCAGCATTTTCGGCAAGGCGAGACCAGCTGTCCGTCTGCCATGGTACCTTGATGTACGGGACAAGAGTGATTATTCCTCCCAAGTTAAGGGAAAGAGTTTTAAACGAACTGCATGAAGGTCATCTGGGGGGAGTTAAAATGAAAAGTCTTGCTAGGGCTTATGTATGGTGGCCGGGTATTGACCAACAGATTGAGGAGTTAACGAAAAGCTGCGCTGGGTGCCAAAAAGTGCAAAATGCACCTCCGATAGCACCGCTACACCCATGGGAATGGCCTTCAGCCCCATGGCAACGTGTACACATTGACTTTGCTGGTCCATTCATGGACTCCATGTTCCTAATCGCGGTGGACGCACATTCCAAATGGCCAGAAGTCATCAAGATGAATACCACTACTTCAGAAAAGACAATTGCGGTGTTAAGAACAATATTCGCAAGGAACGGATTGCCAGAACAGATCTGTTCGGACAACGGACCACAGTTTGTATCGGAAGAATTCCGACAATTCTTAAAGAAGAATGGAGTAAAACATTATACCTCTGCCCCATATCATCCGGCGACAAACGGGTTGGCTGAAAGATTTGTCCAGACATTCAAAAAGGCAATTAAGGCCATGAACGATGATCAGATTCCGCTGCAACACAGGGTCGACAAGTTCCTGATGTCGCATCGAAACGCCAATCATGCAGTGACTAACCAAAGTCCTGCCATGATGTTTTATAACAGGAGGTTGCGGTCCAAGTTGGACTTGTTAAAACCAAATGTGCGGAGGGAAGTGGAAAACAAACAGTTTCGGCATATTAACAACAAGACCACTCGAACTTTCGACGTAGGACAACCAGTGTTGGCAAGGGGCTATGGAAACGAAAAATGGCAGTCCGGAACAATTCGGGCCAGACAAGGACCTCTGATGTACACAGTAGATATTGGTCATAATGTGATAAGGCGTCATGCGGATCAACTGGTAGAGTCGAGAGCAAGGGTCGAACCCATGGTTGTGACAGAGACAACTGTGGAAGACGTTAATGAACCTGAAGCATCTACCTCGGCAGGGAATGTACTTGATGATGATGACACCCAATACATTGGAAACCAAATAGAGGAGGCACCTCAACAACAAGAATCAGAGACTACTGAGAGGCGTTATCCAAGCCGCATCAGAAAGCCTCCTGAGAGACTGAACCTTTGAACTGTTATACCTGAAGTTATATATGTATATATGTTATTATGTTATGTTAAATGGGGATATGACTGTTAAGCTAAAAAGGGAGGATTGTGGTGTATGTAACCTGTTCCACCTTAAGAGAACTTAAGCCTGTTCCACCTTAAGAGATGTACTACTTTCTCTGGCTGCTGTATACGTAATACCGGTGGTGACCACACCGGTATATAAGCACTGTGTAGTAATATTGTATTCAGTATAGTCCCGACCTCCAACCAGTAAAGACCTGTTCAAGTTACTCTTGTAGTCTGTGTAGTAATTATCACTATAACACACAGACTTAACAGTAAATATTTAATTTCATCTAACTATAACTTAAACTAGATCTAGTAATTAGTTAAAAACCAAACTATAAGCTAAGTTAATTAAATACATAGGCCTAGAATTTCAGTATAGCCAGTTTTGGGGCGCTAACCTTAGCCCGCCCGAAGTTAGCGCCCGCCCGTAAGTTGCGCCCCGTTGCCGGAAATTCAGTGGCTTCGCCCTAAGAGGTTGTTGGAGCGCTAAAAGAGGCGTTCCACTACTATCTTTAGGCGCTAAGCCGGCGGTCCAGAGGGATAGCGCCCAGGCGGGGCGCAGCGCGGGTGCGGTCATTTTTTGATTGACAGCAGACCCCGTGGCGCCGACCAGCTCTTAAAGGGGGAAGGGACGAATTGGTCTGCTGCCACGCCCTGCACACTGCAGCCTTGCAAAGAGGCCTCAACGCTGCTGCTCAGCCCCAGGGAGTCATGGCAACGCCAGAGAAGGCCCGTGAGCGTGCCCTGCGCTTCTCAGAGGGTGATCTGGAAATAATGGTCACAGCTCTGGAGCAGAGGCGCAGGATCTTGTTCCCAGAGAGTGGGAGGAATCCGAACCACCACGATTACACCAGAGCCTGGAAGCAGATCACCGGCGATGCCCCCAGGACCCACAAACAATGTCGTAAAAAATACAATGACCTGACCAGGATTGTCAGGGTGAGTACCCTTTCCAGTCTCCTCCTCATTCTTGCATGTACACCTGACATGATGGGCAAAGGGAGCTCAAAGTCCTAATGGCCAGCCCTCAGCCAGCAGCATTGGGACAGGCATGAGCATCAATTGGCCATTCTGCACTCTACACTCTGGCCAAGCTATTCCACCATGGGAGGCAGTGCACAGGACATCAGGGCTACACTCTGGCCAAGCTATTCCACCATGGGAGGCAGTGGACACTACATCAGGGCTACACTCTGGCCAAGCTATTCCACCATGGGAGGCAGTGCACAGGACATCAGGGCTACACTCTGGCCAAGCTATTCCACCATGGGAGGCAATGCACACTACATCAGGGCTACACTCTGGCCAAGCTATTCCACCATGGGAGGCAATGCACACTACATCAGGGCTACACTGCGCACTTACAGCCCGTCCTTTCTCTTGCAGGCTAAAGTTGCCTATAATCGCCAGGCCCATGCCAGGGCCAGGGGAGGACGCGCCAAGCTGCAGAAGCTCACTCGGCTGGAGGAGCGCGTGTGTGCTCATGGGAGCCCGGCTGATCGTCCCCACAGCGTGCAGAGTAGCCGAGCCTCCACTGCCCGGCAATGGTAAGGACCTCGCCTTTTGGCCCTCTCGCGTCGCACTTGCGCATCCGAGCTACCTCCTTTGCCACTGTCCCACCAATGCGCTGAATGCCACCAGTCCTAACTCCCTCGCTGACGCCGTCTCCTCACTCTGAAGCTACTCTTGTGCATTCCTGCTTTCAGCTGGTGACGACCAGGACCCTGAAGCTGCCAGTGACAGCCCCTCCGAGCAGGAGGAGGAGCAACAGCAAGCTGGACCATCGGGGGAACACTCAGGTCCCGCAGGAGAGGACAAAATGCTTGACACATCCTCACTGGACGAGTGTCTGGACGAGCTGTCGCAGGGGAATGCAGATTCTGGGACCAGTGGCGTCCAGCCACCCAGGAGCCGTGTGCGTGGCCCGCGGCCTTCCCCCCAAAGGGGGGAAGGATCAGAGGGGAGTGCTGTTGATTGGCACACTCGCCGCCACCAACGTGGCAAGGTTCCCCTACTTCGGTCCCCTCCTCCCCAGCGGGAGAGTCGCGAATCCAGTCCGGACACCTTCACCTCGGAGGAGGCGCGGAAGCTGGATAAGATGGCCGAGGATTCGGACCGGCGCCACATGGAGCTCATGAGCGTGGTGGGGCGCATGCCTGAGGCCATCGAGTCGCTGGCGACCAGTGTGCGCGAGTTCGGGGCATCAACTTCCGCGAGTGGCCGCATGCTGGCTGATGCCGTCAAGACCCTGGCGGGTGTGATGCGGGCGCCCACCAGGACAACAGGGGCACTCACTGCTGCCACACGCGCTGTCTCAGGCAGGCATTGCCAGGGCAGCCGCCGCGCTGGAGCATCCCAGCGAGCCGCCCCTCGGCTGATTGTTGCGGGTCCTGCAGTGCAGGCCCGGCCGAGTGCCAGCGTGCCACAGCACCAGCCAGCGCATCCCAGACGCCAGCTGGCCCACATTGCGCCATCCGTCGCCGCCATTCCCCCACTGGGGCGTCAAGGGCAAGCGGCTGGAGCTGATGTTGGCCAGGCTCAGATGCGCCACTCAGCAGACGGCCCCTCGAGGCCCAAACGCCGTGTAGGCCGCCCCCCAGCGGCATGTGGCGGAAGGACATCTGAGCCTCTGGCGCCTTCCCCCAGCCTCGCAGCAGCCACTGCGAAGGAGCAGCAGGCCGGGCAGGGGAGGCAAAAGGCTGGGCAAGGTCTCGCCCTCGCGGGCCACTCAGTAGAGGGTGTGGCAAGCTTTCATTTTATATGGCGGTGGCCATCTTTCTTTTGCCCGTGGTTGTTTGGTTCGTGGGCTTATTTTTTGCGTTAGGCCGAGGTTGAGGCCCGGGTTGTTCAAATGTGGAGTGACTCCTCCCCAGTTTGTGGGAATGAGTCGTTTGTTGGGCTTTTTGTGGGGCCCGATGATTGTTTTTGGGGATTCATGTGGGAAGGGGTTTTCATTTTTGTGTAATAAATAATTATCTTTATTCATACAGTCTCCATGGTTGTTCTTCTTAGTGTTTGTTGGCTTCGCCGGCTGAGGGCTTGCGGAGCGGCTGCATTCATCTTCCCTCATGGCCCCAAGGCATTCCCTGACAGGGGGCTTAGAAGTACCGTGTAATAAGGTGGCGTCGCGCGGCCCTTGGCCCTGGTCGCTCCCTCCTGGGAACGTACTCCTGCTCCTCCTCCTGCTCCTCCTCCTCCTCCTGCTCCTCCTCCTGAGGTGCTGCTCCAACATCAGGTGGCAGTGCCTGAGTACTGCGGATAGCCAGGTTGTGTAGCATGCAGCAAACCACCACAAATTGAGAGACCCGGTCCGGCGAATACTGCAGTGCTCCTCCGGAGCGATCAGGGCAGCGGAACCGCTGCTTGAGGACCCCAATAGTTTGCTCGATGATGTTGCGGGTGGTTTGATGGCTCTCGTTGTAGGCCTCTTCAGCAGCGGTCCTGGGCGCGCGGAGCGGGGTCATGAGCCAGGTACACAAAGGATAGCCTTTGTCCCCGAGTAGCCATCCTCTTGGGGGAGGCTGTGCCTTGAACATGTCATGCACAGTACTCTGCCGCAGGATAAAGGCATCGTGGCTGCTGCCTGGGAAGCTGGCATTGACAGCCATGATGCGCTGCTTGTGGTCACAGACCAGCTGCACATTCAGAGAATGGTAGCCCTTCCTGTTGCGATATTGCTCGCCATGCTCCAGAGGGGCCCGCAAAGCCACATGCGTACAGTCAATGGCGCCCTGCACCAAGGGGAAGTCCCCGAGTCTGGCAAATCCCAATGCGCGCTGATGCTGGCTCTCCAGGGCCATGGGGAAGGAGATGAATTGGCTTCTCCTTCTGAACAGTGCTTCGGTCACCTGGTGGATGCAGCGATGCGCGCCGTACTGGGAGATGTTTGCTATGTCCCCAGCAGCGGATTGGAAGGAGCCGGTGGCATAGAAGTTCAATGTCACCTTCACTTCCACCGACAGAGACGTCCTGCACCTGAGCTTTGGCCGCAGATCTCTGCGAAGCAGGTGGCAGACCTCTGCAATCACCTCCTTTCGGAATCGGAGCCTTCTAACACATCGCAAGGCACTCATGTTTAGGTAGGAGCGCTGCTGGCGGTATAGCCCGACTGGGTAAGGCCTACGTGGCCGACGCCTGTAGCCCCCTCTGCCTCTAGCCAGGGCTGCCCCTCTCACAATGCGTCTGCGAGCCCTACGGACATGGCGCTGCAGCTCCGCGTTGGCACCCCATGCAACCCCCATCAAATCCTGGCAAACACTCAAATTTCCAAAAGGCCACTTGCAGCGCTCTGGCCTGAGTCCAAAAATACCTGAGCTGTTGCTGCTTGAAACCAGTTAGCTATCCTCCTTGTGTGTCCAGAAATGCGTTGCATAAGAGTGTTTGCTGAAAAATGGCTGGCCTTTATACTGGAGGGCACGTCCCCTTTAATTTGCGCCCCCCGGGGCCCGCGCTGGTTGTGTTGCGTTCCTTTTTTCAAACGCTCCGGCCACCAGCCACACAATGGGGCGGTCCGACTGAAGTTTGGAATCGGGGCGGCCAAAGGGCGTTGCACGAGGATGTGACGTCATTTTCTGCGCGCGCATCCGGGCGGGCGCTAAACTTTGCGCCGGCGCTAACGGCCAACTTAATTTGGGGCGAGGCGCAAACTGCGCTGCGCCCGGGCGCTACACGCATAGCGCCCGGAATTCACTTCTCAAGGCGCTAACTGCTGGCGCAAGCAACTGAAAATCTAGCCCATAAACTTTAATTAATTAAATAAGTAAAACAGGGTTATATAGAGATGGCACTGCAGTTGGTGTGTCGCAACTGCAGCATGTGAGAGTTTGTGGACAGCATTGTGATCCCGGACAACCACGTCTGCAGTAAGTGTCTGCATCTCGAGGAACTTCAGCTCAGAGTTGTTGAGCTGGAGTCTGAGGTGCAGACATTGCAGGGCAGCGGGGAGGGGGGGAGAGTTATCTGGACAGTTATTTGATCCAGGAGGCTGTCACACCCCTTAGGTTAGGTAGTGGTTTAGGTCTGGTTAGTGGGCAGGGACAGGAGGTTGTGACTGCAACTCAGGCAGGTAAGGGGACCCCAGGTGCAATGCTGGAGGAGCCTCGGTCTTTGTCCTTATCCAATAGGTCTGAGGTTCTTGCTGCCTGTGTGGATGAAAGCAATGTCTACAGAGTGGATGAGCAAATTGACCACGGCACCAGTGCCAGGGTTAAGGATATCTCCTCGCAGCTGGAGAAGAATCTGGAATGGGAGGGGAGGAACCATTTGTCATGGTCCACGTAGGAACCAACAACATAGGTAGAACTAGGAATGAGAAAACTAACAGAAAACAAAGAGTCGGGATATATTGGCCATTTTCAGGATGGCAAATTGTAATTAGTGGTGTGCCACAGGGATCAGTGCTGGGGCTTCAACTATTTACAATCTATATTAATGACTTGGATGAAGGGACCTTGGGGGAGAAATTCGGTATCGCCCCGTTTGGGGCGCTAGCATTGGCGGTGCGCAAAGTTTAGTGCCAGGCGCAATTTATCGCCACCTCCAGCGATATTGGGTAGCTGCACCCCTGAAGGTGATTGCGGCGCTAAATCAGGCACTGCACAACAGTCTTAAGGCGCTAACCCAGCGGCGCGAAGCAATTTCTCCGCGGGCGGGCGCAGCGCAGGTGCTGTCAATTATCGAGTTCAGCCAGACACGCTGGCGCCGGCCAGCTCTTAAAGGGGCGGATCAATTATCATCTCCAGCCGCACCCTGTGCCTCGTAGGCCTCAAACTCGGCGGTAACCTACCTGTGGCGTCGACAGCCGCATCAATATGGAGAGGGCAAGGGAGAGAGCACAGCGCTTCAGCGAGGGGGCATTGGATGCTCTGGTTGGCGCAGTGGCGCGCAGGCGATCTGTACTCTACCCAGAGAATGGCAGGAGGCCTCAACACAGCGACTATCGCAGAGCTTGGAGGAAGGTTTCCCAGAGTCACCTCCAGCAGCATGGTTCCCAGGACTCCTGTGCAATGCAGGAAGAAGTTCAACGACCTCACTCGGGTCATCAGGGTGAGTGCCTTTTTCAGAATCATCTTCATCCCTCCATCTGGACCTCACTTTATGGCCAGAGGGTGTGCAAAGCCCCAATGGCCAGCTGTCATCCAGCACCCATGGCCCTTTCTGGAAACACACACGCACATTCAGCTCTGTGCATAATGTAAGGGCTCCTGGACCATGGGAGGCATGTCATGCCAGATCAGGGCAGCATAATGTAAGGGCTAATCGACCATGGGAGGCATGTCATCCCAGATCAGGGCAGTATAATGTAAGGGCTAATCGACCATGGGAGGCATGTCATGCCAGATCAGGGCTGCAGGTTTCATCACACCCCGTCTTTTCTCTTGCAGGCCAAGTTGGCCAACAATAGAAGGCAACAGCATCGGACCGGAGGAGGCCAGCCTCACCTGCAGACCCTTACAGACCTGGAGGAGCGAGTCCACCGGATTGTGGCAAGCCGGATGATTGGCCCCGTCGCCTCTGGAGATGCCGACCCTATTGTGGACAGCAATGGTAAGGTCATCACCTTTTTGACCTCTCTCCTTCCACTTGTTCCCCACACCAGCATGCTTTTTCACTCTCAAGCCAAGTCAAGAGCATTGCAGCACTCATGCATCCCTTGCTGCCACCCTGTCCTTTCGCTAAAGCCACTCTTGAACCTCCCTGCTTTCAGATGCTGCATCACCAGCTTGGGAGGCGGGCCCTCAAGCTGCCAGTGCGAGTGACTCTGGAGGCGACAAGGAGGAGGAAGCCGGACCATCCGTACCACCCTCAGGTGAGCCAGCCCATGTCCAGAGTGGGGAGACGCCTTCCCTGGAGGGGAGCGGGGGGAATGGTCTGAGGAGGATGCAGCTCCAGGACCCAGCGGCCTGCAGCAACGCGAGGGGAGTAGGGAAGCTCGGGGGCCGTCTCCCCGGAGGGTGAGTCGGGCCGCGAGTGCTGCTGCACAGAGCGCAGAAGAGGTGCGTGCCCTCGCAGAAATGAGCACCCAGGCTGGGCTGAGGCACACTGAGCTCATGGCTGCAGTGGCAAGGATGCCCGACTCCATTGAGACACTGGCAAGGAGTGTCCAGGACTTCGGCGCAGTACAGGCAAGGAGTGTGCAGGACTTCGGCGCAGCACTGGCAAGGATTCTCCAGGACTTCGGCGAAGCATTGGCACCTGCCACGCAAGCGCTGAGTGCTGCCACGCAGTCAGTGGCTGGTCTCATGCAGACGCAGATTGAGGCCACGCGAGCACTGACTGCTGCCACCCTCGCTGGATCGGGCAGGATTCCCCAGGGCCCTCGCCGTGCCACAACAGGCCAGCAATCGGTGCACCAGCCGATTGCTGCGCATGCTGCGGTGCTGCCCCGTCAGAGTGCCAGTGTGTCGGCCGACCAGAGAGCTGCTGTCCGCTCTCAGGATGACAGCATTCCTGATGCCACCACTGGCACTTCTCCACTGCAGCTGCCACCACCTGTAGGACAGACTGCTTCCGCCCATGCGGAGTTGGAGCAGTCAGCAGCTGGGCCCTCCAGGCCCAGAGCTGGTCGAGGCCCAGAGCTTGTCCAGGCCGTACCTCAAGGGCATCTGCGGTCTCAGTTTCGGACAATCAGCAGGTCTCCCCCAGCCTTGCTGCAGCCACTGGGGTCCCATTACGGAGGAGCTGCAGGGCGGGAAGGGGGCAATTCCGCAAGAGAAGCAGATCACCATCGAGGGGCAAAAAGTAGGAGGTGCTGCTAAATTATGTTATTTCTTTCATTCAAGGCCGAGGATGCTGGTCTGAATGTTGGTTATGTTTTGAACATTGTCTCCAGGGTGTGAGAGACAGTTATGTGGCAGTCTGTTTGTTTTGCTGTTTGTTTCCATTGCTTTGTCATGCGGGAAGGATACACATTTTGTTAAATAAAGAAGTTTATTTATTCACAATGTCCATGTCTGTTCTTTGCACTAATTGTTGCCTTGACCGGCTTAGGGGTAGCAGAACGGTTCCATTCATGTTCTTGGAATGGCAGAAAGCATTCCCTCAGAGGGGCCTAGAAGCGACTTGCTATAAGCCTCTGACGGACGGCCCTTGCCGTTTGTGCCTCCCTCCCGTCTTGGCGCTCCTCCTCCTCCTCCTCCTCCTCCTCCTCCTCCGCTGGTGCTTCAATGTCTGGTGGCATTGGCTGGGTCCTGAGGATTGCCAGGTTATGCAGCATGCAACACACAACCACGAAGTGGGAGACTCGCTCAGGTGAGTACTGAAGGGCTCCTCCGGAATGGTCCAGACAGCGGAACCGTTGCTTCAGCACGCCGATTGTGTGCTCAATGATGTTCCTGGTCGCTTGATGGCTCTCATTGTAACGTTCTTCAGCAGGGGTGCTGGGCGAACGGAGCGGGGTCATCAGCCAGGGGCACAGAGGATAGCCCTTGTCCCCGAGAAGCCAGCCTCCTGGGTGAGCCGGGGCTTTGAAAAGGTCTGCCACAGAAGTCTGGCGCAGGATGAAGGCGTCGTGGCTGCTGCCTGGAAAGTGGGCATTGACAGCGAGTATCAGCTGTCGGTGGTCACAGACCAGCTGCACATTCAAAGAATGGAACCCCTTTCGGTTGCGGAAATCCTCCGCATTCTCTAGAGGCGCTCGCAAAGCCACATGCGTGCAATCAATGGCTCTGCACCATGGGGAAGCCCGCTATCCTCGCGAAGCCCTCTCGCTGCTTGTCCGGGGTCATTGGGAAGGAGATGTACTGCCATCTCCTTTTAAAGAGGGCATTAGTCACTTGACGGATGCAGCAATGCACTGCGAACTGTGAGATGTTGGCAATGTCCCCAGTAGTGGCCTGAAAGGAGCCGCTGGCATAGAAGTTTAGAGCCACAGTGATCTTCACAGCCACCGACAGAGATGTCCTGCAGCTTAGTTGAGGCTGCAGATCTGGCTGAAGCAGGTGGCAGAGCTGAGTGACCACCTCCTTACTGAAGCGCAGCCTTTGGAAACACTGCCCCTCCGACATGTTGATATACGAAAACGGTTGGCGGAAAACCCTGGCAGCATAAGGTCTCGTGTGCCGATGTCTGTAGGCCCTCCTCCATCTGGCCATGCCTGCCACTCTATCCCTGCGTCTCTGTGCCCTGTCAATATGATTGAGAAGGACGACGTTCCCATCCAATGCAGCCCCCATAATAAGTGCGCACTGAAAGTTATGCTGGTTGAGAAGCTTACCAACTGCAAAGTAATGTTCAGAAGGCTAAATTTCCTCAGCCAGCGCTGGCTCACTGCAGGAATGGCTCTCCGTTTGTCTCTGAGCAACTCTCTCTCTCTCTCACAGAAGGTGTGGTCAAAAAATGGCTACCACTAATGATCCAGGAAGAGTCCCCTTTAAATAGCGCCCCCCCAGCCCGACAGCGACTGGGAAACGTTCAAGATAACCTGTCCTTGTTTACGCCAGGCGGAACAGAGGGGGGCGCCACTGAATTTCCGGTCCGGGGCGCCCCAAGGGCGTTGTACACTGAAATGACATCATGATCTGCGTGCGCCAGTGAGCGAGCGCAACGGTTTAGCGCCGGCGCTAAATGTCTGCTCAATTTGGGAAAAGGCACAGGGTTTGCTGCACCCGGGCGCTAGTTGGTTAGCGCCCCACTTCTCGACCTCTTTAGGCGCTAATGGGTGGCGCAACCAACCAAATTTTTCCCCCCTTGTGTACCGTAGCCAAATTTGCTGATGATACAAAGATAGGTGGGAAAGCAAGTTGTGAGGAGGACACAAAGGGCAGGATTTTCATTGGGCCGTGGAGGCGGGATTGGAGGCGTGTGGGGGGTTAAAATCCCGAAATCGGGGGTCCCGAACCCATCCCGCCTCCATGCCAGTTTCAAAGGAGGCGGATACCCGACCCGCACTGGGACCCGCCTCCCCGAGGCGGGAAGAGGATTAGTGCCAATTAGCTGCCTGTTAACAGGCAGTTTTTAGCCTAATCCCTATTTTTAATGTTGAAGTGAGGGGTTTCCGATGGCTCCAAACCACGCCAAGTTAGAGGAGGCGGGCCGTCGGGATGAAGGGCTTGGAGGGGTCGAGATGTCCAGTGTTCAGGTGAGTGATGGGTGCGTGAGTGCAAAGGTAAGTGTGTTTGGTGTGTGTAAAGTGTTTAAAGAAGTTCTACTAATCTTTACTTACCTTTACAGCCTTCCTTCCTTCAGGTCTTGGGAGTCCCTCATCTCACCGGCACAGAAAGCAGAATGGTTGCGAGCTGTCAAAAATTGCAACATTCAGCTTTCTGTTCGGGGAGATCTCTAAATCAGCCTGAGAGGAAGGAATTAACTTAGAATACAGATTGTCAGTGTTTGACAGCTTCAAACAGCTGTGAAACACTGATACTTCATCTGTCAAAAGCTCTTGACAGATGAAATGTCAATCTGTGACATCACCTGTTGCCAGGTGGCCCTTAATTGGCCTGCTGAGCCCGCTGGGCGGGCTCAACAAGGTCAATCAAGTCAAAATTGTGTGGGTTGGCTACAACTTGATGGAGGCGGGACTACAAGCCTGAAAGTTGTAGTCCCGCCTCCTACCCGACTCCTCAGTGAAAATCCAGCCCAAAGAGTCTGCAAAGGAATATAAGTGAGTGGGCAAAAATTTGGCATATGGAGTATATAATGTGGGAAAATGTGAGGTTATCTACAGTACTTTAGTAGGAAAAATAAAAAAGCGAATTATTATTTAAATGGAGACTACATAATGCTGCGGCGCAGAGGGATCTGGGGGTCCTCATACATGAAACACAAAAAGTTAGCATGCAGGTACAGCAAGTAATTAGGAAGGCAAATAGAATGTTGGCCTTTATTGAAAGGGGGGTGGAGTATAAAAGTAGGGAAGTCTTGCTACAACTGTACAGGGCGCTGTTGAGACCACACCTGGAGTACTGCGTGCAGTTTTGGTCTCCTTATTTAAGGAGGGATATACTTGCATTGGAGGTAGTTCAGAGAAGGTTCACGAGGTTAATTCCTGAGATGAAGGGGTTGTCTTATGAAGCAAGGTTGAGCAGGTTGGGCCTATACTCATTGGAGTTTAGAAGAATGAGAGGTGATCTTATTGAAACATATAAGATTCTGAGGGAGCTTGATAGGGTAGATGCAGAGAGGATGTTTCCCCTCGTGGAGGAATCTAGAACTAGGGCCATAGTTTCAGGATAAGGGGCCGCCCATTTAAAATGGAGATGAAGAGGTATTTCTTCTCTCAGAGGGTCGTGAATATTTGGAATTCTCTACCCCAGAGAGCTGTGGAGGCAGAGTCATTGAATATATTCAAGGCGGAGACAGACATATATTTGAGCTTGGGGTTATGGGGAGCAGGTGGGAAAGTAGCGTTGAGGCCAAGATCAGATCAGCCACGATCTTATTGAAAGGCGGAGCAGGCTTGAGGGGCCGAATGGCCTAATCTGTTCTGGACCGATGGACATTATGTGACATTCTGGACATTTTTACATGCAATAGCACCCTCTGGTGGTGGTTATTGTGTTAACAGTTTGTATGCTGGAAAGGTCATCTGATCTTTCTTCCTGTGAGAGGTCATTTGACCTTTGTTCCTTTCTTCCTGTGAGAGGTCATTTGACCTTCCTACCTTTCTTCCTGTTGACCCCAGGAAGCAGTTTTGCTAGGAAGAACCTGACTTGAGTAATGGAGAATCTGCCATGAGAGGTTCCATTTACAATCCAATGTAATCTGATTTCATATGTTAGGCCAAGCGCAATATCTGTGAGTATCTTTGTTCCTTAGCATAATAGCAACGTTGTCAGAGTAATATTTTGATAATACTATGTTTATAAAAGGTTAATATTTGATAGTTATAGAAGTTAGTTCAAATGTTAGTTAGTTATACAATTAGTCCATTCTACTGTTGTAAATATGTTTATATCTTATATAATATCGAATGTATAGTACTCAGTTTATGTACAAAACATACTTTGTCTTTGTTTACAGTTTCACAAATTTGTTCAAGTAAAGCTTCAAAACAGCAACCGCTTCAGAAGAATTATTTTTGAATGAGTGTTTAACTTGCTGGATAGCTAGATAGGAGCACATCTAGCGCGGCCAGTACACTACTCCTATTTTTTATGTTCTTATGTAACCTCAAAGGTAATAATGGGCCAGAAATTCCAGGCCAGAAGCGTGAGTACGGTCGGCTTACTCACGCTTCTGGCCGTTGGAAATGCCGGCATTCAGCATGAACAGCGCATGCGGGGAACGCCGGCATTTCCAGACCTCGAGCGCGTGCGACTGCACAGGCAGCGCTTGCGCAGTGAACTTCGTGGATTTCATTCATGAAATCCGTGAGGTTAAGTCCTTAGAAGTTACACTGAAAAAAAGCAAGTGTAAAGTGGTTCATTGGCTGCGGAGGAAGATATATTTTTATCGTGGAGCTTTTGAAATGCAATATTTTTGTTTGGGAAAGGGAGGGAAGTTATTTTAAGAAATTTTAAGTAAGTTTTAAAGTTAAATTTTTTTTTTTTTTTTTTTTTTTAAAAAGGGTTTTCAGAACGGTAGGTAGAAGGAGCAATTGTGGCTGTGTGAATGGAATGTGAGAATGAGTTATGTATGTATGTCCACATATATTCCTTTACGTATATGTATGTATGTTTTATATTCCTTTACTATGAATGTATGTTTTTAATTATGATTTTCCAATAAGTTACTTTCTCTGAAAGTCATAATTAAATAATACATTCATACACATAAGTAAAGGAATATATACATAACACGCAAAGGAATATATACAGACATACATACTTTCAGAAGCTCCACGATAAGAAATATCTTCCTCCGCAGCCTCTGTAGCAACTGTACCCATGCTTTTTTCATGTGTAAGTTGTAATGACTGGACCTCACTGAAAGCATTAATGAAAGCGGCGAATTATACTGCGCACGCGCTGCATGTGCAGTCGCACGCGTTCTGCCTCTGAACCCCTTCGTTCAGAGGACAGGAAATGCCGGTTTTCCCCACATGCACTGTGCATGCTGAAAACCGGCATTTCATCCGGCCAGATGCGTAAGTACCCCGACCGTACTAGCGCATTTGGAAGGGAATTACTGGGCCAACATTTTACATGTCAATAAAATAAAAAATTTAACACTTGCACCACTTGCCCCCTCGCACCTGCGACTGAGGGTCCAAGGAGGTGCATTGCGCAAGAGGTCATCATCGGACGTATCCTCACACTTTTCCCTTTGGGGAACTGTATGAAGTGGTGGAAGGATTTATGGCCGTGATTAACGCTCATTCCGTGACCGTAACCATCTTTGAACCAGCCATTAGGGTGGTTAGTCCTATGGCGGGAGGGTTTTACGGGCTCCCACAACCCATCTGAGGGGGGGGGGGGGCGGCCACCAACACCCACGGACGCAAGTATCCCGCTGGATGTCCACCCAGAATTTAAAGTTGGAGCTCCGACTCCACTTGCCGGGACTGTCTGGAGTGGGGTTCAAAACCCTACTCCTTCTGGCCCAGCGGCGGGGATGCTTACTGCTACGCAAAAGGCCCACTCCGCACAAAAGGTGACACCCATACGTTTCCTGCGCCTTTTCCCTCCCCGTGACTGGAGCCCTATGCTGCCATTTCACGTTGCTAATCGGATTGGGCATTTGTCATAGCGGTAGGATCCCCGCCGCTGGGCCAGATCAGGGTAGGGTTTCGAACCCTGCTCCAGACAGTCCCGGCAAGTGGAGTCGGAGCTCCGGCTCTAAATTCTGGGTTGACATCCAGTGGGATATTTGCGTCCGTGGGTGTGGGTGGCCCCCCCTCCTTGTATAGCTTGTGGGAGCCCGTAAAACCCTCCCGCCATAGGACTAACCGCCCTAATGGCTGGTTCAAAGATGGTTACGGTCACGGAATGAGCGTTAATCACGGCCATAAATCCTTCCACCACTTCATACAGTTCCCCAAAGGGAACAGTGTGAAGACACGTATGACGACAACATTGCTAAATAAATAAATGGAATAAAAAAAATTCTTTTAGGGCTTTTAAAAGTCTTTAAATTGCTTTAATTCTCTTTAAAACTACTTCAGATTACTCAAAATAATGTAAACATTTTAAAAAGTTTATAAAAGTTACCAAAATCTTCAAAAAACTTCCAAAAACCTATTTAAACTGCTGCTTTGCATGTAAAAAAACAAAGCAGCTTGACAGAAACATTGGGGGCGTGTCCAGTGAAACTGAGACCTCAAGGGGCGTGTCTCACTTACACTGCACGCTCCTGGGTCCGCGCTGGCTGCACTCCTGGGCGGCGTGACGTCATACGCTGCCCGGGAATGTGCTTTCTATTTCTCCAAGTTCAGGCGTCCCAGAAGCTGATCGGCAGGAGCGCGGGGTAAGTGCAAATACGGGGCTTGCACGCGCTGCAAGCCCCGTTCTGGAATTTCTGGCCCAATATTTGGATTGTTACCGGAGCCACGCGCAAATTGGCATAGGGACAAGCAGATCAGAGAGTTAAATGCGTGGCTTAAAAAGTGGTGTGTGAGGAAGGGGTTTTGAATCATGGGGCACTGGCACCAGTACTGGGGAAAGAGGGAGCTGTTCTATTGGGATGGGCTCCACTTAAACTGGGCTGGGACCAGTGTCCAAGCGAATCGATGACTAGGGCTGTAGACAGGGCTTTAAACTAAAAAGGGGAGGGGAGGGATCAGGTGAGGGGAAATTTAGAAATCTAAAGAGAAAAGGCAAGACAGTGGAGCAGTGTAGCGATTTGGGTAAAGATAAGCAGAGTGTGACAGGAAGGGACAAAGAGTTTAACGGTAATCGTGCAGCTGAGAATAAGGTGAAAGCAGGGAATAGTGGAAAAAAGTTAAAATTAAAGGCTCTTCATCTGAATGCATGAAGCATTCATAACAAGGGACCTAGAAGAAATGAAACCAGACTAAATATAAACAAAACAGGAAAGGAGCGCATAGGAAAGACTAAACTAAGGGAGGACATAGATGGCCAGGGAATAAATAGAGTTATAGAGCAGGAGTGTAAAAAGATGGTTAAAAATAAAGTGAGAGGAATTGCTATTAAAAATGAGTTAAACTGTCTGTACAGCAATGCACACAGTGTCCGTAATAAAACAGCGGGACTGGAGACAATAATATGTTGTGAGGAACCAGACACGGTAGGGATTACTGAGACGTGGCTACAGAAAAATCAGGACTGGAAATTAAACATTGCAGGGTACAACATATTTAGAAAAGATAGAGAGGGGAAAAGGGAGAGATGGAGTAACTGTACTTATTAGAGATAACAATGGCAGTAGAAAAAAGTGATGCAGCTATCAGTAAGACAGAAATAGAATCCATGTGGATAGAGATAAAAGATAATAAAGGATCAATCACACTAATAGGCGTAGACCTAGAAATTCAGTGCCCTTAGCACCGATTTTGCGGCGCTAGAGGGCCTAGCGCTGCAATTGGCGCCGGTTCCTAAATTGCCTGGGGTCCTTCCGCGGCGGTAGACCGGTAGCGCTGCGCCGGCACTGATGACGTCATCAGTGTGCGCAGCGTCCCGGTTGCCGTGGTAACCCGGCCCCAAGCCGAAATTCAGTTGCGGCCGCCTCGCCAGTGGCAGCCGCAACTAAGACTCCGGCAAACGAGTGTTGCCGGAGTCTGCGCCGGCGCTTTAAGGAGGCGCGGCGGCCGGCCGCTTTCCCGCCGGCCGCCTGCCCGCAGCTCCCTCCCCGGACTTCTCCCCCCCCCGGAACAGATGCAAGCCCGGCACTTGTCCGAGGTGCCGGGCTCATTTTTGAAGAGATTTGCGCGGGCCGCGGCCGGGTGCAGGCAGCTCCTCCTTAACGGAAGGAGGAGGCCTGCACTTCCCGAGCCTGCCGCACCGCAGCGCCGGAATAGCGCCGCAATGCGCCAGTTTTCAGGCGCTAAAACCCTTCAGTAGCGCCGGCAGCCGTTTGGGCGCGGCGCTACTGAATTTTTGGCGCGCGCAAAGGGACTTAGTGCCGGCGCTAAAGCCCTGGCACAGCGCAAACTCAATTTCTAGGCCGTAGTCTACAGACCACCCAATAGTGGAAGGGAGGTGGAGGAAGAAATGTGCAAACAAATTAGGGAAATGAGTAAAAAACATAGAATCATAATCATGGGGGATTCCAACTACCCCAAAATTAATTGGCCAGAAGAGGTAGGTAAAGGGGATAAGGGAATGCAGTTCCTAAAATATGTACAGGACTCCTTTCTAACCCAATATGTAAGAAGCCCGACAAGGAAGGATTCACTACTGGATCTAATAATGGGGAATGAACCAGATCAGATAATAGAAGTAAAAGTAGGGGAACATCTAGGCAATAGTGACCATAATATAATACACTTTAAGATAATAATTGAGAAGGACATTAGTATGACAAAGACCAGGGTAATAGATTGGAGAAAAGCTGATTTTTATGGGGCTGAGAATAGAACTTGGGAAAATAAAATGGACAACAATATTGGCAAACAATGATGTAGAACAGCAATGGGAAACATTTAAAACCATGTTCAACAGAGTCCAGGAAAAATATATTCCGCTAAAAAACAAGAACAAGCTAAATACTAATGAGACACCATGGATGAATAAAGACATAATGGAAAAATTGAGGGCAAGGAAAGAGGCATACACTAAGTACATGGGCAGCAGGGGAGAGCATGACAATGGAGAATACGAAGAGATTAGGAGAGAAGTCAAAAAAACAATTAGAAAGGCAAAGAGGAACTATGAAATTGAATTATCAAGGAACATAAAACAAAATAGTAAAATATTCTACAGGCACATAAATAAAAAGAGAGTTGGGATGGGAATAGGGCCACTAAGGATAGTCAATACTGAGGAGGACTGCAACAAATTACAAGAAAACATTAATAAACTTGCAGAATGGGAATGTAACTGGAAAATGAATTTCAACACAGATAAATGTGAGGTATTACATTTTGGTAATAAAATAAGGCCACATACTTTTACCTGGAAAGTAAGAATCTAAATGGGGTAGAGGAGCAAAGGGATCTCGGAGTAGAAATACACAAATCACTGAAAGCAGCGACGCAGGTTAACAAGGCCATAAAAAAACAAACCAAGCACTAAGGTTTATTTCTAGAGGGGTTGGATTGAAAAGTAGAGCAGTTATGCTAAACTTCTATCAAACTTTGGTTAGACCACACTTCGAGTACTGTGTGCAATTCTGGTCGCCATATTATAAAAAGGATATAGAGGCACTGGAGAGGGTGCAAAAAAGATTTACAAGGATGATACCAGAAATGCGAGGTTATACCTATCAGGAAAGGATGAACAGGCTGGGTCTTTTTTCAAGAGAGGTGTGACCTAATAGAGGTCTTTAAAATTATGAAAGGTTTTGATAGAGTAGACACAGAGAGAGTATTTCCACTTGTGGGGAAGATCAAAACTAGAGGCCATCAATATAAGATAGTCACCACGAAATCCAGAAGAAACTTCTTTACCTAGAGAGTGGTGAGAATGTGGAACTCGCTACCACAGAGAGTTGTTGAGGTGAATAGTATAGATTCATTTAAGGGAGGCAGATAAGCATATGAGGGAGAAGGAAATAGAGGGTTATGCTGATAGAGTTGATGAGGAAAGACTGTAAGAGGCTCGGTGGAGCATAAACTCCAGACTGGTTGGACCAAAACTGTTTCTGCTGTATATCCTATGAAACCCTATGTGATAAATATTGGCCAGGACTCCCCACCTCTTCTTCAAAATAGCGCCATGGGATTTTTTAGGTCCACCTGAGAGAGCAGGCAGGGCCTCGGTTTAACGTCTCCTCCGAAAGACAGCACCTCCGACAGTGCAGCACTCCCTCAGTACTGCACTGGAGTGTCAGCTTAGACATGTCATTGCTTTGACCCTCTTCTAAGGTCCTATTTGGAAGGTCAGTCTTGAATCTTTTGGGCTAGAAATTCGCCTCCTTTGTGCCTCCCGTTAGCACCTCCGGGGGATGATAATGGAGCGCTAATGACTTACTGCCCAGGCATGGCGATAGTACCGCCACCCTCGAAATTCACCTGGAGGTTTGCGGCGGTGGTAACCCCTGGCGCCACGATCTCCTGTGCCCGGAGATCATGATGTCATCTGGCTGCGCAGCGCCCTGGACCCGAAATTCGGTTCCGCCCCCTGCAGCATCACCAGGTGATAACAACGACAACTGCAGGAGGCGTTGTTTGGGAGGCTGGGCGCTTCGGGAGCGGACATTAAAGGTAAGGCCACTGGTCTGCAGAAAAAATTTGTTTCCATCCCTTAGGTTGCCGTTTGAAAATTTTTAACTGCCGCGATTGATCAGCCCTGCGCTCTGTTAGAGTGCTCGGGGCTCCGCGATTGATCAGCCCTGCGCTCTGTTAGAGTGCTCAGGGCTCTGCGATTGATCAGCCCTGCGCTCTGTTAGAGTGCTCGGGGCTGATCGTTGCGGATCCCGGCTGCCGTCGGCGACAAGGGACATTGTTGAAATGCAGAGCCTGCAACAATGGCCCTTCCCTTTAAGGGAGGGACGGAGCCTCTGATCCCGGCAGGGCTGCACGGGACACTGTGCAGCGCTGCACCTCTACCGTCCTGCCTGCGTGGTTTAGCACTCCAGAAGGGAAGTGGTAACGCCTGATTTAGCGCTCCACTTCCTTCGTGGAGCGCTATCACCTAATTTAGAGAAAGCTGAGAATCATTAGCACTTGGCGCTAAATTTTCCAGCTTTCAAAATTTAGCGCCCAAACGGGGCGATACTGAATTGCTCCCCCCATGTCTTTTGAGTTAGATGCCACATACAAGGGCAAGATTTGGTAGCTCTCAGCGACAGCTGGTGGCGGAGAAGCACTTAAGTGGACGAGAGAATGACAGGCTGGCAGAGCCATCCCTGACTTGGAGGCGTCAACTGGTAAGGGAAGAATTGTTGAATATGAGGGAGAAGCCTGAGGTCCAGATTATTCCAGAGACGCCATGTTCATTTGAGTAAAGGTTTCTCCAGAGTTATTCAAAATGTATTAGAAACCTCACGCGAATATATCACACTTCAACTTGTACTCAGCTTAAGCTAACACTGCATCTATAATAATAATTAACGCAAGAAAACTACTAGGCACTTGGTCTAAGCGTTAAACAAAGCTTTAATCAACTGTTTTACAACATGGAGGTCTAGTTGTGTCCTTCACTAGTTCCTGTTAAGAATGTCCTGCGCAAACTGGGCTCGTGCCCGAGTATTTATACTCTCCCTGGACAGTGCCACCCGTAGGCCACTCAGTATTATTTCATAAGTCTTTCTTTCATGAATGACTGATTCATGTCAATAATAATTACCAAAAATTATTATGGATTACAAAAAATAGTAGAAGTTCTGGTTGCTGTCCTTCAAGCTTTTGGATAGAATCATACAGGCTTTTAAAAAAAAAAACAAAGTATCTATTAAAATGTACAATAAGAGCTAAGTGCTGAGAGTAGGGCCTGTGGTGTAATTACATACCAGTATGATTGTGCGGACAAGATACACCTTCCTCTCTCTGGTGACAGCATCATCCTGCATAACCAATCGTGATTCTATAATTCCAGACGCACTTACCAGTTTGGTGTCCGTAGTCAACAAACTATGGCTTGGTTCCAGACCCGGAGGGGAAACAGGTTGAAGTATTGTGTGAGTTGTCACCATAGTGCTGTTGCCATGCTGACTAACAGATGGAGGCACAATGTCATTGGATGCTTGCTGCCCATACCTTATTCCTGTCATGAGAAAAGAAAAGAGAAATTAGGGAACTTTTTGAAAAGCACTTATCACGACCAGAAAGTATCAGTTCTATAGACATGTTGTGGGAATGATGGACACTGAGGGTCAACTGTTGAGCGTAGTGCTTTCTTTTAGTTGCCAAGACATTCGAATGCTATCGGAAAACTGGCCATATTGTTGACCACAGTATTTAACTTTTATAGCCTTCAAAGTACTTCTCGATAAACTTGTTATGTCGTAGTCATTCGTCTTTCAATGTGGCTGTCACTGGGGGGGATCAACAACACTTAGCACTAATATCCACATCTAAAGCTGTTGCTAGCAATATCCTAAATAAAATATGGAATAAAATCAACCCAAGAACAACAATAGTACTTTATAAATATCCCAGAGGAAACTGCAGAGGGGTGGTGGGGGTGGGGTGAAATAAATACAA
This sequence comes from Somniosus microcephalus, assembly GCF_052327205.1. NCBI lineage: Eukaryota > Metazoa > Chordata > Chondrichthyes > Squaliformes > Somniosidae > Somniosus > Somniosus microcephalus. The sequence goes on from NC_141005.1 coordinate 57,453,274, forward strand.
TAGCTGAAGTAATGGATGCTGAGCCATGGTGAGAGAGTTAGGAGCGGTGGCCGAAAGCTTGGCAATGAGACAGGCTTTCAGAAGGTTTTTAAGGCTGTGAAGTAGAAGGGTTCAAGGAGGGAGTATCAGAAATTAGGGGCAAAGAAATTCACAGTCTATGTTACAAAACAAAGTGAACACTTTGGAGTTACTTGAATAGAGGAGGGTTAAGTCTCCCCCTCACCCCCACCAAGATGAAGGAGCTGAGGTGGGCCGAACTGCTCTTATCCTGTGATCTTGCGAATATCTGATCGTGGGATTCAGATGATAATTATTAGGACAAGTAACTGTGCACAATGCAACATCCAGTGAATTACACTTTCTATAGTTTGATTTTGCACAAATTTGAAAATCGTAACTTTCTGAGCGATAGCAAATCACTTGGCCAAACAATTAAAAACCAGTCAAGTTTTGCTCTGGCTTTCTTTTATCTTCCCCACTGGCTGCTCACCTCTTCCAAAACTGGTTTAAGGCACAAATTTCTCCACCTTCCAAACTATGCATCAAATCGGCCAAATTCTTTGAGTGGGACCCATTGCTCATTTTGCTCTGGTAGGTTAGCACTCTGTCCTTTTACGTCTGGGAGCTGGGTTTGAATCCCGTCCAGGGTGAAAGTCTCTGTACAGTGGCTGCCGGGTACCTATATGAAACTAATGTGAGCGATCTCTACCCAGTTCTTAGTTGGTGCAGGTCCACAGCACCAAGCTACCCACAATTCAGACAAATTGGTATCTAAATGTGGCAACATCATTGAATTAGAACACTGACATGCCGGTATGGGAAATGTAAATGCCACACTGGTGCAATAAGAGGTGCCCTTCTGACACTGGGTGAAGGCACATTGCTGGGGCAGGGTAGAGGAAGCATTGCTCATAAGAACATAAGAAATAGGAGCAGGAATAGGCCACTTGGTCCCTCGAGCCTGCTCCGCCATTCAATAAGATCATGGCTGATCTTGGGCTCAAAGCCACTTCCCTGCCCGCTCCCCATAACCCTTCACTCCCTTATCTTGCAAAAATCTGTCTATCTCCACCGTAAATGTATTCAATGACCCAGCCTCCACAGCTGTTTGGGGCAGAGAATTCCACAGATTTACGACCCTCTGAGAGAAGAAATTCCTCCTCATCTCAGTTCTAAAAAGGTGACCCTTTATTCTGAAACTATGCCTCCGAGTTCTAGATTTCCCCACGCGGGGAAACATCCTCTCTGCATCTACCTTGTCGAGCCCCCTCAGCATCTAACCTATGTGGTACCTGAACTTGGTGCTGCTACTGGTGACAAAAGTAGGGACGATATAGCCTTGATCAGCACCAAAATGTCCAAAAGATAAATATTAAGAAATTAAAATAGCATTTTTTATAGCAAGTGAATAAGTGCTTTCTCCAAATGACTTAAGTACTTGGGGTACGGTTGCATAATGGTTATGTTACTGGAACAATAATCCAGAGACTGTGAATTTAAATCCCATCCTGGCAGTTTGAGAATTTGAATTCAGTTTTAAAAATCTGGAAATAAAAAGCTGGTATCAGTAAAAATGACTGTGAAGCTTTAGGATTGTTGTAAAATCCCAAATGGTTCACCAATGTCCTTGAGGGAAGGAACCCTACTATGTCTGACCTATATGTGACTCCAGTCCCACAGCAGTGTGGTTGACTCTTAACGGCCTACTGAAGTGACCTAGCAGACCACTCAGCTGGCCCATCACCACCTTCTCTGCTAGGAATGGCCAATGAATGCCGGCCTTGCCAGCGACACCCACATCCAGAGAATAAAAGCAAAAGTTTATGGGGGATATTCTAAGCTGAGTTTCTCTCCACAGTAAAAGAACTGCTCTACTCTCTTTTGCAGGTCCCCAGTTTTATTTCACAAGATCACAAGAGGGAGGCCAATCGGTCCATCTTAGTTCTCGAAAGTCCCCCCCGATTGCAGCATACAAATGGTTCTTAAATGATTCCAGGGTTGTTCTCCTCACAACTCTATCCGAGAGCCCATTCCATGTATTGATTGCTCTTCATATAAAAAGGGACTTCCTAATATCAGTCCTAACTTTGTCTTTGATTAGTTTGAACTGGTGACCCCTTGTTCTGCTCTCGCAATGTAATTTAAAGTGATTTTCTGGATTTACCTTTTCCATATCATTCACTATCTTATATAAAATTGCCTCTCAGGTACCTCCTGTCAAGCCTGAAAATCCTAAGTCACTCCAGTCTTTCCTTATAATTCAGAGCTCTAACACAAGGCAACCAGTTTTGTTTTTAGTGGCTGAAGTATCTTGTGAACTCACTGGTAAAGATTTGATGACATTGGAGGGATTGGCTCCTACACACTTCGGAGTTAATTAGCTGTAACTCAGAATTAAGTACAAGGGTTATCAAGCAGAATTAAAAAGTACAAGTAAAGGCTTATATAGGATACCGTGCTAGCGTCAGCAAGTTCCAGGGATATGGGGATAGAGCGGGAAGGTGGAGTTGATGCAGAAGTTCAGCCATGATCTTATTGAATGGTGGAGTAGGCTCGATGGGCCGTATGGCCTACTCCTGCTTCTATTTCTTATGTTAATGCACCGTGACTGGGACCAGAACAATGCCCAGAAAAATGAATAGTGTTAGGTGGATATCCTGCAGTATTTTGCTCAGTTGCCATTAAGGGTCAATGAGAGCTTTTACAAATCATCTTTTGATCATCCAAATAACTTAGAGAGGATCCAGGACAGGTCAGATTGCACATGCTTTGTTGGAGGAGCATTTTAATTAACATTTCACTAATTTACACTTATGTCCTCTGGTTTGTAATAATGTTCTGGGTTCACCTTATCAAAACTATTTAAGATTTTACACACTTAAGTGAGGGGACGCTAGGGAATGAGACTGTAGGCAGGCGCAGGAGAAGGCTGGTGCTGTTGGTCATGTTCAATCTTTTTCTGGGTGGCCTGTTATTTTTTCCGTTTTGTTTTTTTGTTAAATTCCACGTGACCAGTTCTTTGATGTGTAGAATTTGGAGAGAGGAGCTGTAGGTTCAGGAGCCCTGTGTTCAACAGGCTGAATTTCAATGGCCTCAAGTTAACCTGTGCAGTGTGCCCAAAAAATTAAGTCTTGTTGGGTGGCTCAGTGCCTAGTTCTGTGCTGCTGATTGACTATCAGTTTCTAAATTTAAATGTGTTTCTGCAACTCTTGCACCACATTTCCTCCCCAGTCAAGGATGACCCAAAAACAACACAAATTGTTAAAACCGCCACGAGTCATGTTGGGAATTGAGTGACTTGGGGTCAGTAAGTAGTTTTTTTCCCCCTCATCATTTTCTCTACACACTTTCTCCTCCAATTTTCTCCCTTTGCCTCCACTCCTAAAGGCATTGACTTCTTCTGGTAATAGGTCCATGGGCACTGGGGCCACTCTTTACCCCATTATTAATGTGTGAGCTTGGGCAGTGAGCGCCAGCGACTATCCGACATCACAGCTGAGCCCCATTCAGCCCTCAGCCAATGTTTGTATAGTGCACTTCTCATAGGGTTGCTGGCTAGAATCATAGAATGATACAGCACAGAAGGAGGCCATTCGGCCCATCGTGCCTGTACCACCTCTTGGGTAGAGCTGTCCAACTAGTCCCACCCTCCCGTTCTTTCCCCATAGCCCTGCAATTTTTTTCCCTTCAAGTATTTATCCGATTCCCTTTTTGAAATTTGTTTTTATCTTTTTGGTATGGGCACCTTCTCCCAGGAGCGGGAATTCTGGGAAGATTTTCTCTTCCTCGCAATCAGTTTTAGTGCTTCAGTCACTGTTTAAGCTGAAACCAGCTGCTCACTGCAGAACAGGAATCAAACTTGGGAGCTTCCCAATTCTGCATGACGCAGAACTGGAAACTTTGGGGGTAATTTTAAGCTAACGCGTTGGGCGGGATTCTCACGAGATCAGGGGATTTCAATGGAGAGTAAAATCGGGCGGTGTATAAAACCAGCATTGCAGCCAATCCTGGCAAGTTTCCCAATGGGTGGATTAGGTTAAAACTGCCCCTTTACCTCTGCGTAATCAGGATCACCTTATCTGTACGTTTAAATATTTTTAGTAATGGTGCATCATATTGTACCATTACATAAATTACTCAATTCGGGCACCCATGGAGAGTAAAGTTCCTTCATCCCGGCCTCAGCCACAACCTCAGAAGGGCACCTCCTACTGCACCAGTGTGGTATTTGTTCCCATGCCAACCATCCTTAAGCCTCTCTGACATGGCCAATTCGTGCCAATTTTGTACTGTAGGCGCCATACACTCTAGGAATTGGATTCAGATTGCACGAGTACATTCCACACATGATTCCTATTGATAGCAGACAGAAGAGACTTTTATCCTGAGCCAGTCCCAGAGATGAAAGGCCAGTGTCTCACTTACTGCAACGCTCACCTGATTAACTACTCAAGAAATTTAAAATGGCCCACATACTGAATACATTTTATCTCCCAACACAGGTTGAGTCAGTAAGGATGAGCAGTCTCTAAGGATGTAAACAATAAGGATGGGCCTTTAAGTTCGGATATCACTGTACAGCAGACCTTAACAATCAGAAGAAATTCCAGCTTTCCAGTTCTGAAGCTAATTAATTAGCCGTTGTACCTGGATTTGTAGGAATGTCTAGTTCCTATCCAAAAGACTGAGGTCCACTCAGGCGATCAAATAAACGAGGTTTAATGAAAACTAACAGAGTTTAACGGATGACTACAGGAGAACATCGAATATAGGTCTAGTCAGTTCGGAGGCTCCACGAGGACTGCTAGGGCAGTCCCGTGGCTGACGTCATGACGTCATCACGTTTTTCCCGCCGGTGGGGGATCACGTGATGAACGGCGTGACGTCATCGCGTTTACCCGCACTATTAAAGTGATTGTTTTCACTGTTTACATGTACAGAGCACAAAGATACAGACTCAGGCTGTAGCCAACATATTATTAAAGGGAATTATATACAATGATGATCGGAGTCCCTTAGTGGCTCCGCCACATGCGCCCCCCCCCAGAATTGTCTTTAATAGCAAAAGTAAAACGGCAAGGAGGCCTGACAAGCCTGTCAGATCGACTTCTGTAGCCTTGAAGTGGAAGCTGATGGACGGCGGGCAAGCTGGTGGACGGTTGCGTTTGATCTGGCACGGCGACTGTGGGCGGTCGGCCACGTTTCGGCGGTTGCGCGATCTCGACTGGGCGGTCAAGGTCCAAGTGAGCTGGCTTCAACCGGTCAACCGAAATGTGGTCCGGTTTACCACCGATATCGACCGAAAAAGTTTTGTCTCCCGGCTCTATCACGCGGAAAGGACCGGTGTAAGGGGGTTTGAGCGGATCCCGATGAGCGTCGTGGCGGACAAACACATAGTCGGCGTTCTTCAGCCCAGCTGGAACGTGGGAGCTCTGCAAGCCGTGATGTGACGTAGGCACTGGAGCGAAACTTCTGGCCGCCTCCTGATGGCTGATGAGCTGCTGGGATGCGGACCATGGCTCTGTTGGAGTTGGAAGGAAATCTCCTGGTACACGTAATGGCTGGCCATATACGAGCTCCGCCGAGGACGATTGAAGATCTTCTTTAGGCGCCGTACGAAGACCCAAAAGTACCCATGGAAGCCTGTCCACCCAGCCCGCGCCTTGAAGGCTGGCTCGCAGTGCGGCTTTGAGCGACCTGTGGAACCGTTCACACAGGCTGTTCGCCTGTGGATGGTAGGCAGTGGTGCGATGTAGCTTGACACCGAGCCCCTGAGCCACAGCGTTCCAGAGCTCAGAAGAAAACTGCGGCCCATGATCAGACGAGATGTCCGCCGGTACCCCGAAACGGGCGACCCAAGAGGAGATGAATGCCCTGGCGACGTCTGCAGAAGTGGTGGATGACAAAGGAACCGCCTCCGGCCATCGAGTGGTGCGGTCCACCATTGTAAGAAGATGAGTAAACCCGTGCAAAGGCGGAAGTGGCCCCACCAGTTCCACATGCACATGATCAAACCTACGTTCCGGAACAGCGAAAGTGGCCAGTGGAGCCTTGACGTGACGCTGCACCTTGGCCTTTTGGCAGACCACGCAGGTGTTGGCCCAGTCGCGAACATCCATGTGCATGCCCCGTCACACGAATTTGGACGACATCAGCCGTTGCGAGGCCTTCATTCAGGGTGCGACAACCCGTGTATGGCGTCAAAAACTTTCCGGCGCCAGGTGACCAGCACGATAGGGCAAGGATCTCCTATGGAGACGTCGCAGAGTAGCGTAGTGCCCGCGGCATGGAATTTGACGTCGGCCGCTTGGAAGCTAGAGGGGTTGGTTCTGTAAGATTGCACTTACGGATCCGAGGCTTGATCCGCAGCCATGAGGGCATGGTCGATGCCGAGCTGGACTGCATGAACGATCGTGCGGGAGAGGCAATCCGCCACCAGGTTGTCTTTACCGGATACATGCTGAATGTCAGTGGTGAATTCTGAGATAAACGTCAACTGACGTTGCTGCCGAGCTGACCACAGTTCGGCGGTCTTGGCCATAGCGAACGTTAGTGACTTATGGTCCACAAAAGCCGTGAACGGACGTTCCTCTAGCAAGAACCGGAAATGGCGGATGGCTAGAAAAAGGGCCAGCAGCTCCCGGTCGAACGTGCTGTACCTCCGTTCGTTTCGCCGTAGTTGACGGCTGAAAAACGCCAGCGGTTGCCACGTCCCATGTACCCACTGTTCCTGCACTGCGCCGATGGCGTAGTCCGACGCGTCGGTGGTAAGGGCAATGGTGGCACCTGGCAGCGGGTGCGCCAGCATGGTTGCATTGGAAAAGGCGCCTTGTGTCACCGAACGCCCGGTCCATGTCGACTGTCCAGCTAATCGGATTCTTGCCGGACTTGCCCTTGAGGGCCTCGTACAGGGGCTGCATGAGCAGAGCTGCATTAGGGACGAACCGGTGATAAAAATTTACCATCCCTAGGAACTCCTGCAGGGCCTCGACGGTCTGCGGGTGCGGGAACGAAGTAACTGCCTCCACCTTCGTTTGCAGGGGAATTGCGCCGTCCGATGTGATGCGATGGCCTAAGAAATCAATCTGCTGCAGGCCGAACTGGCACTTGGCCGGGTTGATGATCAAGCCGTGTTGACTGAGGCGTCTAAAGAGGGTGTGCAAATGGCAGATGTGCTCCTCTTTATTAGGGCTGGCGATGAGAATGTCATCGAGGTAGACGAATGGAAACTTGAGGTCCTGAAGCACGGAGTCCATCAAGCACTGGAAAGCCTGTGCAGCGTTCTTCAATCCAAACGGCATCCGCAGAAATTCAAACAGGCCAAATGGGGTGATGACTGCAGTTTTCGGGACGTCTTGCGGGTGTACGGGGACCTGGTGGTAGCCACGGACAAGGTCGACTTTTGAAAAAATGGTATTTCCCTTCAAATGGGCCGAGAAATCCTGAATATGAGGGATCGGGTACCGATCAGGAGTAGTGGCGTCGTTCAGGCGTCGGTAGTCACCGCAAGGCCGCCATCCGTCGCCAGGTTTCGGAACAATGTGGAGAGGCGAAGACCAGGGACTATTCGACCGGCGAATAATCCCTAGCCGCTCCATTGTGTCGAACTCCGCTTTCGCAGCCGCGAGCTTGCCAGATTTGAGGCGCCGGGCCCATGCGTAGACTGGGGAGCCAGTAGTGGTGATGTGATGTTCGACACCATGTTTCGTGGCCGTGGAAGAGAAAGTGAGTCTGGTCAGGTCTGGGAAATCTCCGAGGAGGTGAGTGAAGTCATCCGGAGGTGGAAACGCGCAGGAGACAGTGTGCGCCACGGTGTTACCACGGTGGCACGGGATGGAGCGAAAAGTGGCCGCATTGATCAACCGGCGGTGCCGTACATCCACCAGGAGGCCGTTGGCGCACAAAAAATCCGCCCCAAGGATGGCGTGAGAGACTTTGGCCGTGATGAAATCCCAGTAAAACCGCTGGCCGCCGAAGCACACCTGGATCCGCCGGCTTCCGAAGCTCCGAATGGCCCCGCCATTAGCCACCTGGAGGGAGGGGCCGTGCCCCCCGGCTTGTAGATCAAGATTTGACGCGGGTAGGATGCTACACTGCGCCCCGGTGTCGCAGAGGAAACATCGACCAGATAGGGAGTCGTTGATGAAGAGGAGTTTTCCCGAATTACCGATTGCCATTGCAGCCGCGGGGCGCTCATTATAACCGGTCCTCTTTCGACAGGGTGGCTGCTGGTTTTTTTTTTTTTTTTTTTTTTTTGAGCGAAAAGCTGCAGGGAGGGCGGCAGCATCTTGCTTTCGCGCCAAAACGAGCGTGGTAGAAGCACAACCCCGCAGGTTGAGGGGCTGGAGCCGCGTCAGTGGGGGATGGGCGCCTTGTGGCAGCGCAGTACTGCTGTGTCACCGCGAAGATCTTGTCCGCATCAGCAGCCAGCTCTGCGCAGTCTGTGACTGCCGACCTGGCTAGGGCAGCCTGCACTTGCTCCGGTAGCTGGCTGAGGAATAGCTCCCTGAAGAGGAAGCATTCCGGTTCGGAGCCCAGGAGCGTGAGCATTTGGCTCATGAGCTCGGACGGCTTGGAGTCCCCGAGGCCGGGCATACTGAGCAGCCGGTGGGCGCGCTCCGACTTCGTGAGCCCGAAGACCTGTAACAACCGCGCCTTTATCGTTTCATACTTGCGATCTTCTGGTGGATTACCAAGCAGGCGGACGATCCACGAGGCTGTGGCGCTGTCGAGGGCGGAGACCACATAATAGTAATGGGTCTGATCCACAACGATGTTCCTGATTGCGAACTGGGCTTCAGTCTGGATGAACCACGCGGTTGGCTGTTGCTCCCAGAACTGTGGTAGCTTCAAAGCAACGGCGTTCGATTCCATGTTCAGTAACTTCTGCGAAAACCGTTCGCAAAAGTCGGAGTCACCAATGTAGGAATGTCTAGTTCCTATCCAAAAGACTGAGGTCCACTCAGGCGATCAAATAAACGAGGTTTAATGAAAAGTAACAGAGTTTAACGGATAACTACAGGAGAACATCGAATATAGGTCTAGTCAGTTCGGAGGCTCCACGAGGACTGCTTGGGCGGTCCCATGGCTAACGTCATGATGTCATCACGTTTTTCCCGCCGGTGGGGGGATCACGTGATGAACGGCGTGACGTCATTGCGTTTACCCGCGCTATTAAAGTGATCGCGCTCTGTACACGTAAACAGTGAAAACAAAGATACAGACTCAGGCTGTAGCTAACATATTATTAAAGGGAATTATATACAATTGACTGGAGTCCCTTAGTGGCTCCGCCACAGATTCATAAATTAACTATTTTCACAATTTCAAATGAATAAACCTTTTATGCCAAATATGAAATTAATTTATAAAATGACCGATTTCAAGAAAGTTAGCAAAACAATTTGGCATTTGTCAAAATGCAAAGAGGCCAAAATAGGCAGAGAAGCACAGTAGTGGAATGAAAATGAGTAGTGGCGATCGGCAACACCACCTCACAGAATGCGGCAGCACTGAATTTACATAATGTCTGTAAAAGGGTCAGCGCTGGTGTAGGCCTCTGAAAGGGAGATTACAGGAATGATGAAAGGTGGATTAATAAGCATTTAATTATCTGGATGACCTTTGAACATAGCTCTCAGAGCTCAGAAATTCTGATAAATGTCACCGTGCAACCCTGCAATGTGAATGTTGGCATTTCTATGCACAGCATGTCGAAGCAGTATTGCTTCAACAAGACAGAGAATCGAACCCACCGATAGCTCACTTTCTATTTCCGATTTGACGTTAATTTTATTTACCCCTGCACTCTTTTTGCTGTTCGCTTTTCTTTGTCCTTTTTTCTGTGTCCTTCAGTCTGTTTCAGTCTCCTTTTCAGGGCGTACTTTTATCTTTCCTCCCTCCCATTTCTGCCAGGTCTTAATCTTTCCATGATGTCCCCCTCCCTTTCTTTTCAGTGCCACTGTCTTGATGCATCACTGATGCTGGCTGTTTAATCGGCAAAATAGATCAAGTTTGGCAATTGACATTGACGTAGAGAAAATGTTTCCACTTGTGGCGGGGGAGCGTGGCGGGCAGTCCAAAACTAGAGGTTAGAAATATAAGATAGTCACTAACTACGTTCCCTCTAAGCCATCTGCCGTCCAGCACAGCCTGGGAGCCGGCTTTTCCGATGTGAAATTTCGCGCATGCAGGAAACTTTGAATGGGCCGCACAGCCCGTTAAAGGGACCGCGCACCCAAATTTAAAATTAGGGGGAAGATTGGTCACTAATATATTCAATAGGAAATTCAGGAGAAACTTCTTTACCCAAAGAGTGGTAAGAATTTGACAAGTGTTGCCGCCACAAGGAGTAGTTGAGGCAAATAGCAAGGATGCACTTAAGGGGAAGCTAGATAAGTTCTTGAGGGGGAAAGGAATAGACGGATATGCTGATGGGGTTAGATGAAGTAGGGTGAGAGGAGGCTCGTGTGGAGCAGAAATGAATGGCCTGTTTCTGTGCTGTAGACTCGATGTAACTCAATGAAGTAATTGCCTGCTCACAAAACCATTCACAGTTGATCAGTAGGTGCTTCATTTTACTGTCAGTCTTTGTGTGTGATTCTGGATCACTTCTTGTGTAAAATGAGACGGGGTGCACAATGGTAAATCACAGTACTCTTGACAGGTTGACAATGTTTCTCCTTGTTTCTGCCAGATATCCTCCTTTCCCTCCTCCTCTCCTGAAGGCGTTGACTCCTTGCCAGAGCGAGAGTCCACATTGACCAGGCATCTCTTGTACCTGTGCCGTGCCCAAGTGACCATTCTTCATGTGTAAATCTAGACAATAGTAAGTCACCTGAACCTAACCCGCCGGGCGGGAAACCCACAGGATGGGACGGAACGCCAGTTTTGCTCCCGGGGTGTAAAACCAGCGTTGCACCCGATCCCGTCCGTATCCTGACAGGGGGAAGTTAGGTTAAAGTCTCCCCCGCTGTATACAGTATCAGCAGGCTATTTTATCACAGGGTGTGGGAGGGGGGAGATTTCAGAGCCAAACCCTATCCTCTCTCCCCCTACTCCAACACACATGCACCTCCAGCAAGAGTCACTGGCCAGCAATCAGGACTCCGCTGATTCACCTCTCCCTATGCCAGGAAGACTGAGATCAGCTAACTCACCACATACCAGGAATCGAACCTGGAACCTTTGGAACCTTTCACTGCTTTGGCTCTAATACTCACTGCTTCATCCAGCTGAGCCAAAGTGGAGCTCAAGAATTATTTGTGAAAGGTTAATGCTTTTGACATCAAACGAACCACAAAGAAATTAAGGTATATGTAGAACTTGCTTATCGTGTTGAATATACAGTTGTTCCCCAGGTAAGAACAAGAGTTTTCATTAGGTCTTAGAGCAAAACTCCAGTCAGACATGTTAGAATTGCCACAATAGTTTCCCTTTCTTTTGGTTCTAAAAATATTAGCAGAACTGAAGATGGATAAGTCACCAGGCCCTGATAGCATGCACCCCAGGCTGTTGAAAAAAGTCAGATGGGGGATAGCAGAGGCTCGGACATACATTTCCAATCCTTGTTTTATATACAAATTGTGCCACTGGACAGTAGCCAATTTAACACTTTTTTTCAAGAAGGGGGCGAAGGATAAACTGGGTAACTGTAGAGCAATTAGTTTAACGCTGGTTGTGGGAAAAGTCTTAGGGGGGAAAATTGGCTCGCGCCCCCTTTGGGGCGATAACTTAGCTACTTTTAGCGCCCTGAAAAAGTTAGTGCCCCCGCGCTTAAACTTCAATGGTAGCTCCCCAAGCAGGAGGCGGGGCACTACTGGAAGCACTCCCCTCGCTCTTGCGGCGCTCCCATTGACTATCACGGCGCTACGTGCAGCAACACCATGCGCGTTGTGCTAGGCCCCTCCCCTGATGAAAGGGGAGGGGCCTAGCACAACGCGCACCAGCGCCCTGCTGGACCACCGGGGAGTGGGGTGCCGGCAATAGAGCCCGGCACTCAAGAGGACCGGGCTGACCGTGCGCATAGTGCTGCTGCACATAGCGCCGTGATATTCAATGGGAGCGCCCCAAGATCGTGGCTAGCACCCCGCAGGAGGAGGCGAAAGGGGGCAGGTGCTGGCAGGCGGCCCAAAAAAATGGCCGCCTGGCACCTGCCCTTTAATTATCGCCGCCCCCCGCCGCAAAAACGCCCCCTTGACCCTGTCGGACACAGCGTCCGGCGGTAGGTCAGGGGGCGCAAGCCAAGTTTGTGGCCGGGGTGCGAGTGGGGCGCTGTGCACAGCGATGCCATCATTGCTGGCGGTGCAGCGCCGCAGGGCGCTACTGGCTACTGCCGCTGCTAACCTCCCGCTGAATTTCGCGGGAGACGTTAGCGGCACCGTGCACGGGCATTAGTTGGTTTGTGCACCGTTAGCGCCCCAATGGGGTACTAACGGGAGGCGCAAAGCAACCAAATTTTTCCACCTTAGAATCCATGTTGGAAGGTAAAATCAGTGAATGCTTAGAAATGAAGAACTGCTAGCACAGATCGATTTAATAGTTTTTTGAAGCAGTGACTGATTGGATAGATAAAGGTAATGCAGTAGATGTATATGGATTTTCAGAAGGTGTTTGATACCGTGTCTGACAAGAGGCTTGCTGGAAAAATTCAAGCATGCGGTATAAAGGAAATGCCGCAGCATGGATAGAAAGTTGGTTAACGGACAAGAAACAACGAGTTAGTGTAAATGTCTGCTGCTCAGATTGGAGAAGGTTTGGAAGCGATGAACCCCAAGGGTCAGTGCTAGGCGAACTTTTGTTCTCAGTATATTTGGATGATTTGAACTCGGCATAGGGAGCACAATTTCGAAATGTGATAAAGACACACACGTAGTGAGTTTGGAAAATGGTTCAAAGAACTGTAAAAAGTTTGAGGCAGCCGTAAATAGTTTAGCGAATGGGCAGAGAGGTGGCAATTTAATACAGAGAAGTGTGAGGCAATAGATTTTGGGAGGAAAAACAAGAAATGGGAATTTAAATTCAATGGAAATTCAATGAAGAGTGTGAATGAACCTCGGTATTCAAATACATAATTCTCCGAAAGTGCGAGTGCAGGTAGATAAAGCCGTAGAGAATTTTTCTGTATATTGCAAATGACTGTCTTTGTTTCTTTATACTTTTTTGTGACACAGAAATGACACATGCAAATTTTTGTGTCACAAAGAAGTATAAAGAAACAAAGACCATCATTTGAAATATACAGAAAAACTCTATGGGCTAAAAATTCGGCTGCTTTGCGCCTCGCATTAGTGCCTGCGGGGGGCGGTAACGGGGCGCTAAGGGGTTACAGACCGGGCGCGGCGAATTCAGCGATGCCCGCAAACTTCCCTGGCAGTTTTGCGCTGGCGCTAACACTTACCGCCTCGGTCTCTAGCGCCCCGTAGATTGTGACGTCATCAAGTGCGCAGCGCCCCGTTACTGCCCCGGATGTGAAATTCGCTCCCGCCCCCTGCTGCATTGCCAGGTGTCAACAACGGCAGCAACAGGAGGCGTTGTCACCTCGGCTGTCCGCTTCGGGGTGGGGGGGCGGGGGGCAGCGATAATTAAAGGCAGCGGTGGTCAGGTAGGCCAAACTTTATTCTTCGCACCAGTCTGCTGCCTGCTGAAAGTTTCTGAAGCCTCATTGCTGCGCGATGCCTAAGCCCTCCTCTCTCAGAGTGATTGAGGCTGTAAAGGAAGTCGCGCAGGTCCCCGGGCCCCACAGAACTAAGAAGAAGAATGTTGCAAACCATCATTGGTCCTTCCCTTTAAGCGAGGGAAGGAGCCTCTGATGCCGGTAGCACTGCATTGTTCAGCGCTCTGCCGCTACCGCCCCTCTCCCACACTTTAGCGCCCTAAGAGAAGTGATTAGCATTTGATTTAGCGCTCCACTTCCCTCTTGGAGCACTAAAGCTGAAGTTCCTGGGATCAAAAAAGGATTATCACAGATTTCATAAGTTATCGCCCCAAATGGGGCGCAACGGAATTTCTAGCCTATGACTTTATCTATCTGCACTCGCACTTTCGGGAATTAGATATTTGAATCCCTAGGCGTCCCCCTTCATTCAACCCTTCATTGAACTTCCATTGAATTTATACTCCCACTTCTTGTCTTTCCTCCCACAATCTTTTGTCTTACACTTTTTGTTCATCACACTTCACACATCACACAGTGAGGAACAAGAAGAGCGCAAATAGTTGAAGGTTTTATAATATTAATGACTGATACATGCATTGGTGGATATACTGTGGCATTGCTTACTGTAAATAATAGGACAAGCTGTTTTATAATGGCAGGAGTGCCATACCATGAATTGCAGAGTCTATTATTATAGTTACAATTTGTTGTGGCAAAGAATCCAGCAACAAGAAGAACGAACGAACTTGCATTTATATAGCGCCTTTTGCGATGTCCCAAAGCACCTTCCAGCCTATGCAGTACTTTTGAAATACAGTCACCGTTGTAATATCGGAAACCCAGCTGCCAATTGGTGCACAGCAAGGTCCCACAAACAGTAATGAGATAATGACCAGATAGTGATGTTGGTTGAGGGATAAATATTGGCCAGGACACCGGGGAGAACTCCCCCTGCTCTTCTTTCAATTAGTGCCGTGAGATCTTTTACATCCACCCGAGAGGGCAGACGGGGCCTCGGTTTAACGTCTCATCCGAAAGACGGCACCGTCGACAGTGCAGCACTCCCTCAGCACTGCACTCGAGTGTCAGCCTGGATTTTTGTGCTCAAGTCCCTGGAGCGGGACTTGAACCCACAACCTCTGAGCCAGAGGTGAGAACGCTAATAACTGAGCCAAGGCTGACAAAAGCAGTAACATTCACCACAGAGTGTAACTTTCCCTGTCAGTTTCTCTGATCACCAGCAGTTTAATTTTAATCAGCAGTATATGTTAAAGTGCCTGCATTCTGCCTCTCAAAATCTGCCTAAGAGTGAAGGAAGTTTCCAACTGGTTACTCTTAACAATTGTACAGTCCGCACATGTTGCACTCACTTGCAATGTAATTTGTACTCATAATTTTCAATGGTGCCAGTGAACTCACTGGATGGCCGGCTAGCTGTTACAGTAACGACTTGGAAACTTCCTTTAGCATTAGGCAGGTTGAGAGAGGCAGCGCACGAGCATTTTAAAACATACTGCTGATTAGATTAAAGTGCTAGTGAGGGGGAAAAAAAACTGACAGAGAGGACGTATCCCTGCCACTCCCCAGCATGATCAACAATCTTTACTGCACCAAATCGCGTGTCTTCATCTTTGCTGGTCTCTGGTAACATTGTTCATGGACAACAGTTCACAAAAAATTGTGTCTGTCTCTCTGTCTGACGTTTTTTTTTTTTTTTTATTCGTTTATGGGATCTGGGCGTCGCTGGCAAGGCCAGCATTTATTGCCCATCCCTAGTTGCCCTTGAGAAGGTAGTGGTGAGCTGCCTTCTTGAACCGCTGCAGTCCGTGTGGTGATGGTACTCCCACAGTGCCGTTAGGGAGGGAGTTCCAGGATTTTGACCCAGCGACGATGAAGGATCGGCGATATACTTCTAAGTCAGGATGGTGTGTGACTTGGAGGGGAACTTGGAGGTGGTGATGTTCCCATGCACCTGCTGCCCTTGTCCTTCTAGGTGGAAGATGTCACGGTTTGGGAGGTGCTGCCGAAGAAGCCTTGGCGAGTTGCTGCAGTGCATCTTGTAGATGGTACACACTGCAGCCACGGTACACCGGTGGTGGAGGGAGTGAATGTTTAAGGTGGTGGATGGGGTGCCAATCAAGCGGGCTGCTTTGTCCTGGACGGTGTCGAGCTTCTTGAGTGTTGTTGGAGCTGCACTCATCCAGGCAAGTGGAGAGTATTCCATCACATCCCTTGTGCCTTGTAGATGGAGGATAGGCTTTGGGGAGTCAGGAGGTGAGACACTCGCCACAGAATACCCAGCCTCTGACCTGCTCTTGTTGCCACAGTATTTATGTGGCTGGTCCAGTTAAGTTTCTGGTTAATGGTGACCCCTCAGGATGTTGATAGTGGGGGATTCGGCAATGGTAATGCCATTGAATGTCAAGGGGAGGCGGTTAGACTCTCGCTTGTTGGAGATAGTCATTGCCTGGCACTTCTGTGGCACGAATGTTACCTGCTACTAATCAGCCCAAGCCTGAATGTCATCCAGGTCTTGTTGCATGCGGGCATGGACTGCTTCATTATCTGTGGAGTTGTGAATGGCGCTGAACACTGTGCAGTCATCAGCGAACATCCCCATTTCTGACCTTTTGTTGGAGGGAAGGTCATTGATGAGACAGCTGAAGATGGTTGGGCCTAGGACACTGCCCTGAGGAACTCCTGCAGCAATGTCCTGGGGCTGTGATGAGTGACCTTCAACCACCACAACCATCTTCCTTTGTGCTAGGTATGACTCTAGCCAGTGGAGCGTTTTCCCCCTGATTCCCATTGACTTCAGTTTTACTAGGGCTCCTTGATGCCACACTCGGTTAAATGCTGTCTTGATGTCAAGGACAGTCACTCTCACCTCTGGAATTCAGCTCCTTTGTCCATGTTTGGACCAAGGCTGTAGTGAGGTCGGGAGCCGAGTGGTCTTGGCGGAACCCAAACTGGGCATCAGTGAGCAGGTTATTGGTAAGTGCTGCTTGATAGCACTGTCGATGACACCTTCCATCACTTTGCTGATGATTGAGAGTAGACTGATGGGATGGTAATTGGCCGGGTTGGATTTGTCCTGCTTTTTGTGGACAGGACATACCTGGGCAGTTTTCCACATTGTCGGATAGATGCCAGGGTTGTAGCTGTACTGGAACAGCTTGGTTAGAGGCGCGGCTAGTTCTGGAGCACAAGTCTTCAGCACGCAGCTGGGGAATTGAAATTCAGTTAATTAAATAAATCTGGAATAAAAAGCTAGTATCAGTCATGGTAACCATGAAACTATCGGATTGTCGTAAAAACCCATCTGGTTCACTAATGTCCTTTAGGGAAGGAAATCTGCCGTCCTTACCTAGAGTCATAGAGTTTTACAGCACAGAAAGAGGCCCTTCGGCCCATCGTGTCTGTGCCACCCATCCCTTCCTGTCCAGTCTAATCCCATTTTCCAGCAATAGAGTCAACAGACCATAGGCCTGGTCTGGCCTATGTGACTCCAGACCCACAGCAATGTGGTTGATTCTTAACTGCCCTCTGTAATGGCCTAGCAAGTCACTCAGTTGTAACTAACCGCTACAAAACAAAATAATAAGAATGAAACCGGACGGACCACCCGGCAATGGCAACGGCACACCCAGCCCAGTCAACCCTGCAAAGTCCTCCTCACCAATATCTGGGGACTTGTGCCAAAATTGGGAGAGCTGTCCCACAGACTAGTCAAGCAACAGGCGGACATAGTCATACTCACAGAATCATACCTTTCAGCCAATGTCCCAAACTCCTCCATCACCATCCCTGGGTATGTCCTTTCCCACCGGCAGGACAGACCCACCAGGGATGGTGGCACAGTAGTATACAGTTGGGAAGGAGTGGCTCTGGGAGTCGTCAACATTAACTCCGGACCCCATGAAGTCGCATGGCTTCAGGTCAAGCATGGGCAAGGAAACCTCCTGCTGATTACCACCTACTGCTCTCCCTCAGCTGATGAATCAGTACTCCTCCATGTTGAACACCACTTGGAAGAAGCACTGAGAGTAACAAGGACACAGAATGTACTCTGGGTGGGGGACTTCAATGTCCACCACCAAGAGTGGCTTGGTAGCACCACTACTGACCGAGCTGGCCGAGTCCTGAAGGACAGAACTGCCAGTCTGGGCCTGCGACAGGTGGTGTCTGAACCAACACGAGGGAAAAACCTACTTGACCTCGTCCTCACCAATCTACCTGTCGCAGATGCATCTGTCCATGACAGCATTGGCAGCAGTGACCACCACACAGTCATTGTGGAGACAAAGTCCCATCTTAACACTGAGGACACCCTCCATCGTGTTGTGTGGCACTACCACCATGCTAAATGGGATAGAGTCAGAACAGATCTAGCAGCTCAATACTGGGCATCCATGAGGCACTGTGGGCCATCAGCAGCAGCAGAATTGTATTCCACCACAATCTGTAACCTCATGGCCCGGCATATCCCTCACTCTACCATTACCATCAAGTGAGGGGACCAACCCTGGTTCAATAAGGAATGTAGAAGAACATGCCAGGAGCAGCACCAGGTGTACCTAAAAATGAGGTGCCAACCTGGGGAAGCTGCAACACAGGACTTACATGCATGCTAAAAAGCGGAAGCAGCATGCTATAGACAGGGCTAAGTGACCCCACAATCAACGGATCAGATCAAAGCTCTGCAGTCCTGCCACATCCAGTCATGAATGGTGGTGGACCATTAAACAACTAACAGGAGGAGGAGGCTCCATGAATATCCCCATCCTCAATGATGGTGGAGCCCAGCACGTGAGTGCAAAAGACAAGGCTGAAGTATTTGCAACTAACTTCAGCCAGAAGTGCTGAGTGGATAACCATATCGGCCTACTCCCGATGTCCCCACCATCACAGAAGCCAGTCTTCAGCCAATTCGATTCACTCCACGTGATATCAAGAAACGGCTGAGCGCACTGGATACAGCAAAGGCTGTGGGCCCCGACAACATCCCGACTCAATCCTTGTATGACTTTTCTCTCTTCCTGCCTGTGTGTATCTTTGTTATTAAATAGACATCTCGAGGAAATAGGCTTCTGATCAAAACGGAGGTCAAAAAAAAATCCAAACAACAACAACAACTTACATTTATATAGCACCTTTAACATCGTGAAACATCCCAAAGCGGTACACAGGAGTATTATCAGACAAAAATTCAACACTGAGCCAAAGAAGGAGACATTAGGACAGGGCGGTCATAAAGGAGAGAGAGGTAGAGAGGTTTAGGGAGGGAACTCGAGAGGTTAGGGTCGAGGCAGCTGAAGGCACGGCTGCCAATGGTGAGGCGAAGGAAATTGGGGATGCGCAATAATTGGAGGAGCGCAGAGTTTGTGATTTATTTTGAAATATATGGGGTGAAAAAAATGATAATTAATGTTTACGTCTTTCCCAAGGCTTCAACTTTTACTTCACATTTTCTCCAAAAACTCCTATTGTTGCACGCTGGAAGTTTCCCCCATAAAGCACACTTCCAGACTGTAGCATGCTGGGAACTGTAGCCACAGGTGCTTGATGGGAGTAGATTTGTTAAGTGTCTTCAGTGATGGCTCTTGGAAGAAAATTAACTCAACCCCTAGACTTCCAATAACAAGGTTATCGCCTCTCAATGATTATAAGACAATTCTATAGGTAAGTTTAATCACGCTGTTGTGAAATACATGTATATTTATGATTTTATTAATTCAGAAATATATTTTTTCGTTGCCCCTCACTGAAACCTAAAGTTATTTTCTGTCCTATGAATGCATCTCAATGGCATCAGAATGATTTGCATTAAAAATTGAAACATTTCCACAACTGCATTTTCTTAAACATTCGGGGGGTGAAAATGGATAGCGCAGGTCCGGTGCCGGCGCAAACTGGGCAGCCCAATTCAGGGAAGGGGACCTGAAACAGGTCTTAGACCCCCAATTTGCATATACAAAGGGTCTAATTCCTGTTTCAGGCATGGCCCCATGACGCTTATACTTTAGCCTTTACCAACATGGCGGGCGGCACAGAAAGTGCACGCGCGCCACCTGCCATATTGGACGGTTAGGCGTCCATTTTACATCTGGAAAACGGTGCAACATCAACTAATTTCTTGGCCTCTGTGCCTAATGTGCAGAAATGATGGTTTGAGACTTTAACTTTCATACATAAAGAGGAACTTAAAGACAGAATATGACATCAGTTCAACGTTTTCCTTGGGCCCCAGTTATTTACACTAATTTCCACTTGATTTGCAATGGGATTTTACATTCCGGTGTATGCTAGTGAGAGTCTCAAGAAATTTCGGCATAACTCGCGTACGATTGGTGTAAATTTCAGCAAAACTTGCCGTTTCAGGAAATTCTGAGCCATATAGAGCAGAAAGGTCCCTTAGTTTGATTCCCAGTCTGTGCTGTTAGCTGAACTCAGCGAGAGAAGTGGCAGGGGTTCTACAATTGGTCTCAGTATCTCTGGGCCATGGAGAGGAAAGTCGTTTGGTGTTCCCACACCACAATGAGTATCCAGCTTCCCGCTACAGGGAGCACATCTCTGGGACACCAGATGGTGACAGCATTGGGTTTGACTGTGGTGTTCTCCAATACCCTGTCAGGAATCATGCTCAAAGCTCACATGTGACTACTGACCATTCGAATAAGGTATCAGTAGGTGACCCAAGTGGGAGCCCAGTAAATGTCTTCAAGGCAGGAGGGAACATAACTAGAAAAAGGAACGAGTCAGAAAATAGCACAACTGGGCTCAAAGGGAGTCTCCAAGGCCATTGCATTGAGTGAAAACTTTTATTGTAAAAAGAGCAAAGTTGAAAGCTGATGGAGGGCTCCCGGCATCTTTCAAATCGTTCAGGAGCTTACAATTTATTTCAGCAATTTAGGATGGCAGCCTGACTGGAAGTGACTTGTCAGTGGGTAATGGAAGATTCAGGCCTGCATTGAGAGCAAATTGGTGCTTGTATTGACTCGGGTAGAATTTATATCCCTACTGTGTCTCATCAGACAGAAGGCAGGTCAAATCATGTCCTGCAAAAAGGCTATTGCTTCTATATAAAGCAGGCTTTAGTCACTGAAGTACATGGGATTGAGTGTCCAGAGTACAGTTCACATAAATAAGCCACGTCGTATCCAAACCTATAATAAAATGGCTGCTTTTAATATGAAAATGGCACATTGCACAATGCAAATATTGGGTGTATGATTAATCGCAAACAGCTGCATACAAATTCTACAGAGATATTTCTAGGAAAGGTTAGGATTGACTTGTAATCAGGTGTGGCATTATTCTGCACTGAATGCTAACATGTCCAGCTGGTGTGCAGGCAGTGAGATAGGATTATTCCAAGGAATTGATGAAGGGGGCCAATAATTGATGGACAGGAGCTGTGTACTCGTAACAGGAAGTGGAGAAAATCTGCTTTCCATTTATAGTCGGCTTACCAGAATTACAAAACGAATTCAGAGTGTAGCACAAAGAAGAGGAGGGCACATGGTGGGAGAGAAGAACAGCGGCTTGCTGAATCTAACGGGTCATTGAGTATTATCTGCTACAGGTTTCAATAGAGAAAGAGGAGAGAAGCAAACATGACAAATGCTGCATCTCTAATCTTCATTGATTCACCCTGCTCTGCTGGAGGCCCTCAGCCCTATTCAGAATGAAATACATTTTTTAAATGTCTGTGAGAAACACTGCATGAAGTGTTGTATAATGGGAGGTGGAAGCAAGTTGGTACAATAAGGAAACTGATTTTCTTTTGTGTAGCAACCATTTCGCCCATAAATTGGACCCAAGTAGTAGGTTAACTTATGAGCAGACTTTAGATTGACACAGTTGGTGGCTGTCTCACCTCCGAGTTAGAAGCCCCACTCTAGGACTTAAGCTCAGAACTAATGTTGACACTTCAGTGCATGTTGCAGTGGCTCAGGAGGGTGTTCCAAATCACATGGTACTATTCAACAAAGAGCAGGGAGGTGTTCTGGCCAACATAAGGGAATGGTAGCGTAATGGTACTGTTACTGGACTAATGATCCGGAGACGTGAGTTCAAATCCCACCACGGTAGCTGGGGAATTTAAATTCAGTTAATTAAATAAATCTGGAATTAAAAAGCTAGTGTCAGTAATGGTAACCATGGAACTACCAGATTGTCGTAAAAACTCCTCTGGTTCATTAATGTTCTTTAGGGAAGGAAATCTGCTGGTCTGGCCTATGTGACTCCAGACCCACAGCAATGTGGTTGACTCTCAACTGCCCCCACCTTCTCATGGGCAATAAATGCTGGCCATGCCAGTGATGCCCTCATCCCATGAACGAATTAAAAAAAAAAATTCAACCCAGCTACTGTTTGTGCCACCTTACTGTACACAAAATAGCACCCACATGATAACGGTAACGGCACATCTGAGCGGTCGGACTCCGATTTGCATATACTTTGCCTGACTCAACGCAAGTCTCAACCACCCGGTGTTGAAACAGTATCTGAGCAGCAAAGAGCACCACACGGTTTAAATTCCCGTTCTGCCCGGTTCCCGCTGGGCGGAGGAAATTGAAAATCCCACTCACTTGAGGGTCAGCAGGCTTTTCGACTGTAAATCTGATTCTGTCCACAGCCACACAGGCTGATTTTTATTTCCCTTCCCGAGCCTAGGGATACTCGGAATGTGGCACCTCCACTGCCATCTCAGCACAGACCAGGGGACCAACCTGGCACCTCCCCAGTTTGTGTGGCTCGGTATCACAGGACAAAAGTTTGTTTAAACTTCAGAGTCCCACCAACAGAGGAAGGTCCATGCATCTGGGCTTGTCTGAGCTCCGATAGTACAAAGGTGCCTTAGCACACGCTGGATTATTGGCAGAAAGGCCACATCCCATTATTCCATATTGGAATATTCCTCAAACAGATACTTGGTAAAAACCATTGCTTGGGATGTGACTCTTGGCAAAAAGCTGAAAAGACAAGAGCTACGAGAGCCAGATTTTAACCAGGGGGTCGATTTTGACAGTCTTCGCCTGGCGTTAACGGGGGGGGCGGGGGTAATGGGCTCAAAATGGGGTCGGTAGCCTTACCGCCCCGGTAACACCGGCGATGTGGCCCGCTGCATTTTGAAAGGGGCCTACCACCAGGTGTCCAAAGCATCCGCCTGTTTCAGGCGATAGCCTCCTTTTAATATGGAAATCAGGGTCCTATGACGATTGACATTTTAGGTCGGAACTGATCGGAGACTGTGACCAGTTCCACAGGTGATGGTACCAAAGAAGCCCGCCAAGTTGCCACCCCAGGACCCCCCCACCTGCTGCAACCCGAACCACCTCCTCACTACTTGCCTTGCTGGCTGGCCCGGTTTTGGCGCCCCGGAGCTCACCTGCCGGATTTAAATGCGGCGAGGGCCTGAAAATCGCGAGGGGCCCCTTCACCACCAGAATGGGCGCTCCACCAGTCAGCTGCTCAAAAGTCCAAACAGACCCACAGGTGTTCACCAAACCCAGGTTCCAGGAACTGGTGGCATTGTGGGTGGGCCCATGATTTTGCCATCAGGATATGGCAGCTGGTTTTCTTGACCAGAGGGTATAATTAGATCCAGAGGTTCAGGTCCTAACACTATGGGCTAGATTTTCAGGGAGCCGTCAGGCGGGGTTTCAGGCGTGTGGGGGGGGGGGGGAAATCCCAACTTTGGGGTTCTGCCACCATCCCGCCCAAAACCCCGCCCCATGTAAGTTTCAGGGGCGGCGGGTACCCGCCCCGCACTGGGACCCGTCAAAACCAGGCGGGAAGGGATTAGTGCCAATTAACTGCCTGTTAACAGGAACAGGCAGTTTTTAGCCTAATCCCCATTTTGAGGGGTTTCGTGTGGGTTTCCCCGACGGCTCCAAACCACGCCAGGTTGGAGCGGCGGGCTGTCGGGTCGAATGAGTTGGAGGGGTCGCGATGTCGGCGCTCAGGTGAGTGATGGGTGCATGAGTGTAAAGGTAAGTGTGTTTGGTGTGTCTAAAGTGTGTAAAGAACTTTTACTTACCTTAACAGCCTTTCTTCCTGTAGGCGTTGGGAGCGCATCAGTCAGCCGGAACTTAAAGCTGAACGGCAGCGATCTGTCAAAAGTGACAGCCTGCAGCTTTTAGTGCTGCTGAGATTTCTAACTGAGTCTGCGTAGAAGGACTCAGCTTAGAAATCAGACTGTCAGTGTTTCACAGCTTCAAACAGCTGTGAGACACTGATATTTCATCTGTCAGAAATCTTGACATGAAACTGCAGTCTGTGACGTCACCTGTTGCCGGGTGGCCCTTAATTGGCCTGCTGAGCCCGCTGGGCAGGCTTAACAAGATCAATCAAGGGAAAATCGCGCAGATTGGCCGGACGTCGAAGTAGGCGGGTCAGAAACCTGAAAGGGGAAGTCCCGCCTTCTTCCCGACAGGTTCGACAAAATCGACCCCTATGACTCTCCACAGCACCAATAAAGGCCATGAGTTTGTGCCAGTCCAGCACTTACCAGAACACAGAATTTGCAGTATTTTCCCCTGCACCCCCCCCCTTCTGTTTTTACCCATTGCTGTTTGTTTCCACTTTATGTCAACTTGTTCCTTGGCCTCCGATTCACAAAGCCTCTGCTGATCTCCCAAAATGCAGGTTTCGGCAGTTCAGCCGTAAAAGGCTGAATTTTTTGCTGCACAAACTCAGCAAAGGACTGTTTGACTGACAGGATTTTAGCAGATCAGAAACATTCCGTGAATCCGAGCCTTGAAGCCATAAATATCCCTTGGAGATGCTAACAAACCCGTGTGTTAAATTCTAAGTGACCCTCCACTGCCTTAGCAAAGCTGGACACCGGGAGTGGGGGCGGGGGGGGGGGTAATTTTGACTTTGGGTGATTGTGCAAAATGGGCGATATCGGACCAGCCGCCTGTTTTACACCACTCTCGATCAGGACAGATGTATAACGGGCGGCTGATCCGATACCGTCGGTTTTAACAACATGGCCCAAAGTCAGAATTAACCCCCCCAGCAGCACGAGGCACTAATGACGGAAAATATTGGACGATGTATTTTCAGCATTTACATTGAATCTGAATCTGCCCACTCGGCTCCAGCTCCTGCGGGAAATCCTGGAAGAGGCCGGAGAGATGGTGGCAATGGCTCCCTGCCATATTTCCCGCACGTGCCTGCCCGGAAACGGGAGGAAAATACAGGCCGAAATAAAAGGTCTATTGCTGATCTAGCACATTCTGCAGCCGGCACTTTGAGCATTAAGATTGCTAAAAGGTTGCTCACCCATCACTTACTGACCTACTTTAAACCGTTAGGCACCACTGTTAAACTATTGATAAAATGCTTTAAAAGCATTACTATTATTAATTGGTTGTCAAATCAGTGCCCAACAGCCTGTCAGCACTGAAGTGCTGGTAATGGATGAGGAGCCCCGTGAAGTAATAAGAGTTGCTGTTATTAGAAAGTGGATGAGCTGCCAAGTCGCACTTGGGAGGGCTGTACTTCTACAAGTCCGGTACGAAGGGACTTGGTTTTCCTTTCCTCTGCCGCACATGTAGTTCTTTAAAAATAAACACTGGATCGGAAGTTACGGTCGGAGGCTTCCCGCAGGCGAATGCCTCCGATCCACAAGAAAAGTACGCACCTACCTGGAGCCTCTGTATCTTCGGACTCTTGCGGTCCTGGGCCTGCAGGCATAGGCCTGCTTGAAGGCCCGCTTATCCCAGGGGCGCAGGCGGTTCGCAAGCGTCCCTGGGATTACGTGGGCCGGCCCAACCAATCACAAAGGGGGATTCCCATTATGCTTATGCAGCTTCCATTTACGTATGTACGGAATCCCCATAATCATATTAAGAATGACATAAAAAACACACTTTCACACAACCTAAATAAAAATAAATCACATGTTTAAAATTAATTTAAAAAACACAATTTAATTAAACATTTAAAACAAAAATTTAATTTTTTGAAAAATAAATGTAAACAGTTTAGTTGGGGCCAAAAATAACCTAAACTAATTTTATTGATTTTTGAATGTTTAGCTGATTTAAACATTTTTATTTTAATATTTATTTTCACCCTTACATTGGTAAAAGAAGGCCCTATGCCTGCTTTTACCAGGTGTAAGGTTTCGTGGGCATTCGCTGGGCAGTAGCCCAGCCCAGCGCCAGCAAACGTCCATTTCCTGAGCATGCGGATGGTAAGAACATAAGAAATAGGAGCAGGAGTCGGCCATTTGGCCCCTCGAACCTGCTCCGCCATTCAATGAGATCATGGCTGATCTTCTACCTCATCTTCACATTTTCCTGCACTATCCCCGTATCCCTTGAGTCCCTTAATATCCAAAAATCTATTGATCTCTATCTTGAACATACTCAATTTGCTACAGCCTTTCATTAAAGCACACAGGGCAACGTGGCGACCTAGGTGACTAAATAGTTGCCTGAAAAACGTGGTCCATAACCTTTGACTTTTAATTCATAGTCAACTCACTATGAGGTCCAACATGCCCTGTCTTTTTATTTAAATTGACTATTCCACATTGGGTATATTAAACACTGCTCCATTAAAATCACAAATAGTGAACAGACTGAACCTTACCGTGCAATTTGTTGGGCGACAAGGCACTTGGCTGCAGGGGCGAGCTATTATGGGGTGTCACAGGGGTTATTGTGTGAGGTTGTTGAGTGCCATACGCATCCATTGCCAACTTGTGCCGAAAAGCCTCTTCCTTCCTCCGGTTCGCAAACCAGTTGTACACCCGCACCTCAGTAACAAGGTTCGAGCCCAGCCCATGGGCCTGTGATGGGGAGACCCCTCGCTGTATACACTCTGCTCTGTAATGAACATAGATAAGAAATGTGTAAGACCAGAAGTCCAATTAAATCAACTTCTTTGGAAACGTCCAGGGAGAATTTGCACAAGATAGATTCACCTTTCCTCAGTCACCCAAATTCATACAATGGATTCACATTGAAAGAAAAACCTCTGCTTTGGGTGAAAGAACTTTTTCTTAGTCCTTATTGTCATTCAGTTTGCCAGGCTAAGAAAAAAATAGAATTCCAACACCACCAAATATGTGCTTTTAAAAAACTTGGACCTTCTCAAAAAAATTTAAATCATATCCAAGCCTAATTCAATTCACCGTTAACAAAAATTAGTTAGTTTTTCTCACGTTAGGTTCTTGTGGAATTGCGCAGTGGCATAAACAGTAACAACAACTTGCATTTATATAGCGCCTTCATAGTAAAACGTCCCACGACGCTTCACAGGAGCGTTATCAAACAAAATTTGATGCCGAGTCACATAAAGAGAAATTATGACAGGAGAGAGGTAGATTTTAAGGATCGCCTTAAAGGAGGAGTGAGAGGTAGAGAGGCGGAGGGATTTACGGAGGAATTCCAGAGCTTAGGGCCCGGGCAGCTGAAGGCACGACCGCCAATGGTGGAGCGAAGGAAATCGGGGATACGCAAGAGGCAAGAATTGGAGAAGTGCAGAGATCTCAGAGGGTTGTAGGGCTGGAGGAGGTTACAGAGATAGGGAGGGGCGAGACCATGGAGGGAATTGAAAACAAGGATGTGAATTTTAAAATTGAGGTTTTGTCGGACCGGTAGCCAATATAGGTCAGTGAGCACTGGGGTGATGGGTGAATGGGACTTGGTGCGAGTTAGGACACGGGGCAGTGAGCACTGGGGTGATGGGTGAATGGGACTTGGTGCGAGTTAGGACACGGGCTGCAGAGTTTTGGATGAGCTCAAGTTTACAGAGGATGCAAGGTGGGAGGCCAGCCAGGAGTTGATTGAAATAGTCAAGTCTAGAGGTAACAAAGGTTTCAGCAGCAGATGAGCTGAGGCAGGAGTGGAGATGGGCGAAATTACAGAGCTGGAAGTATGGGATTTTGGTGATGGAGAGGATATGGGGTTGGAAGCTCAGCTTAGGGTCAAATAGGACGCCAAAGTTGCAAAAAGTCTGGTTCAGCCTTAGGGAGAGGGATGGAGTCAGTTGCTAGGGAGAGGAGTTTGTGGTAGAGGTCGAAGTGGTCTTCACAATATTTAATTGGAGAAAATTTTTGCTCATCCAACACTGGCTGTCGGACAAGCAGTGTGACAAATCAGTGGCAGCGGAGGGGTCGAGGGAGGTGGTGGTGAGGTAGATCTGGGTGGCACCAGTGTAAAATGTGGAACCTGACGTTGTGGCCGAGGGGCAGCATGTGGATGAGAAGTCGGAGGGGGCCAAGGGCAGATCCTCGGGGACACTGGAGGTAACAGTGCGGGAGCAAGAAGAGCAGCCATTGCACACCCAACCCTGACACAAAAAAGAGTTGATTTTAACTTTTGGTGGTGGCAGAAAATGGGCAGCAATGGATCAGCCACCTGTTACACACCTCGCCCAATTATCCTTTCCACAGCGGTGTGGAAGGGGCGACTGATCCGCGACTGCCCATTTTCCACCACTGATGGAACTTAAAATCAGCCCTGTTCACACGAGTGTTGACTGCCAGATCTTTTTTGAATTTAAATTTTGCTTGGCCCCGGCCACCATATCAACCTGTTATTTTTTTCCAAATCATTGATTCTGTCTGGAACATTTGAAGAACCTGGCAAGAACCTTTGAAGAGGGTGAGCGAGGCCATAGTTTATGTGGGGAAAAATTGGCTCACGCTCCCTTTGGGGCGCTAACTTCACCGGGGTGCTACTTTTAGCACCCCGAAAAAGTTAGCACACCCGCGCCTAAAATTCACCGGTAGCGCCCCAAGAGGGAGTCGAGGTGCTACTGGAAACGCCCTGCCTCCCTCTTGGGGCGCAGCGAGTGAATATCGTGGCGTTATATGCCGCAGCGCCACGCTCTGCAGCATGTCACGCCGCGGTACTGCAGGCCTTCCTCCCCTTATTAAAGGGGAAGGGCCTAACACAGCGTGACCCGGGGCCCAGCTGGGCCACCAGGGATCGGAGTGCCGGCAAAAGAGCCCGGCGCTCAAGAGAAGTGCTGGGCTCACGGAGCGCAGCCAGCACTCCGCAGGGGGGCTGCACGGGGGCCAGGGATAGCAAAGCGGGCAGGTGCTGGCAGGCGGCCAGCAACAAAAATGGCCGCCCGGCACCTTCCCTTTAATTTGCGCCGCCCCGGCCGCAGGTAGGCCCCCCTGACCCCATTGGACATAGTGTCCGGTGGTAAGTCAGGGGGCACTACCGAAGATCGCAGCCGGGGCGTGAGCAGGGCGCAGCACACGGCGATGACATCATCGCTGGCGGCGCAGCGCCACAGGGCGCTAACAGTTACCGCCGCCGCTAACCTCCCGCTGAATTTCGTGGGAGGTGTTAGTGGCGCCGCACCCAGGCACTAGTTGCTTTGCTCCCCGTTAGGGCGCTAACGTGAGGCACAATCAACCAAATTTTTCCCCCTATGAGTTTAAGTATTATCACATGGTTTAGTATGAGCATGGTTCAGTTTGCTCTGGTCTATTAAACAAACACCTTGACTAGCAACTCATCTTGTCTCATTTTTGGTGATGAGAATGGGATTCCAAAGCCATTTTAGGGGTCATAGAAGGAGACAGTGTTCAACATTCGAGTAGACAAGTTTAAGGTGAATTTATGACACTAAACTAAACTTTTGCGATGTTTTGCTGTTAATGCTGATGCAGAATCGTCTGTACAGTGTCAGCTGTGGCTCAGTTGATAGCACACTCGCCTCTGAGTCAGAAGGTTGTGGGTTCAGGTCCCACTCCAGGGACTTAACCACATAAAGCTAGGCGGACACTCCAGTGCGTTGCTGAGGGAGTGCTGCACTGTCAGAGGTGCCGTCTTTCGGATGAGACGTTAAACTGAGGCCCCGTCTGCTCTCTCAGGTGGATGTAAAAGATCCCATGGTACTATTTCGAAGAAGAGCAGGGGAGTTATCCCCAGTGTCCTGGCCAATATTTATCCCTCAACCAACATAACAAAAATCAGATTATCTGGTCATTATCAAATTGCTGTTTGTGGGAGCTTGCTGTGTGCAAATTAACTGCCGCATTTCCTACATTACAACAGTGACTACAGTCCAAAAAATACTTCATTGGCTGTAAAGCGCTTTGAGATGTCCGGTGGTCGTGAAAGGCGCTATATAAATGTAAGTCTTTCTTTTTCCTTTTACTTCGCCTTCGTGTGTATGTATACACAGCAACAGCGGCGTTGATTCTCACATGTACACAGGTAGAGTGCTGAGTCACTGTTCAATGGGATCGGGACAATCATGGCCATGCCTATGAGCTTCATCGGAAGCCTTGGCATGCATGACCGAGCACGTGAACCATTCAGTTCTTACATTGAGTGGATGAAGATAAAAAAAAAAGGCCAATAACATTATTGAGACCAAAAGTGCAGATGAGAATGTTCAAGCTCAAACTAAAGTAATTCGTGAACGGAAGAAAGCAATTTTTCTAACGGAGATCGGGCCAGATGTCTATGGAATGTTGACAAACCTACTCGCACCAAGGAAAGCGAAGGATGCATCATTTGAAGACATTGGGCCGTATATTCTGATCCCTACGGGTGTGTACGAGCTGTGTACACACCAGTAGGGGCATCCGAAAACCCGCATTTCCGATCTGTCGAGAATGCTCTTGACCGATTGGACGCCTGCCCTGGAGAAGGACCTCTGCGGGTGGAGAATTCCGCTTCCTGGAGAACCTCCGCCCGCAGAAAACACTTAGAAATCTTACGCCTGGTAAAAGCAGGCGTACGGCCTGCTTTTACCAGCATAAGAGTTGAAAAAAAAGTTTTAAAATTTTTTTACCACTCATTTATCATTTAAAAATGCTTACAAAAAAGGTACGTTTATTTTTAGCCCCGTAAAAAACTTTAATTACTTTTTTCAAAAAATTACATTTTTGTTTAAAATATTTAATTTATTGTAATCTCAACTCATTTTAAAAATGTGATTTAAAAAAAATGTATTTAATGTTTTAGTGTTTTTGGGGTGATCTCCATTCATATATTTGACAGTTCTATCTGTTAAGTGTATGAAGGGAGATTCCTTTCTCCTATTGGCTCCCCATGGTCCACCTGATCCCAGGGACGTTTGCGAACTGCATGTGCCTCTGGGTTACGTGGGCCCTGCGCATTTCAAGTTGGAGAAGCCCAGAAACGGAAATGTACGCACCTCAGGAGCCCTCAGGTAAGTCCGTAGATTTTTTCCGCATCGGAGACCTCCGCACGCAGGAAGCCTCCGATCGGAAAATACGGGCCATTGTCGGGAAACTCGAGGACCATTTCGACCCAAAGCCATTAGAAATAGCAGAGAGCTATAAGTTTGGTACCAGAAACCAAAAAGAAACCATCAGTGAGAACATTGTAGCTCTTAAGAACCTGTCTTTGCATTGTAACTTCAGCACGTTGTTGGATCGTGCGTTGCGAGATAAGTTTGTGGGTGGACTGGTGGATGAGCGCACACAGTCCAAGTTACTGAACACTCTGAACCTAATGTTTGACATAGCATGCAAAATTTCCCTATCTATGGAGATGGTGTCTAAGAATGCTAGGGAGCTCTGTCCAACTAGTGCAGCGGAGGTCTACAGTCACAAAACCTAAAGCTGTGAGACCAAGTCAAGAGAATGTCGGTGATAGCAATTCAGTGAATTGCTATCGCTGCAATGGAAATCACTCACCACAGTCCTGCCAATACAGAAATGTGAAGTGTTTTCACTGCCAGAAGCAAGGCCATATTTCAACAGCTTGCAGAGCTAGATCGAAAGCAGGAAGTAAGAACCATTCTAGTGGCAATGCAAAGCAGTGACAACAAAAGGGAGGAATTCACAATATTGAAGTGAACACACCTGATGTTGAAGGAATAGGCATCTACAGTATCTATGCCACTAGCAGCAATGCTTGCAGTTGTGAGAAAGACTTCCATACAAAACCATACAATGATCAATGACCAATATCGACACAGCGACAGACTGCTCTATCATGAGTAAGGACACAAATGAGAGTAAGTTTAATCAAATACCACTTACAAAGAGTACCGTAGAGTTAAAAACCTACTCCGGAGAAATCCTAGAGACATGTGGACAAATGGAATGTAAAGTTCAGCACAATGGCCAGTCAGTAAAGCTGCCTATTATTGTAGCGAGCTACAACAGCAAGCCAACCCTCATGGGCAAAGACTGGTTGAGAAAGTTAAAACTAGACTGGAAAAACATCTTCAGTGTAGATGCTTCAAAGAAGCGACTCGACACAATGCTGAACAAGTATAAAAGCATGTTCACAGACAGTTGTGAGGGCATCACTGGGTGTGACGCGCATATCCACATCAGGTCCAACGCGAAGCCTGTCTATTGTAAGGCAAGGCCGGTCCCCTATGCATTGAAAAGTCAGGTGGAGGAAGAGCTAGAGAACCTGAGAGAGAATGGAGTGCTAGTAAAAACTGACAAAAGTGAATGGGCTACCCCAATTGTGGTAGTGCCCAAAACAGACAAAACTGTTCGCATGTGCGGTGACTACAAAGTTACTATCAACCAAGCAGTTGACGATGAGCAGTACCCGTTACCTACACCACAAGATTTGTATGCAGCAGTCTCTGGGTCAAAGGTTTTCTCCAAGCTTGACCTGTTTCACGCTTACGCTCAGCTGAATGTTGACAAAGAGAATCAACAGTATCTCACTATCAACACACACAAGGGACTGTACTCATACACCAAGCTGCCATATGGTGTAAATACCTCCCCAAAAATCTTCCAGGCTACAATGAATCAGATTTTGCAAGGAATTCCAAATTGCTTATGCAATCAAGATGATGTGCTGATCACAACAAGCAGTGAGGAAGAAAATCTAGAAGTGTTAGATTTAGTGCTTCAAAGGTTGAATTCTCAGAATGTAAAATTGGAAAGGAGCAAATGTGCTTTTGTGCAGTCCGAGGTTGTGTACCTTGGTCTGAAAGTTGATGCAAATGGCTTACAACCAGTGAAGGAAAAGGTTGATGCTGTCATCAATGCTCCAAAGCCACAGAACTTGTCTGAGTTAAGATCTTTCCTTGGAATGGTCCAGCACTACGCACGTTTCTTACCCGAGTTAGTGACCATGTCCATTGCATGAGCGTTTTAAGAAGGATGTCCAGTGGAAGTGGACAAAAGCGCAACAGGAAGCTTACGACACTTGTAAGAGAAGTCTCTCTAGCGATGCTCTACTGTGCACTATGACACAAAGCATGAGCTTAAGTTAGCGTGTGATGCTTCTAGCTGTGGTGTAGGAGCTGTCATAAGACACGTAATGGATGACAGCCAAGAGAAACTAATCGCATTCGCATCGCGAACCCTCACAAAGAGCGAAAGAAACTATGCGCAAATTGAAAAGGATGCACTCGCCATAGTGTTTGGAATAAAGAAATTCTAACAGATCCTGATCAGCAGAAAGTTTACACTGATAACCAATCACAAACCGCTCCTAGCAATATTGGGGCCCAAATCTGCCATCCCTGCAATGGCCGCATCAAGAATGCAATGTTGGGCAGTGTTGTTGTCACAATATGACAACATGATTGAATATCGCACTTCAAAGCAAAACGCAATCGCAGATGCCTTGTCCAGGCTGCCACATGAGGACTCATGTTGGGAGTGAAGGTGAGATTTTCACGCCAGGTGCAGTTGACAAAGACTTTCCCGTGAATGCAACTGAGATTGCAGATGAGACTCAAAAGGACTCAGTACTGAAAAGAGTGTATGAAAACAGCTTGAATGGATGGACTGATCAGTGTCTGGCCACAGAGTTGAAACCATTCTATAACAATCTTACTGAATTGTCTTGTGAGCAAGGTTGTATCAAGTGGGGAACCAGATTGGTGGTAACTACTTCTTTGAGAGATAGAACTCTGGCCGAATTTCATATTGAACATCTAGGGATCGTCAGTATGAAATCAATTGCAAGAAGCTTTGTTTACTGGCCTGGATTGGACAGTGATCTTGAATCACTTGTCAACAAATGCATCGTTTGCCAAAATTGCAGAAACAAACCACCCAAAACTCCATTACAACCCTGGTCATGGCCAAGTAGACCTTTTCAGAGAGTACATGTAGACTTCAGTGAGAAAGCAAATGATTATTTCCTGGTACTTGTAGATAATCACTCAAAGTGGGTTGAAGTGAAACACATGGGTTCAAATACCACAACTGAAAGTACCATAGATGAGTTGAGGTCTATCTTCACATATCATGGCTTACCTGAAGAGCTTGTTTCCGACAATGGCCCTCAGTTCCATTCTGCTCTATTCCAAGAATTCATGAAATGGAACAGTATCAAACACACTCTCGGTCCACCATATCATCCAGCTTCAAACGGAGCAGCCGAAAGGTCAGCCGGAATAGTGAAAGAAGCTCTCAAAAAGCAAGTGTTGCAGGGTTGTTCAGGACTCAGCATGAAGCAACGTTTGGCAAATTTCTTGCTGAAGTACAGAACTACTCCACACACTACAACTGGACATACCCCAGCAGAACTCTTGAAGAGGAGATTGAGAACATGATTGAGTCTTGTTCAACCGAATTTGGCCTCAAGAGTTGAACAGAAACAGTTGAGTCAGAAATGTTATTATGACACCAATCAGAAAGAATGCAGTTTCAGACAAAACGAGTGTGTTCGTGTTCTCAGTCCCCAGCAAGTCGAGTTCACACAAGCTGGATGTAGGAACCAAAGTAGAGGTTGGTGGAACCAAGAGATATTTGGTTGAAATTGGTGACACTATCCGAAGAGTTCATGTAGATCAAATGATCTCTGCTAGAGATGAACCAAGACGTGATCTTGAACCAGTTGATCTTGAACACAGACATGAGTTTGACTCCGTTCAGACTTCAGTAACTGAAGTACCAGGTTCAAACAAGTCTGAGATAGAAACAGGATCATCTTAGAGTTCGGATCCAGAACAAAACAGCCCAAAAATTGGTTCAACACCAAAACCTTTTGTAAGGAGATCAGGAAGGCTCAGCAAACCTGTTATTAAACTGGATTTGTAGTTTATATGTAGCATTTGTAGTTGATTTAAAAGAAAAAAAAGCCAGGAGTTTTTGTAATGTGGTACATGTAATGCTGGGAAAGGTAGTTTTGTTGTATTTGAGAGGGTAATACGTACTTTTTTTTTAAGGGGAAAGCAGTGTAATGTATTATCAGATGGTTTGGTATGAGCATGCTCAGTTCACTCTCGCCTAGTAAACAAGCACCTTGACTCACAGTTCATTGTGTCTCTGTCCTTCATTTGTTTACCCAAATATATTACAATGAGGATTAAAAAAGGACACCACTAGATAAGAAAAATTGCTTACACCATAGATTATCGCAGCAGTTGCAAACTATTATTTTTGTATGACAACAAGGAGCTACTTAAGCTTAGTAACTAGTGTAAAAATATATGTTGCATTAATAGTTCTGTTAATTTGTCCCATTACTGTTTAGTAAAACAAGCTCAAGTGCAGTGTTATTCTGCCGCCTATGAAAACAGGAGGCTGTGGAAATGCACGGAATAGAACTAGTAACTGAGATGATCTGCATTATCCCGACGTTGCTAAGAATTTTACCTAGCTATCAAGGCTGATGGAAACACCCTCTGGGATGTAAAGAGCGAGGGCTCATTTATGGGCATTGCTGAAACATGTAAGCGAAAAATATCTCGAGTAATAGAACAGTAGAAGAATCCCAAAAATGTCTCAGTGTAGTGGGCATGTTGTCAGTTTTCACTGGACCATATGCAAACAGGCGCCAGGATTGCCAGCCCTCCAGGACTGTCCAGGCGTCTTCAGGAATTAAACATTGATCCCCTGGACACTGCTGCGAGCAACCCAAGGAAAAATGTTTAAAAAAAAAAATCACTGGGGCATTGAAATAAAATGGTGTGTTTTACTCACGTTCTTCAAGCACTTTCGTTTGTTTGTTGTGAAAAAAGCTGGAAATGGGGAAAGAGGCTGGTCGACCAGTCGGGGCGGTTGGAGCTGGGAGGGTCAGGTGATGAAACCTTGAGGAATACATCCAACTGGAGTTGGCGACTCGAACAGGCACACATCATGTATGCACGAGACAAATCCATTGTGAGTGACAGATTACACGTGTAAACATTAAGGAGGCTCTACAGAGCTTGTAGCATTACTTCCACAAATGCACACAGTATGTGACCCCATTTTGCCTCGCTCCCAGAGGCAGCTGTTTCAGATTTAAATTCCATGCAGTGGCAAGCTGTACAGTGAGAGGCAATTCACTGTTCTCTTCAGAGTGCGCCGCATAACTATAATCAGAGAGCTCGTTCCCTTGTGTGTTTGGCACTCATTGTGTACCAGAATGAATAAAAATATGCCTGATGGAAGCGGCTTGTTGGCAATTGTGAACGGTCACAGTTTTACAAAAGGTTTCATGACCTGGTACAAGCGAGTAGCTAAGACAAATCTTCTGACCAATGGAATCTCTGTCTTGCTGGTACAGAGTGTTTGTAATGTCTCTCTCCTGAAGATTCTGACTGGGAGAAGAGCGGGGGGAGGAGCGGATATCCAAGTGGCCATTCCTCGTGCAGCACTTTAGATATTTATGCTGGGGGTTCTCCCAATCGGACAGTGTAACTTTGGCAGAAAGTTGGTAGGGGGATTAAAAACTGTGTGTGTTTTATTTGCATTTCTTTGAACACACTTGTTTATTTGTTGTAAAAATATTGGAAATGGGGGGGAAAGGCTGTTTGACTGGGCGGGGCGGTAGGAGGCAGGAGGTCACATGATGCAACCTCCAGGAATACGTCCAACCAGAGTTGGCGACCCCAGTGCAGACTCCCAGCACCCTTTGCACTCGCCCTCTGCTCGACCTCAATGCCCACTGCGCTTCAGCACATTGTAATACAATGGCAGGTAACCAGTGTCAACAGACCAATTGATCTTCTGGTATCACCTTAGCTGAGCCTCATCCTGCTCTTGTCGGACATCCACTCGCACGTGTGGTCTTTTCTAACAGGAGCGCTGAATAGCAATTGGCACGATGGCCGATTTATTTGCTCCCTTCCGAGTCCGAGGGTGTTTAAGTCAATGGCTGCCGATTCCTAGTGCTACCACGGCCTAGATCAGCCAACTCAGCACTGACTAGGGATTGCATCTGTTTCCTTCCTGATCTGATAGGTTAAAAATAGTGTATTGCATTTACCCACTGAGTCACCAAAGGAGCTGTAATTACAGTTACGTTTTTAGTCAGTGTTGTTTCAGACAGGCTGATTCTGTGGCTTATCTGAGACAAGCATACCCATCACCGGTAACCT
Organism: Somniosus microcephalus; assembly: GCF_052327205.1. Taxonomy (NCBI): domain Eukaryota; kingdom Metazoa; phylum Chordata; class Chondrichthyes; order Squaliformes; family Somniosidae; genus Somniosus; species Somniosus microcephalus. Next base: position 57,490,187 of record NC_141005.1, read on the forward strand.
ACACTGTCTCCCAGTCCACCAACGCCTCCAATTTAAAATTCTAATTACAGCGTTCAAATCCTTCCATGGCCTCATCCCCCCTCCCCGTCTTTGTAATCTTCTCCAGCCCTACAACTCTTCTTGAACTCTGTGTTCCTCCCACTCTGGCCTCTTACATATCCCCCACCCCCATTCCCCCACCATTGGCGGCCGTGCCTGCAACTATCTGGAATTCCCTCCATAAACCTCTCTGTCTCTACACCTCCCTCTCCTCCTTTAAGACTCTCCTTAAAACCTGTCTATTTGACAAAGCTTTTCATCACCTCTCCTGATTACTCCTCCTTTGGCTTAGTGTCAATTTTTATCTGATTTCGTGTGAAGCGTCTTGGGATGTTTCCCTATGTTAAAGACGCCATATACATACAAGTTGTTGTTGATTATTTTGTCATGTAACCTGTCTTTCAGTTCATTATCTTTCAATAATAGAAACATGAGGAATGCTGGAGTTCAAGCAGAGGGGAGTTTCAAATGTCTGCAGCAATGTTTAGCTAATAAAAAATAATGAATTATGTTACATAGTGCAGCATGTTCGTCATTATGCGTGTCAACAACGATCAGCTTCTCTGAATGATGTTTTGGATCCTAATCCTTTTTTTTACAATGGCCATCCAGTAGACATGAAGCCGTGCGGTTAGTTTGGATTGGAGCCAGTGGAGCAGCCTAGTTGACGATATGCTCTCTTTCAAAATATGGGATGGGAATTTGACTTAACGAAGGTTTGCAGAGGAACAGACTGCAGTATGGTCTGGTTAAGACCAGCTCGCATTTTTTCTGTTGCTGTCGCATCCAACCGCCAGATGTTTGGATATGAAAAGTGCCACCCAGATGCCAGCTCAGGATGGCAAAATATTTATACACATTCTCTCAATCCTAGTGACCATTCACAGTGTCAGTTGATGAATAAGCAGGTTCGAATTAGATTCCTTTGTCCGCCATTTTAACGTTTATTTTAAATGGGTTGATGCCTTCACTAAAATCGCATACTGAAGAATATCATATGAACACGTCATGTAGTCATCTGCTATTATAGCAAGCAGTTAATGCTAGGTTTTAATTGCTTTGTCCTTCTTCTCTCTGCTCCTAGTAACATAAGACATAGGAACAGGAGAAGGCCATTCAGCCCCTCGAGCCTGTTCTGCCATTCAATCAGATCATGGCTGATCTGTATCTTAATTCCATCTACCCTCGCCTAAGAAAAAGCTATCAATCTCAGTTTGAAATTTTCAATTGACCTAGCATCCACAGTTTTTAAGGGGAGAGTGTTCCAGATTTCCAATACCCTTTGTGTGAAGAAGTGCTTCTTGATATCACCCCTGAACGGCCACTGAACTACCTGGCCAAAGTAGCTTTCCCTGAAGATCTAGATAGTGAGTGTTAGGAAGCTGCTCGCCTGTGAGAGACGTCATAGCCAAGCACTTTCCAGCAGTCAGGAGCAGGAACCCTGGCTGGCGTTTCTCCCCATTCCCTAGATAGTAGGCAAATAATCTCCAATCGCTGTAACACAGGTATACATGGAGCCCTTTCGTTTGGTCATGTGAGCCAGCAGGTAACCATTAGGCACAAATTGCCCCTCAAAATTTTATGGGGGAAAAATTGGCTACTTTTAGCGCCCCGAAAAAGTTAGTGCCCCCGCGCCAGAAATTAAATGGTAGCGCCCCGAGCAGGAGGCGGGACGTTACTGGAAACACTTCCCCTCCCTCTTGGGGCGCTACCATTCAATAGCGTGACACTACGTGCAACAGCGCGACACACTTAGTGCCACGGTGCTACAGGCCTCCCTCCGCTGTTTAAAGGGGAGGGGTCTAGTGCAGCACGCACCGAGGCCCTGCTGGACCACCAGGGAGTTGGGTGCCGCCAAAAGAGCCGGGCACTCGAGAGGAGTGCCGGGCTGACCGATCGTGGCCGGCACCCCGCAGGAGGAGGCGAGAGGGGGCAGGTGCTGGCAGGCAACCCAAAAGAAATGGCCGCCTGGCACCTGCCCTTTAATTTGTGCGGCCGCGGCCGCAAACATGGCACCCTGACCCTGTCGGATATAGCGTCCAGCGGTAGGTCAGGGGGCGCGAGTGAAGTTTGCGGCTGGGGCGCTGCGCACGGCCATGACATCATCGCCGGAAGCACCTCGGGGTGCTACCGGCTGCCGCCGTCGCTAACCTCCTGCTAAATTTTGCGGGAGGCGTTAGTAGCGGCACCACGCCCGGGCGCTAGATGCTTTGCGCTAACGAGAGGCACAAAGCAACCCAATTTTCCCCATGTATTTTAAGTTTTCTTTTTGTAAAATAAAAGTTCGCAGACTAATGACTATTTTATCACTGAGGTCATCTTCAAACTGAAATACAAGGAGAACAACTCAACTCGTCGTGAAATGACAACGACCTGGTCATTTCCGATTAGCTCAAGTACTTTCATTGGAAAACTTGGCTACAGAGCAAGGAGATACAATATTATACCTTTATAAGCTATGACAGCACTAACCACCCCCTGCATTGAAAAGTCTTCTCGGAGTTAGATTAAGAATACAGCAAAAATGCACAATGAATCAATCTGGCCTTTTGTTCTCCCCTTCTATTTTGTCTCCTCCTCACCTGTAGAAACTGAGGGAGGTGATTTTGACTTTGCGCAATAGTGTAAAATGAGTGAGTGAGAGTCGGTAAACTTAACTTTCTGTGTCGTGCTCAATGGGCCATTGATGTGCCAATGCAGCAATTTCATGAATATTACGGGGAGGTTGAGGGCGAGCTGCCGTTTTCGAGAAGCTAACGGCGGAGCAACGCAAATCGACCAGCAACTTGTGGTGATTCACAATTGACGGGGTATCTCGTCCTCACCATTTGCGCATTAATAACAGCGTGCGTCCTTCACATGCCGTTATTTTTTTCCAGCAAATTCTGGGCCTTGCCCTTTTTCTAGATCTTTAAAACTCCCAGGAATATCCACTTGTAAGATACTGCAATAATAGAGGTAGATCTTGACTGCGCTACCCGTGATAGCGAATCGGCAGCCTGTTCAACGTCTCTCCCAGTGACCTCAGTGGAAATAAAAATCGGGGGAGATGTAAAATGCGCTGCTGACTCGCTGTCACCCGTTTAACACTATCACACAAAGTCAAGATCTACCCCAGAAATATTATCACAGTACTGCAGAGGAGGGAGTTGGTACTCACCAGGGTTAAAACAGCATTGCTGTGAGGAATTGTACCATGATCAAAATGTACTTTGAAATATGCTTGACCTGGTTTTCACTGAACATTCACACTACTCTCATCCAGCTGCGCTATTTGATAGACTGATGGCTCAGAAATCAAGGTTATTACAAATTGATTTGCAGGAAATTGTCAATTCTGCCAGCATCCCTTATCGTGTCTATCTGCTTTAGTGCACCTAAAAATCATGCAACATTAGGTATGGCGCTGAGGTTTATGTAATGCAATGAAACAGTGAAGTCTGGGCAAAAAAAATATGTATCTGAATGTGTTCAATTCCGGTTGGTTTATGGAATTGATGTTGTACTGTGTACCAAGTAAACCACATACACACATGAGGTGAGAGGGGAATCAAGATAGGTGAGTGAGCCTCACCCAGAAACAAAGTTGGCAAGGACATCTTGCACAGAATCGATGGAGGGTGGGGAATCTGTTTTTTAATTCATTCCTGGGGGCATCGCTGGCAAGGCCAACATTTATTGCCCATCCCTAGTTGCCCTTGAGAAGGTGGTGGTGAGCTGCCTTCTTCAATTGCTGCAGTCCGTGTGGTGAAGGTATTCCCACAGTGCTGTTAGAGAGGGAGTTCCAGGATTTTGACCCAGCGACGATGAAGGATCGACGATATATTTCCAAGTCAGGATGGTGTGTGACTTGGAGGGGAACTTGGAGGTGGTGGTGTTCCCATGTGCCTGCTGCCCTTGTCCTTCTAGGTGGTCGAGGTCACGGGTTTGGGAGGTGCTGCCGAAGAAGCCTTGGCGAGTTGCTGCAGTGCATCTTTTAGATGGTATACACTGCAGCCACGGTATGCCAGTGGTGGAGGGAGTGAATGTTTAAGGTGGCGGATGGGGTGCCGATCAAGCGGGCTGCTTTGTCCTGGATGGTGTTGAGCTTCTTGAATGTTGTTGGAGCTGCACTCATCCAGGCAAGTGGAGAGTATTCCATCAAACTCCTGACTTGTGCCTTGTGGATGGTGGAAATGCTTTGGGGAGTCAGGAGGTGAGACACTCGCCGCAGAATACCCAGCCTCTGATCTGCTCTTGTAGCCACAGTATTTATGTGGCTGGTCCAGTTAAGTTTCTGGTCAATGATGACCCCCAGGATGTTGATGGTGGACGATTCGGCGATTGTAATCCTGTTGAATGTCAAGGGGAGGTGGTTAGACTCTCAATTATTGGAGATAGTCATTGCCTGGCACTTGTTTGGCACGAATGTTACTTGCCACTTATCAGCCCAAGCCTGAATGTCGTCCAGGACTTGCTACATTCAGGCATGGACTGCTTCATTATCTGAGGAGTTGCGAATCGAACTGAACACTGTGCAATCATCAACGAACATCCCCACTTCTGATCTTATGTTGGAGGGAAGGTCATTCATGAAGCAGCTGAAGATGGTTGGGCCTAGGACACTGTCCTGAGGAACTCCTGCAGCGACGTCATAGGGCTGAGATGATTGACCTCCAACAACTACAACCATCTTCCTTTGTGCTAGGTATGACTCCAGCCAGTGGAAAGTTTTCCCCCTGATTCCCATTGACTTCAATTTTATTAGTGTTCCTTGATGCCACACTCGGTCAAATGCTGCCTTGATGTCAAAGGCAGTCACTCTCTCCTCACCTCTGAAATTCAGCTCTTTTGTCCATGTATGGACCAAAGCTGTAATGAGATCTGGAGCAGAGTGGTCTTGGCGGAACCCAAGCTGAGCATCGGTGAGCAGGTTATTGGTGAGTAGGTGCTACTTAATAGCACTGCCGACGACACCTTCCATCACTTTGCTGATAATTGAGAGTAGACTGATGAGGCGGTAATTGATTTGTCCTGCTTTTTGTGGACAGGACATACTTGGGCAATTTTCCACATTGTTGGGTAGATGCCAAAGTTGTAGCTGTACTGGAAAAGCTTGGTTAGAGGCGCGGCAAATTCTGGAGCACATGTCTTCAGCACGATAGCCGGGATGTTGTCAGGACCCATAGCCTTTGCTTTATCCAGTGCGCTCAGCCTTTTCTTGATATCAGGTGGAGTGAATCGAATTGGCTGAAGACTGGCTTCTGTGATGGTGGGGACTTCAGCAGGAGGCCGATATGGATCATCCACTCGGCACTTCTGGCTAAAGATGGATGCAAACGCTTCAGCCTTGTCTTTTGCACTCACGTGCTGGGCTCCGTCATCACTGAGGATGGGGATATTCATGGAGCCTCCTCCTCCTGTTAGTGGTTAAATGTCCACCACATTCACGACTGGATGTGGCAGGACTGCAGAGCTTTGATCTGATCTGTTGATTGTGGAATCACTTAGCCCTGTCTGTAGCATACTGCTTCCACTGTTTGGCATGCATGTAGTCCTGTGTTGCAGCTTCCCCAGGTTGGCACCTCATTTTTTGGTATGCCTAGTGCATGCTCTTCTGCACTCCTCATTGAACCAGGGTTGGTCCCCTGGCTTGATGGTAATGGTAGAGTGAGGTTACAGATTGTGGTGGAATCCAATTCTGCTGCTGCTGATGGCCCACAGTGCCTCATGGATGCCCAGTTTTGAGCTGCTAGATCTGTTCTAAATCTATCCCATTTAGCACAGTAGTAGTGTCACACAACACGATGGAGGGTGTCCTCAGTGTGACGACGAGATTTCGTCTCCACAAGGTCTGTGTTGTGGTCACTGCTACCAATACTGTCATGGACAGATGCATCTGTGACAGGTAGATTGGTGAGGACGAGGTCAAGTAGGTTTTTCTGCATTGGTTGTCATTTTCCAAAATTCCATAGATTCTGGAACAGTCCCCGCGGATTGGAAGGTAGCAAATATAACCCCACTATTTAAGAAAGGAGGGAGAGAGAAAACGGGGAACTACAGACCAGTTAGCCTGACATCAGTAGTAGGGAAAATGCTAGAATCTAATGGCCCAGAAATTCGTGAACGGGGCTTGCAGCGCGTGCAAGCCCCGTATTTGCACTTACCCCGCGCGCATGCCGATCAGCTTCTGGGACGCCTGAACTTGCAGAAATAGAAAGCACATTCCCGGGCAGCGTATGACGTCACGCCGCCCAGGAGTGCAGCCAGCGCGAAGCCAGGAGCGTGCAGTGTAAGTGAGACACGCCCCTTGAGGTCTCAGTTTCACTGGACACGCCCCCAATGTTTCTGTCAAGCTCCTAAGCATCTTTACATGCAAAGCAGCAGTTTAAATAGGTTTTTGGAAGTTTTTTGAAGATTTGGGTAACTTTTATAAACTTTTTAAAACGTTTACATTAAAACTACTTCAGATTACTCAAAATAAAGAGAATTAAAGCAATTTAAAGACTTTTAAAAGCCCTAAAAGAATTTTTTTAATTCCATTTATTTATTTAGCAATGTCGTCGTCATACGTGTCTTCACACTGTTCCCTTTGGGGAACTGTATGAAGTGGTGGAAGGATTTATGGCCGTGATTAACGCTCATTCCGTGACCGTAACCATCTTTGAACCAGCCATTAGGGCGGTTAGTCCTATGGCGGGAGGGTTTTACGGGCTCCCACAAGCTATACAAGGAGGGGGGGCCACCCACACCCACGGACGCAAATATCCCACTGGATGTCAACCCAGAATTTAGAGCCGGAGCTCCGACTCCACTTGCCGGGACTGTCTGGAGCGGGGTTCGAAACCCTACCCTGATCTGGCCCAGCGGCGGGGATCCTACCGCTATGACAAAGGCCCAATCCGATTATCAACGTGAAATGGCAGCATAGGGCTCCAGTCACGGGGAGGGAAAAGGCGCAGGAAACGTATGGGTGTCACCTTTTGTGCGGAGTGGGCCTTTTGCGTAGCAGTAAGCATCCCCGCCGCTGGGCCACAAGGAGTAGGGTTTTGAACCCCACTCCAGACAGTCCCGGCAAGTGGAGTCGGAGCTCCAACTTTAAATTCTGGGTGGACATCCAGCGGGATACTTGCGTCTGTGGGTGTTGGTGGCCCCCCCCCTCAGATGGGTTGTGGGAGCCCGTAAAACCCTCCCGCCATAGGACTAACCACCCTAATGGCTGGTTCAAAGATGGTTACGGTCACGGAATGAGCGTTAATCACGGCCATAAATCCTTCCACCACTTCATACAGTTCCCCAAAGGGAACAGTGTGAGGATACGTACGATGATGACCTCTTGCGCAATGCACCTCCTTGGGCCCTCAGTCGCAGATGCGAGGGGGCAAGTTGTGCAATTGTTAAATTTTTTATTTTATTGACATGTAAAATGTTGGCCCAGTAATTCCCTTCCAAATGCGCTAGTACGGTCGGGGTACTTACGCATCTGGCCGGATGAAATGCCGGTTTTCAGCATTCACAGTGCATGTGGGGAAAACCGGCATTTCCTGTCCTCTGAACGAAGGGGTTCAGGGGCAGAACGCGTGCGACTGCACAGGCAGCGCGTGCGCAGTATAATTCGCCGCTTTCATTAATGCTTTCAGTGAGGTCCAGTCATTACAACTTACACATGAAAAAAGCATGGGTACAGTTGCTCCAGAGGCTGCGGAGGAAGATATTTCTTATCGTGGAGCTTCTGAAAGTATGTATGTCTGTATATATTCCTTTGCGTGTTATGTATATATTCCTTTACTTATGTGTATGAATGTATTATTTAATTATGACTTTCAGAGAAAGTAACTTATTGGAAAATCATAATTAAAAACATACATTCATACACATTAGTAAAGGAATATAAAACATACATACATATACGTAAAGGAATATATGTGGGCATACATACATAACTCATTCTCACATTCCATTCACACAGCCACAATTGCTCCTTCTACCTACCGTTCTGAAAACCCTTTTTAAAAAAAAAATTTAAACTTTAAAACTTACTTAAAATTTCTTAAAATAACTTCCCTCCCTTTCCCAAACAAAAATATTACATTTCAAAAGCTCCACGATAAAATATATCTTCCTCCGCAGCCAATGAACAACTTTACACTTGCTTTTTTCAAGTGTAACTTCTAAGGACTTACCCTCACGGATTTCATGAATGAAATCTACGAAGTTCACTGCGCAAGCGCTGCCTGTGCAGTCGCACGCGCTCGAGGTCTGGAAATGCCGGCGTTCTCCGCATGCGCTGTTCATGCTGAACGCCGGCATTTCCAACGGCCAGAAGCGTGAGTAAGCCGACCGTACTCACGCTTCTGGCCGCGAATTTCTGGCCCAATATTAAGGACGTGGAAACAGGGCACTGAGAACATAATAGAATTGGCCAGATTCAACACAGATTTATGAAAGGGAAATTGTGTTTGACAAATCTGTTAGAGTTTTTTGAGGTTGTAACTAGCAGAATAGATAAGGGGGAACCAGTGGATGTGGTGTATTTGGATTTTCAGAAGGCATTCGATAAGGTGCCACACAAGAGGTTATTAAACAAAATTAGGGCACATGGGATTGGGGGTAATATACTAGCATGGATTGAGGATTGGTTAATGGACAGAAAACAGAGAGTAGGAATAAACAAATCATTTTTGGGTTGGCAGGCTGTAACTAGTGGGGTACCGCAAGGATCAGTGCTTGGGCCTCAGCTATTCACAATCTACATCAATGATAAGGATGAGGGGACCAAATGTAATATATCCAAGTTTGCCGATGATACAAAGCTGGGTGGGAATGTAAGTTGTGAGGAGGATGCAAAGAGGCTTCAAGAGGACATAGACAGGCTAAGTGAGTGGGCAAGAACATGGCAAATTGAATATTATGTGTAGAAATGTGAAGTTATCCACTTTGGTAGGAAAAATAGAAAAGCAGAATATTTTTTAAATGGTGAGAGATTAGGGAATGTTGGTGTTCAGAGGGACCTGGGTGTCCTTGTACTCGGATCACTGAACGTTAATATGCAGGTACAGCAAGCAATGAGGAAAGCAAATGGTATGTTGGCCTTTATTACAAAAGGATTTGAGTATAAGAGTAAAGACGTCTTACTGCAATTATATAGGGCCCTGGTAAGTAACACCTGGAGTATTGTGTACAGTTTTGGTCTCCTTACCTAAGGAAGGATATACATGCCATAGAGGGAGTGCAACGAAGGTTCACTAGACTGGTTCCTGGGATGATGGGGGGGGGGATTGTCCTATGAGGTGAGATTGAGTAGACTAGGTCTATATTCTCTAGGGTTTAAAAGAATGAGAGGTGATCTCATTGAAACATACAAAATTCTTACAGAGCTTGACAGGGTAGATGCAGGAACGATGTTTCCCCTGGCTGGGGAGTCTCAGAATAAGGGGTTGGTCATTTAGGACTGAGATGAGGAGAAATTTCTTCACTCAGAGGGTGGTGAATCTTTGGAATTCTCTACCCCAGAGGGCTGTGGAAGCTCAGTTGTTGAGTATATTCAAGACAGAGATCAATATATTTTTGAATATTAAAGGAATCAAGGGATATGGGGATAGTGCAGGAAAGTGGAGATGAATTAGAAGATCAGCCATGATCTCATTGAATGGCGGAGCAGGCTCGAGGGGCCAAATGGCCTACTCCTGCTCCTATTTCTTATGTTCTTACGCTCATGTTGGTTCTCTCACCACCTGCCACAGTTATGGCAGTCATGTCCTTCAGGACTTGGCAGGCTCGGTCAGTAGTGGTGCTGCCGAGCCACTCTTGGTGATGGACATTGAAGTCCCCCACCCAAAGTACATTCTGTGCCCTCGCTATCCTCAGTGCTTCTTCCAAGTGGTGTTCAACATGGAAGAATACTGATTCATCAGCTGAGGGAGGGCGGTAGGTGGTAATCAGCAGGAGGTTTCCTTGCCCATGCTTGACCTGAAGACATGAGACTTCATGGGGTCCAGAGTCAATCTTGAGGACTCCTCGAGCTACTCCCTCCTGACTGTATACCACTGTGCTGCCACCTCTGGTGGATCTGTCCTGCCCGTGGGACAGGACATACCCAGGGATGGTGGTGGAGGAGTTTGGGACATTGGCTGAAAGGTATGATTCTATGAGTATGACTATGTCAAGCTGCTTGATTAGTCTGTGGGACAGCTCTCCCAATTTTGGCACAAGTCCCCAGATGTTGGTGAGGTGGGTCGACTAGGCTGGGTGTGCCACTGCTGTGTCTGAAGCCGGTGCCGAGGTCCCTCCGGTTTAATTCTTATTGCTGTGTTTCGTAGCGGTCGTGTACAACTGAGTGGCTTGCTAGGCCATTTCAGAGGGCAGTTAAGAGTCAACCACATTGATGTGGGTCTGGAGTCACATCTAGGCCCGACCAGGTAAGGATGGCAGATTTCCTTCCCTAAAAGGACATTAGTGAACCAGATGAGTTTTTATGACAATTCAATAGTTCCATAGTTACTATTATTGATACTAGCTTTTTATTCCAGATATATTTAATTAACTGAATTTAAATTCCCCAGCTGCTGTGGTGGGATTTGAACTCCCGTCTCATGAATTACTAGTCCAGTAACATAACCACTATGCTACCATTCTCACTCCACAGAGCAGTGAGGTAGAGTGGTCAATCCCCACACAGAACTGGGGAAGGGGGGGGGGGAATTCTCACCCGGAACTGAAGGAGGGGGGGGAATCCTCACCCAGAACCAAGGGTGGAGGTGGGCCAATCTTACACAGGGCGGGGAAACCTCAGAGAAGAGCAAGGTAGAGAGAGCCTCATTATAATATTTAAATGACCAACCCACTTCTCGCGAGTGGATTGGTTGCCCACCCCTTGCCCCGTTTCCATTAAAACCGTAAGTGGGCGGGTTCAAGCCGGGTTGGGTTCCCGTTTCATAATCAACCTCTGACACGCCCCCACCCCACCCCTTTTTGGGAGTTAAGATTCAGCCCAAAGGGTTTATTTGTTAATGGGTCAGACATTGAAGATGTGTATTAAAGCTGCCTCAAACTGAGACAATGAGAGTCAATTGACTCAGCCTAGACTCTATAAGCCAGGCTGGTCCCTACTCATTTTGAGAATAGCAGCAGATGGTTTCTTTCAACCCACATTCCAGGAAGGAGATGCAGCTAGTTTTATTGACAGGCCTCCTGGCAAAACACTGAACAGGGAAAAAGCCAGAGGGACAACCCTCCCAGCTGCTGGGAACACAGAGAATAGGAAAAAGGAGACACTGGGCAATCAGTCAGGTTTTACAAGGAGACTACAAGATGCAGGCCTAGGCTTGAAGCTGGAAACTAAGATGCAGAATGTTTTTGCAGTTAGACGTCTGGAAAGTCAAAATCAAATAAGTCATTGCACGGAAGGGACAGAGTGTGTGGTTTATTATTTTGGAAGGAGAGAAGTGAAAATGAAATGAAATAAATAAACTCTGATTACAACTGTTACTCTGTTACACTTGCTGCCTGTAAGTTAAAGCAGTTTGGCAGTTTGTACCTGGCCTCGTCTCACTGCAGCGTTCATTCAGTCCCTCTTCTGAAGGATGGGAGACGCACGAATGAGGGGACGTATGAAAGACACGAGCTGCAGTTCAGATCACGGGGGTCCTATTGTTACACCCCAGGGTTATGCTATCATGTAATTAGATATTGGGCAGTATGGGCAGACTCCTGAACACAAGACATTTCGACCACTTACAGGAGTGACCAGCACCTCGAGAGAATATCTAAGGCAGGCCTGAAATTTGTAACATGAACCAATGGACAAAGTGCAATCTAAAGATGCACTTTGATTATGGGAGGCTTTGGAGCCCCAGTACACTTGGTGGTGGAAGTACAGGTTTGTCCCCACAATCCCTTTGCACTGAGCTATTGATCTGAGCCATGCCACTGTGGCTGGGCACTGATTGGGAGTCTGGATTTTCCCACAGAGGGAAGAGGAAAGAGCAGAGGGATGGCCAGCCTGGGGCATCCTCACATATTTTCTAACAGTTGGTTCAGCGCCACACTGGCTGAAGCCCAGGAGCATGTCTCGACTGGAGCTGTTCTCGACTGTGAATAGGCTAGCAGAAAGATGAAAAGGAACAAATATGACTGCCTCAAAAGGGATATATTTCCTTCAAAGAACAGTAGATTTTCTTACTAAACTTATGAAGTTGCGATTTCCCTCTCCATTTTCCTTCCCTCACTGAAAGCACGGACTCATACTGCAATACAGTTCTACAAATGGCAGCAGTCCTCCAGTATCTCTCCCAAGCGAGCATTCTTTGTGTATGAATCTAAACAATGATTGCCAGCAGCCCAGTCAATCACTAAACCTTATCTTGTCCTCATCCAAGTACACATATCCAGCGAGGGGGCGTCACTTTGATATCAGTCGGGCTCGGAACCAACGTTCCCGCTAAGCTGCGCAGCGGTCTGGCAGTCCCGTGCAGGCAGCTCACCGGCTTCTACATGGAAGAAACCCCGCGCACGCATGAAAATATGAATGGGCGCGCAGTCAGTTAAAGGGACCGCACATGTAAAGAAAAATTAGAGGGAACATTGATTGGAACCCATTACAATGATTAAAGGATTTGATAAGGTAGGTGAAACTTCTTTTTACTCAGAAAGTGGCGAGAATGTGGAACTCGCTACAACATGGAGTAGTTGAGGCGAATAGTATAGATGCATTGAAGGGAAAGCTAGATGAGGGAGAAAGGAACGGAAGGATATGGTGATAGGGTGAGATAATGTAAGGTGAGAGAAGGCTCGTGTGGAGCAGAAACACAGACCTGTTGGGCTGAATGGCCTGTTTCTGTGCTGTAAAATACGATGTAATTCTATTTCTGCTGGTGGAAGAGTCCAGAACAAGAGGGCATAACCTTAAAATTAGAGCTAGGTCGTTCAGGGTCGAAGTCAGGAAGCACTTCTTCACACAAAGGGTAGTGGAAATCTGGAACACTCTCCCCAAAAGGGCTGTGAGGCTGGGTAAATTGAACATTTCAAAACTGAGGTTGATGGATTTTTATTAGTAAAGGTTATTAAGGGATATGGAACCAAGGCGGGTAAATGGAGTTAAGATACAGATCAGCCATGATCTAATTCAATGGCAGAGCAGGCTCGAGGGGCTGAATGGCCTCCTCCTGTTCCTATGTTCCTACTGAATTACTTGCGTTCCCCTGCCCCAAGTCAAGGATGTTGAAGCTAATTTCAATGCTCAACTGCCAACTCAGTTGAGTTCAGCTGACACAGCATAGATCAAAGAAAAATAGATTGCTAAAGCTTATCTGCGACCCTCTGCCAGCCTGAGGGTATAATAGAAATAAATACATGTAAATGTATCTAATTCCATTCCCTCAGCCAATCCCCTCTCCTATGCTGGAAGCAGCTATTTGGAGAATAAGTAGCTCGTGACTCGATTAGCACCGGTTCAATCAAGACTCTGGTTTCTCCCCCATTCCCCAACAATGCAGTTTCACAGCCTTATGGCTCTCTCCTCGCACTCCGCACACTCACTCAAACTAGTAAGTCATCAAGGCAATATTGCTGGGTTTAAGTGGTCAGCTTCACTTGTGTTAGAAAGGTCACGTCCCACCGGTAGGTCTGGTTTATCCCCCATACATAATGATGGGATATGTTATTCAATGAGCCGTCCCCTGCTTTCTATTGGCAGTGATTGAGGAATAATATTGGGAGCTTAATGCCAGAAGCAAGAAGTTAAATTAAAAAAAAAAAATTGAGTCTCAGCAGAACTGTGGTGTGACCCGTTAGAAAAAAAACAGATTGGAAATGCCTTGCTGCCGTTGAATAAATATATGAGATTTGTCGAGCAAAGCAACTCTTGATGCGATTTGAATGTCGTTGATGTAACCTGGTTCATTGAGTAGTTCTGATGACCTGTGCAGAATGAGTATGCACCCCTTTGCTACCTTGATGCTAATTCAGCCCTCACGTTCCACACAGTCAAGGAAATAAAAAGCTGTGGTGGGCAAATGAGCCGTGGTCAGGCCAAGCAGGTACCATTTTTGGCACCAGTATTAATGGTGGGCTGCATATAGTGACACCACAAGTCCTGGCCATAAGAACATAAGAAATAGGAGCAGGAGTAGGCCAATCGGCCCCTCGAGCCTGCTCCACCATTCAATAAGATCATGGCTGATCTGATCCTAACCTCAAATCTACGATCACTCTACAACCCACCCGAACCCATGTGATCTCCTGGGAGAGGTGAAAAACCAGAATGGAGATGATTGGGTAATTCCCCCGTTAATCACGCCTGGAGACTTCACTGCTGCAAGTGACTGGGATTGATTTTACGCACATAATTTGTGTTATGTAATATTCTCTTCTAACTGCTAGAATCATAGAATGGTTAGAGCACAGGAGGAGGTCATTCGGCCCGTTGAGCCAGTGCTAGCTCTCTGCAAGACCACTTCAGCTAGTCCCACTCCCCCACCCTTTCCTCGTAGCCCTGCAATGTTTTTTCCTTCAGATACTTATCCAATTCCCTTTTGAAAGCCACGATTGAGTCTGCCTCCACCACCCTTTCAGGCAGTGCATTCCAGATCCTAACCACTCGCTGCATAAAATAGTTTTTCCTCATGTCGCCTTTGGTTCTTTTGCCAATCACCTTAAATCTGTGTCCTCTGGTTCGCGATCCTTCCGCCAATGGGAATAATTTCTCTCTATCTACTCTGTCCAGACCCCTCATGATTTTAAACACATCTATTAAATCTCCAATCAACCTTCGCTGCTCCAAGGAGAACAACCCCAGCTTTTCCAGTCTATCCACGTAACTGAAGTCCCTCATCCCTGGAATCATTCATGTAAATCTTTTCTGCACCCTCTCCAAGGCCTTCACATCCTTCCTAAAGTGCGGTGCCCAGAATTGGACACAATACTCCAGGAGATGCCGAACCAGTATTTTATAAAGGTTCATCATAACTTCCTTGCTTTTGTACTCTATGTTTCTATTTATGAAGCCCAGGATCCCGTAGGCTTTTTTAACCACTTTCTCAACCTGTACTGCCACCTTCAATGATTTGTGCACATATCTTTGTTCATGCACCCCCTTAGTTTATATTGCCTCTCCTCGTTCTTCCTACCAAAATGTATCACTTCGCACTTTTCTGCGTTAAATTTCATCTGCCACGTGTCCGCCCATTTCACCAGCCTGTCCATGTCTTCTTGAAGTCTATCACTATCCTCCTCACTGTTCACTATACACCCAAGTCCAAGTCATTAATATATATCAAGAAAAGCAGTGGTCCTAGTGCCGACCCCTGGGGAACACCACTGTATACCTTCCTCCAGTCCGGAAAACAACTGCTCACCACTACTCTCTGTTTCCTGTCACTTAGCCAATTTCGTATCCATGCTGCCACTGTCCCTTTTATTCCATGGGCTTCAACTTTGCTGGCAAGCCTATTATGTGGCACTTTATCAAACGCCTTTTGGAAATCCATATACACCACCTCAACCGCACTGCCCTCATCAACCCGTATTTTTCCGGAGAAATACTCCTGCTGTACTCGGGAGACTCTGTTTGCTGTAGCATCAGTCATGAGTTTGGAGACTCTAAATTAAAACAAGTTCCGCCACACCTCATTGACTGGCACAGTGGTGTCAATAACAACAGAAAATGCTGGGAACACTCAGCAGGCCAGGCAGCATCCGTGGAGAGAGAAACAGAGTTAACGTTTCAGGTCTGTGGTGTCAATGTTCACCCTGTTAATTGTGATGCCACTTTTCGTGCCTGTGGATTGGCTGCAAAGTACTTCAGTTTAATTCCCCCCATTTTAGGTGTGCCTGCATCATGTACTATTCTTTGGCTGAAAGGACAGGCAAGTAACATATCGGCTCCTGCCATTCTATAATGGGTTATGGGGAGGCGTACAAGAGCAGCCATGTTGGGTAACCATTCAATTCCACTCCTTTCCTATGGTAAGGTACCTATCCTTCATTTGATGCATCACCTTGAAACCCAGGCCAAGAATGGATACAGCCATGTGGGAACGATGGGTGTAAACCCACAACCTACCACTCTGTTCATTATTATGCAAACACAGAGCACCACCAGACAGTCCAGCACAGTGTGTCACAGTTATTCACACTGTACTTGAAGTAGTGCTACAATTATACACAGTGCTAGACAGACCTCACCTGGAATACTGCTTACAGTTTTAGACGCTTCACCTGAGTAAGGCTATACTAGCCTTGGACAACAATGATTCAACAGGATGATAACTAAAATAAAGGGACCTGGCTCTGATGAGACACTGGGTAAACTTGGATCATACTCTCTGGAGAAGAGGTGGCTACAAGTGATCTGTTTGGTGTGTTTAAATATGAAAGCGGGTAGATAGGGAACAACTCTTCCCTCCAATTGGGAATCTACAATAAGGGGACATCATTAAAATGTAAACTAAGCTGGTTCAAAGAGAATCTAAGAGGGAAAAGGTTGATGGAGAGAGTTGTGAGAATGTGCAATGCACTGTCCTAGAAGGCAACTGATGCAGAATCAATTGAGATGTTTAAAAGGTAGGTCGATAGTTTGTTGGGAAGCAAGGATATCAAAGGATATGGAGAAAGGGTGGGGAACTGGGATTAAAGAGATAGAGTTACTGCAGCTAAAAATGGTACAGCAGGTTTGATGGGCTGTGTGGTTTACTCTTGTTCCTATGTAATTCATCAATCTTTCTCCACATCTCTTCTAATGGGAGTAGCTCATCCTTGGGTTCAGTTCCAGATGCACTGGCAGCCTTTGCACCTTACCCAAATGGCCTTTCTTCACGCTTGAGTTCAACTTGTGATCATCATCAAGGCTATGAAGGATGTCAAGGCCGAGTCCAACACTGTCCTCAACCTATGCCCACATATGCACTTTCCAGTAGGGATATCCATCCTGACAGGTTTCCCACCGCCCCACCCCCCGCCCTTACTAGCTCAGAGGTGCTAAGGCCAATTGCAGCATCTCTACCATCGCCTGGGCTGAAATCAGTTAACTCGTGCACAGACCAGTGTTCAATCCTGGGACCTTTCTAGTCTGCATTGTTCAGTACCACACTGAGCCATCAGTGGAGTACAGTTATCACTTCTTGTTCGACTTACAATGAGATAAAGTTCTCAAGTTTCAGCCTGCAAAATGCTCTCTGAGGTGAATAGGGGCTTGGTACTAAAGATGATACTTTACTATCTGCAGGTTCTCAGATTCAGTCCAGTCATCTAACCTAGAGCCAATTAATTTTTTAATCAGAGGCATATTTGGCTCCATGTCTCTGGTTTGCCCACTTCACAAAGATGTTCACCCTGCTAGTTAGCTGACCTGTTACACTCTTCAACCAACGCTTCTCGTTCTTCCTTGCTTGGGTTCTTCTGTCTCTCATAAGCCTGAAATAAAATTTGCTGCGATGCAGGCCCCCACTTGAACCTGTTTCTCCTCATCTTCTTATTGGCTGGCTCTTCAACAGGTTCTTCCCCAGGAGCTCCCTGGGCTGGATTGTTGAACTCTGCGAAGAGAAACAGCTGCTGTCTGTTTTCTGCCACATTTTGTCCTGTCTTCTGTGTTGGTTGGCTGAACTCTGTAACGAGAAAGGGTAGATAAACTTGGCTAGTTTTTAAAAAAAAAAAGGAATTTGAATGAACAAAGACTCAAAAAACAAGAACTTTATAACTGCAGCATACTATAACCACCACGCTTTTACTTTCTGGAGTTTTCATGTAGGAATAAATACAGTGATAATCCTGCTCACCTGTCATTAAAAAAGACAACCTGTGCTCACATCCTCAGTTTAGACCCGATTTCTACTCGCTTTGCTCTGTCTGCTCACATTCGAGAATTCATGATACAGGAGAAGCACAAGTTGTAACTGCCTTCCATCTTTTCCTGCAAGAGCGTTAGTCTGGCTCATTCTTCTGATGGGGTGGTCAATATCCAAACAATGTACAGTACAGTATTCATGGGCATGGACCTGGTCCTATCAGAATACAGCATCACGTAATGCCACACAGATAACTGCTGTGATTAGGCTGCGGACGATGCACGTATGGTTTAAAAGTAAATATCCGCAAGCCATCTTCGGGAGCCACTGAAAAGTATTTTATACCGAGGGGCACATTCTAACGGAAGACATTTTGGGGGTGCAATTGGTCTCTGTAAGTAGCACGAAATGGGCTCATAAACAATTAACAGCCTGTTTGAAGTTGATGGAAAAGCAAATCGGGCGTGGTGTAATGCAGGATGACGATTCTCTATGAACCCATTTTGTGCTACTGGGCATGGGCCAACTCTACCTACTTTATGTGCTTTATGACCGAGAGAGTCCGATGTAGATTCCATCAAGTGGTGTTACAATAGTCTGCTTGGTTGGGTTCCCCACACACAACGCCAAGTACTGAGGCCATCTCATGGGTCAAGCAGACTTCACTGTCAACTGGCACAAGGGCTGTTTATTTTTTATACATCTGGATTTCACTCTGTCTAATTATTTGAGGCAAGAATAAATATTTTGGAGTTTACATCAAGATTTCAGTATCAGCCAAGCGTCACTTGCATTAAGCTGAAGTGAGCAATATTGAGTTTTCCAACTCTCTCCATACAGTCTCCTGATCAAAAGGCAGTGAGACTCCCCACTGGCTGCCATTGAAATTCAATTCCCCAGCCATCTTGTGAAGAAGATCTAGCCCAGATTTTAGTTCAGTTATGAGAGTTATAAGTGTGAATTCCACAATGTAACATTGCTAGCTGAAGGGAACAGTCGTAAATCAGTATGTTCACTATTGAGATTAATCTGATAGTGGATTACGCAGAGAAATCCTCTAAGAAAACATATTGGTGATTGAATATGGTTGTTTACCACAAACGTTCAGTGCTTCACTGCGATTTACATTTGTTGCAGTATTCCTGACAGAGCAGTGGCTTGCAATGGTCACAAGACCAGGGACCAACACTGGACTGAAATCTGAACATGTGCTAACCCATGTTGGGCTGGTTTGGGTTCATTTGAACAGGTTCCTGTTATGGGCCACAAGGACATTAACTTAAAGTAGGTACACATACCATGGGAAGGGTGGGGAAGTGAGTGGGGGGGAGGGGGGGCTGCATACCCTGCTTCCGGATGTGAGTCTGACCATAAATTGATTCCATGTAACAAATTAAGAGACCGGAGATGGCTCCAGGTCGCTGATCCATTTAGAAGGTGTAACTAAGAGATTTCAGTAAGTGGAAGCAATGATCAGGTGCATTATAAGTGGAGGTATTGATATGTAGAGCAAGTCTCAAGGTTAAACAGTACATTATTAATCCATGCTCAGACTATCTTTTATAAATAGGCACATTTTTCTATAAGAGGAGCATTATTTTGTTATAATATGTACAATACTTTGTTTTTTTAGGATTTAGCATACGTTGTAGGTTATAAGTACCAGGAAAGACTGAACAGGCTGGGGCTCTTTTCTCTACAAAAGAGAAGGTTAAGGGGTGACCTGACTGAGGTCTTTAAAATGATGAAGGGGTTTGATAGGGTAGACATGGAGAAGATGTTTCCACTTGTGGTGGAGTCCAAAACAAGGGTCATAAATATAAGGTAGGCACTAACACATCCAAATAAGGAATTCAGGAGAAACTTCTTTACCCAGAGAGTGGTTAGAATGTGGAACTTGCTACCGCATGGAGTGGTTGAGGCAAATAGCACAGATTTAAGGGAAGCTAGATAAGTGCATGAGGTAGAAAAGAGTAGAAGGATATGTTGACAGGGTGAGATGAAGTAGAGCAGGAAGAGGCTCATGTGGCGTATAAACACCAGCATAGACCAGTTGGGCCGAATGGCCTGTCTCTGTGCTGTAAATTCTATGTAATTCTATGTTGTATCAGAAGGCATTAACATTTATCTTGCTCAAAATCTGAAAATGAGCTTTAACTTACAGTAGAGAGCTGCGAGTACCAGGCTAAAGGCTAATATCTTTCTTCATACGTAGAGAAGATAGAGTATATGGACAAACACATATACTTTGTGTTACTGGTACCTGAGAGCAAGTTCAATACTATAATCTAATGTCAGGTTTCAGACAATAAACCATTTGATCTTTGCTCTTGTGTTTCTATCATTGGTATTCCTTAATTGTGTTACAGACACTCTCCATGAACATGCATCAGCCCCATAGTAAATGAAATGGGACACTAACATTTTCTCCACTGTTAGCAGAACTTCATTATACATGAGTTCACTAAAAGTGGAGTTTTACTGTATTTGAGTTCATTACAACCAGTTATGTTCAATCAATTTTACTACAAGTGCAGTTTCATTAAAGTAATAATTTCTGTTTCAATATTAAACTCTTGCCATTTTTGCAGTGTGCCATGATCTCCAAGTCCTGTTTACGTGATGAAGTCTGCTCTCAATCATTCTCTCTTGCTACAGGCATAGCTTCAGGCCCCACAGGTGCAACACTGCGGCTGTTGGTGTAGCTATAACTCATTCCTGGCAGGTTTCATTTTCTACTAATGAAGTCAGTCCCAATCTAAACAAGACGAGTAAAGAGTGAATTCTGGGGTACGTTAGATTATATTTCACTGCTGTTGGGAATCTTGACTAGCTAGTGAGAGATGCATTTGCATTTTGCTGATTGGGATGCATTAGTTCCGAAGAAGACAGGTCCGTGCGTGGGTGGAGCCTCAATGTCTGGAAGGGACGTGGGGTGGGAGCAGGAGCGGCCTAGGCTGGTTTTGTGGAGCCTGGAGGAGCACTACAGCTCTTCCTGCCCCATACAAATAAAATACCTTTGGGATCCTCTTTGGCCAGGTGCCAGCTGTTACTGGTCGATGTGTGTATGTCACACGTTCTGCCCAGTTCAGTCCAAAAATGGCAATCAGGGATCTCTCTACGTCATAGTACCCCAATTAACATTTTAAATGGACCTATTACTCAGGGTCTGTCCTGGCTTTAGGTCCAGAGATAAAAGCATTGCCATGGCAACAGCAATGGCGGCAATGGGATGATTGGACATTGCCCACCATTTTTGAGAGGCTACTGCCCCACTTCCGCCAGGTGGGCGGGGGGGTGGAGGGGCCTGAAAGTTCAGCCAAAGTCTCAGGTGATGGCTGAAGTACAGCCTAAGACAGAAAAGGGAAGAGTGGACTAAGGAGAAGAGCATACGTAAAGAGAAGTTTGTCAGATCGCAGTACATAAACATACTACAACTTTGCTCCATAAGTTCCCTATCTCGGCCAGGTTGCCAGAAGAGACTGTAAGGGGTGGCTTTGTGCTGTTCTAAATGGAGGTAAAGAGAATCGGTCACCTCAGGACACACCAGCACCTCCTAACAGCCAGTTCCAGAGCGGTGTTGGCAGAAGCCCGGGAGGAGTTCATTGCCCGTCACATCAGTCAGTGAACGATGCTCGACATTGTGAGGGGGAAAGGGATTTTTTTTTTTTTTTTTTTTTTAAAAAGAGAAAATGAGAAAATAAACCATGGATCCCATTTTTTTCCAGAGTGATAAAAACAGAAGTAAATTACTTCTGAAATTAAATTATCAAGAATTCTAAGTTGTTATGTTAATGCACTATTCAAGTGCCTTGAGTTGCAGCCAAGTGCCAAGATATTAGAAGGAATGATACTTACGCTGGACGATTTCTCTCTGTTTCCGGACGTACCAGGTGTAGAGAGCAGCCCGTTTCTGATTTTTCATTGGCGTCCCCTTATTCAGATGTTGCGACAAGTGAGACTGGTTTAAGCCGGTTGTGTCCACCACTTCTCGCTGTGGGATATTGTGCTGTTGCATGTAGCACTTTATCATCTTGGCTGCCCTCCACGGATCCTCTCTGTGGAGAAGGCAAAGTACAGACAGGGTCACGATTCTAGCATCAATGTTTTTGTCTCCTTGCCTTTCTCTCCCCTCCTACTCGTTGGAGCATGGTTCACAGGTGTTGATGACCTTCCAGTAACTTGCCCAAGTGACCATTTTACATGTGTGAAACTAGACGGTGAGTGTAAACAGGCTATTGGAAACAGGGGCCTCTTCAGTTTTCCCCCAGTGTGCGCACACACGCGCACGCACACACGTCCAGCAAGGGTCAGGAGTGGGAAGCCAGGTTGATTTTCCTCTCACTACCCAGGAGCACTGAGGAAGGTCTCTGATTCAATCGTTGGCCTGTGCTGAGGTGGCTGTAGGTGTGCTACAATTGGCCTTTGTACAGCCAAATCGTCTACTAGCCTCACATATGAAGGATGACCACTTGGGCAAGTTAGAAGATGGTGACCAGTGTCCATGAAACCATACCCTATAAGGCTACTTTCCCACTGAAGACATCACAGCCCTCACCCACTGACAAAAGTCACTGGATAAGATCAGGAGCAGGAATAGCATAGATGCATTTAAGGGCAACCTAGATAAGCATGAGGGAGAAAGGAATAGAAGGTTATGCTGATAGGCTTAGATGAAGAGGTGGTGGGGTGGGGGGTCCAGAGGTTCGTGTGGGGCATAAACACCGGCATGAACCAGGTGGGCCGAATGGCCTGTTTACCTTCTGCATAATTCTATGAAATTCCTGGTCCTTATGAATCACTTCTATGTCACATGGTGCACTTACAGTAAACCATTGTGGTAGCAAAAATACATATTTGTTAAATGATTAAATTTCCCTTTGAATAACTTCTGTGGATTCGAACTACAGCTGATATTTAAGAAACATTGTGCATAGCCTTTGAGTAAACGCTAGCAAAACTAGGACAAACTTTTTTCTACCCTTTGATCGTGTTATTTTACTGCTAATCGCATTCTGCAGTAATTGAGAAAGAAAATGTACATGTTGGGCCTCGAGTGTAATCCATGGATTTATTCCTGAACAATCAGATAATGTAAACCGAATACGCTGTTGGGTCAATTTAATTTACAGATCGGGAGGATATTAAACATACACCCAAAATGGGTGAGAGGTCAGAGGAGCCGCCAAAGGTCCCACCGGAAGCCAGCATCAAGAGGCCCGAACCAATTTCAGGTCCGGGCCTCATTAGAAACAGCCGGCCAACGACAAGAGACAAACTGGGAGTGGGAGGGTGGGTAATTGGCAGGCTGCTACTCGAAGCCAGCCAGTGAGGTAGGCCTGGGGAGTGGGGGGGGGGGGGGGGGGGGAGGGGGATACGGTGGGGGTTGGGTTCGAAGCCAATCCAGGAGGGGGCAAACAGGGCCAGCAGCGGGGCTCAGTATAGTGCCACAAAAGAAAAAAGGTTTTTTTTTTAATAAAGAGGACCGCTGGTTAGGCTGCCCACTGCCCACTTGTACTTCAGAATGACAGTTGGGATCCTTCAACAACCTAGGACCCAGATTTGCATATTTAAACAGCCTCCCATCCAAAACAGGCGGGCGTGCCTCGCGCCCATTTACAGACCTGCCTGAAAATTACACCGGGACGAGGTCCCCCTCTTACCCACTCCTCCCATTCTCCCTCTGCTGGACACCTGTTTTTCAGGCACCCCATCTTATCAAATGAATAAAGGCCCTACAGTTAACACAAGCAAACATAGAAAATGCCAGAAATACACGGCAGGACTGCCAGCAACTGAAAAAAGAGAGAAAAATAATACTTCAGCTGTAACCCTCTGTGTTCTGACAGGAAATGCAGGCAAATATACAACAGGACATCAGCATCTGAAAAGAGATGAACATTTCAGGTGAAGGCGCTTCGTCAGAACCACCAGTCCTGACAAAGGATCTACAACAGAAACATTAACCTGCCTTTTCTCTTTACAGGTGCTGAAACGCCTGCCTTGTACTGACAGCATTTACTGAAGGGGCTGAGCTCGGGACACCAACTCTGATTGGACGGATTCCTGGAAGTTTCATCACCTGACCGCTTAGCTTCAACCGCCCCGCCCAGTCAAACAGCCTTTCTTCTCCAGCCCTAATATTTTTATAACTAATAAATAAAAACGTTCAAAGATAATGGGCCTGAATTTGCGATCGGAGGCTTCCCGCGGGCGGATGCCTCCAATCGTCCAAAAATCTACGCATTTACCTGGTGGTCCGGGAGATACGGAGGTTTGCGATCCTGGGCCTCTCCTGGTAGAAATGCGCAGAGGCCCACGTATCCCGGGGGCACAGGCAGTTCGCAGCAGTGTCCCGGAGATTAATGTTCAACTCTTAGGGACTCCAGGGTAATCATGGAGGGTTGGCAACCCTAGGTTGGAGCCATGATTTCGCAGCGGTTTGCAAGCGCCCCTGGGATCATGTGGGCCGGCCCAACCAATGAAAGAAGGGAATCACCATTCATACTTATGGGAGTCCCGTACGTACGGAACTGTCATAAGTATGAATGGGGATCACTTAAAAAATACACGAACACATGAAATAAATTGAAAAAAAAATTACATATATAAAATTAAATTAAGATGGCATTTAATTAAATATTTTAAACAAATATTTAATTTTTTGAATTTTTTAAATATGTTTTAACGGGGCTAAATATAAACTTCTTATTTGACAGGGTTTTTAATGTAGAAGTGAGTGATAAAAATTTTAATTTTCTATTTTTTTTAAAACTCTTATGCTTTTACCAGGCGCAAGAATTCCACGGCCTTTCAGCGGGCGGAAGTTGGGCAAATAGCGCAACTCTCCACCCGCGGATGCGGAGGATCTGTCAAGAAGGTTTCAGCGCATGCGCTTCGCATGCCTAAACCCGGCACTTGCACAGCCCCTACGGGCGCGTGTGCACCTCGTACGCATCCTTGGGGGGGGGTCGCAAAATACGGCCCAATGAAATAAAACACACTATTTTGTAGCACTATGATATTTCTCCTGGGTTGCTCGCAGCAGTGTCCTGGAGATTAATCTTCAACTCTTAGGGACTCTGTAGCGTATGTACCTTTAAGGGGAGAACTACTTTTTACAGCTCCTGTATACTGTAGTACCGGCAGTGACCACACCTGTATATAAACCCTGAGTAGGGATCTGTACTTTTAGTTTTAGAGCAACCCTCATCCAGTAAACACCTGTTGATTGTTCTCTGCAGTCTCTGTCTAGTTATTGAAGGACACACAACATCAAGATACACGGATTTAACATTGGCGACGAGAAAATTCGAACCTACCTGCAACTCTGCAGAAGGAAATTCCATCATTGCTGTGAATTCTGTTGTAAACGGCTCTTTGACAAGGAGATAGTGAAGAAAATACTGCTATTTCTTCAGAGAGTCCAGAAGCACAGGCATCGACCATCCAACGGAGACTCCAGTGAAACGGGCTGGCAACAGGTACGGCGCAGACCCTTCCCGCACAGCGGCGGCTAGAGCCGACCGACGGCACAGAAAAAGGCCGAGCAGCGTCGACGCTGAGATGAGGGAGGGTAGAGCGCACAGGGCGCAGCCGGTGTTCAGGACCGAGCGGCGTTGACGGGAAAAGAGAGCGGGTAGAGCGCACAGAGCGCAGCTGCTGTTCAGGACCGAGCGGCGTCAACGAGAGAGAGAGGCACGCAGGAAAACGCGCAGAGCGCAGCCGGTGTTCAGGGGGCGAGCGTCAGCGGGGAAGAAAGGAAAGCGCGGGAGACGCCATTTTGAGCCGCAGCGGAGAAGATAGGAGAGCGCGGGAGACGCCATTTTGAGCCGCAGCGTAGAAGAAGGGAGAGCGCGGGAGATGCCATTTTGAGCCAGTCTAACCACACCCAGGGATGCCGAAGAGTGGCAGTGTCACAGCGTTCGACAATGAAGTCGAAGATTGGACGACATATGTCGAACGCAGAGAAGTGTACTGCAAGGCGAATGAAGTGCCAGATGACAGGAAAGCGCTGGTATTGTTGAATTCAATGGGTGCAAAAACGTATGGCTTACTACAAAACCTAGCAACCCCAGAGAAGCCAGTGGAAAAGGATTTTGAAAACATAGTGTCAATCCTACAGGACCACTTAAACCCCACACCGCTGCTGATAGCGGAAAGATTTAAGTTTCACAAAAGGAACCAGCATAAAGATGAAAGTAATGCTGAGTTTTTAACGGAACTGCGCAAGCTATCGAAACACTGCCAGTTTGGAATGGGACTAGCAGATACTTTAAGGGACAAGTTTGTGTGCGGGCTTCAAAGTGAAGGAACCCAGAAACGGCTTCTATCAGAAAAGGATCTTACGCTGGACAAGGCTTTCAGCATGGCAGTATCACACGAAGCAGCAGCACGGGGCGCGGCAGAGATACAATGGAGACCGCAAGAATATGGCACAAATGAAATGTCATACGGAACAGTGAAGTGCTATCGCTGTGGCAGAACAACACACGACCATAAGGATTGCTGGTTCAAGGACCAAGTGTGCAGACAGTGTGGAAAAGTAGGACACATAGCAAGAGTCTGCAGGTCGGAAAAGAAAACCAGCAGCAAGAAATCCCCACAGGAGAAGTACAAGAAGGTACATAAGGTGACGGAGAGTAGCGCAGACGAACAGAAAAGTGATACAGACTCTGGAAGCAAGGAGCTGGGTTGTCTGTGTGGTGATTATTCTTTATGTTTAGTAAGAAGTATTGTGATTGGTTGTTTGTTTCCTGCCTTGGGATATATGCTGTAATCTCATTGGTAGTTGATGTCATGTGATTTGTGGTGGCCATCTTAAATTCAGTTCTTGCCAGCCTTTAGTTGGGACTGGGTGTTGAAGATGTGCTACAGGATTTTTAAGTTAATAAAGCCTAGATTAGAAAGGCAAATCTATTCTTTATTTCAATTTATTAACTTTGTCAGAATGGAGCGATATCTTCAACCAGAACGATTCAATGCTGACCCTAATTCTGCAGGAGTGGATGATAAATGGAAACACTGGTATTGTACATTAAAAAACTTTTTGGGCGTGTTGGATCAAGAGTCTCTAAATAAGCTGAATATGCTGATCAACTACATTGCTCCGGATGTGTATAAGTATATTTTGGACTGTAAAACTTACGAAGTGGCTATTTCTGCATTGGAAAAGATTTTTGTTAAACCAAAGAATGAGGTATTTGCACGTCACCTTCTATCTGCCCGTAGGCAGCAGGTGGGAGAATCTTTGGATACTTATTTACAAGCACTTCGGTGCCTTCGTGTTAACTGTAATTATAAGGCCGTGACGGCTGAAGAATATAAGGAAGAATCGGTACGGGATGCTTTTATTAATGGATTACTGTCTAGATCAATTCGTCAGCGGTTGTTAGAAAATAAGACTTTGGATCTTAAAAGTGCTTTTGAGCAAGCTTCTACATTGGATGTGGCTCAGAGAAGTTCAGATTCTTATGCTCTTTTTAATCGGCCTGCGACTATGGTTTCGGCAGTTTCGGATGAAAAGGAATTATGTGGACTTAATGGGAGTGGTTTACTAGATTCTGAAACAGTTTCTACTTCAGCGGCTGTTGCCTCTAGGATTCAGAAGTGTTATTTTTGTGGGAACGTCCGGCACCCTCGTCTGAAGTGTCCTGCTCGGGAGGCTGTGTGTAGTAAATGCGGCAAGAGAGGTCATTACGCATGTGTGTGTAAATCATCAGGTTCAATTACCTCCTCTGTGACTATTCAGTCTTTAGATAGGGTGTTTATTGCATCAATTTCTGCTGCATTTGCTCAAGGCCCAAACAAAGCTATAGTTACGGCCCAAGTTAATGGGTTGGAAGTGAAGGCCCTTATAGATACGGGCAGTACTGAGAGTTTTATAAGTCTTCAGTTTGCAAAGGAGAAGCATTTGAAAATTTCACCTGTTTCCTATCAGGTGTGTATGACTCAGACGACTCTCACTTCACAAGTAGCTGGTTGTTGCCTTGTGAAATTGATTCTTCTAGGTAATACGTATACTGATATACGCCTATCTGTTTTGCCTAATCTCTGTGCAGATATTTTGATTGGTCATGATGTGCTTCAGTTACACGAGTCTCTTAGTCTTTCATTTGGAGGGACTAAGCCACCTTTATCTATTTGTGGATTAACCTCTTTATCCATTTCTCCATTATCACTTTTTTCCAATTTGATGCCGGATTGTAAGCCAATTGCTATCAAGTCAAGAAGGTATAGCAGTCAGGATAGAGAATTTATTAATTCTGAAGTTCAACGTCTCTTATTGGAAGGAATCATTGAACCTAGTTGTTCGCCTTGGCGGGCACAGGTAGTTGTCACGACTAACGAGAGACATAAGAAACGAATGGTGATAGACTATTCCCAAACTATTAATAGGTATACTCAATTAGATGCGTACCCTTTGCCTAATATTGATGAGCTTATCAATAAAGTATCTCAGTATAAGGTTTTTAGCACTATTGACCTAAAGAGTGCTTATCATCAGATTCCTATTGTTAAGAAGGATCAACCATATACGGCCTTTGAGGCTGGTGGAAAGCTGTATCAGTTTTGCCGAATACCACTTGGTGTTACTAATGGTGTTGCTTGTTTTCAACGGGCAATGGATGCTTTTATAAGTGATAACTCTCTCTCTGACACCTTTTCATACTTAGATGACATCATGGTGTGTGGCAAATCAAGGGTGGAGCATGATTCTAATTTGGAAAGATTCCTTCAAGCTGCGGAAAAAGTTGGTTTAACTTTCAATAAAGAGAAGTGTACCTTTTCGACCACTGAGGTAAATCTACTGGGGTACATTATCTCGGGAAAAAAGATTAAACCAGACCCAGAACGTCTGCGACCATTGATTGATTTACCTTGTCCTACTAATTCTAAGGCTTTGCAACGAGTTGTTGGACTGTTTTCTTACTATTCTAATTGGATTGCAAATTTTTCCACAGAAGATCCGGCCTCTTATTCGGGTTACGACATATCCTCTATCATGGGAGGCCAGGACGTGTTTTGATAATTTTAAAAAGGATATCCTTGGAGCAATTGTGCATTCTATTGATGAGCAGGTTCCTTTTGTGATTGAGATGGACGCTTCTGATTTTGCAATTGGGGCTACTCTGAACCAAAATGGAAGACCTGTGGCCTTTTTCCTCACGTACCTTGAACAATAGTGAAAAAAGGCATTCTTCAATAGAGAAAGAGGCGTATGCAATAGTAGAAGCACTGCGTAAATGGAGACATTATTTATTGGGGCGACATTTTACGTTGGTAACTGATCAAAAGTCTGTGTCCTTTATGTTTGATGTCAAACATTTTGGAACGATTAAGAATGATAAAATAATGAGGTGGAGGATTGAGTTGGCATGTTACCATTTTGATATAGTTTATCGTCCGGGGAAGGATAATGTTGCTGCTGATGCGCTGTCGAGGGCTTATTGTTCTGTGATTCACGGAGATACGCTTATTAATCAGCTGCTACAGTTATCAAATGTCTGACTCAACTTTGTCATCTTTGGGATGCCTGCGTATATCCATTCGGATCAGGGAAGTTCTTTTATGTCTTCCCAGTTGAAGGAATACCTTCAGAGTCGGGGAATTTCTACTAGCAGAACTACCCCGTATAATCCCCAGGGTAATGGACAGTGCGAACGATACAATGGGGTGATCTGGAAGGCAGTTATGTTGGCTTTGACATCCCGGAACCTTAAGAATACACAGTGGGAAATGGTACTGCCTGATGCCCTGCATTCCATTAGATCATTGCTTTCAACGGCTACTAATGTGACCCCCCATGAAAGGCTCTTTAACTATCCGCGGAGATCTACTACGGGATATTCGGTACCTTCATGGCTTACTATGCAGGGACCTGTGCTGCTTCGACGCCATGTTAGATTGTCAAAATATGATCCTTTAGTGGAGGAGGTGGAGCTGTTGGAGGCAAATTCCCAATATGCTCATATTCGATTCCAAGATGGGAAAGAAAGTACCGTTTCAATTAAAGACTTGGCTCCTTGTGGTGGCCAGCCCTCTTCTGAGGATATTAACAATAGTCATGATTCAGATAATGTGGATGCTGTTACAGATACTGCGAATATTTCCAATCCGACTGCAGATAATTATACTTCTATTAGTCAGCCCTCGATGGATGTTCATGACCGTCCCAGTTTACCTCCTGATGGGATTTCTAATCCGGAAACCGTTGAAAATCGGGATATGGATAGCCTTCCTGTAGAAGATACTTCTGTGTCTCCTGGTGTGGGAGGGCAAGGAATTTCACCAAGGTTAAGAAGGTCGACACGAACAAGATATCCGGTCGACCGATTGAAAATGGACTTTTAAATTGATAGTAATGTTTTAAAATTGTTGAAATATTATATTATATTGTTTTAGTTGAGAGATACTTAATACTTATGTGCAATGTTACTATTTGTTGTTGCTCACTTAGTATTGTCATGTTGAATAGTTTTATTTTGTCTGTGCATAGTTTTAGTTGTAAATAATTAATTATAAATTGTAAAGGTTATTTAGGTTGGAGTATATTTTAAAAGGAGGGGTGAATGTGGTGATTATTCTTTATGTTTAGTAAGAAGTATTGTGATTGGTTGTTTGTTTCCTGCCTTGGGATATATGCTGTAATCTCATTGGTAGTTGATGTCATGTGATTTGTGGTGGCCATCTTAAATTCAGTTCTTTCCAGCCTTTAGTTGGGACTGGGTGTTGAAGATGTGCTACAGGATTAAGTTAATAAAGCCTAGATTAGAAAGGCAAATCTATTCTTTATTTCAGTCTGAAACTACATAATGTGATCAAAACGGAGGATCGCCAAACTATCTGGGTCACGCTCAAGATAGCCGGAGTCCAAGTGGAAATGGAATTGGACACAGGATCAGCCCTAACAGTCATAAACCGAAGGGACTACAAGCGCCTATTCTCACATATACCCTTGAGAGATACAGAGATTGTCTTGAAGACGTACACGGGGCAAAAAGTCTACCCCAAAGGAAAAATAAGGGTGAACGTTATATATAATGGCAAGGAAACACCAAAAATGGACCTATATGTATTGCCAGATGGAGGACCACCACTACTCGGACGTGAATGGATCCGGAAGATACAGTTAGATTGGCATTCCATACAAGCACTGACGGTAGGTGCCAAAAAGGATGACGACGACACACCTGGACGACTGTCAAAAATGCTAACTGACGCACAAGAAGTGTCCCAGGAGGGACTCGGAACACTAAAAGGCATAACAGCGATGATCAAAATAGAGGAAAATGCAAGCCCAAAGTTTTTTTTTTTTTTTTTTTTTTAAGGCCAGACCGGTGCCTTATGCGATCCGCCCAGCCGTCGAAGCAGAGCTGGAAGGTTTGGAACGTTCTGGAGTACTGTCCAAAGTGGACTGGAGCGAGTGGGCTACACCCATCGTTCCTGTAATGAAGAGGTCGTTGAGTAATACGCCTGGGGAACCAAAGAAGGTTCGCATCTGTGGAGACAGTGAACCCAGTCCTTCACACGGTACAATATCCGCTTCCGCGGATTGAAGATATTTTCGCCTCGCTATCTGGAGGAAAATGCTTCACTAAGATTGATCTGGCCCAGGCGTACCTGCAAATGGAGGTAGAAGAAGCCTCGAAACAGTACCTCACGATCAACACTCATAAAGGTCTCTACCAATACAACCGGCTGGTGTTCGGGGTAGCATCGGCTCCGGCTATTTGGAAAAGGGCAATGGATCAAGTCCTGCAAGGGATTCCAGGGACCCAGTGTTATTTGGACGACATCCTGGTCACGGGCGAAAATGACAGTGATCACCTCGCCAACCTGGAGCGGGTGCTCACTAGATTGAAGGAATATGGGCTCCGAGCTAATCGCCACAAATGCGAGTTTTTCCAGAAGCTGATCTCGTATTGTGGCCATGTTATTGATAAAGAGGGGTTACATAAGTCCCCTGAAAAGATTGAGGCAGTAGTCAAGGCTCCAGCACCGGAAAATGTGTCACAACTGAGGTCGTTCCTCGGGCTGGTGAACTACTAACATAAGTTCTTGCCGAATTTGTCTACAGTACTACACCCACTGAACACCCTACTGCAAACGGGGGTACCATGGAAGTGGAATGACGAATGTAAACGAGCTTTCCAGAAGTGCAAAGAATTGATCACATCAAAAGAGGTGTTGGCTCATTTCAACCCAGCACTACCAATTCGGTTGGCGTGTGATGCATCACCCTATGGTATTGGAGCGGTGCTATCGCACAAATTCCCAGACGGCTCGGAGAGGCCAGTAGCCTTTGCGTCTCGGTCACTAACCTCAGCCGAGCGTAACTACGCCCAGATTGACAGGGAGGCCCTCAGCCTAGTGTGGGGAGTGAAAAAGTTCAACCACTATCTGCACTGGCAGAAGTTCACCTTGCTGACTAACCACCAACCATTTGTCTCCATCTTTAATCCAAAGAAGGGCGTTCCAGTGATGACTGCGCAACGGCTACAAAGATGGTCCCTTTTTCTAGGGGCGAACCAATATGAAATAGAGTATAAGGGCACGAAACAGCATGGAAACGCTGATGGGCTATCACGCCTGCCACTGCCTACTGCGGAGGAAGCACCAGCAGTGGACCCTGTCGAAATATTTTATTCGACTATAATTGAATGCTTGCCAGTAACTAACGTGGATATAGAGGAGACCCGAAATGACCCGACACTGTCTCGGGTATATGACTTGACGGTGAAGGGATGGCCAACACATGGCGACTCACTGTTGCCAGCATTCTCATCCAGAAGAGAACAGCTGTCAGTATGCCAGGGGACCTTGATCTGTGGATCCCGAGTGGTAATT
Source organism: Somniosus microcephalus (assembly GCF_052327205.1). Lineage (NCBI taxonomy): Eukaryota > Metazoa > Chordata > Chondrichthyes > Squaliformes > Somniosidae > Somniosus > Somniosus microcephalus. The sequence continues at coordinate 57,522,835 of NC_141005.1, forward strand.
CCACCCAAGTTAAGGGAGAGAGTGCTCAATGAGCTTCACGAAGGCCATCTGGGAGGGGTGAAAATGAAAAGCCTTGCTAGGGCTTATGTGTGGTGGCTGGGGATCGATCAGCAAATCGAGGACCTGACAAAGAGCTGCTCAGGATGCCAGAAGGTCCAAAATGCACCACCACATGCCCCTCTACACCCATGGGAGTGGCCCTCATCTCCATGGCAACGGGTGCATATTGATTTTGCTGGTCCATTCATGGACTCAATGTTTTTAATAGCCGTGGATGCGCACTCGAAATGGCCTGAGGTGATCAAAATGTCCTCCACCACCACGGAGAAAACGATTGCAGTCCTACGGACCATATTTGCCAGGAACGGCTTGCCAGAGCAGATTTGCTCTGATAACGGACCACAGTTTGTGTCCGAAGAGTTTCGGAAATTTATGAAAAGGAATGGGGTAAGGCATTACACATCCGCCCTGTATCATCCAGCCACAAATGGATTGGCTGAGAGGTTCGTACAAACCTTTAAGAAAGCAGTAAGGGCCATGTGTGATGACGACATTCCACTGCAGCATAAGGTGGACAATTTCCTGTTAGCCTACAGAAATGCGACACATGCAGTCACCAACCAGACCCTGGCCATGATGTTCTTTAACCGGAGGTTGAGATATCGTCTGGATTTGCTCAGACCAAATGTACGAAGAGATGTTGAGAATAAGCAATTCCAGCACATCAATGAGAAGCCGACAAGGAGCTTCAATGTAGGGCAACCAGTCTTGGCCCGCGACCGAACAGAGAAATGGCAACCAGAAACGATATGCACACGGCAGGGGCCACTAATGTACACAGTGGATGTTGGGGAGAACATTGTGAGACGCCATGTTGACCAGATCCTAGAGTCACAGGAATGAGTCAACCCCATGTCTCGCGTACCTGGTGATGAACCCGACATACAGGTAGCATCTACCCCAGCAGCAGTAGCATCGGAAGCTGATGAACCAACCGACGACAGGGGGCCAGAATCGCCTCCGCACCAAGAGCAAGACACTCAGGAAAGGCGCTATCCAGAAAGGATCAGGAGGCCGCCCCAAGACTAAATTTATAAATGGACTATTTTCAGTTAATGTTGCATGTTAAAAGTGTTAATTGTTAAATGAATGTTATGGTACTGTTAATCTAAAATGGGAGGAATTGTAGTGTATGTACCTTTAAGGGGAGAACTACTTTTTACAGCTCCTGTATACTGTAGTACCGGCAGTGACCACACCTGTATATAAACCCTGAGTAGGGATCTGTACTTTTAGTTTTAGAGTAACCCTCATCCAGTAAACACCTGTTGATTGTTCTCTGCAGTCTCTGTCTAGTTATTGAAGGACACACAACATCAAGATACATGGATTTAACAGACTCCAGGGTAATCATGGAGGGTTGGCAACCCTAGGCTGGTGCCATGATTTCAGGGAGGAGGGACTGCAGCCCAGCTCAGTTCCTGCAAGCGTGCATCATAAGCTGCAGTAATGGATCCTTGTTGTAGTAGAGTTTGCTTCCTTGGCAGCTGTAGATGACATTAAACATTTACCTTGTGTTTAGAAATGAGCTTGGCAACTGGTCTACAGTTACTGACTAAGCCAAATCCATTTTTATTCCATGGGTTTCCAACATTTTTACCAGTGTTTTTTGGAACTGCATTCTGCAATTCGATCCATTTTTCTGTGAAAACCCAAAGCTTTGCAAATTAGTCGTCTTGCCAGGCATCACAAACTCATTAAACTAAGATGTGTGTTTAGCCAGGCCACCAGTGGGAGGTACTGAGTGGAGGAACAGAGGAATTACTAGACGATAAAAGGCCAAGGTCCATCCAGTTCGCCTTCGACCATCCTGGTAGTCGCATGATGCAACGATAATGGAGTTGTTGACTATTCACAGCAATCAATCTCCATCAATTAGTCTACAACAGACCCAGACATGACGCAAGGAAAGCCCTGTGATGGAGAGCTTTGGGAACCATCGGTCCAAAGTTACCTCTTCCTCCCAAACATTCTACACTTCCTACATGTCATGTCTCTAATTACTCATATTACTGTATCCCAAAATGTATTTCCTGAAAGAAATCTATCTAATTTGCATTTGAATGAATCAATACTAACTGCTTCCACTATTTCCTGGAGAGCCTGTTCCATAGATTGACCACTCACTCACTGAAATATTGTTTCTGCAGATTAGTTTTGTATTTCCCCCTCTTCAAGCGCAGGCCATGTCCTCTGGTTTTACTGTTCTGGACAAGGTGAAATAGCTGGTCATGGTCGACATTATCTCGTCCCTTTAGAATCCTAAAAAGAGTAATCATATCACTTCACGTCCTCTTTTCCAGGGAGAACACGCCCAATTTACATAATTGCTCCTCATAATCCAATCCCTCCATCCTCTCAATCATCCTAGTTGCTCTCTTCAGTATCCTTTCCTTCATTACAACAGTGACTACATTTGAAAAGTACTTAATTGGCTGTAAAACGTTTTGAGACGCCCTGAGGTTATGAAAAATGCTATATAAATGCAAGTGCGATTGCACCAATGATTTATAAAGTGGCAGGATTACCTCACTGTTTCAGCTCAATGCTGATCTTTTAATACATCCCAGCGTCTGATTTGCCGGCTGCTTTGTTACCAGGAGGGAGTGATATCAGAGGATTTGTCATCCTCAGGCACTCTGGCACACCTATAAACCAGCTAATAGTTTAGTATAATATCTGGGAACAGCTCATCCTCCCACAGCTTTGAGTGAGGGAATGATTAGAGGTGTGGGGAAATGTAATGAAGGGAAAAGTCTTGCCATCTGTTAAACAATTCTTCTCACCTCTGCCCTCCAAACTTCCTTTCCATCTCAACCCCACAGCTTCTCGAGAATACCTTCATTCCTCATACGCAGCCCTACACTGTGCTCCTCCTCCCTGCACCATCTGTGATCCTCCTCCCTGCACCATCTGTGCTCCTCCTCCCTGCACCATCTGTGATCCTCCTCCCTGCACCATCTGTGCTCCTCCTCCCTGCACCATCTGTGATCCTCCTCCCTGCACCATCTGTGCTCCTCCTCCCTGCACCATCTGTGATCCTCCTCCCTGCACCATCTGTGATCCTCCTCCCTGCACCATCTGTGATCCTCCTCCCTGCACCATCTGTGATCCTCCTCCCTGCACCATCTGTGATCCTCCTCCTTGCACCATCTGTGATCCTCCTCCCTGCACCATCTGTGCTCCTCCTCCCTGCACCATCTCTGTGCTCCTCCTCCCTGCACCATCTGTGATCCTCCTCCCTGCACCATCTGTGATCCTCCTCCCTGCACCATCTGTGCTCCTCCTCCCTGCACCATCTCTGCTCCTCCTCCCTGCACCATCTGTGATCCTCCTCCCTGCACCATCTGTGATCCTCCTCCCTGCACCATCTCTGCTCCTCCTCCCTGCACCATCTCTGTGATCCTCCTCCCTGCACCATCTCTGTGATCCTCCTCCCTGCACCATCTCTGTGCTCCTCCTCCCTGCACCATCTGTGATCCTCCTCCCTGCACCATCTGTGATCCTCCTCCCTGCACCATCTCTGCTCCTCCTCCCTGCACCATCTCTGCTCCTCCTCCCTGCACCATCTGTGCTCCTCCTCCCTGCACCATCTCTGTGCACCTCCTCCCTGCACCATCTGTGATCCTCCTCCCTGCACCATCTCTGCTCCTCCTCCCTGCACCATCTCTGCTCCTCCTCCCTGCACCATCTGTGATCCTCCTCCCTGCACCATCTGTGCTCCTCCTCCCTGCACCATCTCTGTGCTCCTCCTCCCTGCACCATCTGTGCTCCTCCTCCCTGCACCATCTCTGCTCCTCCTCCCTGCACCATCTCTGCTCCTCCGCCCTGCACCATCTGTGCTCCTCCTCCCTGCACCATCTCTGCTCCTCCTCCCTGCACCATCTCTGCTCCTCCTCCCTGCACCATCTGTGCTCCTCCTCCCTGCACCATCTCTGCTCCTCCTCCCTGCACCATCTCTGCTCCTCCTCCCTGCACCATCTGTGCTCCTCCTCCTTTCACCATCTGTGCTCCTCCTCCCTGCACCATCTGTGCTCCTCCTCCTTTCACCATCTGTGATCCTCCTCCCTGCACCATCTGTGCTCCTCCTCCCTGCACCATCTCTGCTCCTCCTCCCTGCACCATCTCTGCTCCTCCTCCCTGCACCATCTCTGTGCTCCTCCTCCCTGCACCATCTGTGATCCTCCTCCCTGCACCATCTGTGCTCCTCCTCCCTGCACCATCTCTGTGCTCCTCCTCCCTGCACCATCTCTGCTCCTCCTCCCTGCACCATCTCTGTGCTCCTCCTCCCTGCACCATCTGTGATCCTCCTCCCTGCACCATCTGTGCTCCTCCTCCCTGCACCATCTCTGTGCTCCTCCTCCCTGCACCATCTCTGCTCCTCCTCCCTGCACCATCTCTGTGCTCCTCCTCCCTGCACCATCTGTGATCCTCCTCCCTGCACCATCTGTGATCCTCCTCCCTGCACCATCTCTGCTCCTCCTCCCTGCACCATCTGTGCTCCTCCTCCCTGCACCATCTGTGATCCTCCTCCCTGCACCATCTCTGCTCCTCCTCCCTGCACCATCTGTGCTCCTCCTCCCTGCACCATCTGTGCTCCTCCTCCCTGCACCATCTCTGCTCCTCCTCCCTGCACCATCTCTGTGATCCTCCTCCCTGCACCATCTCTGCTCCTCCTCCCTGCGCCATCTCTGTGCTCCTCCTCCCTGCACCATCTCTGCTCCTCCTCCCTGCACCATCTGTGATCCTCCTCCCTGCACCATCTTTGTGCTCCTCCTCCCTGCACCATCTCTGTGCTCCTCCTCCCTGCACCATCTCTGTGCTCCTCCTCCCTGCACCATCTCTGCTCCTCCTCCCTGCACCATCTGTGCTCCTCCTCCCTGCACCATCTGTGATCCTCCTCCCTGCACCATCTGTGCTCCTCCTCCCTGCACCATCTGTGATCCTCCTCCCTGCACCATCTGTGATCCTCCTCCCTGCACCATCGCTGCTCCTCCTCCCTGCACCATCTGTGATCCTCCTCCCTGCACCATCTGTGATCCTCCTCCCTGCACCATCTGTGATCCTCCTCCCTGCACCATCTCTGCTCCTCCTCCCTGCACCATCTCTGCTCCTCCTCCCTGCACCATCTGTGCTCCTCCTCCCTGCACCATCTCTGCTCCTCCTCCCTGCACCATCTGTGATCCTCCTCCCTGCACCATCTGTGCTCCTCCTCCCTGCACCATCTGTGCTCCTCCTCCCTGCACCATCTCTGCTCCTCCTCCCTGCACCATCTCTGTGATCCTCCTCCCTGCACCATCTGTGCTCCTCCTCCCTGCACCATCTGTGATCCTCCTCCCTGCACCATCTCTGCTCCTCCTCCCTGCACCATCTGTGCTCCTCCTCCCTGCACCATCTCTGCTCCTCCTCCCTGCACCATCTGTGATCCTCCTCCCTGCACCATCTGTGCTCCTCCTCCCTGCACCATCTGTGCTCCTCCTCCCTGCACCATCTCTGCTCCTCCTCCCTGCACCATCTTTGTGCTCCTCCTCCCTGCACCATCTGTGCTCCTCCTCCCTGCACCATCTGTGCTCCTCCTCCCTGCACCATCTGTGCTCCTCCTCCTTGCACCATCTGTGATCCTCCTCCCTGCACCATCTCTGTGATCCTCCTCCCTGTACCATCTCTGCTCCTCCTCCCTGCACCATCTCTGTGCTCCTCCTCCCTGCACCATCTGTGCTCCTCCTCCCTGCACCATCTGTGCTCCTCCTCCTTGCACCATCTGTGCTCCTCCTCCTTGCACCATCTGTGATCCTCCTCCCTGCACCATCTGTGATCCTCCTCCCTGCACCATCTCTGTGCTCCTCCTCCCTGCACCATCTGTGATCCTCCTCCCTGCACCATCTGTGCTCCTCCTCCCTGCACCATCTGTGCTCCTCCTCCTTTCACCATCTCTGTGCTCCTCCTCCTTTTACCATCTGTGCTCCTCCTCCCTGCACCATCTCTGTGCTCCTCCTCCCTGCACCATCTCTGTGCTCCTTCTCCCTGCACCATCTCGGTGCTCCTTCCTCCTCCCTGCACCATCTCGGTGCTCCTCCTCCTTGCACCATCTCGGTGCTCCTCCTCCCTGCACCATCTCTGTGCTCCTCCTCCCTGCACCATCTGTGCTCCTCCTCCCTGCACCATCTCGGTGCTCCTCCTCCCTGCACCATCTCTGTGATCCTCCTCCCTGCACCATCTGGGATCCTCCTCCCTGCACCATCTGTGATCCTCCTCCCTGCACCATCTCTGTGCTCCTCCTCCCTGCACCATCTGTGCTCCTCCTCCCTGCACCATCTCTGTGCTCCTCCTCCCTGCACCATCTGTGCTCCTCCTCCCTGCACCATCTCTGCTCCTCCTCCTTGCACCATCTCTGTGCTCCTCCTCCCTGCACCATCTGTGATCCTCCTCCCTGCACCATCTGTGATCCTCCTCCCTGCACCATCTGTGCTCCTCCTCCCTGCACCATCTCTGTGCTCCTCCTCCCTGCACCATCTGTGCTCCTCCTCCCTGCACCATCTGTGCTCCTCCTCCCTGCACCATCTCTGTGCTCCTCCTCCCTGCACCATCTCTGTGCTCCTCCTCCTTGCACCATCTGTGCTCCTCCTCCCTGCACCATCTCTGCTCCTCCTCCCTGCACCATCTGTGATCCTCCTCCCTGCACCATCTGTGCTCCTCCTCCCTGCACCATCTCTGTTGAAATCAGGACTGACTGCACCAGCTCCAACTCTTAACTCATTCTTTCCTAGAGACTCAAAACTGTGGGATGCCTTATCTCCCGCAGTCTTCCCTTTCTCCTACAATCCGGAGTCTTTTAAAACCCATCTTAGTATCACCTACGTATTATTTCTTGACGTATCTCGTCTCCTCTCCCACTCTTTTTCCACCTTGATTCTGCAATGGGCCCCATGAGCCTTTCCCCTTCATCTAGGTTGTTCAACAACAAAGGAAAAGCTGAAGGAAAATCTAACTAGAAAATAAGGTTAAAAAAAAAAAGCAAAATACTGCAGATGCTGGAAATCTGAAATAAAAACAGAAAATGCTGGAAATACTCAGCAGGTCAGGCAGTATCTGTGGAGAGAGAAACAGAGTTAGCGTTTCAGGTCAATGACCCTTCGTCAGAACTGGAAAAAGCTGGAGATCGAACCAGCCATCTTTTGTTTCTTAACTTGTCCCATTACCATCTCCTTTTGCCTTGCACCATCTCTTAATCTCTCCTGCCTTCCATCCTATCACAGACCTTCCCTTTTGTTCTTTCCGCCCCTGCACTTGCTTAAAAATCTGTTCCATCTCCAACTTTTTCCAGTTCTGACGAAGGGTCATCGACCTGAAACGTTAACTCTGTTTCTCTCTCCACAGATGCTGCCTGACCTGCTGAGTATTTCCAGCATTTTCTGTTTTTATTTTAGAAAATAAGGTGGTTGTGAGCGCTGGGACCAATTTAGCCTAAACCTACAAACTGATTGGAATTTACATTGTGAAGACTTCACCTGTTTAAAATTGAGACATAAATTGAACAAACATTAGAGATTCCTTTTTGACTGCTGTTTTCTTAAAACTCTGGAGCCCAATTTTAATTACTTGTGAGAAATGACACGCTGTATAGGCTGCAGGAGCGGTGAAGATCGAGGGATGTCCACTACGTTTTCTCTGCACGGACTCAAGTGACAACGTCACACTGGGAAACACAGTCCACTACTGCCAGAGCCAGCACTGAATGCACATCACAAGGAATATGCAGCAGAGGTCAGGGTCAGACCACTAACTCAGTTCTAAATTTCTGTGGCAACACTGCTCAGCTTTTTTTCCAATCCCAATTGAGTCTCTGATTTGATTAACAGCTGTAAGCTCACACATACATACTGCAACCTTTGGTCAATTCAACAGTTCATGTGATAATTGTATTTTTTTCTAATAACAATACTGATAATAGGTCCACAAGAAACTGGACATTATTTATGTTGGATTTAGAAAACATGTTAAAATATTAGTGAAAGTTTAGTAATGTATCACCATCTAATCTATTTTCGCTTCTGTATTATCTTACATCAATAAACTTGTTTTACAGATTTTAGCCGATATTATATGGTCTATAAGTGTGTTTTCTGCAAGTTCAAAGAGATCAGTAGATTTTTGACCGTTGTTGACTATGAACATGTGAAACACCTAGCCCCAGGAGTACATGGTGACATCAGTACTATAACCCAAACGTAAAAGGATCCATTGTTTACTTTATAGCTCAGTATCCCAGATATTATGTGCGTGAGATCCTGTTTCAGTTCAAAAAGAACATGGGCTTGCCTAAGGAAGTTGGCTATTGTGGAGAACATGAATAAAGAGCATTGAGAAGTAGCCTGAATCTTAAAAAGTGCCACAGCACAAAGCTGCCCCAAATAGCATTAAAAAGTGACAATCTCAATCAGAAAGGCCACAAATATGGTTGGTTTGGCAAATGGAAATGTCATATTAGTGCATTAGGGAGTGCTAGGGTGTAGAGCAGAGGGAATCTTATTCTGACAGGGTGATGGAAGCAGATTCAATAGAAACTATTAAAAGGGAATTGGATAGATACTTGCAAAGGAAAAAAATTGCAGGGCTATGGGAAAAGAGCAGGAGATTGGATAGCTCTTTCAAACAGAGCCACTCGGCACAGGCACGATGGGCCGAATGGCCTCCTTCTATACTGTATGATTCTATGAACCTAAATGTACTATACTGTGAGTGCTTGATGCTGTTGAATGCTTGAGTGTTCCATTCTATAGTGTTAATGCCCATCCCTGTGCAAAGGTTCACCAAAACGTTTCTTTAAAGATTGCCCTAATTCGGGTATATTTTCTTTGTTCACTAATGTTGGCAAAAGTTAGTATGCAATGGAGAAACTTTCCCAAGCTCTGACTCTCAGCAAATCCCCAGCAGTTCTGGCTGAGATCAGAAACTGACCACGGGTAAAACAGGCAATCCAACAAGTTCTCCCATTCCGTAGTGTAACACAACAGTGCACTATCCCACCGTGATGCCCCATCTCTCCATCGTTTATTGTGTTGCTTTGCAAGGTGAGAAGTCACAATTTTCAACATGTTATCAATTCACCTTGGAGACATGCTGAGTTACTCAATAAAACAGTTCAATTTAAGTAAATGTTGGATTTTCTTTTGTATTCATTCTTGAGATGTGGGCATCGTTGGCAAGGCCGTTATTTATTGCTGGTTGCATATAGAGGCACTGCAAGTACTGGCCAGAATAGAGATGATTGGGTAATTCCCCCATTAATCACGCTTGGAAGCCGCACTGCTCTAAGTAACTTTACACACATAATTTGTTTTATGCAACTATCCTCCACTCACTACATTTTGCTAGAGAAATAATCCTGCTTTTATTGGGAGATTTTGCTGCAGTTTCATTCATGAGTTCTGTTGTCTGTAGTTTGTGGAGAGACTCTGTTTGCTGAGTAAATAGACTTTGTTTAATGTAAGTCTGCCAAAAGTCCCAACCCACCTCCAACTCATTATTGACACCATGGTGTCAGCCACTCACTTTGTTTATTGCCCGTCCCTAGTTACAACTGAGTGGTTTGCTAGGCCTCTTCAGAGGGCAGTTAAGAGTCAACCAGTGTGGAACTGGAGTCACATATAGGTCAGACCAGGTAAGGACGGCAGGTTTCCTTCCTTAAAGGAAACTGCAACAAACCAACATATGGTCACTTTTACTCATACCAGCTTTTTATTTTTATTAAATTGAATTCAAATTCTCTATTTGGAATCTGAACTCACATTCTCTGGATTACTAGTCCAGTAACATAACCACTGGGCTACTGTACCCCTCAAAGATAAGGGCGACAGTTAGACCCCTTGCTGCTGCACAAAATGGTGGCCGACTCCAAACGTGGTTCTTCCGGAAACTAAACCTCCCTCAAGAAATCACCCTGTACAATGACATAGCCCTTTAATTCTGAACTTCTCCACCCAGACACTGCAACATTCAAAGCAAAGTGGTATTTGTTTCGTTGGCTAACCCAGGTGGCGAGCCAAAGCCCAGATGTAGGACACCAATGATCAGGGTTAATGGAATAAAAGAAGTTGCGATTTTCAAATAGTTTTAAAGCTATTTCTACCTCTTTGGACCAATAGTGGATGTTAACTAAGCTGAGGCCATCGGAATTTGATCCACTCGCAGCTGTTAGCAGGTGTCATTGAAGGAGGTTCTCTTCTGCCCTCCCATGGGAAAATATTAACGTGCTTCCCAGCGATTAAATGCTTTAACCAGTTGCTTTGCTTAGCTCCACTCATCTCTTGTTGCTGTGTTAATGCCAGTGGAGCTGCAATTTGAGGAATATTTAACGGCTCCTTGGGGGCTCTATTGGTTGCCCTGCATCAGGAGACGAGATACTGTCCCAGATTTATTAAAATTCAGTAGTCAGCTAACTTTATGCCAAACACATATTTTAATTGTTCAATTTAAGCGCATGCAAGCACAGACATTACAACTGTATTCCCTTTTCCCTGATAGTCAATTAAATAATTATACCATACAATACACATTGTCTATCATAGCAGCGAGATATTACAAAAGGCCTGGAGGGAGCATATGTGTGGCTGCTCGGCTGCATTCGTAGTAATCGAAAATTCGCAGCTAATATTATTTCCAGTGAACGCCTGCAAATGAAAAAATCTGGAGTGGAATCATCCAACAGCTTTACAAAGTGAAAGGATTCGCAAATTTCATGTCTCCCCTGAAGATTTACTTCTGGCTTATTGGAGAAACCCTGGCTGGACTGAGTTTAAAATCCAGGGCTCCAGGGCCCAACAAGATGGCTGCGGTCAACCTCATAGCCAAGGCCTGCAAAGTTCCGGTTTAGACTGACAAAGAAGGAATGTTCCAGAAATTAGAAGGCAGACAGGCCTTCTGCATTTATGTATGAGAAGCAAACAGTGGCATTCAAGCCTCTGATTAAAACCCATCAAGGCCATTTGCACAGATAATCAACGGGTAATAGCTGCATTCAGACCTTCGTTAGCTGACTTCAACACTGTTTGGAAACGATCAACGGGGCATTAAAACTGGAATGGCCCCATCACAAGACCAGTTACACAAAGGAAAACACTTATGGGACGTTTAAAAACCGATTAACCGGCCATCCAGGTCGATGGGCCCAGAACGGTTTCCTTTGTATAGACTTCAACACGCCGTCAGACAAAGAAACAAGCTGATCTGGCGAGTGATAAGGGCTCCCAGAAAGGGGTATAAGAAGTCCCTCGGGAAGCCATCTCTCTCTCTCTCTCGCCTGGACTCCGGTGCCCTGCCTTACCATCAAGAAGATAGATGACGAAGAGCCTGTCCCAGGAAGCAGGATACCAGCAGTTACATTTGAATCACTGGGGTATCTCTGCTCCGGGCAGTGAAAACCCAAAAGACATCGGCAGGCAACGGGGCACGGAGCAGGCGTCCTAACATGCGAGACTGGTGAGCATAAACTTTCTGGCCCATCACAAGACAGCTTAGATCGGTGTAAAGGGTGGGAGTTAAGGGGATTGCTAAAATTGTCATTTTAGTCATTTTCCTTCGATGTGTCCGTTTCTCCTCCCCCGCTAAGTGTAATTGTGTTACATACACAGTGATTTTTCTCTGTATAGTGTTTATTTTTCTCTATTTTTAATAAACATTGGTTTTCTTTGCACCAAACCACTGGTCTCGTTTTGTCTATATCGCTGCTCGTAATAAGTCTGGTGGTCAGAACCAGAGGGGAAGCGATTCGAACCGCACGGGGCTGGAGCAACTCAGATACGCCTGACTGGCCAGACACAAGCCCCAAACCAAAACCCCCTACACAAAGCAAAAGGGAAACTGAAGCAAAAGTGATTCTTTCCAAGAATATTTCCAAGCTGTTTTTTTAAAAACAAATTAGTAAATACATTCTTCCTCCTTGATATCAACTCACTTCAGGAAAGATTATTGAAAGCACTTAGAGGGGAGCTTCTGATTGCCCTCTTTGATTGGTTGGTTGATTATAAAACATTGCATTTGCATTTCTTTAAAGAAGAGTGTATGGGGGAAAAATTCAGTTGGTAGCGCCACCCGTTAGCGCCTTAAGAGGGCGCTAGGTGGGGCGCAAAGCAACTAGCGCCCAGGCGCGGCGATATCTGTGCCTCTCGCGAACTTGACCGGACATTTTGTGGCGGCGCTAAACAATACCGCCACAATCTCCTGCGTCGGCAGATCGTGACGTCAGTCGAGTGCGCAACGCCCCGTTAGCGCCCCGACCGGATATTGAGTGGCGCCCCCTGCCTTACCGCCTGGCGCTAGCAACGACAGGTTGAGGGGAGCGTTCTGCTGTCAGAAAGGGACTCGGGGAGCGCCATTTAAAGGCGACCACTTCCTGCCTTTTTTTGTCGGTGACATTTTTGCAACACACATTCTGAGAGAGAGAGAGAGAGAGAGAGAGAGAGAGACTTCTGGAGAGATTCAACGCTGTGTGAAGGAGTTTTGGGTACTGAGCAGCACTTTGCAGGTTGGTTTTGATTTGCCCTTCCTTGTATCGATTTAGAAGAGACTACGGGGTCTGCACTCTGAGCTCTTTCCCTGGTTCTCTCCATTGTTCTTTCCAGCAGATTTGATGTACAGGTCTCTCCAGGCCAAGATTCAGGCTGAGATTCAAGGCTGCAATGAGCAGGAAGTGGATGCAGAGCAAGATCATCCCTCCCCTTTAAGATAAAAACAGAAAATGCAGGAGAAACTCAGCAGGTCAAGCAGCATCTGTGAAGAGAGAAACAGATTTAATGTTTCAGGTCGATGACCATTCATCAGAACTCCCCTTTAAGAACTGGATGGTGCCAGTGTGTCTGTGTTCCATTGCTGACTGACATCACATGAGCTTCGCCAGCGCTGTGAGGTAGCGCCTCGCTCCTCTGCCTTAGCGCCTTAAGAGAGGTGTGTAGCGCCTGATTTAGTGCTCCAATCACCTCCAGGGGCGATAAAAGCCAAGTTTGCTGTCGGAGGCGATAATTAGCGCCAGGCGCTTGATGCGCTATCAATTACTCATAAAAGACTGAGAGTTAGAAGAGTAACTAAAGGCTTTTATTAACAACAGAATGGAGGTCTGCCTCGAGTGGTCGACCGGTCCAGGATACGAAGGGCTGGGGAGCAGTCACCTTTATACTAGGACCTGTGGGAGGAGTCAGCCGAGGCATGTCCAGGCATGTACACAGTGGAATACAAACAGGAATACAAACAGTGGTTTACCACAGCGCTAAACTTTGCACACCGCCAATAATAGCGCCCCAAACGGGGCAATACTGAATTTCTCCCCCTATGAGTTTAGATAGCGAATGCCAACAAACTATTCAATCATAGATCAGCTCAATCCTGTCCTCACCCACAGCCACACACTGCACTTTCCATCAGAATTCACTGGATAGTGATCAGAAAAATAAACCTTGGCCGATAGCCTCCAACCCCCAGCCCAGAGAGGAGATCTTACACAGTTCCATAGCTAAGAGTTTACTGGCAGTGATGCTCGAGCAAATAGTCCATCACTAGAACAGCAAGCATGTAGCTTCAGCTGAACTGCATTGATTGATACGTATCTGCCCCCTTGAAACTTCTGGGCACTGTCTCAATGATCCCAGCAAGCAGCACTGCCTTTCTGACCGAGGTCAAATAAACAGTGTACTTCTAACATTCTCACGGAGTTTAGCAGAAAAGTCAAACCTTTAACCGTTACCAAATAAAGTCAGATTGCATGAAAGAGAGCCCAAAGAGGACTTTGCAGGAACACAATTTGCACCTTTTTTTTTAATATTCGTTCATGGGATGTGGGCGTCGCTGGCAAGGCCAGCATTTATTGCCCATCCCTAGTTGCCCTTGAGAAGGTGGTGGTGAGCCGCCTTCTTGAACCACTGCAGTCTGTGTGGTGAAGGTACTCCCACAGTGCTGTTAGGGAGAGAGTTCCAGGATTTTGACCCAACGATGATGAAGGAACGGCGATATATTTCCACGTCAGGATGGTGTGTGACTTGGAGGGGAACTTGGAAGTGGTGGTGTTCCCATGTGCCGTCTGCCCTTGTCCTTCTAGGTGGAAGAGGTTGCGGGTTTGAGAGGTGCTGTCGAAGAAGCCTTGGCGAGTTGCTGCAGTGCATCTTGTAGATGGTATACACTGCAGTCACGGTACGCCGGTGGTGAAGGGAGTGAAAGTTTAAGGTGGTGGATGGGGTGCCAATCAAGCGGGCTGCTTTGTCCTGGATGGTGTTGAGCTTCTTGAGTGTTGTTGGAGCTGCACTCATCCAGGCAAGTGGAGAGTATTCCATCATACTCCTTACTTGTGCCTTGTAGATGGTGGAAAGGCTTTGGGGAGTCAGGAGGTGAGACACTCACCGCAGAAAACCCAGCCTCTGACCTGCTCTTGTCACAGTATTTATGTGGCTGGTCCAGTTACGTTTCTGATCAATGGTAACCCCCAGGGTATTGATGGTGGAGGATTTGGCGATGGTAATGCTGTTGAATGTCAAGGGGCAGTGGTTAGATGCTCGCTTGTTGGAGATAGTCATTGCCTGGCACTTGTGTGAGACAGAACATGAGAATAGAATGAGAGTTAACATAAAAGGGAACCCAAAAATCTACCGGCATGTAAATAATAAGCAGGTATTAAGAGACGGGGTGGGGCCTATTAGGGACAAAGAAGGTGATATATGCTTAGAGGCTCAGGGCAAGGCTAGAATACTCAATGAGTACTTTGTATCGGTGTTTACTAAGGAAGAGGATGCTGACAAAATATCGGTAGAAGCAAAGATGGTAGAGGTAATGGATGGGGTGAAAACTGATAGGCAGGATGTACTGGAAAGGTTGGATATGCTTAGAGTGGACAAGTTGCCTGGTCTGGATGGCTTGCATCCCAGGTTGCCAAGGGAAGTGGGGGTGGAGATAGCGAAAGGACTTGCCATAATCTTCCAATCTTCCCTAGATACGGGGGAGATGCCAGAGTATTGGAAAGTGGCAAATGTGACACCATTGTTCAAGAAAGGGTGTAAGGACAATCCTAAACTCTACAGGCCGGTCAGTTTAACATCAGTGGTGGGTAAGGTTTTAGAAACAATAAACAGGGAAAAAATTAACAGGCACTTGGAGAGGTTTAAATTAAGTAAGGAGAGCCAGCACGGATTTGTAAAAGGCAGATCGTGTTTGACTAATCTAATTGAATTTTTTGATGAAGTAACAGAGAAGGTTGATGAAGGGAATGCAGTGGATGTTGTCTACATGGATTTTAAGAAAGCATTTGACAAAGTACCACATAAAAGGCTGGTTAACAAAATTGAGACTCATGGAATAGGAGAGTCAGTGTCAGATTGGATAAGAAATTGGTTTAAGGACAGAAAACAGTGAGTCGTGGTAATTGGATGTTTTTCAGGCTGGAGGAAATTTCAAAATTTGCTGATGATACCAAGCTTGGAGATGTGGCAAACAGTGAGAAGGATACTGTTGTGTCTCCTTGTGTTCTTTTACTATAAATAATAGACACTTTTAGCTCATTTTAGTTACTGCTTTTACCAGCTGTATTTCTGCTTTGTTTCTGTGCTGCCGCATGGTGCGGAGTGATACAAGATGTCCGACGCTGCACTGTGCACTGCCCGTGCACAGTGTGCCACATAGCAATATAACTACACCATACCAAAGTAGTTCCATACCAAAGTAGTTCCATTTAACGATGTGGTACTATAACAATGCAACATCCCTCTTTCTCAAAAAACTAAAACATGAAATTTAACAATTTAAATTAACAAATATTATATCTAAACTATTATTATCAACTACAAAGAATCGTGAGGTTTTTTTTTTTTTCGCGATATCGCTCAGGTGGTTGGATGTTGTCCCTCCATCTTGTGGATTTGGTGGTGACCATTCCTCTCTGCGGTGTTTTGGTGTGTTCCGCTCTCGTCGTTGTTGTTGCTATCGCCTTTGGAGTTGTAGTGTGCATGTTCGTGGTTGTTTGATTTGTAGCGCTTGTTTCTGGTATTGTACTGCTTGTGGTAGCTGGTGTTGTCAATGTTGCTGATGTTGTCTGCTGCTTATCCAGTTCAGGTGAAGGTCTGATGTGGAGTCTGTTTCGTCTGTATTGGTTACCAGGTTCAGTCTCTACGAAGTAGGATCTTGGAGTATCAGCTTTTCCAATAACCTTGGCTGGATTCCAGGTTTTCAACACCGGGTCTTGCACATGCACTGATTGTCCATTCAGCAATTCTGGTAGCGTCTTTGCATGTTTATCGTAATGTTTGCTTCCTACGATTTGTGCTTCTGCCAGCTTTTGTCTGAAGTCCTCCTGGTCCTGGGGAGGATGTATTTTTGCTGGTAGTGTCGTCTTAAACTTCCTCCCATTCAGCAATTCCGCAGGTGATTTCATGTCTGCTTTCAGTGGTGTTGATGAGTGATAGGAGGGCAAGGTCTTGGTCTTCCCCCATCTCACTACTTTTGATGAGAGTTCTCTTGACAGTCTGGATCTGTCTTTCGATGAACCCGTGTCCCCTTGGGAAACGTGGGGATGAGGTTACTATTTTGAACCCATACTTTTCTGCCAGAGCTCTGAATTCACTCGATGTGAACTGGGTTCCATTGTCACAGATTACCTTTTCCGGGATTCCTTGTTCAGCAAACAAGCTCTTTGCAATCCTGGTGGTAGTTGTGGCTCTCTCATCCTTCTCACAAAAGGAAACTTGGAATAGTAATCTGCCACTATGAGATACCATTCTTGATTGCACATGAAGATATCTGCCCCAACAGTGTGCCATGGTCTTGACGGTATTTCACTAGGTATCATCTCCTCTTTCTGTTGTGTATTTCTGTATTTCTGGCATATACCACATGCAGAGACCATCTGTTCGATATTTTTGTACATGCCTATCCAGTATACAGCTGATCTGGCTCTCAGCTTGCATTTCTCCATTCCCATGTGGCCTTCATGTATGAGATGGAGAAGTTGTGTCTGCATTGTCTTTGGCACGATGATCCTCGATCCAGCAAGGAGAATACCGTCTTCTACTGCAATATCGTCTTTAATCGTCCAGTATTGACAAATTGTCACCTGTGTCTGCTGGATTCTCTCTGGCCACCCCTGTATTACTTGTTGTGTGAGTAGTTGCAACTCCTCATCTTTGCTAGTCTCATCTCTGATTTGACTGAGCTTTGTAGGGGTAACATTCACTAGGTGGTGGATTTTTACTGTTAGGCCCTCCACCTCGTGTTTCTCATATGGTGACAATCGAGACAACGCATCTGCTAGCACCATTTCCTTTCCTGGCTTATATTTAAGCGTGAAGTCATAGCTTTGGATCCTTAGAAGTAGTCTTTGCAGTCTTGCAGGCGCTTTGCACAGATTCTTCTTATAGATCTGTTCTAGTGGACGATGGTCACTCTCTATTGTAAATCGCCTGCCATATAGGCATGTATGGAATTTCTCGCATCCGTACACTACTGCTAATAGTTCTCTCTCTATGTTGGTGTATCTCGTCTCGGCTGACGTCAAGGCCTTTGATGTGAAAGCTATCGGCTTTCCTTCCTGCACCAGAGCTGCCCCTAGTCCTCTGGTAGAAGCGTCTACTTGCAGAGTAACTGGTTTTCTTCTGTCATAATATGACAGGCTTGTTTCTTTGCACAACAGTTCTTTAAGTTGTTTGAAATTCCTTTCGTGTGATTCAGACCACTGGTATTCGGCGTCTTCTTTCAATAGCTCTCTGAGATTTGTTGTATGTTCCGACATGTGTGGGATGAAAGAACTCATGTATTGGACCAAGCCGAGGTAACTCCTCAGCTCTTTCTTGTCTTTTGGTGGTTTCATTTCAGCAATCGCCGCAATCTTCTCTGGATTTGGCTCGACTCCCTCTGGTGTATAAATCATACCGAAGAATTGGCATTCCTTGACTTTAACTATGCACTTATCTGTATTTAACTTGATGCCAGCCTTCCTGGTACTCTCCATGGCCTCATGTAGGTGCATGTCATGGTCTCTTTCATCTGCTCCATAGATCTGAATATCATCAGCTATTCCTACAGCTCCTTCACAGCCTCTGTATGTCTCGTCTATTTTCTGTTGAAAGATATCTTGACTGACCTTTAGCCCGAATGGTAGCCGCAGGAATTTGTAACGCCCAAATGGTGTGTTGAATGTTGTCAGTGTTGTTAATTCCTCATCCAACTTCACGTTCCAATATCCATTTCTGGCATCTAGTTTTGAGAAAACCTTGGCTCCTGCCAATGATGGCGTAATCTCCTCTAGCGTTGGGGTGGGATAGTGGTCCCTCTTTATTGCCTGGTTTAGATCTTTGGGGTCCAAACATATTCTGAGACGCCCGTTTGGCTTTTCTCGTACCACAATTGAGTTTACACAGTCTGTGGGTTCAGTGACCTTTACGATCACTCCCTTTTCTTCCATCTCCTTTAGCTCTCTTTCAAGCTTTGTCTTCAGCTCGATGGGTACTTTTTGTGGAGCATGGATAACGGGCTTTACCTCTGGATCGATGGTGATGTGGTATTGGAAATCTCCGAAACATCCCACTGTATCATCGAAACATTCCGGATACATGTCTATCAAGTCTTTTTTACTCTTGATTTGTGGGCGGTTCTCCAGTGGGGTGTTATTGTCTATCTTCAGCGGCGTTTCCATCAGCTCGTGATGCACTGAGATCAATCTCAACTTCTCGCAGCTGTTTAATCCCAGGATCGCTGGCCCCTCAGTGTTGGTGACATAGAACATGCAGTTGATGTTCTTTCTTTTATGTGTCCCTTTGATAAAGGTTATTGTGAGTTGTTTAATCTCACTCCCCCCCGTATGCTGTCAGCGTGACATTACTTGCCTTTAAACAACCATTTTTCGGGTAGCCATCTTCTCTCAGGTTTTCAGGAAAGATCTGCTGGTACAGTCTCAATGGGAGAATGTTGCTCTGAGCCCCTGTATCCAGCTTCAGCTTTAAGTTGATGGTTTTGGGCCGACCTTTGATCTTTTTTTTGATTTGGATGATGGTGTGCAATTCTCTCCTCGGAGTATTTTCCGCTCTGGACATCTCGTGAAGCTGTATCTTTATGGTTTCGATGTTTAGTGCATTGTCGTGATCAGCATCATCATCCTGCTCATCCATGGCATGGATATTGTGTTTCTTTCTCTGGTTCTGCTGTCCGCCTTTGTTTTTGATGTATGTTCCTTCTTTCTTCATTCTACACCTCTTTTCCCAGTGGTTTAGTTTGCCACATGCGTTGCAGCTTGTTCCATATGCTGGACATTTCCTCTTGTCTGTGTAATCGTGCAGTCTTCCACAATTTCTGCACATGTTTCCCCCGTTGTCATGTGTATGTCTTTGTGTGTTGTACTTTTCTCTCACTGCATCCACTCTGTTGTCCATCTCAGAAACCGTCCGCATTTCAGCCGTTTGAGAAATCAACGTTTTCATTTGCTGCTTCATGGCTTCATGAGCTCTCGCAGTATCTACAGCCTCTGTTATTCTGAGCTTTTCTTTTCCTATCAGGGCTTTTTGTACCTCTACATGCGCTGACCCCCATATTAGCTGGTCCACAAGCTTTTCTTCCATTTCCGTAAATTTACACTTGCTGGCTTCATTTCTCAGCCTTGTTAGGAAATTGTCAGCTGTTTCACCGGGTTCCTGTCTTAGACTCTGGAATTTGTATCTGTGTATACGGTGATTGGATTTAGGCTCTAGATGGTTGCTGAATTTATCAAAACTTGTCGCAGGGTTTTCCTTTTCCTCTTCAGTCAAACTCCAGCTATTATACAAATCTAGACCTTTTTCTCCTGTCCACAACAGAATGTAACTAACCTTTTCCTCGTTGGTAGCGCCCTTCAGGAAGCTTTTGAATGTAAGCTCACATTTCTGTTTGAACTTGCGGAATGCTTCTACTATATCGTCGGCTTCCCAGTTCATGAGGGGTTGCATTTGCACAGTCGTCATTTTAGTTTCCCGTACAATTCGCTCTCAAATCACCGCAGACATCAGCACTCACAATCAGCTCATAAAATCACTTTTCGTCTTATTCGTAGTTTGTATAGCACAATTTTTTACTCACTTATACCACTGCCACCATGTTGTGTCTCCTTATGTTCTTTTACTATAAATAATAGACATTTTTAGCTCATTTTAGTTACTGCTTTTACTAGCTGTATTTGCTTTGTTTCTGTGCTGCCGCATGGTGCGGAGTGATACAAGATGTCCGACGCTGCACTGTGCACTGCCCGTGCACAGTGTGCTACATAGCAATATAACTACACCATACCAAAGTAGTTCCATACCAAAGTAGTTCCATTTAATGATGTGATACTATAACAATGTAACAGATACCAATTGACTGCAACAGGACATAGATAGGCTAGCAGAATGGGCAGACAAGTGGCAGATGGAATTTAATACAGAGAAGTGTGAGGTGAAGTATTTTGGCAGCAGGGATAGGGAGAGGTAATATAGACTTAATGGCACAGTTCTAAAGTGTGTGCAGGGACAGAGGGACCTGGGGGTTCATGTGCATAGATCTTTGAAGGTGGAAGGACATATTCAGAGAGTTGTTAGCAAAGCATATGGGATCTTGGGCTTCATAAATAGAGGTATTGAGTACAAAAGCAGGGAAGTTATGCTGAACCTTTATAAAGCTCTGGTTAGGCCACAACTAGAGTATTGCTTCCAGTTCTGGTCACCACACTTTAGGAAGGATGTGAAGGTCCTCGAGAGGGTGCAGAGGAGATTTACCAGGATGGTTCCAGGTATGAGGGATTTTAGCTACAAGGTTAGGTTGGAGAAGCTGGGGTTGGTCTCTTTGGAGCAAAGGAGGTTGAGGGGAGATTTGATAGAGTTGTACAAGATTATGACGGGTTTGGATAAGGTAGACAGAGAAAGGCTGTTCCCATTAGCCGATGGTACAAGGACGAGGAGACACGTATATAAGGTTTTGGGCAAGAGATACAGGAGGGATGTGAGGGCGAATTCATAATAGAGTTAGAACTCCAGAACTAGCCGCGCCTCGAGCCAAGCTGTTCCAGTACAGCTATAACACTGGCATCTATCCGACAATGTGGAAAACTGCCCAGGTATGTCCTGTCCACAAAAAGCAGGACAAATCCAATCCAGCCTATTAACGCCCCAACATGTCTACGCTCAATCATCAGCAAAGTGATGGAAGGTGTCATCAACAGTGCCATCAAGCGGCACTTACTCAGCAATAACCTGCTCACTGATGCCCAGTTTGGGTTCTGCCAAGACCACTCGGCTCCAGACCTCATTACAGCCTTGGTCCAAACATGGGCAAAAGCCCAGAAGAAGGCTAGGTTTGTGTAACTGATGAGCACAGTCCTACGTTTACTAAGTATTTGCTTAGTACAAATAGATTGAGCCCAAATTGCAGAGAACTGAAATACAAGATTTAAAGCTTTAGGTTCAGTTCAATGACTGGAAAAAGCACTTCAACATGCCCACTCTGAAGAGGTATCACAGAATACAGAGTTCAATTCCCTTTGCAACATCCATTATATGGAGGACAGTAAGTGTTTTTTTAAACAGCTTTTTTCTGGCATGGGTGGAGGGTTCATGATGTAAAAGGGCTTTCACGACAACTGATTGCTTTCTTTAACAAAAGAAGCTTCAGTAGCTGCTGTTTATTCTTGGAACTCTTCATCACCCACCATTCACTATTTCTATTTATTTTTTAATTCCTCTGTTTTAATTCCCTTAGATACGGAGGGTGGGACAGAGACAGTGTTTGAATTGAGAGCGTTACAATGTGTGTGAATTGGGTAAGAGAGACAATGTTAAAGAGCCTGATAATGATGGCGAGTTATTTTGTAACATATTAGTGCGACAACTGAGAGTCATATAATGAGAGTGTAACAGAGCTAGTATTCTACCAGAGCCTGATAATGATAGTGAGCTATGTAATAGAGATAGTGTTGTAACTGAGTCCGATTAATGAGGGTGAGGTGCAGTCAGGACACTGATAATACTGAGAAGCTTATGACAGAGCCTTGGTGAGGCCACACCTGGAGTACTGTGCACAGTTTTGGTCTCCTTATCGAAGGAAGGATATACTTGCCTTGGAGGCGGTGCAACGAAGGTTCACTAGATTGATTCCTGGGATGAGAGGGCTGTCCTATGATGAGAGATTGTGTAGAATGGGCCTATATTCTGGAGTTTAGAAGAATGAGAGGTGAGCTCATTGAAACATTCAAGATTCTGAAGGGAATTGACAGGGTAGATGCCGAGAGGTTGTTTCCCCTGGCTGGAGTGTCTAGAACTAGTGGGCATAGTCTCAGGATAAGGGGTAGGCCATTTAAGACCGAGATGAGGAGGAATTTCTTCACTGGGAGGGTTGTGAATCTTTGGAATTCTCTGCCCCAGAGGGCTGTGAATGCTGAGTTTTTGAATATATTCAAGGCTGAGATAGATAGATTTTTGGACTCTTGGGGAATCAAGGGATATGGAGATCGGGCAGGAAAGTGGAGTTGAGGTCGATGATCTTATTGAATGGCGGAGCAGGCTCGAGGGGCCATATGGCCTACTCCTGCTCTTATTTCTTATGTTCTTATGACATGACTCAGGGTAAAATAGAGATTCTGCAACTGGGAAACTCCTATAAAATTACAGTACAGGAGAAGATGCTGAATCGAGACACCTTGGTGGAAGCCAGTTGATCACGATTAACCGATCCACCTGCCTAGCAGAAGTCCTAGTTGACTGTTGTGTTTACACGCCTACCCGAATCACTGAGCTCCCCAGCACACTGGTATTCCAGTCGGCTGACGTTTCATTCAGCCGTGAGACTCGACTGTCCCGCCGACACTCTAAAACCAAACGCAACGTTTCACCAAGAGAACAAGGCTTCAGCTATCAAAAAGATTTCCTGAACAGGCCGAGAAGGCAGGAGAGGAGAATCCCAGCTACTTCCTCGAGCTGCTCGGATTGAGGTTCAATTCTGCACCTGGTGAAAACAGCACTGGTCCTGGCGAAGTGGATGGGTCGGAATTGGCCAGTGCAGCTGGTCGGAACATAAGAATACATCGAAGGAAATCCGATCCCAGGAGGTCCTCTGTATAAAGTGGACATCCTGCTAATCACATCCTTGCTTAAATGGATGCTACTGCATAATAACCGAGTGTTCTGACGAGAGCGGGTGTACGACAGAAATTGAGGACTTACTTTACAACTGTTGATACATTCTCCGTCTAATTTCTGTCTTACGAAAAATTGGAATTTGACAGATGGTACAGTTAAAAACAAAATTCTACCAGTATGATATTTCTACCTTTTTGTTTATTTAAGTATAACCATTTTGAACACTGTCTAAAACCAGGTAACTCCTTGGGGAGGGGGTGGGGGTGTTGGGGAGATGAACGGGTATTGGTCGAGCCTGGGATGGAAGCAGCCCACAGTATTGCTGCGGGGAGGCAGGAGGGGAGCAGGAACGCTCCTTCTGGCTCCACGTTAAGATAAGTAAAAGTAAAAGAAAACATTCCTGCTTTTTGGTGGCCAGCTATGGTATTGTGGCGGAGCCACTGAATGACTCTGGGCAACTGTACACAATTCCCTTTAACGATGTTCTAACACCAGCCTAAGTCTGTACCATGGTGTTAGACATTACTTCATTTTGTATATAGTGTTTGTATGCACGGGGCGTGGCCCCTTTAAGAGCACGGGACAACGCGGGTAAACGCGATGACGTCATGTCGCAAACCACGTGACTGCCCAGGCAGTCCTCGTGGAAGCTCCATCTTGTACAGACCTGTTTTCGTGGTTCTCCTGTATCGATCTTAACAAACTGTTTAAACTCGTTTAGCATTAAAAGCCTGTTTGTTCGATCGCCTGAGTCGACCTCAGTTTTTAGTTAGGAATTCGTCAATTCCTACAGTATCTTTAAAGACCGCTGGTTGGGCCACTGTAGACCTGGAAAATACTCCACCCAGTTTTTGCTCAATTTGGCGTCGGAATCCTCAAACAGGCTTTAGACCTCTGATGAGCATATTCGAGAGGCCTGTGCCTGTTTTAGATGGTCGCCCCGGGCATTTGGAAGTCGTCAGCTGCCAGGGGGGTCGGGAGTGGAAGATCACGCCCAAAGCTCCCCCAACTCTGATTTTTCCACCCAGAAATCGGGCACCACAGGAACCAATTTCTGCTCCTCCCTTCATAGAAAGCGGAGGAAGAAATTTTACTTGGCTAATCAAAGTTCCCAAAAACTTTGTGCCAACATGTAACGTCAATTTACAATGTTGGCTTGCAAAGAATTTTAACTGTGCTTCACTCTAAACTCTCTGCCCTGTCACCGATGGAGAATGCACTGCACTTTTAGAAATGTGTGGTCACACTCGTGTTGTTCCTGGGCATGGTGAAAAGTTGCCATATCAATGCGTTGACCCTGTGCACCTTTATACAGGGCAGGCCACAAACACTGTTCTTTTAAATCTAGTCAAAGTACATAAGCAGATTAAAAAACAACTGCAGTTCAGATCTCTGTACCAGGCTTATTTTGATAAGTGTTGCAAATTTCATTGATTATAGGCTAGAAAGAAGATAAATTCAACTTAAACAATGTAATCTGATGGGTTCAGTTTGTACGTGACTGGCAGTTTCTCTTTAAAATTTGAATGATCAGATATTCTAAATCTATCAAGCCCAATAAATCTTTACCAGAATATATTTTAAATACCCGGGGATACAGAGAGCCCGGGGCCCGGGGATACAGAGAGCCCGGGGCCCGGGGATACAGAGAGCCCGGGGCCCGGGGATACAGAGAGCCCGGGGCCCGGGGATACAGAGAGCCCGGGGCCCGGGGATACAGAGAGCCCGGGGCCCGGGGATACAGAGAGCCCGGGGCCCGGGGATACAGAGAGCCCGGGGCCCGGGGATACAGAGAGCCCGGGGCCCGGGGATACAGAGAGCCCGGGGCCCGGGGCTAGAGAGAGCCCGGGGCCCGGGGATAGAGAGAGCCCGGGGCCCGGGGATAGAGAGAGCCCGGGGCCCGGGGATAGAGAGAGCCCGGGGCCCGGGGATAGAGAGAGCCCGGGGCCCGGGGATAGAGAGAGCCCGGGGCCCGGGGATAGAGAGAGCCCGGGGCCCGGGGATAGAGAGAGCCCGGGGCCCGGGGATAGAGAGAGCCCGGGGCCCGGGGATAGAGAGAGCCCGGGGCCCGGGGATACAGAGAGCCCGGGGCCCGGGGATACAGAGAGCCCGGGGCCCGGGGATACAGAGAGCCCGGGGCCCGGGGATAGAGAGAGCCCGGGGCCCGGGGATACAGAGAGCCCGGGGCCCGGGGATACAGAGAGCCCGGGGCCCGGGGATACAGAGAGCCCGGGGCCCGGGGATACAGAGAGCCCGGGGCCCGGGGATACAGAGAGCCCGGGGCCCGGGGATACAGAGAGCCCGGGGCCCGGGGATACAGAGAGCCCGGGGCCCGGGGATACAGAGAGCCCGGGGCCCGGGGATACAGAGAGCCCGGGGCCCGGGGATACAGAGAGCCCGGGGCTACAGAGAGCCCGGGGCCCGGGGCTACAGAGAGCCCGGGGCCCGGGGATACAGAGAGCCCGGGGCCCGGGGATACAGAGAGCCCGGGGCCCGGGGATACAGAGAGCCCGGGGCCCGGGGATACAGAGAGCCCGGGGCCCGGGGATACAGAGAGCCCGGGGCCCGGGGATACAGAGAGCCCGGGGCCCGGGGATACAGAGAGCCCGGGGCCCGGGGATACAGAGAGCCCGGGGCCCGGGGATACAGAGAGCCCGGGGCCCGGGGCCCGGGGATACAGAGAGCCCGGGGATACAGAGAGCCCGGGGCCCGGGGATACAGAGAGCCCGGGGCCCGGGGATACAGAGAGCCCGGGGCCCGGGGATACAGAGAGCCCGGGGCCCGGGGATACAGAGAGCCCGGGGCCCGGGGATACAGAGAGCCCGGGGCCCGGGGATAGAGAGAGCCCGGGGCCCGGGGATACAGAGAGCCCGGGCCCGGGGATACAGAGAGCCCGGGGCCCGGGGATACAGAGAGCCCGGGGCCCGGGGATACAGAGAGCCCGGGGCCCGGGGATACAGAGAGCCCGGGGCCCGGGGATACAGAGAGCCCGGGGCCCGGGGATACAGAGAGCCCGGGGCCCGGGGATACAGAGAGCCCGGGGCCCGGGGATACAGAGAGCCCGGGGCCCGGGGATACAGAGAGCCCGGGGCCCGGGGATACAGAGAGCCCGGGGCCCGGGGATACAGAGAGCCCGGGGCCCGGGGATACAGAGAGCCCGGGGCCCGGGGATACAGAGAGCCCGGGGCCCGGGGATACAGAGAGCCCGGGGCCCGGGGATACAGAGAGCCCGGGGCCCGGGGATACAGAGAGCCCGGGGCCCGGGGATACAGAGAGCCCGGGGCCCGGGGATACAGAGAGCCCGGGGCCCGGGGATACAGAGAGCCCGGGGCCCGGGGAAACAGAGAGCCCGGGGCCCGGGGATACAGAGAGCCCGGGGCCCGGGGATACAGAGAGCCCGGGGCCCGGGGATACAGAGAGCCCGGGGCCCGGGGATACAGAGAGCCCGGGGCCCGGGGATACAGAGAGCCCGGGGCCCGGGGATACAGAGAGCCCGGGGCCCGGGGATACAGAGAGCCCAGGGCCCGGGGATACAGAGACCCCGGGGCCCGGGGCCCGGGGATACAGAGACCCCGGGGCCCGGGGCCCGGGGATACAGAGACCCCGGGGCCCGGGGGCCGGGGATACAGAGACCCCGGGGATACAGAGACCCCGGGGATACAGAGAGCCCGGGGCCCGGGGATACAGAGAGCCCGGGGCCCGGGGATACAGAGAGCCCGGGGCCCGGGGATACAGAGAGCCCGGGGCCCGGGGATACAGAGAGCCCGGGGCCCGGGGATACAGAGAGCCCGGGGCCCGGGGATACAGAGAGCCCGGGGCCCGGGGATACAGAGAGCCCGGGGCCCGGGGATACAGAGAGCCCGGGGCCCGGGGATACAGAGAGCCCGGGGCCCGGGGATACAGAGAGCCCGGGGCCCGGGGATACAGAGAGCCCGGGGCCCGGGGATACAGAGAGCCCGGGGCCCGGGGATACAGAGAGCCCGGGGCCCGGGGATACAGAGAGCCCGGGGCCCGGGGATAGAGAGAGCCCGGGGCCCGGGGATAGAGAGAGCCCGGGGCCCGGGGATAGAGAGAGCCCGGGGCCCGGGGATAGAGAGAGCCCGGGGCCCGGGGATAGAGAGAGCCCGGGGCCCGGGGATAGAGAGAGCCCGGGGCCCGGGGATACAGAGAGCCCGGGGCCCGGGGATACAGAGAGCCCGGGGCCCGGGGATACAGAGAGCCCGGGGCCCGGGGATACAGAGAGCCCGGGGCCCGGGGATACAGAGAGCCCGGGGCCCGGGGATACAGAGAGCCCGGGGCCCGGGGATACAGAGAGCCCGGGGCCCGGGGATACAGAGAGCCCGGGGCCCGGGGATACAGAGAGCCCGGGGCCCGGGGATACAGAGAGCCCGGGGCCCGGGGATACAGAGAGCCCGGGGCCCGGGGATACAGAGAGCCCGGGGCCCGGGGATACAGAGAGCCCGGGGCCCGGGGATACAGAGAGCCCGGGGCCCGGGGATACAGAGAGCCCGGGGCCCGGGGATACAGAGAGCCCGGGGCCCGGGGATACAGAGAGCCCGGGGCCCGGGGATACAGAGAGCCCGGGGCCCGGGGATACAGAGAGCCCGGGGCCCGGGGATAGAGAGAGCCCGGGGCCCGGGGATAGAGAGCGCCCGGGGCCCGGGGATAGAGAGAGCCCGGGGCCCGGGGATACAGAGAGCCCGGGGCCCGGGGATACAGAGAGCCCGGGGCCCGGGGATACAGAGAGCCCGGGGCCCGGGGATACAGAGAGCCCGGGGCCCGGGGATACAGAGAGCCCGGGGCCCGGGGATACAGAGAGCCCGGGGCCCGGGGATACAGAGAGCCCGGGGCCCGGGGATACAGAGAGCCCGGGGCCCGGGGATACAGAGAGCCCGGGGCCCGGGGATACAGAGAGCCCGGGGCCCGGGGATACAGAGAGCCCGGGGCCCGGGGATACAGAGAGCCCGGGGCCCGGGGATACAGAGAGCCCGGGGCCCGGGGATACAGAGAGCCCGGGGCCCGGGGATACAGAGAGCCCGGGGCCCGGGGATACAGAGAGCCCGGGGCCCGGGGATACAGAGAGCCCGGGGCCCGGGGATACAGAGAGCCCGGGGCCCGGGGATACAGAGAGCCCGGGGCCCGGGGATACAGAGAGCCCGGGGCCCGGGGATACAGAGAGCCCGGGGCCCGGGGATACAGAGAGCCCGGGGCCCGGGGATACAGAGAGCCCGGGGCCCGGGGATAGAGAGAGCCCGGGGCCCGGGGATAGAGAGCGCCCGGGGCCCGGGGATAGAGAGAGCCCGGGGCCCGGGGATAGAGAGAGCCCGGGGCCCGGGGATACAGAGAGCCCGGGGCCCGGGGATACAGAGAGCCCGGGGCCCGGGGATACAGAGAGCCCGGGGCCCGGGGATACAGAGAGCCCGGGGCCCGGGGATACAGAGAGCCCGGGGCCCGGGGATACAGAGAGCCCGGGGCCCGGGGATACAGAGAGCCCGGGGCCCGGGGATACAGAGAGCCCGGGGCCCGGGGATACAGAGAGCCCGGGGCCCGGGGATACAGAGAGCCCGGGGCCCGGGGATACAGAGAGCCCGGGGCCCGGGGATACAGAGAGCCCGGGGCCCGGGGATACAGAGACCCCGGGGCCCGGGGATACAGAGACCCCGGGGCCCGGGGATACAGAGACCCCGGGGCCCGGGGACCGGGGATACAGAGACCCCGGGGATACAGAGACCCCGGGGATACAGAGACCCCGGGGATACAGAGAGCCCGGGGCCCGGGGATAGAGAGAGCCCGGGGCCCGGGGATACAGAGACCCCGGGGCCCCCTGATACAGAGACCCCGGGGCCGATATACAGCAATGCTGTCGGCACCGAGGATAACATTATCAGCCTCTATGTCTTCATATCGGGAGTTTTAGCCGAAAATGTTAGGCGGATTTTATTTTGGTCTCAAAGCATCTGAAACATGTTCAAATGACCTTTCCACCCAACTCCTGGGAAATAGGCCCGACAGCATTATAACTGGGAGCTAAAGGTAGCATGCTGTTATATCTGACCGACTTACAACGAGGGCAAGATGCAACAGAAAAGTGTTATAACAAACAGCCTTATGAAGAAGGTTGGGAATAACAGAGACAGTCATAACTGAGAGCCTTGTGATGAGATGGGAGATATAACAGAGACCACATTACAGCCAAGAGTCTGATACTGATAGCTGGGTGTATCACAGTGACAGTGTTATAATTATAAGAGTATGGAGTGGGTTTGCAGAAATGTTCTATCTCGCCCTGTATTTCTGAAATAATGCATTCGATTGTGTTATATTATAGATTCATTACACATTTAGATGTCAGCCATGGCTCAGGTGGTAGCATTCTTGCTCCTGAGTCAGAAGGTTGTGGGTTCAAGTCCCACTCCAAAGATCTGAATACAAAATCTAGGCTGCCACGCCAGTGCAGTGCTGAGGGAGTGCTGCACTGTCAGAGGTGCCACCTTTCAGATGAGACTTTAAACCGAGGCCCTCTCAGGTGGACGTAAAAGATCCCATGGCACTAGAGCAGGGGAGTTCTCCCCTGGCCAATATTTTACATGCATTACAACAGTGACTACACGTCAAAAGTACTTAATTGGCTGTAAAGGGCTTTGGGATGTCCTGAGGTCATGAAAGGCGCTATAGAAATTATAGAATTTATTAATTCAGATATCTACGGCTGAAGGAATATGAAAACTATCGAACTGTAGATAACCCTAGACTGACCAGATTGCAGTACTGTCCTCGGCATCATTCAGAACAGTCACTGCCTGCTCACAGAGTCCAGGCAAAAAAGAAAACTGAAAAGCAAAATGCTAAAAAAAAACCCTTAGCTGCTCCTGATGATTTTTTGACAAATAAAAATGAATACATTGACTGTAAAACATTACCTAACACAGCAATTTCTATTTTATTGCTGAATTTTGTTGCAGACGTTTCAATTCCCTTCATATGAATTCGAATCCTCCCAACCATTTAATACCACAAATTAATAAATTATACATGTGGGGACAAATTGTTGCACTTTTGATTATGCATAAATTGTTCTCAGCAACCCCAAAAGCAGCGATGAAATAAAACATGAAAATAATGAAATGTCTACAAGGTCATCAACTGAACATTTCCCCAGGTGACTGTTTCCATCAGCATCTTGTATTTCACACAGTTCATTTTCATTTTTGGCTGTTAGGAGTATTCTGTTGATACAAATATTCAGTTGGATAATTTATTGTTTAACTACCCTTTTAATGGCAAAATAGTGCATTGACTCACTTGTTCCCGACTTAATCTCATGAATTCTTCCATTGAAAAGCATCGCTAGCTCTCCTATATTCTCTAGAGTTTCGAAGTATGAGAGGTGATCTCATTGAAACATATAAAATTCTTACAGGGCTCGACAGGGTAGATGCAGGGAGGATGTTTCCCCTGGCTGGGGAGTCTAGAACCAGGGGTCAGAGTCTCAGAATAAGGGGTCGGCCATTTAGGACTGAGATGAGGAGAAATTTCTTCACTCATCAGAGGGTGGTGAATCTTTTGAATTCTCTACCCCAGAGGGCTGTGGAGGCTCAATCGTTGAATATATTCAAGACAGAGCTTGATAGATTTTTGGATATTAAGGGAATCAAGGGATATGGGGATAGTGCAGGAAAGTGGAGTTGAGGTAGAAGATCAGCCATGAGCTTATTGAATGGCGGAGCAGGCTCGAAGGGACAAATGGCCGACTCCTGCTCCTATTTCTTAAGTTCTTAATGCCGAAGTTGGTAAATGCGCTGTCACTGTGGTACTGAGCCCCACATATTAAATGGCTATATGGTTGGGAGGATTAGTGTTAATATGAAGAGAATTGAAAATTCTGCAACAAAATTCAGCAATAAAATAGTAATGGCCATGTTAGATAATGTTTCACAGTAAATGTATTCATTTTTGTGTGTCAAAAATCATCAGGAGCAGCTAAGGTTTTTTTTGTTAACATTTGACATTTCAGCTTCCTTTTTGTTACCTGGACTCCGTGAGCAGGAAGGCCCCGAGCTCAGTCTGTGTCATTTGTGCTCAGTGTGTGCTGGCTCATCTGGACCATTGGTAGGATAGCTACGAGTAGCCATAGCAACCTGGGCTGGTGAAGGATTGGGGGGCGAGGGGAGTCAGTCAGCATTCCTCCTGCTGGATGTACATGTGCAGATATCAGGTGAAGAGCGATTGGGCACAGGTGCGGTGCACTCTTTGTTGAAATTGCCTGCCAGTGTTGGACGTCTAAGCTTACATGTGAGGAATGGCTATTTGGGCGAGGTGAGCGCCTTTAGGAGAGGTAGGGAGAGAACTGGGGTGGGGGGTTAATGTAAAATGAAAAGCACAGCTGCTACAACACATCTAGGATCCCATGCTTTCTGTATTAGTTATTATCCGAATAAGTGCAACAGTAATGTCCCATTGATAAGGAAATGGGATTGCGAACCCACAACCTGCTGACTCAAAGGTGAAAGTAATACCACTGAGCCAAGGCTGATACCTTAATTATTAAAGCAAATTCTTAAGGTTAATTGTTAAGGCTGGGCGTCTTAAGTCATCCAGGGCATGTATAAGGGCAGAGGCTTTAGATCACAGGAGACTTGGTCTGTTTATGGAAATTGTCATTTACCTTGACTCCAAAATGAAAAATGTTGGGTAAATGCTCAAGCCTTAACTCCGTTAAGTAATAATTTGGTTGGTCGACTGCTGCCATTAGTCCAGCTGAAATGAATAGTGGGTGGATATGTAGACAGTAATCTTGCCCTTTGCTGGAACATACTGTTTAACAAAGTGCCCTTTATTATTTCCCCTCTTTTTCATAGAGTCATAGAGTTTTACAGCACAGAAAGAGGCCCTTCGGCCCATCGTGTCTGCGCCGCCCATCCATCCCTGTCCAGTCTAATCCCATTTTCCAGCATTTGGTCCATAGCCTTGTATGCAATGGCATTTCAAGTGCTCATCCAAATGCTTCTTGAATGTTGTGAGGGTTCCTGCCTCCACCACCCTTTCAGGCATTGAGTTCCACATTCCAACCACCCTCTGGGTGAAAAAGTTCCTCCTCAAATCCCCTCTAAATCTCCTGCACCTTACCCTGAATCTATGCCCCCTTGTTATTGACCCCCCTACTAAGGGGAAAAGTTCCTCTTTATCTACCCTATCTATGCCCCTCATTATTTTGTACACCTCAATCAGGTCCCCCCTCAGCCTTCTCTGTTCCAAGGAAAACAACCCCAGCCTGTCCAGCCTCTCTTCATAGCTGAGGCGCTCCATCCCAGGTAACATCCTGGTGAATCTTCTCTGCACCCTCTCCAAAGCAATCACATCCTTCCTATAGTGAGGCGACCAGAACTGCACACAGTACTCCAGCTGTGGCCTCACCAGCGTTTTGTACAGCTCCATCATAACCTCCCTGCTCTTATATTCTATGCCTCGGCTAATGAAGGCAAGTATCCCATATGCCTTTTTAACCACCTTATCTACCTGCTCCGCTGCCTTCAGGGATCTATGTACATGTACACCAAGGTCCCTCTGACCCTCTGTACTTCCTAGGGTCCTACCACTCATTGTGTATTCCCTTGCCTTATTTGTCCGTCCAAAATGCATCACCTCGCACTTTTCAGGGTTAAATTCCATTTGCCACTTTTCCGCCCATCTGACCAACCCGTTTATATCGTCCTGTAGCCGGAGGCTTTCCTCCTCGCAATTTACCACCCCACCAATTTTCGTGTCATCTGCGAACTTACTGATCATACCTTTTACATTTTCATCCAAATCATTTATGTAGATCACAAACAATAAGGGACCCAGCACCGATCCCTGAGGTACCCCACTGGGCACAGGCTTCCAGTCACAAAAGCAACCTTCGACCATCACCCTCTGCCTCCTGCCACTCAGCCAGTTTAGGATCCAACGCGCCAAGGCACCCTGGATCCCATGGGCTCTTACCTTCTTGACCAGTCTCCTATGCGGGACTTTGTCAAAAGCTTTACTGAAGTCCATGTACACCACATCCACAGCATTTCCCTCATCCACCCCACTAGTCACCCCCTCGAAAAATTCGATCAGATTTGTTAGACATGATTTACCCTTGACAAAGCCATGCTGACTATCCCCGATTAATCCTTGCCTCTCCAAGTGGAGATTAATTTTGTCCCTCAGAATTTTTTCCAATAATTTCCCCACCACAGATGTTAGACTCACTGGCCTGTAATTCCCTGGTTTATCCCTGCTACCCTTCTTGAATAATGGTACTACGTTAGCTGTTCTCCAGTCCTCTGGTACATCCCCTGTGGCCAGAGAGGTTCTGAAAATTAGTGTCAGAGCCCCTGCAATCTCCTCCCTTGCCTCCCACAGCAGCCTGGGATACATCTCGTCCGGGCCTGGGGATTTATCCACTTTTTGGCCCGCTAAAACCGCTAGCACCTCCTCCCTCTCGATGCTAATATGTTCAAGTATGTCACAGTCCCCTTGCCCGATTTCTATGTCTGCATCGTCTTTCTCCATAGTGAACACAGATGCAAAAAATTCATTTAAAACCCCGCCTACATCCTCTGGCTCTACACACAGATTGCCACTTTGGTCCCTAATGGGCCCTACCCTTTCCCTGGTTATCCTCTTGCCCTTAATATACTTATAAAACATCTTAGGATTTTCCTTTATTTTGCTCGCCAGTGTTATTTCATGGCCCCTCCTCGCCCTCCTAATTTCTTTTTTAAGTATGCCCCTGCACTTTTTATACTCCTCTAGGGCTTCTTCTGTCTTTAGTCTTTTGTAACTGCCAAAAGCCCCCCTCTTATTTCTAATGCATTTCTGTATATCCCTTGTCATCCAAGGTTCCCTTTGCTTGTTGGTCCCACCCTTGACCTTTACAGGAACATGTTGGCGTTGTACTCTCTCTATTTCCCTTCTGAAAGTCTCCCACTGTTTTGATGTGGATTTTCCTATAAGCAGCTGCTCCCAGTCCACTTTGGCCAGATCCTGCCTTATCATATTAAAATCGGCCTTCCCCCAATTTAGAACCCTTATTTCCGGGCCGTCTTTGTCTTTTTCCATGACCACCTTAAATCTCACCGAATTATGGTCACTGTCGCCAAAATGCTCTCCTACTGACACTTCCACCACTTGCCCGGCTACATTCCCCAGAATTAGGTCCAGTACCGCCCCCTCTCTTGTAGGACTTTCTACATGTTGGCTCAAAAAGCTCTCCTGGATGCACTTTAAGAATTCTGCACCCTCTAAGCCTTTCACACTCTGACTGTCCCAATTTATATTGGGGAAGTTGAAATCCCCCACTATTATTACCCTATTATTTTCGCACTTCTCGGAGATTTGCCTACATATCTGTTCCTCTATCTCCCCCTGACTGTTTGGGGGCCTATAGTACACTCCCAGCAAAGTGCTTGCCCCCTTTTTGTTTTTAAGTTCTACCCATATGGCCTCATTAGAGGAACCCGCTAACATATCATCCCTCCTTACAGCAGTAATTGACTCCTTAATTAATATTGCAACACCCCCCTCTGTCTCGCCTGAAGATTCTATACCCCGGAATATTGAGCTGCCAGTCCTGACCCTCCCTCAACCATGTCTCCGTGATAGCAACAATATCGTACTCCCATGTGTCCAACAACAACTTCAGTTCATCCACCTTATTTGCAAGACTCCTTGCATTAAAATAAATGCCTTCCAGCCCTGCCATATTCTCTTTTGCCTTCACATATTTGCTCTGCCTTCCCAGCTGACTTGTTTTTCCCTCTGTATTTGGCCGTAAATCACCCCCTACTATAGCTCCACTCTGTACCCCAACCCCCTGCCAAGTTAGTTTAAACCCTCCCCAGCAGTGCTAGCAAACCTCCCCGCAAGGATATTGGTTCCCCCCTGGTTCAGGTGTAAACCGTCCGACTTGTACAAGTCCCACCTTTCCCAGAAGCAGACCCAGTGATCCAGGAAACAAAAGCCCTCCCCCTTGCACCATCCCTTTAGCCACGCATTCATCTGTTCTATCTTCCTATTCCTATACTTACTAGCACGTGGCACCGGGAGTAATCCAGAGATTACAACCTTTGAGGTCCTGCTCCTTAATCCTTCACCTAGCTCCCTAAATTCTTGCTGCAGGACCTCATCCCTCTTTTTACCTATGTCGTTGGTACCAATGTGGACCACGACCACTGGCTGTTCTCCCTCCCCCTCCAGAATGCCCTGCAGCCGCTCAGTGACATCCTTGACCCTGGCACCAGGGAGGCAACAAACCATCCTGGATTCACGTCTACGGCCACAGAAACGCCTATCTGTTCCCCTTACTATAGAATCCCCTACCACTATTGCTCTCCCACTCTTTTTCCCCCCTTCCTGGGCAGCAGGAGCACCCCCAGTGCCAGGAAGTTGGCCGCTGCTGCCTTCCCCTGGTGAGTCATCCCCCTCAACAGTATCCAAAGCGGTATACTTGTTTGAAAGGGGGATGTCCGCAGGGGTTCCCTGCACTACCTGCCTGCCTTTGTTGCTCTGCCTGATGGTCACCCCCTGTGCTGCCCTACCCTGAGGCGTGCACAACTCGCTAAACGTGTTATCCACGAGCCTTTCAGCATCGCGCATGCTCCAAAATTCATCCACCCGCAGCTCGAGCGCCGCAATGCGGTCTACAAGTAGCTGCAGCTGGATGCATTTCCTGCACACATGGTCATCAGGGACACTGGCAGCATCCCTGACTTCCCACATAGAGCAGGAGGAGCAGAGCATGGGTCTGAACTCTCCTGCCATGACTTACCCCTTTAATTTCTTTAAAAATTTATTCAATACCCCAGTTACAGGTATGCTCTAGGGCGCTTTATTTACCAACTATCCCCACTACACCACAGAAATTTAACACCACAGAATTCAAGCTTGTATTGAAAAAAGAGAAATACTCACCAACCAATCACCTACCTGCTCCCTGGCGACGTCACACACTGATTACTTTTTACCTCTCCCCCCGCTGCTGAGTTGGTATGCCTCGCCTCTCTCCGGTTTTTATACCGGTCTCACCACACTGCTCCCGACTGGTCTCGGGCCTCGCTGGTCGCCGGGTTTTCTCCCGAGCTCCTCCTCGCTGCTCCCGCTGGTCCCGACTGGTCTCGGGCCTCGCCTCTCTCCGGTTTTTATACCGGTCTCACCACACTGCTCCCGACTGGTCTCGGGCCTCGCTGGTCGCCGGGTTTTCTCCCGAGCTCCTCCTCGCTGCTCCCGCTGGTCCCGACTGGTCTCGGGCCTCGCCTCTCTCCGGTTTTTATACCGGTCTCACCACACTGCTCCCGACTGGTCTCGGGCCTCGCTGGTCGCCGGGTTTTCTCCCGAGCTCCTCCTCGCTGCTCCCGCTGGTCCCGACTGGTCTCGGGCCTCGCTGCTCTCCGGTTTTTATACCGGTCTCACCACACTGCTCCCGACTGGTCTCGGGCCTCGCTGGTCGCCGGGTTTTCTCCCGAGCTCCTCCTCGCTGCTCCCGCTGGTCCCGACTGGTCTCGGGCCTCGCCTCTCTCCGGTTTTTATATCGACTTCCTTCAGCCAAACATAAGAAATAGGAGCAGGAGCAGGCCATACAACCCCTCGAGCCTGCTCCACCATTCAATGAGATCATAGCTGATCATCGACCTCAACTCCACTTTCCTGCCCGATCTCCATATCCCTTGATTCCCCTAGAGTCCAAAAATCTATCTATCTCAGCCTTGAATATACTCAATGACTCAGCATTCACAGCCCTCTGGGGCAGAGAATTCCAAAGATTCACAACCCTCTGAGTGAAGAAATTCCTCCTCATCTCAGTCTTAAACGTCAGAGCACTCGTAGTGGGAAAGAATGGATCAAGTCCGATTTTACCTCAATACAGTGAAATACCCTGAATTTCTGATGCATTTCAGCTCCCAGTGTCAGAGGCAACAATAGGGTCACCAAAATAACAACAGAAAATGCTGGAAAAACTCAGCAGGCCAGGGCAGCATCCGTGGAGAGAGAAACAGAGTTAACGTTTCAGGTCGATGACCTTTCTGTTGCGTTTGCAAAGATAATCCAGAGGCCGTAAACAGAGCTCAGTTCATGTTGCTTTTAATGGCTGATCCAAACACACTACAGGCAAAAGCAATCGAATACCTATATCCAATGTCAGACACAATACAACGATAACAGCACTATCAAACTCCATGTGCTCAGGCCAAGGCAATCGAGTACCTATCACCAATGTCAGACATAACATTTCCTCCCCCCTCACAGAATTTCAAACATGAAATGTAGTGACAAAGTCCTGTAGGTGGCCAGGGCGAGAACGTGTACGAACAAGCCGAGGTGCGGAATGGTGAAGAGCAGGCCGAAGTGGGGACTGGTGAGGAGCAGGCTGAGGCACAACATCTGCTTGAGGGTTGGCTGGCTGAGCCACATGTGCATCCCGCCACTCTGGGGGTAAGGCTTGGGGATTAGGTCCGTATAATCCCGCATCAGGGGGTGCTGGCATGCCACCGAGAGCCGTCAGTGAGGCAGAAAGTGGCTGGTCCAAGTTGGCGGCCGATTTGGAGAGGGGAGGACCAGAATGAGGCCATCTTATTGTTGCGGTGAGGCCTGCAGACTCTGACCCAATCGGAGACTGAGATGTTGGGCGCCTTGGCCCTTTTCGACTGGTCGAAGCGGAGTTTCATCTTCTCCTGCTGTCTAGCGACTGTGGCTTGAGCCGGTGGAGCAGGGCTCTGAGCTAGCGAGGGGCGGAGCCTGCCAAGGGGCTGCATGAGCTCACGGCCTAGCATGAGGGATGCGGGTGAGACCCCTGTAGTGGAATGCTGGGAAGCTCTGTAGTGCAGCAGTGTGTGGAGGAGGGCCTTGTCAAATGCACACCCCTGGGATAGGTGTGCTCTGAGGCCATTTTTCAGTGTCTGGTTAAAACGCTCCACCCCCCCATTTGACTCGGGGTGGTAGTACGCTGTGACGGATGCCCTTGCTCTCAAGGTAAGAGGAGAGTGCTGAAGAGACCATTTGGGGGCCATTGTCTGTGGTGATGGCCTTTGGATGCCCCCAGCGGGAGAAGAGGGACTCAAGGATATCGATGATGACCCGAGAGGCGACGGAGCCCATGGCAGTGACCTCTGGCCATTTTGAGTGCAGGTCATAGGTCACCACTAGGAACCGTTGATGGTGGGGACACCATGGATCTCCCCGCAGACGTCCAGCTGCAGGTGCTCCCAGGGCTGAGAGGGCCAGGCAAGGAGTTGCAAGGGTGGAGGAGCTTGGTGGCCAGTCTTGCCACTTACAAGTCAGGCTGCACAGTCCTTGACCAGGGCCTCGATTTCCCTGTCGATACCTGGCCACCACACTAGGTCTCGGCATCGTTGTTTGAGCTTCACTATGCCCAAATGGCCCTCATGCGCCATGGATAAAACACGCGCACGAAGGGCACTTGGGACCACAGTGCAGAGCCCACGCGCAACACAGGAGTCATTCCAGCAGGAGAGCTCCTCTTTAACTCTGGAGTAAGCAGACAGTTCCTCAGGCACCTTGCGAGGCCAGCCATCTCTGATGAAGGTGCACAGCTGGGAGGGGGCCGGATCCTGTTCAGAGGCCTCTTTGACCTCCTGGAGAGAGACTGTGGTTTGGAGAGGCGTGTGCAGCATCTGGACGATATCCTGTTCCACATGTTCAGACCCGACGAGTGGGGCTGAGGCAGAGACAGTGCGGGAGAGCAGATCTGCAACAACATTGTCACGTCCTGGTGTGAACTGGAGACTGAAATTGTATTGGCGGAGGCGGTCAGACCAGCGGTGTAGATGCAGTGGTCTGTGGCCCATGCCGGATGTCGACAACAGGGCAGCGAGAGCCTGGTGATCGGTTCGCAGGGTGAAGGCACGGCCATACGTGTACAGGTGCCACCGCTCACATGCCCAGACGCACGCCAGCGCCTCACGCTCGCCTACTGAGTACTTCTGTTCAGTGGGGCTAAGGGCTCGGGAGGCAAAGGCGATTGGTTTCTCCACTCCATTCTGCATCTGCGATAACACCGCCCCCACAGCTGCAGCGGACGTGTCGCAGGTGACGAGGGTGAGGCTGGCGACGTCAAAGTGAGCCAACACTGGAGGAGACATGAGCTGCAATTTGAGGAGGCGAACAGCTTCCGTACAGGCTTGTGACCACACCCAGGGCTCATCCTTTCGCAGGAGCTGGTGCAGTGGGGCTGTGGTGGTTGAGTACTGGGGCAAAAACTTCAGGTAGTACCCAGTCATGCCAAAGAAGGAGGCAACCTGTGCTGCAGAGCTGGGTTTTGGGATGCTGTGAATGGCATCCACGTTTCAGCCGACAACCGAAGCCCCACAAATTCGATCTCAAACAGCAAAGACACACTTTTCGCCATTCAGTGCGAGCTTGTGTTTTGCTAGAGCCGTGAAAACTGTGTGAAGGCGTTCGTCGTGAATGGAGGTCGAGGGCCCATGCACGACGATGTCATCCAGGTAGATGGCCACCCCAGGAATGCCCGCGAGCACAGAGGACATCACCTTTTGGAAGCAGCTGGGTGCAGAGCTAAGTCCAAATGGCATCCTGGTGTACCGAAAGACACCAGCATGTGTCACAAAAGCAGTGAGGCCCCTGCTGCTGGGGTGGAGGGGAACCTGTAGATAGCCCTGTCGAAGGTCCAGTTTCGAGAACAGGATGGAACCATAGAACTGTGCTGTGAGTTCCTCTGACGTGGGCAGTGGATATTTGTCAGGGATTACGGCCTTATTCACTGCTCGAAGATCGACACAGACGCGTAGACCACCTGACTTTTTCGTTGCAACCACCAAGTTGGAGACCCATGGGGAGGCATCAACTGGTTCGATGATGCCAGCTTCCAGTAGCTGCTTTAGTTCAGCTGTGACCCTGTCACGGAGAGCAAGCGGGATGCGGCGCAGTGGCTGAATGACAGGGGTAACGGTGGAGTCAACCATGGGCTGGTGGGTGAAGGCAGTCAGGCAGCCCAGACCCTCGAAGAGTGCTGGCCATGTTTGGCGCCACGGTGAGGCGGCGTGCAGAATCACAGACCCACCAGTGTCCAAGAAAGAAAAACCCAGGTCAGTGAAAAGATCCAGTCCCATCAGGTTAGCTCCTTGGCGTGCCACATGAAAACAAAAATCTGGCAAAACTTTTGTTCCATAGCGTACAGTGAGGTTGACTGAGCCCACTCATCCAATTTTCGAATTACCATACCCGCAAAGGGCAGTGGAGGGCGCAGAGAGTGGCAGGGAGCTGAAAAAACGTTTGAATGTGTCCACATTCAGCAGTGAGATGCTGGCACCGGTATCCAACAACAGCGGGATGCACACATCATTCAGGTTAATTGTGCATGACTTGAAAGCCACTACTGGCCCAGAGCTCACATTGTGAATTATAGGCCAACTGCTTGAGGACTGAGAGTGTTCATCTGTAGCGACAGGGGCAGAGCGGCAGACATTGGCAAAGTGATTTTGTTTGCCACAATTGCGACAGGCTTGGCCGCGCGCGGGGCAATTCTGCGCTCTGGTAGCATGTGAACGAGATCCGCGTTTCCACACTGTTGCCGCGGTAGCGCGCGTTGCTGCTGTCGCGCGAGCATTACCGTGTCAGAGCTGTCGGGGCCGAGGGCGCAGTCACTGGGTGTGTGTGCTAGTTTCGTTGCACATTCAGCTGCAGACTCCACTTGAAAGGCAATGTTGACTGCCTGTGACGACGACAGATCGTCGGACTCGAGTAACAGTCTTTCACGCACTCTCACGTTGTTGGTGTGCTCTATTAGTTGATCACACACCATCTCGTCTTGTAGTGCACCGAACTTGCACGAGCTAGCTAACCCCCTCAAATTAGCCACGTATTGATGCACCGACTCGCCGGGGAGTTGGTGACAGTCTAAAAATGAATCGCCGCAGGAGGGCACTTTGTGGGGCAGAGAAGTGTGTGCTTAACAGAGCCACAGCCTCATCATATATGTTTGAATTGAGTCTGCTGTGCATAATGTCCCAAGAACACGCTGGCCCTCCGCTCCCAAGCAATGGGATAACAGTGCCTTTTTCCATGATGTACTCACATTTTCTAGTCCAAGAGCAATGAGGTAGGTTTCAAAGGACTGTAACCAGCGAACCCATGGGATCGGCGGCTCACTGGGTAGTGCAAGGAAGGGAGGTGGTGGTGGAAGAGAGATTTCAGCCATCCTCGTCGCCAAATGTTGCGTTTGCAAAGATAATCCAGAGGCCGTAAGCAGAGCTCAGTTCATGTTGCTTTTAATGGCTGATCCAAACACACTCTACAGGCAAAAGCAATCAAATACCTATATCCAATGTCAGACACAATACAACGATAACAGCACTATCAAACTCCATGTGCTCAGGCCAAGGCAATCGAGTACCTATCACCAATGTCAGACATAACACTTTCGTCAGCTGACGAAAGGTCGTCGACCTGAAACATTAACTCTGTTTCTCTCTCTCCACGGATGCTGCCCTGGCCTGCTGAGTTTTTCCAGTGTTTTCTGTTATTTCAGATTTCCAGCATCCGCAGTATTTTGCTATCGGAATAGGGTCGCCAACTCTGGCAGGACAAAATCCTGGCGGTTTCAACAAATGACCTCCCGCCCTCACCACTGATCACCTGACATGGCCATCCTTGTGGTCACCACCTTCCCACACCAATTGGAAAGCAGAGAGACTCTTCATTACTCGATTGGATGATTCTTGACTGTCCATCAAGCAGCCATTTTTCTCCATCTCAAATATTTTCATCACTAATAAATGAAAGTGTTAAAAGAAATTGAAAAAAAACACAATTTTTTTTTGCTGCCCCGATAATTTTTCTCTCAGGTTGCTCGCAGCAGTGTCCAGAAGATTAGTCGTTAATTCCAGGAGACTCCAGGGCAATCCTGGAGGGTTGGCAACCCTCGGCAACAGAATTCCTGGTGCCCGAATCAGGGATGAGTTTGTGACCTTTATATTGGGAATAGAACTTGCTTCAGGACAGAAAACGCCCAACACGCCTCACCTGGCTCAGCTCTTGGCAAAGTAAGCACTTTTTAAGGCGTGCCGATACTTTACTGAGCATTCACTGAGCTCAATACAGGAAACTTTCGATTTACCGGCACCTAAATAACTGGAAATCGCAGTTAACTGGCAAAATTCAGGAGTAGGTTCAGGTAACTTTTATTACTTGCCTTCCTCCATCTGTTGCTGTGTAAGCGTGTGGCTGCAGCTGTTGCTAAGCTACAGAGACGCTTGCAACTTGTGGCCATTGTTCTGAACCTGTTGCTAAGCAACAGGGTTTGTTGCTTTATACGGAGCTCTCAGCTCCGTATCTTTTACTATAGCTTTCGGTTATCTGGAATTTTTGATGAACCGGCACCACGTCGGTCCCGTCTGTGCCGGATAAAAAAAAGTTTCCTGTATGTAGGTGATTAGTGAGGTTTCAGGAGAATGAGGATGGATTCCTCCTTTCATAACTGGCAAGGCTAGGAAAATGCAGCCAGTGGCTCAGTGGGCAGCACCCTCACCTCTGACTCAGGAGGTTGTGGGTTCAAGTCCCACTCCAGAGACTTGAGCACAAAAATCTAGGCTGGCATTCCAGTGCAGTGCTGAGGGAATGCTGCACTGTCAGAGGTGCCATCTTTCAGATGAGACGTTAAACCGAGGTCCCATCTGTTCTCTCAGGTGGGCGTAAAAGATCCTATGACACTATTTCAAAGAAGAGCAGGGGGGTTCTCCTGGTGTCTTGGCCAACATTTATCCCTCAATCAACACCTTAAAACAGATTATCTGGTCATTATCACATTACTGTTTGTGGGAGCTTGCTGTGCGCTAATTGGCTGCCACGTTTCCTACATTACAACAGCGACTACACTTCAAAAAGTACTTAATTAGCTGTAAAGCGCTTATGGACGTCCGGTGACCGTGAAACGTGCTATACAAATGCAACTCTTTCTTTTCAATGTGCTATGGGAGTCAGTCTGTCTCATTTTTCTTTGAAAGTCCACCTGGGCAGAGACTTTATTGAAGTTATCAAGATTCTGAGAGGTACAGATATACTGAACCCTAATAAATAGTTTAACATGATTAAGGGGGTACGGAATCAAGCTCGGAAAATGGGAGGTGTAACTGCTTCACACAGTGGGAGGTGAATACGTGGAGAAGACAGTCTGAGGTTAGTGTAGGTGGATGATATCGGCACATTCAGGAAGGAGTTAGTTAAGTTTTTAGTGAAAGGAGAGGTGTAAGAAGTACAGGATGGAATTTTTTGAAACTTTGGGACCGGCTAAATGGACTACAGTGGTCTTTATCGCTCCTGTACAAGTCTATGTTTCTGAGTCACTCAGTACTTTAAAAATAGCATAATTTCCCCCATTGGTTATTCCATCTTTGTAAATTCAACAAACCCTTTGTATTCGCTGGAACAAAAATGCTGAATTTATTTACTGAGGTACTGACTATGGCGGAGGCGGGAAGCAGGAGAGCTGTGTGACTCTGTAGTTGCAACATCATGTGTGAACCTACAGCGGTTAGACAGACACATGGCCACGACAGGACAGTATTTCACCCCTTGGGGAATTTGCCGTTGCAATTTTCAACTTAAGCTCATGTTTCCTCCTACATAGCGACTGCAACAAGAACAAACTAAGAAAGGGCTGAGATAGAGAAAGTTGTGTAAATCATTCGAAACACATTCACGAGAAACAAACTGATCCAGATCTGCCGCACTCAATGTAAAATGGCCTTGTTCCACCTTATCTCACAATCTCCGTCTCTACATTCCAGCTTGCACCCTCTGCTCTTCGGATTCTAACCTAATGCACCTCCTCTCCACCACCCTCCCATCTTCTTCCATTCCACAAAGAGTAGAGTCTACAGACACCGCACTCCTCCATCTGAAATTATCTCCTTAAACCCCTTCACCTCGCTATCTCCCTTATGCAACATCAAAAGCCTTCTGAAAACTTCTCTCTTAAAGCATACCTTCAACCCCCACTATCTTGTGTTCGATGTCTACTGCTCC
The DNA here is from genome assembly GCF_052327205.1 of Somniosus microcephalus. NCBI lineage: Eukaryota > Metazoa > Chordata > Chondrichthyes > Squaliformes > Somniosidae > Somniosus > Somniosus microcephalus. The sequence continues at coordinate 57,567,021 of NC_141005.1, forward strand.
CTGTGTAAAGTGCATTAGGGCATTTTGATGAAGGAAAGGTTTTACATAATTGGGAGCGGTTACAAAATAATAATTATTGAAATATCAGATATGATTGCCCATTTCTGAGACTTACCACGAACTTTAATTGCAGGGTTAGCACAAGGTCTACGTGACAAAAAGGTGACAAAGGGAATAATCCCAAGAAGTAGAAAATATACATTATTTTTAAATAAACTGTGCTATTTCTCAGTAAATATTGTTTGTTATACTTCAATAAACTTGCAGTGCTCCCATGCTTTAGTTCATCCTTTAGTGTGAACATCAACTGTATGGAGCAACCTAGCGTGACACATGCCACCAACAGAAGGAAATGGAGTAAAGTGTCCCTCCAGTACACCCCCAGTTTATACTATAACCGCCCTCATGGTGTGTGGCTTGATTTGACCCCCTTAATAAGATTACTGCCTTGAAATTACGCCCATTCTGTGGTTTCTGCCCTTTTTTTTTAAAGAACTGTTAAAACAGCAGAAATGTCTGAAGATACCCAGGAGCTGAACTTCCTCCGGTCTAGAAGTTAAGTAAAATATGACACTGTGAATTTGTTTTGAATTTTATCTAAAATCATCAACAGTAAGAATATCACTCCCCTCCCCCCATGCGCCCTCATTCCCTCTGCCCATGTCTGACCAGGGAAAGCCACCCAGTTGAAAGTTGACTAATTACGGTCAAGAATTTTTAAAAATTATTTTGTGTCATATTTCTTCTTCCAGTGTCACAAACTAGCCCATTGGATGTTCCTTTAATTAAAACCGGCATGTTTTGGTTAATTCTTTCCTCTTCCTGTCTCTGGATCTCCCAAAGAAAATGTCACTCACCAGCGACTGGAGGCAGACAATCCTCTCTCAAGACTAAGTCTAAGCCAACTCTGTAACAGCTGCTAAGTAGCAGTGAAGAGATTTTCCTCTCCCTGCACCTGATGCTATTGGATTGCCTGGGTGCAGCAAACACAGGGCAATCAAGCAGTTCACTCCCATAAGGAAACCCACCAGATTTGCTACCTATTTAAATTAATAGACAGAAAATTGGCCAGGTTGCATTAGGGACGTGTGCTCCACCCCACCCGATTTTCCTGTATTTGTTGTACCACAAATGATCCAATAGCACCAGACACAGGAAGAGGAAATCTGCCCCCTATGGTATTGATGTTTGCTGACAATACCAAAGTAAGGGGCACGGCACAATAAGGAAGAAAGCAGAAGCTTGCAGGAAGACCTAAACAGGTTAGCAGACTGACAGATGCAGTTAAATGCAGTGAACTGTGAAGTAGTATATTTTGGAATAAAGAAAAGTGAAAGGAAATTAATCCTAAACGGTAAAGATTCATAACAGAGATCTGGGGATGCAAATACATAGATCTTGGAAGGTAGGAGTCCAGATAGAAAACAGGAGTAGGCCATTTGGCCCCTCAAGCCTGCTCCGCCATTCAATAAGATCATGGCTGATCTTCTACCTCAACTCCACTTTCCTGCACTATCCCCATATCCCTTGATTCCCTTAATATCCAAAAATCTATCGATCTCGGTCTTGAATATACTCAATGGCTGAGCCTCCACAGCCCTCTGGGTAGAGAATGCCAAAGATTCACCACCCTCTGAGTGAAGAAATTTCTCCTCATCTCAGTCCTACATGGCCGACCCCTTATTCTGAGACTGTGACCCCTGGTTCTAGACTTCCCAGCCAGGGGAAACATCCTCCCCTGCATCTACCCTGTCAAGCCCTGTAAGAATTTTGTATGTTTCAATGAGATCACCTCTCATTCTTCTAAACTCCAGAGAATATAGGCCTAGTCTACTCAATATCTCCTCATAGGACAATCCCCCCATCCCAGGAATCAGTCTGGTGAACCTTCGTTGCACTCCCTCTGATGATTGCAACAAGGAGACAATGGAATGAAAATTGGGTGGATTTTACAATGGACAGAAGATTGCCACCCAGGCAGTAAAGACGAAGATCTACCCCATAGACTCGGGGTTATCACTAGAAGTATGAAAGGGGAAGTTAGAAAAACTTTTTTCATACAGATGGTTATTAGAATGTAGTATGCTTTACCACAACTGGCTATTGAGTCAGAGACTGAGGATAATTTTCACCTTCATTTGCAATTAACTGCATCTGCCACCTATCTGCCACTCTGTTCGCCTGTTTAGATCCTTCTGCAATCTTATGATTTCCTCCTCAGTTTGCCATGCTCCTTAATTTGGTTTCAACAGCAAACTTCAATATCATTCTCCCTGTGCCCATGTCCAAATCATTTAAATAAACAGAAAGTAGAAGTGGCCCCATGCAATTTCAAAAACATCCGTTTACCCCGAGGCTTCACTTTCTGTTCCCTGGCCACTGGTCTATCCATGTGGTTACATTCTCTTTAATACCATGTGCCTTAGTTTTTGTAACAAATCTCTTATATGCACTTTGTCAAACAACTTCTCAAAATTCAAATCTGCACCATTTACCTCATTCCAGCCTTGGTTCAGTTGGTAACACTCTTGCATCGGAGTCAGAAGGTTGTGGGTTCAAAGCCCACTCTAGTGACTTGAGCACATAATCTAGGTTGACACTTCAGTGCAGTATTGAGGGAGTGCTGCATTGTCGGAGGTGCTGCATTTCGGATGAGACTTTAAACCGAGGCCCTGTCTGGCCTCACAGATGGACCTAAAGGATCCCATGACAATATCTGAAGAAGATGGGGAGTTCTCCCCGGTGTCCTGGCCAATATTATCCCTCAACCAACATCACTAAAAACAAATTGTCTGGTCATTATAACATTGCAGTTTGTGAAACCTTGACCACCATATTTCCTACAACAGTGACTATAAAGTAATCCATTGGCTGTAAAGCACTTTGGGGCACCCGGAGGTTGTGAAAGGCGCTATATAAATGCAAGTCTTTCTTACTTATCACACAGTAAAATAAGAGATTGATTCATTGCTACTGTTCATGCCCAGTGCTTATAATCTTTCCTTAAACAAGCTAGTTTGCAGAAGGCCATTTTAAAACACCTTTGGAAACCAACATTTCAGCTTTAAAATGGAATTTATTTTGGCTGAGTAAACACACCTGCCCTGGTCCCCATCAAACACTGTCACAAGGGCCCTTGCTGTTTTAAAACTTGGGTGCCATTTCTGTTCGGCACCATTCAAGCTGCACTCTAAAAATGCACTGAGTTTATTGGGAATGAGACGGAGAAGGGGGGAGGGGCAGATCCCATGATTGAAACGTCAGTACATTGATCTCCCTGACAAGTGGCAGAAACTTGGTGCCGCAAGGTCGGCGGCGGAGGCGGGTACCTGGCAATATAACACCTGTGGGACACGTCACACCCACAGCAGCAAATATCGGCATCCAAACTCAAAACAAAAACCGCGGATAATTAGTGGGAAAATTTTTTAACGTTTTTAAAAAAACATAATGAACATTTTGCACTGTATGTTAGAGTTTTCCTGAAACAAATCTATGTGGTAATCCCCTGTGTTAATCCTGAACTACTTTTTTATTGAACTGTTGCTGTTGAGCAACAGATAAAACTGCCACCTGGATCAAAGTCCAAACCACCTTGGAACAAACAAACGCTCTTTTCCACCTTCTTGTTTCTGCTTTACAAACTCCAATTTGTGCTGTTGTGATGGTGGCCTCTGATTTAGTAACGGGTCTGTTTCCCTACCCCCCCTTCTCTTGCCATTCAATAACCGCACTCGATTAGGCATCAACCGGACCCTGGTTGGTTTTAGATGGGAGCCGGGTTGATTATTAAAGCGTTATATTAATGTAAAGTCCAAGCAAACACTTTGACCCGCCCAATTAACAAACAGCTTTCGCTAGCTGACTGTTCCCTGCTGTAAGTTAATAAAATGAATCCAATTCGCACAACAACCTGTTATCCGCCTCACACAGTCAATACGTTTACATCTAATATATCATATCCATCGATATCCTCACTACAAAACGAATTATAAACCCGATTATTAACAGTTCATAACCCCAATGGTCAAATTTGGTTTAATTCGTTAGAGAACTTTCCGATTGTGATGTTTTGCATTAAGATCAAAGAAAAACATTGGCTTAATAAAGGAGATTTAAAAAACATCCACCAGCAATGCGAGAACTATATAAAAAGGGCTAGTTTAAATGATGCTTATTTAAAACTAACTGTCTTTCCTTAAAGTTTGCTAAATCGAAATATTTCGTTGGTATCCACAGTATGCCATGCACAGTCCCTGCGCAGTGACTCCAATGATTAGCAGGTTTTATCACACATTGGGTAATACAGTTCATTTTCGTTATTAGCCCGTTTTGTTGTGCAATGTTTCAATTTGTAACATTTGACTATTTACCCAGAAGCAGTAACAGACAGTTCTTTTTACCCAGTGACCTTTCTATCGAATTAATTTCAAGAAAGTTGTTACAAATGAAGAATATCGAGACGAATTCAATCTGCAGGATTATAAAGGACATTATTATTCCCTCTTACTTAATTCTGCCCCACACACACAGTCACTGCACGGTGCAACTTTGTTGTAATTGACATGCTGTATGAACGAAATAGACAAGCCCCGTAACGATCGAATTTGCACACAAAGAAATTAATTAATAACTGGGAAAGAAATAACTTTAATCTGGGCAGACTTTCCCTATCGGTCACACGCTTCCGGCCGTGTGTATAATCAGTAGTTAATGATCAAATGTAACCAAAAAGGGACGGCTATACCATTTTAGTTTATATTTTGCAAAAGAACAGAGAAATAACAATCAATTGGATAATTAGTAACTAGCTGTGGCACGCCTGATGCAGCCAGGCAGCTTTCCGTCACACGTTGCACAGAATGGGCTGCACAGGATCAGGGGCAACCTTGGATGGAACAGCATTATTCGTCGGGGTTTTTTTTGGTTTTGGTTTGCCTGTTAAAGAGGAGAAAACAAATGGAAAAGGGGGTCCTTACTGTAGAAGTTGTTCCACTATTGCCTTTTGCTGGGCGGCTTCTTCGGGGCTGAGGTTGTCCAGTTCCTTCAGGATCGCCGGCGTGTCGTAGTCCTCATCGCCGTCCTCGGAGCTCTCGTCGCCGGACAGTCTGTCGGGGTGGTGGCCGTTCTCCAAGGGCGGCAGCGGCTCGGGTTTGGAGCCGTGGTTGGGCAGGACGCTGATGGTCGACCCCTGAGCTTCGTCCGCCTTGGCAGGTTGATAAGGGTCGAGTTCATGGAGAGCTTCAATCAGGGTCTGCTTGTTGATCCCAGAACCCACCAGTGCATTCACCAGCTCCTGCTGCAAAGGTGTTAATTTGGTCACCATCTCCCCACCGCCACCCCACCAAACAAAGTTGTAACTAATCCACTTTTTCCCCCAGATTTTCTTTCAATTCCAGTGTATTTCACCCTGGTCATTACAAGGTCTCGCTGATGTTACTGAAGTTTCCCCACGTCATCCAACAAAGCTAAAATGGAAACACACTTCCAAAAACAAGTAATTCACCAAAACCCCTATTTTCTACACAAGAAAGTGGCCTGCTTTGGTCATCATAAACGTAGCCTCGCTCATCTGTTTACATTCGAACTGGGCACATTTTCCTGGGTTCACATTTATCCATCCGCTCCTCCAGCCACTGAACTTTGGACCCCATCTTAACTGTTGTACAAAGTGCAGGGGAATACGTTGAACACTAAAACTGCACCTAACAGTTCAATAAAAAGAAGCCTTTCTTTTTTTCTTTCTACATCTGAAATGCATGAAATAATGAAAGCTTTTATTCAAAGCTAATTTTTTTTCATAGTTTCCCCCCCCCCCATCTCTTTAAATTTTTATTTTCAACTCATGTTCAATATTGATTCAGCTATCAGACGCAGTCAGCTGCTCTCACAACTACCTAGAGTTTGATCTCTGAGCTCAGTGACTGGGTACAATCGTCACAGAGCCGTGTTTTTCTGGCCTGCACTCCATCGAAGCAGGGTTACTAATTTTACTTTCATTCTAGTTATGCGTCAACATTAGAATCAATGTTCATTCACAGAGAGGAACAACCTAGACAGAAAGACTTGCATTTATATAGCGCCTTTCATGATCTCAAGACGTGCTGAAGCGCTTTACAGCCAATGAAGTACTTTTGATGTACAGTCACTGTTGTAATGAGTTGGGGGCACATCATGGGGAATGGTGGGAAGGGAATAAGAGAGGAAAAACGAAAAAAATTGTGGGGAGGGGGATATGCTCCCTTATTAATGACACTGATTGTACCTGTACTAAGAAACAGAGAGAGTGCGTGAGAGAGAGAGTGGGCTTGTCCTCTTGTAAGAACAACATATCAGGGACTGTTCTGATAGGCAATAGCTCCTCATTGGTGAAACAGCCTGCTCAACATGACTTCTTTCTGCATTTGTGATTCTGGCCACTAGAAAAATGTTTGCAGTATATGACATAACTTCAACTTTTATGATGAAGTTTCCTGTTTTGAAGAACATTTTTTTTAAATTACATACAAAGCTAGTGAGACATCGATTCCATACATCATCAGTCACGTCACTGCACATCCGGGTGCAAATTTCCTGCTAGAATCACATAACACCATTTTAATAGGTCAACCAAGCCTCTTTAAGAGACTAAACATCTCCAGCTCTCCAACCCTCCAAGAAATCGGCATTCCTCCAACCCTGGCCTCTTCTGCAACCCCCACTTCCTTCGCCCCACCATTAGTGACCGTGCCTTCAGTTGTCTAGGCCCCAAGCTATGGTATTCCTTCCATACACCTCTCTGCCTTTCCACGTTCCTTAAAACCTATCTCTTTGACCAAGCTTTTGGTCACCTATCTTAACGTCTCCTTCTTTGGCTCAGTGTCAATTTTCATCTGATAAAGCTCCTGTGAAGAGCCTTGGGACGTTTTACTATGTTAAGGACGCTATATAAATGCAGTTGTTGTTGTTGCTTTTAGCTCATCATGTTGCTCTGAAGCAGTAAGAGTGAGAAACAGGGTCTCAATTATGTCAATGAACTTATACATAATGCAGTATTTAAACCCAAAATGAATTGCGATGTGGGTGTCTCTGGCAAGGCCAGCATTTATTGCCCATCCCCAATTGCCCTTGAGAAGGTGGTGGTGAGCCGCCTTCTTGAACCGCAGAGGGTAATTAAGAGTCAACCACATTGCTGTGGGTCTGGAGTCACATATAGGCCAGACCGGGTAAGGGCGGCAGATTTCCTTCCCTAAAGGACATTAGTGAACCAGATGGGTTTTTATGACAATCCGGTAGTTTCATGGTGACCATTACTGGCCAAGGCACATAATTAGCCAAGGCATAGAATACAAGAGCAGGGAGGTTATGCTCAAACTGTATAAAACACTAGTTAGGCCACAGCTAGAGTACTGGGTGCAGTTCTGGTCACCACATTACAGGAAAGATATGATTGCACTAGAAGCGGTGCAGAGGAGATTTACGAGGATGTTGCCTGGCCTGGGGAATTTTAACTATGAGGAAAGATTGGATAGGCTGGGGTTGTTTTCTTTGGAGCAGAGGAGGCTGAGGGGAGACTTAATTGAGGTGTATAAAGTTATGAGGGGTCTAGATAGACTGGATAGGACGGACCTATTTCCCTTAGCAGAGGGGTCAATAACCAGGGGGCATAGATTTAAAGTAATTGGTAGGAGGTTTAGAGGGGATTTGAAGAGAAAAGTTTTCACCCAGAAGGTAGTGGGGGGTCTGGAACTCGTTGCCTGAAAGGGTGGTAGAGGCAGAAACGCTCATCACATTTAAAAAGTACTTGGATATGCACCTGAAGTGCTTTAAGCTACAGACCAAGTGCTGGAAAGTGGGATTAGGGATGGATGGCTCGTTGTCAGCTGGCATAGACAAGATGGGCTGAATGGCCTCCTTCTGTGCTGTAAATTTCTATGGTTCTAATATTGGTTTTTTAAAATTCCAGATTTATTTAATGAACTGAATTTAAATTCCACAGCTGCTGTAGTGGGATTTGAACTCACGTTTCATGGATCAGTAGTGCAGGCCTCTGGATTACATAAGAGCATAAGAAATAGGAGCAGGAATAGGCCATTCGGCCCTCTGAGCCTGCTCCGCCATTCAATGAGATCATGGCTGATCTTCTGCCTCAACTCCATTCACCGGCCCTATCGCCATATCCCTTGATGCCCTTACTAGTCAGAAATCTATCGACTTCTGTTTTGAATATACCCAATGACTGAGCCTCCACAGCCCTCTAGGGTAGAGAATTCCAAAGATTCACCACCCTCTGTGTGAAGAAATTTCTTTTCATCAAGTCCTGAATAGCCTACCCTTTATCCTGAGGCTGTGGCCCCTAGTTCTAGACTCCCCAGCCAAGGGAAACATTCTCCCAGCATCCACCCTATCAAGCCCTGTAATAATTTTGTATGCTTCAATGAGATCCCCTCTCATTCTTCTGAATTCAAGAGAATACAGGCCTAGTTTACTCAATCTCTCCTCATACGACAATCCTGCCATCCCAGGAATCAATCTTGTGAACCTTCGCTGCACTCCCTCTATGGCAAGTGTATCCTTCCTTAGGTAAGGAGACCTAAATTGTACACAGCACTCCAGGTGTGGTCTCACCAAGGCCCTATATAATTGGAGTAAGACTTCTTTACTCAAATCCTCTTGTAATGAAGGCCAGCATACCATTTGCCTTCCTAATAGCTTGCTGCATCTGCACATTCACTTTCAGTGACTCATGTACAAGGACACCCAGGTCCCTTTGAGCATCTGCATTCCCCAATCTTTCACCATTGAGGAAATACTCTGCCTTTCTGTTTTTTCTACCAAAGTGGATAACTTCACATTTATCCACATTATATTCCATCTGCCATGTTCTCGCCCACTCACTGAGCCTGTCGAGATCCCCTAGAAGCCTCTTCACATCCTCTTCGCAACTGACACTGCCATCAAGCTTTGTATCATCAGCAAATTTGGAAATGTTACATTTAGTCCCCTCATCCAAATCATTGATATAGATTGTGAATAGCTGGGGCCCAAGCACCGATCCTTGCGGTACCCCACTAGTCACAGCCTGCCATCCTGAAAAAGATCCGTTCATCCCTACTCTTTGTTTTCTGTCTGTTAACCAATTCTCAATCCATGCTAGTATATTACCCCCAATTCCATGTGCCCTAATTTTGTTCACCAACCTCTTGTGTGGGACCTTATCGAATGCCTTCTGAAAATCCATATACACCACATCTACCGGTTCCCCTTTGTCTACTCCACTAGTTACATCCTCAAAGAACTCCAATAGGTTTGTCAAACAGAATTTCCCTTTCATAAATCCATGTTGACTCTGCCCAATCTTACTATTAGTTTCTAAGTGCCCAGTTATTGCATCCTTTATAATAGATTTCAGTATTTTCCCAACTACTGATGCGAGGCTAACAGGTCTGTAGTTCCCCGTTTCCTCTCTCCCTTCTTTTTTAAATAGCGGGGTTACAATTACTATCCTCCAACCTGCAGGAACCGTTCCAGAATCTATAGAATTTTGGAAGATGACAACCAATGCGTCCACTATCCCAATGGCCACCTCTTTCAAAACCCTAGGATATAGGTCATCCGGTCCTTGGGATTTATCGACTTTCAGCCCCATTAATTTTGCTAGTACTGTTTTTTTACCAATAATAATTTCTTTAAGTTCCTCATTCTCACCACACCCTTGGTTTTCTCGTATTTCTGGGAGGTTTTTTGTGTCTTCCTCCGTGAAGACAGAAACAAAGGCCTAGATTTTCAGTGTGCCGTGAGGCGGGCTTTTAGGCGTGCGGGGGGCTAAAATCCCGAATTCGGGGGTCCCGACACCATCCCACCCAAAACCCGCCTCCACGTAAGTTTCAAAGGAGTCGGGTACCTGCCCCGCACTGGGACCCGCCGACCCGAGGCGGGAAGGGATTAGTGGCAATTAACTGCCTGTTAACAGGTAATTAACAGGCAGTTTTTAGCGTAATCCCTATTTTGAGGGGTGTCGTGTGGGATTCCCGACGGCTCCAAACCACGCCAAGTTAGAGGAGTCGGGCCGTCGGGTTGAAGAACTTGGAGGGGTCGAGATATCGGTGTTCAGGTGAGTGATGGGTGCATGAGTGCAAAGGTAAGTGTGTTTGGTGTGTCTAAAGTGTGTAAAGAAGTTTAAATTACCTGTACTTACCTTAACAGCCTTTCTTCCTCTAGGCGTCGGGAGTCCATCACTCAGCCGGCACTGAAAGCAGAATGGCCACGATCTGTCAAAAGTGACAGCCTTCAGCTTTCAGTGCCGGTGAGAGTTCTAACTGAGTCTGCGTAGAAGGACTCAGGTTAGAAGTCAGACTGTCAGTGTTTGACAGCTTCAAACAGCTGTGAAACACTGATATTTCATCTGTCAACACCTCTTGACAGATGAAATTTCAGTCTGTAACGTCACCTGTTGCCGGGTGGCCCTTAATTGGCCTGCTGAGCCCGCTGGGCGGGCTCAACAAGGTCAATCAAGGGAAACTCGCGTGGATTGGCCGGACGTCGGTGGAGGCGGGACTAAAACCCGAAAGTTGTAGTCCCGTCTCCTTCCTGACTGCTGAATTTCTCTGTCATTTCCTCATTCCCCATTATAAATTCTCCCGTCTCTGACTGTAAAGGACCTACATTTACCTTCGCCAGTCTTTTCCTTTTCACATACCTATAGAAGCTTTTACAATCCGTTTTTATATTTTTCCCTTTCTTTATCAATTTCTTGGTCCCCCTTTGCTGATTTCTAAAAAGATCCCAATCCTCAGGCTGACCGCTTTTTCTGGCAACTTTATAAGCTTCCTCCTTTGACTGAATACTAGCTTTAATTTCTTTTGTTAGCCATGGTTGGATCACTTTTCCTTTTGGGTTTTTATGCCCTAGAGGAATATATGTTTGTTGCAAATTATGCATTATTTCCTTGAATGTTAGCCATTGTATGTCCACCTTCATACCTTTTAGTGTAGTCTCCCAATCTACCATGGCCAATTTGTCCCTCATACCCTCGTAGTTTTCTCTGTTTAGATTGAAGACCTTAGTTTCAGATTGGACTACATCACTCTCAAACTTAATGTAACATTCAATCATATTATGGTCACTTGTCCCTAAAGGCCCCTTTACCGCAAGATTATTGATTAGCCCTTTCTCATTACACAGTCGTCTTCTTCTTACCAGATCCAGAATAGCTTGTTCCCTGGTTGGTTCCTCCACATACTGATCCAGGAAACCATCTCGCATGCATTCCAAGAATTCGTCCTCCACACCATTACTAGTCTAGTAACTTAACCACTGTGCTACCGTACCCCCTAAAGTGCATATGTTTAAGTTCTGCCTACTGATCTGATATAGATCTGATATAGATTCAGTTTTTGGGGGTTTCATTTAAATATAGTCCAGTTTTTGTGATACCAGAAGATATTGGGGTAGTTCTCAACATTGTGCCATAGTGTAAAGCGGTTGATAGCGAGTGGGCAGCCTGTTTTACGTCTCTCACAATCGAAGTAAATGGAAATAATAATGGTGCGAGATGTAAAACGAGCTGCCGTCTCGCTATCACCCATTTTACACTATTCCACAAAGTCAATGGCCCTGAAATTAGGATCGGGAGCTTGCCGCGCGTGCAAGCCCCCGATGTGCATTCACCCGGCGCGCCGACATCTGAAGCCCGGGCCTGCTTGCATTTCCTGTCACTGGCCCGATTCAGATGTCGGTGCGATGTGCTTACCTGATCCAGCGGCGTAGTTAGTGCGATGTGCCGGCTGGGATCAGGTGAGCACTGTGCAGCCAATCAGGGGAGGGGAAACTTCATTCATGAGTTTGAGAGTAAGAACTGTCAAACTCATGAAAAGTATGGGCTGCCAAAACACTACTTAAACTTTAAATAAAATTTTAAAAAACATCCCACTGATTATATTAACTATATAAATAAGTTTAAAAAAATATTTTAAACAATTAATCAAATTTTTGAAAAAAATAATTTTTTTAAAAATAGGGTCTAAAACTAAACTTACCTTACTGTAAATTCTTTAAAAATAATAAACCTGTGGAAAAATTTTTTCTAAATTGTACTAAAAGACCACTTACCTGTAAAACTAAGTACTTACGTCTGGTTTTTCCACGCGTAAAAACCGGAGGCCTTTACACTCGGGCAACTCTGGAAAAAAAAAGGAATTTCAGCGCGCACGCGCTGCATCACAAGTCGCACGCGTTCTGCCTCTTAACCCCTTGGGTCAGAGGACAGGAAATGCCAGTTTTCAGCGCATGCGCTGTGCATGCTGAAAACCGGCAATTCCTCCGGGCACACGCGTGAGTACCCCATCCGTACTCACGCGTTGTGACAGGAATTACTGGGCCCCGATCTATCCCCATTGTTTATCTTTAGGCAATCATTGTCAGTGCCACACAGAGTGACTGCAATTTAGAAGAGAATGAGTGTAGGTAGAAAGTGCAATTAAATAGATTGCAAAGTATCCAGTCCCTCTGTTTGTACAGTGACATGATATGTGAGTGACATGATGATGTATTGCAGACCAATTTATGCTGTGTATTACAAACAAACAAAAATGTGTTGCCAAGGACATTTGCATGAAGTTAGTGCCCCTTTAAAGAGGTGTTTTGTATACGATCAATTCCTGTGACTGGTTAACGAACAAAAGAGTCAAACTTCATAATGATTTAAAAAAAGGCAGTGGGTCTCTTGACGAAACTCACATCAGCACAGAATCAGCTGGTGGCAGCTATGGCCAGATGTCCCTCCACTCGCAGTATTTATAGATGTCTGATATCCCCATTAAAAACCAATAACAAACAATCAAAGACAGTTACTGTCGCACACTCGAGGAAACAGAATAGTGTCATCAAAGAAAGTAGTTTTTTCATGCAGCTCCACTTGTCCATAGCAATATGCAAGACCTGAAGGGAATGTTGAAAACTGGTCCCAGTTAGAAAAATACCCTACTCTAGACAATCTCTCATGCCCCACAATCGGTTTCTTCGTCTTTTATCTACCCAGTTCACCCTTACACTAGTGATCTTTATTGAGGAGTCTTGGGTTCTTTTGTTTTGATGTGTTCTCTGTTGTATTTCACCAGGAAATGCCAGGCTGCTCTGCAAATAAAGGTGGGACCTCTTCATGTAACTAATTTCAGAAACAGCTTACACACACCATCTTATCATGAGATATGTGATGTACCTCGGAGATGTTGTGCTTCACGTTTGTTCATATGCAAATTCATTCAAGGCATGGGATATGTGAACAGCCATTGGCAGGGAACACTTCTCATCACCTGTCACAGATTCTGAAAGCTCAAGATGTAATTAAAAAAAGTTCCCAGTTGAGATTTGTAAAATATATTGCATTATTACACAAAAATGAACCAAACATCAGTTTTGGAAGAATTAAAGCTCTGTCTCTTCAAATTGTGCCATATCTGCCAAATGAGAATGTAGTATTGAGGGTAAGAATTCACCTTCTTAGAAAGTGGTACTGATGGTGAGGTCCCTCTCTTTAGAAGTGGTACTGATGGTGAGGTCTCTCTCTTTAGAAGTGGTACTGATGGTGAGGTCCCAATCTTTAGAAAGTGGTACTGATGGTGAGGTCCCAATCTTTCGAAGTGGTACTGATGGTGAGGTCCCTCTCTTTAGAAGTGGTACTGATGGCGAGGTCCCAATCTTTAGAAAGTGGTACTGATGGTGAGGTCCCTCTCTTTAGAAGTGGTACTGATGGTGAGGTCTCTCTCTTTAGAAGTGGTACTGATGGTGAGGTCCCAATCTTTAGAAAGTGGTACTGATGGTGAGGTCCCAATCTTTCGAAGTGGTACTGATGGTGAGGTCCCTCTCTTTAGAAGTGGTACTGATGGTGAGGTCCCAATCTTTAGTAGTGGTACTGATGGTGAGGTCCCTCTCTTTAGAAGTGGTACTGATGGTGAGGTCCCAATCTTTAGAAAGTGGTACTGATGGTGGGGTCCCTCGCTTTAGAAAGTGGTACTGATGGTGAGGTCCCAATCTTTAGAAAGTGGTACTGATGGTGAGGTCCCAATCTTTAGAAAGTGGTACTGATGGTGAGGTCCCTCTCTTTAGAAAGTGGTACTGATGGTGAGGTCCCAATCTTTAGAAAGTGGTACTGATGGTGAGGTCCCTCTCTTTAGAAAGTGGTACTGATGGTGAGGTCCCTCTCTTTAGAAAGTGGTACTGATGGTGAGGTCCCAATCTTTAGAAGTGGTACTGATGGGTGGGTCCCAATCTTTAGAAAGTGGTGCTGATGGTGAGGTCCCTCTCTTTAGAAAGTGGTACTGATGGTGAGGTCCCAATCTTTAGAAAGTGGTACTGATGGTGAGGTCCCTCTCTTTAGAAAGTGGTACTGATGGTGAGGTCCCTCTCTTTAGAAAGTGGTACTGATGGTGAGGTCCCAATCTTTAGAAAGTGGTACTGATGGTGAGGTCCCAATCTTTAGAAAGTGGTACTGATGGTGAGGTGCCAATCTTTAGAAAGTGGTACTGATGGTGAGGTCCCTCTCTTTAGAAAGTGGTACTGATGGTGAGGTCCCAATCTTTAGAAGTGGTACTGATGGTGAGGTCCCAATCTTTAGAAAGTGGTACTGATGGTGAGGTCCCAATCTTTAGAAAGTGGTACTGATGGTGAGATCCCTCTCTTTAGAAAGTGGTACTGATGGTGAGGTCCCAATCTTTAGAAAGTGGTACTGATGGTCAGGTCCCTCTCTTTAGAAAGTGGTACTGATGGTGAGGTCCCAATCTTTAGAAAGTGGTACTGATGGTGGGGTCCCAATCTTTAGAAAGTGGTACTGATGGTGAGGTCCCAATCTTTAGAAAGTGGTACTGGTGGTGAGGTCCCTCTCTTTCGAAGTGGTACTGATGGTGAGGTCCCAATCTTTAGAAGTGGTACTGATGGTGAGGTCCCAATCTTTAGAAGTGGTACTGATGGTGGGGTCCCTCTCTTTAGAAAGTGGTACTGATGGTGAGGTCCCTCTCTTTAGAAAGTGGTACTGATGGTGAGGTCCCAATCTTTAGAAGTGGTACTGATGGGTGGGTCCCCCTCTTTAGAAAGTGGTACTGATGGTGAGGTCCCAATCTTTAGAAGTGGTACTGATGGTCAGGTCCCTCTCTTTAGAAAGTGGTACTGATGGTGAGGTCCCAATCTTTAGAAAGTGGTACTGATGGTCAGGTCCCAATCTTTAGAAAGTGGTACTGATGGTGAGGTCCCAATCTTTAGAAAGTGGTTCTGATGGTGAGGTCCCAATCTTTAGAAAGTGGTACTGATGGTGAGGTCCCAATCTTTAGAATGTGGTACTGATGGTGAGGTCCCAATCTTTAGAAAGTGGTTCTGATGGTGAGGTCCCAATCTTTAGAAAGTGGTACTGATGGTGAGGTCCCTCTCTTTAGAAAGTGGTTCTGATGGTGAGGTCCCAATCTTTAGAAAGTGGTACTGATGGTGAGGTCCCAATCTTTAGAAAGTGGTACTGATGGTGAGGTCCCAATCTTTAGAAGTGGTACTGATGGTGAGGTCCCAATCTTTAGAAAGTGGTACTGATGGTCAGGTCCCAATCTTTAGAAAGTGGTACTGATGGTGAGGTCCCTCTCTTTAGAAAGTGGTACTGATGGTCAGGTCCCAATCTTTAGAAAGTGGTACTGATGGTGAGGTCCCAATCTTTAGAAAGTGGTTCTGATGGTGAGGTCCCAATCTTTAGAAAGTGGTACTGATGGTGAGGTCCCTCTCTTTAGAAAGTGGTACTGATGGTGAGGTCCCAATCTTTAGAAAGTGGTACTGATGGTGAGGTCCCTCTCTTTAGAAAGTGGTACTGATGGTGAGGTCCCTCTCTTTAGAAAGTGGTACTGATGGTGAGGTCCCAATCTTTAGAAGTGGTACTGATGGGTGGGTCCCAATCTTTAGAAAGTGGTGCTGATGGTGAGGTCCCTCTCTTTAGAAAGTGGTACTGATGGTGAGGTCCCAATCTTTAGAAAGTGGTACTGATGGTGAGGTCCCTCTCTTTAGAAAGTGGTACTGATGGTGAGGTCCCTCTCTTTAGAAAGTGGTACTGATGGTGAGGTCCCAATCTTTAGAAAGTGGTACTGATGGTGAGGTCCCAATCTTTAGAAAGTGGTACTGATGGTGAGGTGCCAATCTTTAGAAAGTGGTACTGATGGTGAGGTCCCTCTCTTTAGAAAGTGGTACTGATGGTGAGGTCCCAATCTTTAGAAGTGGTACTGATGGTGAGGTCCCAATCTTTAGAAAGTGGTACTGATGGTGAGGTCCCAATCTTTAGAAAGTGGTACTGATGGTGAGATCCCTCTCTTTAGAAAGTGGTACTGATGGTGAGGTCCCAATCTTTAGAAAGTGGTACTGATGGTCAGGTCCCTCTCTTTAGAAAGTGGTACTGATGGTGAGGTCCCAATCTTTAGAAAGTGGTACTGATGGTGGGGTCCCAATCTTTAGAAAGTGGTACTGATGGTGAGGTCCCAATCTTTAGAAAGTGGTACTGGTGGTGAGGTCCCTCTCTTTTGAAGTGGTACTGATGGTGAGGTCCCAATCTTTAGAAGTGGTACTGATGGTGAGGTCCCAATCTTTAGAAGTGGTACTGATGGTGGGGTCCCTCTCTTTAGAAAGTGGTACTGATGGTGAGGTCCCTCTCTTTAGAAAGTGGTACTGATGGTGAGGTCCCAATCTTTAGAAGTGGTACTGATGGGTGGGTCCCCCTCTTTAGAAAGTGGTACTGATGGTGAGGTCCCAATCTTTAGAAGTGGTACTGATGGTCAGGTCCCTCTCTTTAGAAAGTGGTACTGATGGTGAGGTCCCAATCTTTAGAAAGTGGTACTGATGGTCAGGTCCCAATCTTTAGAAAGTGGTACTGATGGTGAGGTCCCAATCTTTAGAAAGTGGTTCTGATGGTGAGGTCCCAATCTTTAGAAAGTGGTACTGATGGTGAGGTCCCAATCTTTAGAATGTGGTACTGATGGTGAGGTCCCAATCTTTAGAAAGTGGTTCTGATGGTGAGGTCCCAATCTTTAGAAAGTGGTACTGATGGTGAGGTCCCAATCTTTAGAAAGTGGTACTGATGGTGAGGTGCCAATCTTTAGAAAGTGGTACTGATGGTGAGGTCCCTCTCTTTAGAAAGTGGTACTGATGGTGAGGTCCCAATCTTTAGAAGTGGTACTGATGGTGAGGTCCCAATCTTTAGAAAGTGGTACTGATGGTGAGGTCCCAATCTTTAGAAAGTGGTACTGATGGTGAGATCCCTCTCTTTAGAAAGTGGTACTGATGGTGAGGTCCCAATCTTTAGAAAGTGGTACTGATGGTCAGGTCCCTCTCTTTAGAAAGTGGTACTGATGGTGAGGTCCCAATCTTTAGAAAGTGGTACTGATGGTGGGGTCCCAATCTTTAGAAAGTGGTACTGATGGTGAGGTCCCAATCTTTAGAAAGTGGTACTGGTGGTGAGGTCCCTCTCTTTCGAAGTGGTACTGATGGTGAGGTCCCAATCTTTAGAAGTGGTACTGATGGTGAGGTCCCAATCTTTAGAAGTGGTACTGATGGTGGGGTCCCTCTCTTTAGAAAGTGGTACTGATGGTGAGGTCCCTCTCTTTAGAAAGTGGTACTGATGGTGAGGTCCCAATCTTTAGAAGTGGTACTGATGGGTGGGTCCCCCTCTTTAGAAAGTGGTACTGATGGTGAGGTCCCAATCTTTAGAAGTGGTACTGATGGTCAGGTCCCTCTCTTTAGAAAGTGGTACTGATGGTGAGGTCCCAATCTTTAGAAAGTGGTACTGATGGTCAGGTCCCAATCTTTAGAAAGTGGTACTGATGGTGAGGTCCCAATCTTTAGAAAGTGGTTCTGATGGTGAGGTCCCAATCTTTAGAAAGTGGTACTGATGGTGAGGTCCCAATCTTTAGAATGTGGTACTGATGGTGAGGTCCCAATCTTTAGAAAGTGGTTCTGATGGTGAGGTCCCAATCTTTAGAAAGTGGTACTGATGGTGAGGTCCCTCTCTTTAGAAAGTGGTTCTGATGGTGAGGTCCCAATCTTTAGAAAGTGGTACTGATGGTGAGGTCCCAATCTTTAGAAAGTGGTACTGATGGGGAGGTCCCAATCTTTAGAAGTGGTACTGATGGTGAGGTCCCAATCTTTAGAAAGTGGTACTGATGGTCAGGTCCCAATCTTTAGAAAGTGGTACTGATGGTGAGGTCCCTCTCTTTAGAAAGTGGTACTGATGGTCAGGTCCCAATCTTTAGAAAGTGGTACTGATGGTGAGGTCCCAATCTTTAGAAAGTGGTTCTGATGGTGAGGTCCCAATCTTTAGAAAGTGGTACTGATGATGAGGTCCCTCTCTTTAGAAAGTGGTACTGATGGTGAGGTCCCAATCTTTAGAAAGTGGTACTGATGGTGAGGTCCCTCTCTTTAGAAAGTGGTACTGATGGTGAGGTCCCTCTCTTTAGAAAGTGGTACTGATGGTGAGGTCCCAATCTTTAGAAGTGGTACTGATGGGTGGGTCCCAATCTTTAGAAAGTGGTGCTGATGGTGAGGTCCCTCTCTTTAGAAAGTGGTACTGATGGTGAGGTCCCAATCTTTAGAAAGTGGTACTGATGGTGAGGTCCCTCTCTTTAGAAAGTGGTACTGATGGTGAGGTCCCTCTCTTTAGAAAGTGGTACTGATGGTGAGGTCCCAATCTTTAGAAAGTGGTACTGATGGTGAGGTCCCAATCCTTAGAAAGTGGTACTGATGGTGAGGTGCCAATCTTTAGAAAGTGGTACTGATGGTGAGGTCCCTCTCTTTAGAAAGTGGTACTGATGGTGAGGTCCCAATCTTTAGAAGTGGTACTGATGGTGAGGTCCCAATCTTTAGAAAGTGGTACTGATGGTGAGGTCCCAATCTTTAGAAAGTGGTACTGATGGTGAGATCCCTCTCTTTAGAAAGTGGTACTGATGGTGAGGTCCCAATCTTTAGAAAGTGGTACTGATGGTCAGGTCCCTCTCTTTAGAAAGTGGTACTGATGGTGAGGTCCCAATCTTTAGAAAGTGGTACTGATGGTGGGGTCCCAATCTTTAGAAAGTGGTACTGATGGTGAGGTCCCAATCTTTAGAAAGTGGTACTGGTGGTGAGGTCCCTCTCTTTCGAAGTGGTACTGATGGTGAGGTCCCAATCTTTAGAAGTGGTACTGATGGTGAGGTCCCAATCTTTAGAAGTGGTACTGATGGTGGGGTCCCTCTCTTTAGAAAGTGGTACTGATGGTGAGGTCCCTCTCTTTAGAAAGTGGTACTGATGGTGAGGTCCCAATCTTTAGAAGTGGTACTGATGGGTGGGTCCCCCTCTTTAGAAAGTGGTACTGATGGTGAGGTCCCAATCTTTAGAAGTGGTACTGATGGTCAGGTCCCTCTCTTTAGAAAGTGGTACTGATGGTGAGGTCCCAATCTTTAGAAAGTGGTACTGATGGTCAGGTCCCAATCTTTAGAAAGTGGTACTGATGGTGAGGTCCCAATCTTTAGAAAGTGGTTCTGATGGTGAGGTCCCAATCTTTAGAAAGTGGTACTGATGGTGAGGTCCCAATCTTTAGAATGTGGTACTGATGGTGAGGTCCCAATCTTTAGAAAGTGGTTCTGATGGTGAGGTCCCAATCTTTAGAAAGTGGTACTGATGGTGAGGTCCCTCTCTTTAGAAAGTGGTTCTGATGGTGAGGTCCCAATCTTTAGAAAGTGGTACTGATGGTGAGGTCCCAATCTTTAGAAAGTGGTACTGATGGTGAGGTCCCAATCTTTAGAAGTGGTACTGATGGTGAGGTCCCAATCTTTAGAAAGTGGTACTGATGGTCAGGTCCCAATCTTTAGAAAGTGGTACTGATGGTGAGGTCCCTCTCTTTAGAAAGTGGTACTGATGGTCAGGTCCCAATCTTTAGAAAGTGGTACTGATGGTGAGGTCCCTCTCTTTAGAAAGTGGTACTGATGGTCAGGTTCCAATCTTTAGAAAGTGGTTCTGATGGTGAGGTCCCAATCTTTAGAAGTGGTACTGATGGTCAGGTCCCAATCTTTAGAAAGTGGTACTGATGGTGAGGTCCCTCTCTTTCGAAAGTGGTACTGATGGTGAGGTCCCAATCTTTAGAAAGTGGTACTGATGGTGAGGTCCCAAACTTTAGAAAGTGGTACTGATGGTGAGGTCCCAATCTTTAGAAAGTGGTACTGATGGTGAGGTCCCAATCTTTAGAAAGTGGTACTGGTGGTGAGGTCCCTCTCTTTAGAAAGTGGTACTGATGGTGAGGTCCCAATCTTTAGAAAGTGGTACTGGTGGTGAGGTCCCTCTCTTTAGAAAGTGGTACTGATGGTGAGGTCCCAATCTTTAGAAGTGGTACTGATGGTCAGGTCCCAATCTTTAGAAGTGGTACTGATGGTGAGGTCCCTCTCTTTAGAAAGTGGTACTGATGGTGGGGTCCCTCTCTTTAGAAGTGGTACTGATGGTGAGGTCCCAATCTTTAGAAAGTGGTACTGATGGTGAGGTCCCAATCTTTAGAAGTGGTACTGATGGGTGGGTCCCCCTCTTTAGAAAGTGGTACTGATGGTGAGGTCCCTCTCTTTAGAAAGTGGTACTGATGGTGAGGTCCCAATCTTTAGAAGTGGTACTGATGGTCAGGTCCCAATCTTTAGAAAGTGGTACTGATGGGTGGGTCCCCCTCTTTAGAAAGTGGTACTGATGGTGAGGTCCCTCTCTTTAGAAGTGGTACTGATGGGTGGGTCCCTCTCTTTAGAAAGTGGTACTGATGGTGAGGTCCCAATCTTTAGAAAGTGGTACTGATGGTGAGGTCCCTCTCTTTAGAAGTGGTACTGATGGTGAGGTCCCTCTCTTTAGAAGTGGTACTGATGGGTGGGTCCCCCTCTTTAGAAAGTGGTACTGATGGTGAGGTTCCTCTCTTTAGAAAGTGGTACTGATGGGTGGGTCCCTCTCTTTAGAAGTGGTACTGATGGGTGGGTCCCCCTCTTTAGAAAGTGGTACTGATGGTGAGGTCCCTCTCTTTAGAAAGTGGTACTGATGGTGAGGTCCCAATCTTTAGAAAGTGGTGCTGGTGGTGAGGTCCCAATCTTTAGAAGTGGTACTGATGGTGAGGTCCCAATCTTTAGAAGTGGTACTGATGGTGAGGTCCCAATCTTTAGAAAGTGGTACTGATGGTGAGGTCCCAATCTTTAGAAAGTGGTACTGATGGTGAGGTCCCAATCTTTAGAAAGTGGTACTGATGGTGAGGTCCCTCTCTTTAGAAAGTGGTACTGATGGTGAGGTCCCAATCTTTAGAAGTGGTACTGATGGTGAGGTCCCAATCTTTAGAAAGTGGTACTGATGGTCAGGTCCCTCTCTTTAGAAAGTGGTGCTGGTGGTGAGGTCCCAATCTTTAGAAGTGGTACTGATGGTGAGGTCCCTCTCTTTAGAAGTGGTACTGATGGGTGGGTCCCCCTCTTTAGAAAGTGGTACTGATGGTGAGGTCCCTCTCTTTAGAAAGTGGTACTGATGGTGAGGTCCCAATCTTTAGAAAGTGGTACTGATGGTGAGGTCCCTCTCTTTAGAAAGTGGTACTGATGGTGAGGTCCCAATCTTTAGAAGTGGTACTGATGGTGAGGTCCCAGTCTTTAGAAAGTGGTACTGATGGTGAGGTCCCAATCTTTAGAAAGTGGTGCTGGTGGTGAGGTCCCAATCTTTAGAAAGTGGTACTGATGGTGAGGTCCCTCTCTTTAGAAAGTGGTACTGATGGTGAGGTCCCAATCTTTAGAAGTGGTACTGATGGTGAGGTCCCTCTCTTTAGAAAGTGGTACTGATGGTGAGGTCCCAGTCTTTAGAAAGTGGTACTGATGGTGAGGTCCCAATCTTTAGAAAGTGGTGCTGGTGGTGAGGTCCCAATCTTTAGAAAGTGGTACTGATGGTGAGGTCCCAATCTTTAGAAAGTGGTACTGATGGTGAGGTCCCAGTCTTTAGAAAGTGGTACTGATGGTGAGGTCCCAATCTTTAGAAAGCGGTGCTGGTGGTGAGGTCCCAATCTTTAGAAAGTGGTGCTGGTGGTGAGGGCCCTCTCTTTAGAAGTGGTACTGATGCTTGTGCCCTCCCCCAATATCCCCATTTACTCGTGCCCTCCGCCAATTACCCCATTTACTGCTGCCCTCTCTAAATTTCTCAATTTCTTTGGGTGCCCCTCAATTTGGATATTCAATGGTTGATTTTAACCAATACAAAAGCAAAATACTGCGGATGCTGAAAATCTGAAATAAAAACAGAAAATGCTGGAAATACTCCACAGGTCAGGCAGCATCCGTGGAGAGAGAAACAGAGTTAACGTTTCAGTTCGATGGCCTTTCATCAGACAAAGGGTCATCGACTTGAAATGTTAACTCTGTTTCTCAACAGATGCTGCCCGACCTGCTGAGTATTTCCACCATTTTCTGATTTTAACCAATATTCGTCAGTGTGTTTTTAAAAAGCTAGTATGAACAAAATTTGCTTTAAAAATCCAATATTTAAATGTTACACTTTTCCAAATCCTTTCTGTGGAAAAATAATCTAAAAATCCCAAAACATGAGACATGCTGAAATGGGTCTCTACTCCTTTATCTTGATCGTTGTATCCAGGAAATGGGCATTCCCCAAGGGTAAAGGTCAAGAAAACTCTATTTCTTTCGAAAGTGCCACTTTTTTTTAGCCATCCTTGGGATGTGGGTGTCACTGGCAACGCCAGCCATCCCATAGCAACATTCCCTCTAAGTAAGTTTTCAAATCGCTACCACTGTTGGTTTTTTGGAATTTCATCGCCAAATTGTAATTGCTTTGCTAAGTTCAGTAATTAAGCTGTTTTCATATGGGATGGGGATTGCATGACAGCACTACAAGAAAGCAGAGGAATAAGAAACACCAGGGAGACACCAATAGTAATTATAGAGAGTGATAGGAGCAGGAGTCGGCCGTTTTGCCCATTGGCATGCTTCGCCATTTTGTTAACTTACAGCAGCTCTATCTCTTCAGTTCCAATATCCTGCCCTCTGTTCCGAACTCTTTCTTTCCAAGTAAGCATCGAACTCTTTTTTCTGAATGTGTGCGTGAAGGGGTCACCTTAATGATGGGCACTTGGCTCCAAAGCGAGCTCGATCCTATCCTACAAAAATAACTTAAACAGAAGTAAACACAGACAATGCCCGAGGCTCAGAATTATTGTTAAAAATGTCACATTCTGTCACAGGAGCATGAGTTCAATTAACCTGGGGAAACCAGATATGACATGTTGCCAATTAGACAGGGATGGAATCTAATATTCTGTTTACTATTAGCTTTGGCACAAGCCCACTTTTTATATCCATCATTATTTTGAAACAGATGGTAAACATTTTATATGTCATTTCTCTGGTACCACAGAAACTGACACACTTACTGCGTTTCCCTAAATGAGGCACGAAGATTTTCTTGTTCATCTTATTTTAAGATTCAGCAAACTATTAACAGACGCAGCATTCACAGGGTTTTCCAAGTTCTTGGTGGGCATTGGGAATGTTGGAAATAGTGCACTCGAATGCAATTTGCTTTTATTATTCCATCATTTGTATATCGGCAGCAGCACTCCTGCACGCGACTGAAAATCAGCACGTGAAGCCGTATCACAGAATCACAGAAACCCCACAGTGCAGATAGAGGCCATTTCGGCCCATCGAGCCTGCACCAACACATATCCCACCCGATCCCCGTAACCCCTACACCAACACATATCCCACCCTATCCCTGTAACCCCACGTATTTAATCCCCCTAACACTAAGGGTCAATTTATCATAGCCAATCAACCTAACCCGCACATCTTTGGACTGTGGGAGGAAACCGGAGCACCCGGAGAAAACCCACGCAAACACGGGGAGAATGTGCAAACTCCACACAGACAGTCGCCCGAGGCCCGATTCGAACCCGGGTCTCTGGCGCTGTGAGGAAATATATCAATTCGAGGCGAAATTGCACTGTTAAAATGCCAAACTTTAAGGAAGCAGTGCTCAGCATCTCCAGAATGCATTAATATATCCCATCCATTAAGGCTTTCATTGCTCTCTGCCTTGTTTATGCAAACAGTGCAGTTTCTTTGGCAATCTGTAAATCAGATTTATATGTGAAGTTGATGTAGCACCTTTGCGATGTAGCAGTCAATGGGTTTCACATACCGTTTAAGATAGTGGGGTAGACATATTATGCATGCCCTCCAACTGTGGTCTGCTTCTCCCGGCCTGCTCCATTGCAAGGTCCCTTTGCAGTGCGAAGAGGTGTTAAAAGCAGATGGAAACAATAGCTTTAGACATTTTGGTCGGGTTGTGCTGTAGCATTCACCCTGATCAGTCCAGGCATTTGACACCATGTCTAAAGGATGCCCAAGGGTCTTAACCGCCAAGGTGTGCTGGTAGCAGCATGTGCTTCATGATATCTCTCTCCAGGTCTTCTGTAGGGGCGCCTCAGTGAGTTAAGCATTCATGGTTGCAATGGATAGTCTTGGTCCCCCAGCAACCATCCATCCAAGCTTCTTGGCTCTTGAAATAATGGTGACCTTGGGGAAGGGCTGTAAAATGATGAAACATGGCAACTGCCAGATTAGCGGGTGTCCGTGGGCGTGATTCTGCACCAGTGCTGCAATTGACATTAGCCATTGAATGGCACTTGCATGGTAATAGCAGAATGATGTCATGCGTCATCTCCTTTCAATCCTGGACTCGAAGGATGATGTCACGTTCCTGGTGTCCAGCGTTGCTATGGCTGCAGCCGGGCCTAATTTCCTGGGTCAGTCCGCTTGCATACTGATTCACGGATCCAAATGTCGATTTGGGCCGTTGGAGGGAACATTAGTGGTAGGGGGATGAAAATTGCATTTAAGTGCAACTTAAAAGGCTGGGGGACAATTAAAGCGGAGTGTCACAATAGGGGACAAAATGCTGAAAGTCATTAGAAAGGCCGAAAAAGCATCTCAATTCATTAGCAGCTTTTGTCAAGGCTGAAGGAGCAGGTGATTAGGAAATGATAAATAAAAGCGAGGGAAAGGAAACGCCCTTTGAATAAAACTCCTAAATTAAGCACGTTTATGTAGACAGAGCCCAATTACTGTTGCAAAGAAATTTAGTAAAGGAAAGTTGCAAATTAGTTTTATGTATTATTGGCCCAGTAATTCCAGGCATAACGCGTGAGTACGGACGGGGTACTCACGCATGTGCCCGGAGGAATTGCCGGTTTTCAGCATGCACAGCGCATGCGCTGAAAACTGGCATTTCCTGTCCTCTGACCCAAGGGGTTAAGAGGCAGAACGCGCGCGACTGCACAGGCAGTGCGTGCACAGTGAAATTCCTTTTTTTTTCCAGAGTTGCCCGAGTGTAAAGGCCTCCGGTCTTTACGCGTGGAAAAAACAGACATAAGTATTTAGTTTTACAGGTAAGTGGGCTTTTAGTACAATGTAGAAATTTTTTTTCCACAGGTTTGTTATTTTTAAAGAATTTACAGTAAGGTAAGTTTAGTTTTAGACCCTATTTTAAAAAAAATTATTTTTTACAAAAAATTGATTAATTGTTTAAAACATTTTTTTAAACTTATTTATAGTTAATATAATCAGTGGGATGTTTTAAAAAATTTTATTTAAAGTTAAAGTAGTGTTTTGGCAGCCCATACTTTTCATGAGTTTGACAGCTCTTGCTGTCAAACTCATGAATGAGTTTCCCCTCCCCTGATTGGCTGCACAGTGCTCACCTGATCCCAGCCGGCACTAACTACGCCGCTGGATCAGGTAAGCACATCGCGCCGACATCTGAACCGGGCCTGTGACAGGAAATGCAAGCAGGCCCGGGCTTCAGATGTCGGCGCGCAGGGTGAGTGCAGATCGGGGGCTTGCACGCACGGCAAGCTCCCGATCCTAATTTCAGGGCCATTAAGTTTGATATTTCTTGGTCCTCCCTGCAACAAGCACCCTAAAATAATGGGACATTTTGTCTGTTTAGTATCCTCCTTGCCCCCTGTGAGACATGCAGAGATGTATTTACATAGCTGTGCTATGTGAGGGGAACAATCTTATTTATTCATTTGCCTGCAACGGGCAAGGAAAACAATTTATTAATTTTCCCGGAACCAATCAAAAAAACACTGGCCGCGAAATTTGGAGGTCCAGCGCCGGCCGTTGAGGACGGTTTTGCTGAAAAAACGGCAGCCGCCTCACTTGTACGATAGCAAAATACTGCGGATGTTGGAAATCCGAAATAAGAACAGAAAATGCTGGATGCCCACTTCCAGCGCGAAACACGGCGGCTGTCATTTTGGGGAGGTCATTGTGCTGCCGTTGCTTGTGCTCGCTGCACACATGTAAATATGCAGTTCATGACGTTCATCGTCGCACAACTGTGATTTTGGACGTTGCCCTCTCCAAACCACGCATGGAAGAACGTGCATGCAGCAGTACTACAGAGACACTGCTAGCGCTTCTTAAAGGGACACACACATCTTTCAGGTAAGTTTAGATTTTAGCCTTTGGACTTTTTTTTACATTTTATTGAAGTAGTGGCTTGGTGCAATACATTAAAAAAGTTATTAAATTGTGCAGGGAATGCTGCTGGATGCTTGCAAGGCTTCGGATGGTAAAGGAAGGCTTCTGAGAACACCACTTGCTCCCAGTACAGGGGGCTCTAGTTGCAGTCCCCCTTGGGCTGCAACATCACATGGAGATGAAGCAGAGGCAGCAAAGGGGACAAGCTGGTCGCAGAGGGAAGAGGAGGATGCAGAAGAGGAGGATGCAGAAGAGGAGGACGCAGAAGAGGAGGACGCAGAAGAGGAAAAAGCAGAAGAGGAGGAAGCGGAAGGAAGGAGGCAGTGGCAGGAAGGAGGCAACCCAGACAACCACTTTCTAGTCAGGTTATCCGGGATCGAATCATCCACCTGCGGTACCAGTGAACACAACCTCAATTCCCCTTTCAACATTTGTCCCACATCTTACCTTCCCTCTGTTACTGACCATCACAGCATCCTCTGAGCCGCAATGCTGAAATAAAAGCCACCACAAAGCAAACTTTCCAATCCAACTTTATCCATATATGCATCCAATATTACATCAAAAAATCAACTAACCACCCTTGTGCATTCCCTTAGTAAGTGTCTTGCATCTGCCTTTGCCTATCCTAATGATGTTATGCAGTGCTACCCCAGTGGCTGCAGCATGGCTGGCGGAAGGCTACTGATTTTCAGTAAGGGACACTGCAGATGGCCTTGCAGGACGACCTCAAGGAGCTGGTGGCTGGGAGTGTGAAATCAAGCGACGGTTCAGCTTTCAGAGCTGCAGACTGCCTAGTTTTGAATGATGTAAAAAAAAAAAATTCAGAAGGCAGTTCAACTTTAAGGGCTAGAGACTACCTTGAAAATGAACAGCATACTTTAAGGAAAGGCAGCCTCGCTCCAGCGACACTAACTTGGGCCCCTTGCTGAGCACACAGTCTGTCAGCAGTGTGATAGTCACTCGGCTGTGCCCACAATCATTTAAATTAGCAGGCAGCACCAGATTGAGGTGCTGCCTGTATTTTTTGAACGAGTGCGGGCATATCTTGCAACCCGGTGCTCACGCCCATTTTCCTGTGTTATCAAATTTCCCGGCCACTGACTAGATCTCTTACAAGCTTCTTTCCAAATCCCTTCAATGGAGATGTGCAACCCTCCCACGCTCGCAGACACCAATATCTCCCCTCCACCTATTGTCACAGCCTAACTGACTCACCATGGGCAACATGCGGAGACATTGGTCGAGAAATCTGTTTGCGTTGGCCTGTGCTCCTGCTCCTCCCGGTCCCACATTCAGGTGATTATGTTTTATAAATTTACTTATGGTGGTGACCTGCAGCGGTCCTTTTGAGGACCACCGGGTAGGCCGCATGCAGGCCTGGTTTTCCTGAACGCAGCCCGCCTGGCATTCAGGACAACCGAATTTTGCACAGGGGGCTTCAAATAATACCTGATTCAGGAATAGGCCCTGGTTGCCTATTTTTTGATCATACCAATATGGCATCTCCTGCCCGCCATATTGGAAGCTTAGGGACCCATTTAGTGCCTGAAAAACGTGCGTGGCACTATTCAATTTCTAGGCCATAAGGTTATGACAGAATGAAGGTTAGCTGTGATGCCTCCTGCTCCACAAATAGGCTGCAAACATCATGACCTAGGCTGACGCATGAAGAATATCTACTTGGGCGATGTACTGGAGAGCGGACAGGGCCCAGTGTAAGTCAGTGCCTGCTGGAGACAAGGGGAGAAACTTGGATGGGGACAAATGTGCCTTGTGTGACATCTTCTATAACATAACTCATATAGAATCTTAGAACCATAGAATGGTTACAGCACAGAAGGAGGCCATTCGGCCCGTCGAGCCCGTGCCGGCTCTCTGCAAGAGCACTTCAGCAAGTCCCACCCCCCCGCCCTTTCCCCGTAGCTCTGCAAATGTTTTTATTTCAGCTTTGTAATGAAATGTGTTTGGCTTGCCTGTATTCGTTTTGCACTCATGTATATTACCCTCCCCCACACGGTGTATAGTTTCACTTCCTCTTTCCTGACTAACCTGGAATGTTCCAGGTCTTGGCTCTTGGCTCCGCCCCTGACTTCTCTTACATAAAGATCCCAGGATCTATATGACTCATTCCTGCGAGCCAGTCAATGTGTTGAGATGTTAGCTCTGATCTTAGTGATTAAAAGCCAACTTGTTAAGGTCTATAACTTCTAGTTTTGGGGTTATTGAAGGCACATCAATTTTAATCACTAAAGAATACTAGGATGGATCGACTCCTAAAACCAGAGCGTCTGGACTTGGATCCACATCCTGCTGAAGCATCAAATCAATTTGGACACTGGCTCAAATGCTTCGAACTCTTCGCGAGGGCCTCATCCGCTAGCGAGGTAGATAAACTGAGTCTACTGACTACTCGCGTTAATCATCGGATTTATTCGTTCATCCGGGGCGCCACCTCTTACACGGAGGCCATCACTATCCTGAAGGCCCAATACCAGAGGCCAGTAAACGAAGTGTACGCCAGACATCTGCTGGCTACACGCAGGCAGCGACCTGAGGAATCAATGGACGATTTCTTACAGGGCCTAAAGGACTTGGTCCGGGACTGTAACTGCAAGGCCGTGACGGCCAACGCATACTCTGATGAATTGGTCCGCGATTCCTTCATCACGGGCCTCAAATCGAATTATATCCGGCAGAGACTGCTGGAGAAGGAGGTCCTGGACTTAAAAAAGGCAGTGGCCACTGCGCGATTGCTGGACGTGGCCCAGAAAAACTCTGACTCTTATTCTTCCGGCCATGCGGCCCTCACCGCCTCGTGCGCGCCAAGCGGGCCGCCATCTTGGAATCAGCCATCTTCCCCATCCAGGTCTCAGACCAGCTCTACACCGCCGGAGTCCCCACACAGAAGTTCACCCAGGAGTCCTACTACAGCGGCAATGTCTCGAGGCCCGAAATGCTACTTCTGCGGCCAGGCCAAGCACCCCAGACAACGATGCCCAGCGAAGGACGCTACATGCTTCAAATGTAAGAAAAAGGGGCATTTTAGCAAAGTCTGCAGGGGGAATCCGATTTCCAACTCCATCACCGCCTCGTGCGTGCCGTGCGGGCCGCCATCTTGGGATCTGCCATCTTTTCCCGACTCAACGGCCGCCCAGGGCCCAACAGTGGCTTCGATCACGGTGGATCAATCCAGGCCACACCCGTTGACAAAATCCATGATGGACATACAGGTAAACGGGAATTTAACGAAATGTTTAATTGACTGTGGGAGTACCGAGAGTTTTATCCACCCTAGCCTGGTACGGCAGCACTCATTAACGGTAAACCCTACACGGAGCAGAATTGCTATGGCTGCTAAGCCCCACACTTCGGACATTTTGGGCTACTGTGTGGTAACATTGACTGTAAAAGGCACGGACTACAAGGATTTTAAACTCCTCGTGATGCCAGAACTCTGTGTTAATGTAATCTTGGGCCTGGACTTCCAGTGCCACCACGAAAGTGTCACGCTAGCATATGGCGGGTCCCAGCTGCCACTCACAGTCTGTGGCCTATCAACCTTAAAAATCAGCCCGCCCTCTTTATTCGCTAATCTCGCTCCGAACTGTAGGCCCATAGCGACCAAAAGTAGACGGTACAGTCTGGAAGACAGACACTTTATCAAGGCGGAAGTGGACAGACTCCTGCGGGAAGGCATTATTGAATGCAGTACCAGTCCGTGGCATGCCCAAGTAGTCATAGTTAAAAATAGCGAAAAGAAACGGATGGTAATTGACTACAGCCAGACTGTTAATATTTATACCCAGCTGGACGCCTACCCTTTACCCCGCATATCAGAAATGGTCAACCAGATCGCGCAATACCGAGTCTTCTCGACTATCGACCTCAAATCCGCGTATCACCAGCTCCCCATTAGAACGGAGGACCGCCCATACACTGCCTTTGAGGCGAACGGACGCCTCTACCATTTTCTCAGAGTGCCCTTCGGGGTAACAAATGGGGTCTCGGTCTTCCAACGTGAGATGGACCGCATGGTTGACGAGAATAAACTACAAGCTACCTACCCCTCTTCTTATCCAATTCCCTTTTGAAAGCCACAATTGAATCTGCCTCCACCACCCTTTCAGGCAGTGAATGCCAGATCCTAACCACTCACTGCGCAAAAAAGTTTTTCCTCATGTCACCTTTGGGTCTTCTGCCAGTCACCTTAAATCTCTGTCCTCTGATTCTCGACCCTTCCGCCAATGGGAACAGTTTCTCTCTATCTACTCTGTCCAGACCCCTCATGATTTTGAACACCTCTATCAAATCTCCTCTCAACCTTCTCTGCTCGAAGGAGAACAACCCCAGCTTCTCCAGTCTATCCACGTAACTGAAGTCCCTCATCCCTGGAATCATTCTTGTAAATCTTTTCTGCACCCTCTCTAAGGCCTTCACATCCTTCCTAAAGTGTGGTGCCCAGAATTGGGCACAATACTCCAGTTGAGGCCAAACCAGTGTTTTCTAAAGGTTCATCATAACTTCAAACATCATGGGGGCGAAATTCGGTTACATCCCGTATGGGGGCGGTAACCGAATTAGCACCGGACATTTAGTGCCTGGAACAGAAGTACCGCCCTAGCCACTAAATTTGGCTTACTGCCCTGACGAGGAAGCAGAGCGATATCTCGGGTGCTCCACTTCCTCTCGGGGCAGTGTTGGGGGCGCTAAGCACAGTAACGAGTTTCACCGCCCCTCCCCTTCAGTTAAAGGAGAGGGCCGCTGTGAGCTCTGCAGGGCCTCCGATGGCCCACACTAGGCCACCAGGGCAGTGTGGTGTCGTGGCAGCAGCCCGGCACCAAGACACAGTGCAGGGCTGCGCGATGGCGGCCACGGACCACGCCAAGGGCCACCACGAAGCGCGGGTTGCAGCCGCACCTCCCCTTTAAATACCACCCCACCAACGGAGTGCGGCCTGGCTCGCGACCCTCGGGGCTGGTGCTGACATCGCCCGTGGCAGCCTCGCGGGGTGCAGCCGTATGTCTGCCGCGGGGCGGTAAGGGGCCACGGCGGGGCGCTAAGGGGTTGCGTTGCTCGATGATGACGTCATCACCGGCGGCGCAGCAACACAGGGCGCTACTGGCGGGGCACGGCGCTAACAGCCAGCGCCTCAGCAGCGCCCCGCTGAATTTCTCGAGAGGTGCTACTGTCATCACCCACCCCACCACCACCCCACACCCAAGCGAAAAGCCCTTTGCGCCCCATTAGCGCCCCCCGGAAGCGCTAACGAGGCGCAAAGGAGCCGAATTTCGACCCCGCCCCATCTTTAAAGCAATCTTTCTTGCCACATAAGAAAGGACGATCTAAATAAGGAATTGCTGAAAGCACGGCATTCTGGGGAAAATAGTAGTGTAACAGTTAACATGATTACTTTAGCTTTTTTATATATTTTTAAAAACAATCTAAATTGATTTAACTGTTATTATTCTGAAGTTAAGAGTGTAATGTTCCGGACTGATAACCCATAAGAGCTGATATTGTGCAAACCTTTAATTGCAAGATCTAAAGAGCACACAATTAAATCAGGTGGTGTTTCTGTCAGAAAACCACTGTGTGACTTCACTGCAAATTGATGCTTGTGAAAGAAGAGAAGGCCCTTGGAGAATTTTGAGTGCTTTGCAGAAGAATTCACCAGCACTTCTGGGTTTTGAAAACCATTTTGCAAATTTACGGTATCTTGGACAGCAGCTTTTTGATGATAAAATCTCTAACTTCAGCGATAGCTCGCAGTGATAAAGATCATTTTGCAGAATGTCATTGAGCGTGTAGCTAACCATCAACACTCACATGCAAAGGGCTTCACTGAAGCACAGTGCGAGAGGCCTGAAACTCCTGCGTTGAACGCACCGGCACACACGGGGTCTTCTTCAGGCTGTCCGTCCTCCCCTCTTTTAAATGTAGCTGGGGCACTTCCACCAGCGTTTGTATCATGTACCGTGAGTGCAGAGGTCAGGATTTCCTGGCCAGCAGCTGAAATATGTCGGTGCAGCTTCTTAAAGCAGCACCAACGCTTCCTGTTGGTGGAAAAACTTTGAAATGAGGTGCATTTTCTGCTGCCTATTGTCCTGAAGGTGAGGTAGCAGACTGCTAACGTTCACCAGGCGGGAAGCACCGCCCATGTCAGGCCAAGTGCTTTCAATGGCGTGATACAGCAGTGAAGTTGAAACAAAACAAAAGACAACAAATAAACATATGATCCAAAGAAACAAGCGATGGTACTGTGGCGAAGACCACATAGGGACAATAACACAATTCACAATGTATAGCCAATGTTGTTATATGTACCTAAACACAATTCACTATGTATAGCCAATGTTGTTATATGTACGTACTTGGTTGGGTTATCGGGGCAGGGTCCCTTTAAGAGCGTCGGTAGCGTGATGACGTCATAGCCCTGCAATGAGGCTGAGACCCTCAGTCCTCATGGAGAGTGAATAAAGTAACACGCGTTTTGCCTTTGCTGCAACAAAAGTCTCAGAGCCTGTTGATTTCTAGTGACTCCAACAGTACAATGCTAATAAACCAAAAACGACAGAAAACAAGGGCTAATTTCACCTAGAGGTCAGTTTTGAATTTTCCTACTTTGTGCCTCCAGGAGTCTACTTTTCTCCAACTTTAAAGGCACAAAGTGGTGGCCTCCTGCCAATGGAACAATGCAACGGCGACCCTGCAGGGTTTGCTAGAGATTCCCAGCGATCCATGAGGTCATCTGGGGTCAGACATGCATACTGTTTTTTTATTCGTTTATGGGATGTGGGCATCGCTGGCAAGGCCAGCATTTATTGCCCATCCCTAATTGCCCTTGAGAAGGTGGTGGTGAGCCGCCTTCTTGAACCGCTGCAGTCCATGTGATGAAGCTACTCCCACAGTGTTATTAGGGAGGGAGTTCCTGGATTTTGACCCAGCGACGATGAAGGAATGACGATATACTTCTAAGTAAGGATGGTGTGTGACTTGGAGGGGAACTTGGAGCTGGTGGTGATCCCATGTGCCTGCTGCCATGATGACCATGTGTGCAGGAAGTGTATCCAGCTGCAGCTACTGACAGACCGCATTGCGGCGCTGGAGCTGCGAATGGATACATACTGGAGCATTCGTGCTGCTGAGGACATCGTGGATAGCACGGTTAGGGATTTGGTCACACCGCAGGTAAAGGCTGCACAGGCAGGAAGGGAATGGGTGACAACCAGGCAGAGTAGTAGGCGCAGGCAGATAGTGCAGGGGTCCCCTGTGGCCATCCCCCTCTCAAACAGATATACCACTTTGGATATTGTTGAGGGAAATGGCTTATCGGGGGAAGGCAGCAGCAGCCAACTTCCTGGCACCATGGGTGGTTCTGCTGCACAGGACAGGAGGAAAAAGAGTGGGAGAGCTATAGTGATAGGGGATACTATTGTAAGGGGAATAGATAGGCGTTTCTGCGGCCGCAAACAAGACTCCAGGATGGTATGTTGCCTCCCTGGTGCAAGGGTCAAGGATGTCTCGGGGCGGCTGCAGGGCATTCTGGAGGGGAAGGGCGAACAACCAGTTGTCGTGGTGTGATACGCTTTTCTAGATTAACGTCATGGTCCTGCTGGTCGTGGCCGCAGATGGTGACGTTATCCAGGTAGGGAAAGGTGGCCTGCAGCGCGTTCTGGTCAACCATCCGGTCCATCTCCCTTTGGAAGACCGAAACCCCGTTGGTGACGCCGAAGGGAACCCTAAGGAAGTGGTAGAGGCGGCCGTTCGCCTCGAAGGCAGTATACTGGCGGTCCTCATGGCGGATGGGGAGTTGGTGGTATGCTGACTTAAGGTCAATGGTGGAGAATACTCTGTATTGCGCAATCTGATTGACCATATCAGATATGCGAGGAAGGGGGTATGCATCCAGCTGAGTGTACCGGTTTATGGTTTGGCTGTAGTCAGTGACCAGGCGGCGTTTATCGGTGGTTTTAACGACTACAACCTGGGCTCGCCAGGGGCTGGTGCTCCCTTCGATAATGCCCTCCTTCAGGAGCCGCTCCACCTCAGAGCTAATAAAAGCTCTGTCCCCGGCGCTGTACCGCCTGCTCTTGGTAGCGATGGGTTTACAGTCGCGGGTGAGGTTAGCGAACAAGGGGGGGGGGGGAACTTTGAGTGTGGAAAGGCTGCAAGTGGTGTGCGGCGGGCGATTTAAAAGGTGTTGGTTGCAGACTGTGAGTGGGGGGAGGGGTCCACCGTATGCTAATGTGACACTTTTAAGGTGGCACTGAAAATCCAACCCTAGCAGCACGGCAGCGCAAAGACGGGGCAGGACAAGAAGTTTAAAATTTTTATATTCTGTGCCCCTAACCGAAAGGGTCACCACACAGTAGCCGCCGACATCCATTGAATGGGACTTAGACGCCATAGAAATCCGATGGCGCGTTGGCAGGACCGTGAGGGAGTGGCTGCGTACCGTGTCGGGGTGAATAAAACTCTCTGTGCTCCCGCTGTCAAATAGGCAAGTGGTGGCGCGGCCGTTTACCGTGATGTCCATCATGGACCTGGACAGATGATGAGGCAGGGCTTGATCCAGCGTAACGGAGGCCAGTGCATGGCTTAGTGAGTCGATATGGTCGTCCGACGAGACGGTGGTCGAGTCCGGAGACAAAATGGCGGTTGAGTGCGGCGGACAAAATGGCGGCGGCCATGATTCAGGTCCCCACGCGGCCGGAGGTGCACAAAATGGCGGATAAGATGGCTGCCCCCACGGTTCGCACACGGCACTGCTGGCGTTCGCGGGTTTCCCCCTGCAGGCATTGGCGTAATGGCCTTTCTTCCCACAGCCCAAGCAGGTAGCGGTCTTAGCCGGGCAGCGCGCTCTAGGGTGTTTTAACTGGCCACAGAAATAGCATCTTTGGGCCTGGTTACGGGGCATCGCTGCAGTTGGTACCGGGGGCGGCGGTCCCGGTTGATTTCGGGACATCGCTGCAGCAGTTGGTACCGGGGGCGGCGGTCCCATGTCCCAAGGTCGCGATGGCCATGGCGCGGCGCCGTTACGGAGTATGCTTCGAGGTTTCGGTGGGCCGCATCTAACGAGAGCGCAAGGGCTAAGGCCGTCTTCAGGTCGAGCTCCTTGCTTTCAAGCAATCTCTGCCGGGAGTAGTCGGACTGGAGGCCCCTAACGAAGGCATCACAGGTAAGTCCCTCCGCGTGCCCCGCAGCCATTACCTCCTTACAGTCGCAGTCCCTGCAGAGTGTCTGTAACGCCCGTAAAAATGCCTCTACCGATTCCCCCGGTTGCTGCCTGTGGGATCCCAAGAGGTGTCTGGCGTAAATCGTGTTCACTGGGCGCGTGTATTGCCCTTTTAGTAGTTCGAGGGCCGCCGTGTACGTAGTAGCATCCCGGATGAGTGTATATACTTGAGGGCTCACCTGGGCGGTCAAAACTTTTAGTTTGTTCTCCTCCGATGTCACGGCGGAGGCTTCTAGGAAGGGTGCAAAGCAGCTCAGCCAGTGTTCGAAATTGGTCGATGAACCCGCTGCTTGAGGGTCGAGGTCCAGGCATGCTGGTCTGAGGGCTCGCAGCAACGCCTGCTGTTGTTGCTGTTCAGGTGTCGACATTTTACATTTAGTTAATAAAATTGATACGCTTATCAATTACTCCATAAAAGGCGATGAATTAGGAAAGTAATGAAGAGGTTTTTATCAACTAAAGAACAGAGCATGCCTCTCGTGGCCAACTGGTTCCAAGAAGGAAGTGGGTTGCCGAAACACCCACCTTTATACCTGGTCATGTGGGCGGAGCCAGCTGAGGCATGCATTGGTACACAGCGCCAACCAGAGGTAACAATATGCAATAACGATAACAGTAGGATGCAATAACAGTGGTTTACCACATGGTGCATATAGGTACCAACGATATAGGTAAAAAAATGGGATGAGGTCCTAAAAGCTGAATATAGGGAGTTAGGAGGTAAATTAAAAAATAGGACCTCAAAGCTAGTGCTGTTGGGGAGGGTTTAAACTAAAATGGCATGGGGTTGGGAACCTGTGCAGGGAGACAGAGGAGAAAAGCAAAAGTGGAAGGCAGAGAAATCAAGGGTGTAAATCAAATAGGGCTACAGTAAATAATAATTCTAAAAGGAATAAGAGTGTTAAAAAAACAAGCCTGAAGGCTTTGGCCTAGAAATTCAGTTGTTTGCACCAGCCGCTAGCGCCTTAGGAGGAGGAGAAGTGGGGCGCTAAGCGGCTAGCGCCTGGGCGCAGCGCGATCTGCGCCACTCGCAAAATTCAGTTAAGATTTAGCGGCGGCGCAAAACCTTTGCGCGCGCTCAGCTGCGCGCGCAGAACCTGACGTCATTTCATGGTGCAATGCCCTTTGTGCGCCCCGAACCGGAAATTCAGTGGTGTCGGCCTATTGTGCGTCTGGCGCCCCCCGCGACTGGTAGAGGGGAATGGTTCCCAGTCGCTACGGGGCGCGGGGGGCGCTAATTAAAGGGGACTCCTCCTGCAGTATAAATGGCAGCCATTTTGCTCCACTCCTTCTTTGTGAGAGACGGATATTTGGAGAGAGACAAAGGTAGAGAGCTTTCTGGTTTGGCTCAACACTCGCACAGGTACTTGTGGCTTCAGGCCAGAGCTTTGTGCAATGGGTGGAAACGTTGGGCTTCTCCATTGCATTCAAAGGGCTCAGAGACGCCGTGAGAGAGTGCCAGTCATGGCCAGATGGAGAAGGGCCAACAGGCATCGGCAAAGGAGGCCTTACCCACCCAGGGTATACCGCCAGCAGTTCTCATATCTGAACATGCCTGAGGAGCAGTGTGTTCGGAGGCTGCGATTCAGAAGGGCAGTGGTCACTGAGATCTGCCACCTGCTTCGCGGAGATCTGCAGCCACAGCTGAAGAGCAGGACGTCTCTGTCGGTGGCAGTGAAGGTGAAAGTGGCTCTCAACCTCTATGCCACCGGCTCCTTCCAATCCGCTACTGGGGACATTTCCAACATCTCCCAGTTCGCGGTACATTGCTGCATCCGCCAGGTGACCAATGCCCTTTTCAGAAGGAGACGTCAGTTCATCTCCTTCCCCATGACCGTTGACAAGCAGCAAGGGCGTGCAATGGGCTTTGCAGTATTAGCGGGCTTCCCCATGGTGCAGGGCGCCATTGACTGCACGCATGTGGCTTTGCGGGCACCTCTAGAGAATGCTGAGGATTACTGTAACGTATATACCTTTAAGTGGGGAACTATCTTTTACAGCTCATGTATACTGCAGTACCGGCAGTGACCACACCTGTATATAACCCTGAGCAGTAATCTGTACAGATCAGTTCAACTGTGAGCCACGTTGAGTAAACACCTGTTATACCGTTTCTGCTGCAGTCTGTATCTTATTATACACGGACGTAACATTGGCGACGAGGCAGGTTCGAACCTACCTGCAACTCTGCATCACCTCCCGGGGATTCGTTCCTGGAGATCAGTGGATTGGAGGTCAAGGCCAGAGACTCGAGAATTGCGGGGGAGGCTGTCGAGAGCCAGGCTTGGCTTTCCAGTCGAGGTGGTCCAGCGAAACGGGCTGGCAGCAGGTAGTGCGCAGACCCTTCCCGGACAGCGGCGGGCTAGAGCCCGACCGAGCGGCACAGCAAAGGGCCGAGCAGCGTCGACGGGGGAGAGGGAGAGAGAGGGCAGAGCGCACAGGGCGCAGCCGGTGTTCAGGGGCCGACCAGCGTCGGAGAGAGGGAGAGAGACGCGCAGAAACCCGCGAGGCGCCGCCATTGCCACGAGGACTGCCGAGAGCGGCGTTGGCAGCAGCGCAGGAGAAGCGTGCGAAACCTACAGGGCGCCGCCATTGTCACGAGAACTGCCGGGAGCGGGGGAGGAAGGAAAGCGCGGGAGACGCCATTTTAAGCCATTGGGAGACGCCATTTTAAACCACACCCAAAATGCTGAAGAGTGGCAGTATCACCGCGTTTGACAATGAAGTCGAAGATTGGACTACATATGTCAAATGAATAGAGGTGTACTGCAAGGCAAATGAGGTGTCAGATGACAAGAAAGCGTCGGTATTGTTAAATTTAATGGGTGCAAAGACGTATGGTTTATTACGAAATCAAGTAACCACAACGAAGCCAATGGAAAAGAGTTTTGAAGACATAGTAACGATACTACAGGAACATTTAAACCCCACACCGCTGCTGATAGCAGAAAGATTCAAGTTTCACAAACGGAACCAGCATAAGGATAAAAGCAATGCTGATTATTTAACAGAACTGCGCAAACTATCGAAACACTGCCAGTTTGGAGCGGGACTGGCAGATACCTTAAGGGACAAGTTTGTGTGTGGGCTTCAAAGTGAAGGAACCCAGAAACGGCTTTTATCTGAAAAGGACCTTACGCTGGAAAAGGCTTTCAGCATTGCGGTATCATATGAAGCAGCAGCACGGGGCGCTGCAGAGATACAACAGAGACCGCAAGAATATGGCACAAACTAAATGTCATATGGAACAGAGAAGTGCTATTGCTGCAGCAGAACAACACATGACCAGAATGATTGCTGGTTCAAAGACAAAGTGTGCAGACAGTGTGGAAAAGTAGGACACATAGCACGAGTCTGCAGGTCGGGAAAGAAAACCAGCAATAAGAAACCTACCAAAGGAAAGTAGAAGAAGGTACATAAGATGATGGAGAATAGTTCAGATGAACAAAAGACTGATAACGACTCCGAAAGCAGGGAACTGAGTTGTCTGAAACTACATAATGTGATCACAACGGAGGATCACCGAACCATTTGGGTCACTCTCAAGTTAGCAGGAGTCCAGGTAAAGATGGAATTGGACACAGGATCAGCCTTAACAGTCATAAACCGATGGGACTATGAGCGGCTATTCTCACACATACCCTTGAGAGACACAAAAATTATTTTGAAGACGTACACGGGGCAAAAAGTCTACCCTAAAGGAAAAATAAGGTTGACCGTTATATATAACGGTAAGGAAGCATCAAAACTAGACCTGTATGTATTGCAAGATGGAGGACCACCATTACTGGAACGTGAATGGATCCGGAAAATACAATTGGATTGGCATTCCATACAGGCACTGACTGTGGCTGACAAAAAGGATGACGACGTCACACCTGGGCGACTGTCAAAGTTCCTAACTGACACGAAAGAAGTGTTCCAGCAAGGACTCGGAACACTAAAAGGCATGACAGCGATGATTAAAATTGAAGAAAGCGCAAGCCCAAAATTTTTTAAGGCCAGACCGGAACCTTATGCGATCCGCCCAACCGTCGAAGCAGAGCTGGAGAGTCTGGAACGTTCAGGTGTACTGTCCAAGGTAGGCTGGAGCGAGTGGGCTACACCCATCATCCCTGTGATGAAAAAGTCGTTGAGTGCAATGATCAATAACATGTCCTTCTATAGTGGACACTAGGTGGAGCCGTAGAGCTGTGTAGAGCTGTATATATATAAGACTACACTACCCAGCTGTATAGATATTAAGACTACATTACCCATGAGGCACTAGGCTACTCACAAGGCAGCAGTCAAGATGGAAGCCTCTACAGATACTGTACCTAGTCCACATGTGCTCAATAAAAGTGTCTAGCAAAAGCTAGCTGTGTTCATAATAAGAATGTCTATTTATTAATAAACATAAGAGTTGAGCAGCACGCCTGGGGAACCAAGGAAGGTTCGCATCTGTGGGGACTTTAACGTAACAGTGAACCCGGTCCTTCACACCGTACAATATCCACTTCCACGGATTGATGATATTTTCGCCTCGCTATCTGGAGGAAACGCTTCACTAAGATTGATCTGGCCCAGGCGTATCTGCAAATGGAGGTAGAAGAAGCATCAAAAAAATACCTCACAATCAACACCCATAAAGGTCTCTACCAATACAACCGGCTGGCATTCGAGGTAGCATCAGCTCCGGCTATTTGGCAGAGGGCAATGGAACAAGTCCTGCAAGGGATCCCAGGGACCCAGTGTTATTTGGACGACATCCTGGTCACGGGCGAAAATGACAGTGATCACCTTGCCAACCTGGAGCAGGTACTCACTAGATTGCAGGAATATATGGACTCCGAGCTAACCGCCCCAAATGCGAGTTTTTTAGAAAACAGATCTCGTATTGTGGCCACATGATCGATAAAGAGGGGTTACATAAGTCCCCAGAGAAGATTGAGGCAGCAGTCAAGGCTCCAGCACCGGAAAATGTGTCACAACTGAGGTCGTTCCTCGGGCTGATAAACTACTACCATAAGTTCTTGCCAAATTTGTTTACAATACTACACCCACTGAACACCCTGCTGCAAACTGGGGTGCCATGGAAGTTGGGTGACGAATGTAGACGAGCTTTCCAGAAGAGCAAAACACTAATCACATCGAAAGAGGTATTGGCCCATTACAACCCAGCATTACCAATTCGGTTGGCATGCGATGTGTCACCCTACGGCATTGGAGCGGTGCTGTCGCACAAATTCTCGGACGGCTCAGAGAGGCCAATAGCCTTTGCGTCACGATCACTAACCTCAGCCGAGCGTAACTACGCCAGATTGACAGGGAGTCCCTCAGCCTAGTGTGGGGAGTGAAAAAGTTCAATCACTATCTGCACGGGCAGAAATTCACCTTGCTGACTGATCACCAGCCTCTTGTCTCCATTTTTAATCCGAGAAAGGGCGTTCCGGTGATGACTGCGCAACGACTACAAAGATGGTCAGTTTTTCTAGGGGCGCACCACTATGAGATTGAATATAAGGGCACGAAACAGCATGGAAATGCTGATGGGCTATCACGCCTGCCACTGCCTACTGCGGAGGAAGCACCAGCAGTGGATCCTGTCGAAATAGTCCATTCGACTATAGTTGAATACCTACCGGTAACTAATGCTTGTATCGAAAAGGAAACCCGAAATGACCCGACACTGTCTCGGGTATATGATTTGACAGTGAAGGGATGGCCAGCACATAGCGACTCACTGTTGCCAGCATTCTCGACAAGGAGAGAACAGCTGTCAGTGTGCCGGGGGACCTTGATGTGTGGATCCCGAGTGGTAATTCCACCCAAGTTAAGGGATAGAGTGCTCAATGAGCTTCATGAGGGTCATCTGGGAGGGGTAAAAATGAAAAGCCTAGCCAGGGCTTATGTGTGGTGGCCGGGAATCGATAAACAAATCGAGGACCTGACCAAGAGCTGCTCAGGATGCCAGAAAGTCCAAAATGCACCACCACAGGCCCCTCTACACCCATGGGAGTGGCCCTCATCTCCATGGCAACGGGTGCATATTGATTTTGCTGGTCCATTCATGGACTCAATGTTTTTAATAGCCGTGGATGCGCACTCGAAATGGCCTGAGGTCATCAAAATGTCCTCCACCACCACGGAGAAAACTATTGCAGTCCTACGGGCCATTTTTGCCAGGAATGGCTTGCCAGAACAGATTTGCTCCGACAACGGACCACAGTTTGTGTCCGAAGAGTTCCGGAGGTTCTTGAAAAAAAATGGGGTAAGGCATTACACATCCGCCCCATATCATCCAGCCACAAATGGATTGGCTGAGAGGTTCGTACAAACCTTTAAGAAGGCAATAAAGGCTATGTACAATGACAACATTCCGCTGCAGCACAAGGTGGACAAAGTCCTGAATGTGCAAGTGTTTTTCATGACAGTCCCATAGCTGCTGGATGAGGGCTGGCCATTAGGGCTTTCAGGCCCCTTTGGCCATAAAGTGAGGTGCACATGCAGGGATGAGGAGGATACTGGAAAGGGTACTCACCCTGACAACCCGAGTGAGGTCGTTGAATTTTTTCCGGCACTGGGTTGGTGTCCTGCCAACCACGCTGTTGGACGTGACCCTGTTTGCCACCTCCCTCCATGCTTTCCGATATTCGGCGGGCAGCGGCCTCCTGCCACCCTCAGGGAAGAGGATATGGCGCCTGCGGTCCACTGCGCCAACCAGCAGCCTCAGGTCACCCTCGCCGAAGCGCTGCGCTCTCTCCCTGGCCTTCTCCATTCTCCTGGGCGTGGAGCAGTTCCAGAAGCAGTGTTCAGGCCTTGCCTTAGGGCTGCAGTGTGCAGGGCATGGCAGCCAAACAATTCCACCCTCCTCCTTTAAGTGCTGACTGGCGCCTGACTGCCCTCAATGAGCAACTCGCCGCACCTGCGCTGCGCCCGCCTTCGGTGTTTGCGCCCCGGTTCGCCGGCTTAGCGCCTAATGATAGTCGTGCATTGCCTGCTTTAGTGCAGCAGCAACTTCTTGGGGCAATGCAACTGAATATCGGTGAAGGTGGCGCTAAGTTGCGCCGGGCGCAAAAGTTATTGAACGCCATGCTGTAGCGCCCCAAACGTGGCTATACTGAATTTCTCGGCCTTTGTGTCTTAATGCGAGGAGCATTTGTAATAAGGTGGATGAATTAGCTGTGCAAATAGATGTAAATGGATATGATGTAATTGGAATTATGGAGACATGGCTCCAGGGTGAACAAGGCTGGGAATTCAACATCCAGGGGTATTCAATATTCAGGAAGGACAGGCAAAAAGGAAAAGGAGGTGGGGTAGCATTGCTGGTTAAAGAGGAGGTTAACACAATAGTAAGGAAGGATATTAGCTCTGATGATGTGAAATCTGTATGGGTAGAGCTGAGAAATACCAAGGGGCAGAAAACGTTAGTGGGAGTTGTATACCGACCCCCAAACAGTAATGCTGAAGTTGGGGATGGCATTAAACAGGAAATTACAGACGCATGCAATAAGGGCACATCAGTTATCATGGGTGACTTTAATCTACATATAGATTGGGCTAACCAAATTAGTCACAATACTGTGGAGGAGGAATTCCTAGAGTGTATACAGGATGGTTTCCTGGACCAATATGTTGAGGAACCAACTGGAGATCAG
Source organism: Somniosus microcephalus (assembly GCF_052327205.1). Lineage (NCBI taxonomy): Eukaryota > Metazoa > Chordata > Chondrichthyes > Squaliformes > Somniosidae > Somniosus > Somniosus microcephalus. The sequence goes on from NC_141005.1 coordinate 57,610,421, forward strand.
GCCATCTTAGACTGGGTATTATGTAATGAGAAAGGATTAATTAGCAATGTTGTTGTGCGAGGCTCCTTGTGGAGGAGCGATCATAATATGATAGAATTCTTCATTAAGATGGAGAGTGAAGTAGTTGACTCAGAGACTAGGGTCCTGAATTTAAATAAAGGAAACTACGATGGTATGAGGCGCGAGTTGGCTAGGATGGACTGGGGAATCTTACTTAAAGGGTTGACGGTGGATAGGCAATGGCAAACATTTAAAGATCGCATGGATGAACTACAGAATTTGTTCATCCCTGTTCGGCATAAAAATAAAACAAAGAAGGTGACTCAACTGTGGCTAACAAGGGAAATTAGTGATAGCATAAGATCCAAGGAGAGGACATATAAATTGGCCAGAAAAAGCAGCAAACCTGAGGATTGGGAGCAGTTTAGGATTCAGCAAAGGAGGACAAAAGGATTAATTAAGAGGGGGAAAATAGAATAGGAGAGTAAGCTTTTAGGGAACATAAAAACTGACTGTAAAAGCTTCGATAGAAATGTGAAGAGAAAAAGATTGGTGAAGTCAAGCGTAGGTCTCTTGCAGTCAGAATCAGGGGAATTTATAATGGGGAACAAAGAAATGGCAAACCAATTAAATACATACTTGGTTCTGTCTTCACAAAGGAGGACACAAATAACCTTCCAGAGATGTCGGGGAACATAGGGTCTAATGAGAGGGAGGAACTGAATGAAATCAGTGTTAGTAGGGAAATGGTGTTAGGGAAATTGACGGGATTGAAGGCCGATAAATTCCCAGGGCCTGATAATCTACATCCTAGGGTACTTAAGGAAGTGGCCCTAGAAATAGTAGATGCATTGCTGGTCATCTTCCAAAATTCTATAGATTCTGGTATAGTTCCCATGGATTGGAGGGTAGCTAATGTAACCCCACTATTTAAAAAAGGTGGTAGAGAGAAAATGGGGAATTATAGACCGGTAAGCCTGACGTCGGTAGTGGGGAAAATGCTAGAGTCCATTATAAAAGATGTAATAGCAGAGCACTTGGAAAACAGTGACAGGATCGGACAAAGTCAACATGGATTTACAAAAGGTAAATCATGCTTGACTAATCTACTGGAATTTTTTGAGGCTGTAACTGGTAGAATAGATAAGGGAGAACCAGTGGATGTGGTGTATTTGGACTTTCAGAAGGCTTTCAATAAGGTCCCGCATAAGAGATTGTCGTGCAAAGTTAAGGCACATGGGATTGGGGGCAAGGTATTGACTTGGATAGAGAACTGGTTGGCAGACAGGAAGCAAAGAGTTGGAATAAACAGGTCTTTTTCCGAGTGGCAGGCAGTGACTAGTGGAGTACCGCAGGGATCGGTGCTAGGGCCCCAGCTATTCACAATATATATTAATGATGATCTAGACGAGGGAACTAGGTGTAATATCTCCAAGTTTGCAGACGACACAAAGCTGGGTGGGAGTGTGTGCTGTGAGGAGGATGCAGAGAAACTCCAGTATGATTTGGACAGGTTAGGTGATTGGGCAGATGCATAGCAGATGCAGTATAATGTGGATAAATACGAGGTTATCCACTTTGGTGGCAAAAACTGGAAGACAGATTATTTTTTGAACGGCAATAGATTGGGAAAAGGGGAAGTGCAACTGTTGTGTATGTACCTTTAAGAGAAGAACTGATTCTATACTGCAGTACCGGAAGTGACCACCCCTGTATATAAAGCCATAGCAGGCTTCTGTACGTCATAGAGTCATAGAGTCATAGAGTTTTACAGCACAGAAAGAGGCCCTTCGGCCCATCGTGTCTGCGCCGTCCATCAATCCCTGTCCAGTCTAATCCCATTTTCCAGCATTTGGTCCATAGCCTTGTATGCAATGGCATTTCAAGTGCTCATCCAAATGCTTCTTGAATGTTGTGAGGGTTCCTGCCTCTACCACCCTTTCAGGCAGTGAGTTCCAGATTCCAACCACCCTCTGGGTGAAAAAGTTCCTCCTCAAATCCCCTCTAAATCTCCTGCCCCTTACCCTGAATCTATGCCCCCTTGTTATTGACCCCCCTACTAAGGGGAAAAGTTCCTCTTTATCCACCCTATCGATGCCCCTCATTATTTTGTACACCTCAATCAGGTCCCCCCTCAGCCTTCTTTGCTCCAAGGAAAACAACCCCAGCCTGTTTAGCCTTTCTTCATAGCTGAGGCGCTCCATCCCAGGTAACATCCTGGTGCATCTTCTCTGCACCCTCTCCAAAGCAATCACATCCTTTCTATAGTGAGGTGACCAGAACTGCACACAGTACTCCAGCTGTGGCCTCACCAGCGTTTTGTACAGCTCCATCATAACCTCCCTGCTCTTATATTCTATGCCTCGGCTAATGAAGGCAAGTATCCCATATGCCTTTTTAATCACCTTATCTACCTGTTCCGCTGCCTTCAGGGATCTATGTACATGTACACCAAGGTCCCTCTGACCCATTGTACTTCCGAGGGTCCTACCACTCATTGTGTATTCCCTTGCCTTATTTGTCCGTCCAAAATGCATCACCTCGCACTTTTCAGGGTTAAATTCCATTTGCCACTTTTCCGCCCATCTGACCAACCCGTTTATATCGTCCTGTAGCCTGAGGCTTTCCTCCTCGCAATTTACCACCCCACCAATTTTCGTGTCATCTGCGAACTTACTGATCATACCTTTTACATTCTCATCCAAATCATTTATGTAGATCACAAACAGCAAGGGACCCAGCACCGATCCCTGAGGTACCCCACTGGACACAGGCTTCCAGTCACAAAAGCAACCTTCGACCATCACCCTCTGCCTCCTGCCACTCAGCCAGTTTAGGATCCAACGCGCCAAGGCACCCTGGATCCCATGGGCTCTTACCTTCTTGACCAGCCTCCGATGCGGGACTTTGTCAAAAGCTTTACTGAAGTCCATGTAAACCACATCCACAGCATTTCCCTCATCCACACACCTAGTCACCCCCTCGAAAAATTCAATCAGATTGGTCAGACATGGTTTACCCTTGACAAAGCCATGCTGACTATCCCCAATTAATCCTTGCCTCTCCAAGTGGTGACTAATTTTGTCCCTCAGAATTTTTTCCAATAATTTCCCTACCACAGATGTTAGGCTCACTGGCCTGTAATTCCCTGGTTTATCCCTGCTACCCTTCTTGAATAATGGTACTACATTAGCTGTTCTCCAGTCCTCTGGTACATCCCCTGTGGCCAGAGAGGTTCCGAAAATTTGTGTCAGAGCCCCTGCAATCTCCTCCTTTGCCTCACACAACAGCCTGGGATACATCTCGTCCGGGCCTGGGGATTTATCCACTTTTTGGCCTGCTAAAACCGCTAGTACCTCCTTCCCCTCGATGCTAATATGTTCAAGTATGTCACAGTCCCCTTGCCCGATTTCTATGTCTACATCGTCTTTCTCCATACTGAACACAGATGCAAAAAATTCATTTAAAACCCCGCCTACATCATCTGGCTCTAGACACAGATTGCCACTTTGGTCCCTAATGGGCCCAACCCTTTCCCTGGTTATCCTCTTGCCCTTAATATACTTATAAAACATCTTAGGATTTTCCTTTATTTTGCTCGCCAGTGTTATTTCATGGCCCCTCCTTGCCCTCCTAATTTCTCTTTTAAGTATGCCCCTGCACTTTTTATACTCCTCTAGGGCTTCCTCCGTCTTTAGTCTTTTGTAATTGCCAAAAGCCCCCCTTTTTTTCCTAGTGCATTTTTGTATATCCCTTGTCATCCAAGGTTCCCTTTGCTTGTTGGTCCCACCCTTGACCTTTACAGGAACATGTTGGCGTTGTACTCTCTCTATTTCCCTTCTGAAAGTCTCCCACTGTTTTGATGTGGATTTTCCTATAAGTAGCTGCTCCCAGTCCACTTTGGCCAGATCCTGCCTTATCATATTAAAATCGGCCTTCCCCCAATTTAGAACCCTTATTTCCGGGCCGTCTTTGTCTTTTTCCATGACCACCTTAAATCTCACCGAATTATGGTCACTGTCGCCAAAATGCTCTCCTACTGACACTTCCACCACTTGCCCGGCTACATTCCCTAGAATTAGGTCCAGTACCGCCCCCTCTCTTGTAGGACTTTCTACATGTTGGCTCAAAAAGCTCTCTTGGATGCACTTTAAGAATTCTGCACCCTCTAAGCCTTTCACACTCTGACTATCCCAATTAATATTGGGGAAGTTGAAATCCTCCACTATTATTACCCTATTATTTTCGCACTTCCCTGAGATTTGCCTACATATCTGTTCCTCTATCTCCCCCTGACTGTTTGGGGGCCTATAGTACACTCCCAGCAAAGTGCTTGCCCCCTTTTTGTTTTTAAGTTCTACCCATATGGCCTCATTAGAGGAACCCGCTAATATATCGTCCCTCCTTACAGCAGTAATTGACTCCTTAATTAATATTGCAACACCCCCTCCCCTTTTACACCCCCCTCTGTCTCGCCTGAAGATTCTATACCCCGGAATATTGAGCTGCCAGTCCTGACCCTCCCTCAACCATGTCTCCGTGATAGCAACAATATCGTACTCCCATGTGTTCAACAACAACTTCAGTTCATCCACCTTATTTGCAAGACTCCTTGCATTAAAATAAATGGCATCCAGCCCTGCCATATTCCCTTTTGCCTTCACATATTTGCTCTGCCTTCCCAGCTGACTTGTTTTTTCCTCCGTATTTGGCTGTAAATCACCCCCTACTATAGCTCCACTCTGTATCCCATCCCCCTGCCAAGTTAGTTTAAACCCCCCCCAACAGTGCTAGCAAACCTCCCCGCAAGGATATTGGTCCCCCTCTGGTTCAAGTGTAAACCATCCGACTTGTACAAGTCCCACCTTTCCCAGAAGCAGTCAGTCTTAAGTTTCAGTAAATACCTGTTATTATTGTTCTCCTGCAGTCCGTGTATTATTTATACTCGGACACTACATTGGCGACGAACAGGTTCGAACTCACCTACAGTACTGCATCACCTCACGGGGATCTTTCCCTGAGAAGAAGCTTTTGGAGGTCGAAGTCAGAACAACAGGCGTCGACCGCGGGCAACCGCCCAAGGATCCATCGGAGTTCGGAGAGTTGCAGGAGAGGCTGTGGAGAGCTGGGCTTGGCTCCCCAGTCAGGTTGTTCCAGCAAATCTTGCTGGTAGCATGTAGTGCACTGACCCTTCCAAACTGCGGCGGGCTCGAGCTCGATCAAGCGGCTCTGTAAAGGGGCCTTGCAGCGTCGTCGGGAGGAAAAGAGAGAGAGAGAGGGTGGAGCGCACAGGGCGCGGTCGGTGCTCAAGAACCGGGCAACGTAGCAAAAATAAAACAAGGGGAAGGAAAAGTGAGACGCGCCGAAGCCGCGGGTCACCGCCATTGCCCTGCAGAACGCTAGGAGCAGCGTGACAGCAAGGGGAAGAAGGAAAAGCGCGGGAGGCGCCATTTTAAATCACCCAAGATGCCGAAAAGTGGCAGTATCACTGCTTTCGACAATGAGGTAGAAGACTGGACCACGTATGTGGAAAGAATTGAAGTGTACTGCAAGGCAACTGAGGTGGCCGATGGAAAGAAGGCGTCAGTATTATTAAATTTGATGGGCGCGAGAACGTACGGCCTATTGTGGAATTTAATTACCCCAGCTAAACCAATGGAGAAAAGTTTTGAAGAGATTGTTAATACCTTACAGGAACACCTAAACCCTACACCGCTGCTGATAGCAGAAAGGTTCAAGTTCCATAAAAGAAACCAGCACGAAGATGAGAGCAATGCTGACTATCTTACGGAACTACGCAAGTTATCGAAGCACTGCCAGTTCGGAGCAGGATTGGCAGACACCTTACGGGATAAGTTTGTCTGCGGGCTCCAGAGTGAAGGAACCCAGAAATGACTACTTTCGGAAAAGGACCTGACGCTAGAACAGGCTTTCAGTGTGGCAGTATCCTACGGAGCAGCAGCACGGGGAGCTGCGGAAATACAACAGAAACCACAGGAATACAGCGCTAACGAAATGGCGTATGGAGCAGAAAAGTGCTATCACTGCGGCAGAACAACCCATGATCAGAAGGACTGCTGGTTTAAGGACAAAGTATGCAGGCAATGTGGGAAAATGGGACACAAAGCAAGAGCCTGCAGGTCGGGAAAGAAAACCAACACTACAAGAACTACTAAGGAAAAGTACAAGAAAGTAAAGAAATTGACAGACAGTAGTTCGGAAGATCAGGAGAGTGATAAGGACTCCGGGAGCAGGAGACTAAGTTGTCTAAAGTTACACAACGTGATCGCAAAGGAGGATCACCGAACCATTTGGGTCACCCTCATGATAGCAGGGTCCCCAGTAAAGATGGAATTGGACACAGGATCAGCCCTAAATGTCATGAATCGACGAGACTATGAGCGGCTATTCCCACACATACCCTTGAAGGACACGTCCATTGTATTGAAGACATACACGGGGCAAAAAGTCTACCCCAGAGGAAAAATAAGGGTGCCAGTTGAATACAACGGCAAGGAAACACAGAAACTGTATCTATATATACTACCAGATGGAGGACCACCATTATTGGGACATGAATGGATCCGAAAAATACAATTGGATTGGCATTCCATTCAGGCGCTAACTGTGACTGATAAAAAGGATGACGACGTCACACCTGGACGACTGTCAAAAATTCTAACTGACGCGAAAGAGGTGTTCCAACAAGGACTTGGGACTCTAAAAGGAGTAACGGCAACGATAAAAATCGAAGATAACGCAAACCCCAAATTTTTTAAGGCCAGACCGGTACCTTACGCGATCCGCCCAGCCATTGAAGCAGAGCTGGAGAGTCTGGAGCGTTCGGGTGTGCTGTCCAAGGTGGACTGGAGCGAGTGGGCCACACCCATCGTTCCTGTAATGAAGAAATCATTGAGCAGCACGCCTGGGGAACCGAAGAAGGTTCACATCTGTGGGGACTTCAAGGTAACTGTGAACATGGTCCTGCACACAGTACAATATCCACTTCCACGGATAGAAGATATTTTCGCCTCACTATCTGGAGGGAAACGCTTTACAAAGATTGATCTGGCCCAAGCGTATCTACAAATGGAGGTGGAAGAAGCATCTAGGAACTACCTCACGATAAACACTCACAAAGGCCTTTACCAGTACAATCGACTGGTATTCGGGGTAGCATCAGCCCCGGCTATTTGGCAGAGGGCGATGGAACAAGTCCTGCAAGGGATCCCGGGGACCCAGTGTTATTTGGACGACATCCTGGTTACGGGCGAAAATGACAGTGAACACCTTGCCAACCTGGAGCAGGTGCTCACGAGATTACAGGAATATGGGCTGCGAGCCAACCACCCCAAATGCGAGTTCTTCAGGAGACAAATCTCGTATTGTGGCCACATGATTGATGAGGAAGGGTTGCATAAGTCGCCGGACAAGATTGAGGCTGTAGTCAAGGCTCCAGCACCGGAAAATGTGTCGCAACTGAGGTCGTTCCTCGGGTTGGTGAACTAATACCATAAGTTCTTGCCGAATTTATCTACAATTCTGCACCCACTGAACGCCCTACTGCAAACTGGAGTAACATGGAAATGGAGTGATGAGTGTAAGCGTGCCTTTCAGAAATGTAAATGCCTAATCACGTCAAAAGAAGTATTGGCCCACTACAATCCAACACTACCGATTCGGTTAGCATGTGATGCGTCTCCCTATGGCATCGGAGCGGTGCTGTCACACAAATTCCTTGACGATTCAGAGAGGCCAATAGCCTTTGCGTTGCGCTCGTTAACCTCAGCCGAGCGTAACTACGCCCAGATTGACAGGGAGGCCCTCAGCCTGGTGTGGGGGGTGAAGAAGTTCAATCGCTATCTGCACGGGCAGAAATTCATCCTACTGACTGATCATCAGCCCCTGGTCTCCATTTTTAACCCAAAGAAGGGCGTTCCGGTGATGACGGCGCAACGGCTGCAAAGATGGTCACTTTTTCTAGGGGCACATCAGTACGACATAGAGTACAAGGGTACGAAACAGCATGGAAACGCTGATGGGCTGTCGCGCCTACAGTTGCCTACGGTAGAGGAAGCACCTGCAGTGGACCCTGTTGAGATATTCCATGCGACCATAGTCGAATGTCTACCTGTTACAAACTCAAGTATAGAGAAGGAAACCCGAAATGACCCGACGCTCTCTCGGGTCTATGATTTGATGGTGAAGGGATGGCCAGCACATGGCGACTCACTGTTGCCAGCATTCTCGCCAAGGAGAGAACAGCTGTCAGTGTGCCGGGGGACCTTGATGTGTGGATCCGGAGTGGTAATTCCACCCAAGTTGAGAGATAGAGTGCTCAATGAGCTTCATGAGGGTCATCTGGGAGGGGTAAAAATGAAGAGCCTAGCCAGGGCGTTTGTGTGGTGGCCGGGAATCGATAAAGAAATCGAGGATATGACCAAGAGATGCACAGGATGCCAGAAGGTCCAAAACGCTCCACCACAGGCCCCGCTACATCCATGGGAGTGGCCCTCATCTCCATGGCAACGGGTACACATTGATTTTGCTGGTCCATTTATGGACTCAATGTTCCTAATCGCTGTGGACGCCCATTCGAAATGGCCAGAGGTCATCAAAATGTCCTCCACCACCATGGAGAAAACTATTGCAGTCCTACGGACCATCTTCGCCAGGAATGGCTTGCCAGAACAGATTTGCTCCGACAATGGGCCACAGTTTGTGTCCGAGGATTTCCGGAGGTTTCTGAGGAATAATAGGGTGAAACATTACACATCTGCCCCATATCATCCAGCCACAAATGGATTGGCTGAGAGGTTTGTTCAGACCTTTAAAAAGGCAATAAAGGCAATGAATAATGACGACATACCACTGCAACACAAGGTGGATAATTTCTTGTTTGCTTACCGGAATGCGACACATGCAGTCACCAACCAAGCTCCAGCCATAATGTTCTTCAACCGAAGGCTAAGATGTCGCCTGGATTTGCTCAAACCAAACATAAGATGAGATGTTGAGGATAAGCAATTCCAGCACATCAATGAGAAGCCAACCAGGAGCTTCAAGATAGGGCAACCAGTCTTGGCCCGCGACTACCGAACAGAAAAATGGCAGCCAGGAACGATATGCACACAGCAGGGACCGCTAATGTACACAGTGGACGTTGGAGGGAGCATCGTGAGACGCCATGCTGACCAGATTCTAGAGTCACAGGAACAAGCCAAACCCATACCACGAGCAGGTGCATCTGGTAATCAACCCGAAGTACAGATTGCGTCTACCTCAGAAGCAGTGGTATTGGAAGCTGACGAACCAACCAATGACAATGAACCAGAATCAGCTCCGCCGCAAGAACAGGATACTCGAGAAAGGCGCTATCCAGTCAGGATCAGGAAGCCTCCTCAAAGACTGAACTTATAAATGATTATTTCAGTTGATGTATGTGATAAAAATGATAACTTCCGGGAAGTTATGTCATCACTTCCTGTGAACTATGAACTATGAACTGTGTACATACCTCACTTCCTGTCATATGTCACTTCCTGTTGGGCTGGTATAAATACTGGTCTGTTCAGTATTGTAAGAGGCTTCTACCAGAGGCATGGTAAAGACCTCTCTTGTGTATATAGTGTGTTTATAAGTTACTTAAAGCTTACTTTAAAGTTACTTGATGGTAAGTCTCCTTTTTCTTACATCAATTTAAGTAACTTAAATATTTACACTGACAAATACTAGGCCTTCAGACAAACTCGGAAGTTAAGGATCCAGGGAACCACCCATCATGGAGAAAATCCTTAGACCTATTCGTCTGGACTTGGACCCGAATACACCAGCAGCTGGCAGGGTATGGAAGCATTGGTATCGTACTTTTGAGAATTTTCTGGATGAATGTAAAGCGGATGCTCCTGCTAAATTGAAGATACTTGTCAATTATGTGACCCCAAAAGTGTTCGAATATGTTGATGACTGGGATAATTACGAAGAGGTGATTCGGGCACTTAAGAAACTGTATGCGAAGACCCCAAATGAGGTCTATGCTAGACACCTACTGGCCACAGCCCGACAAGGGCCAGGGGAATCAATTGACGAATTCCTGCAAGAACTTCGCAGGCTCAGCGTAGATTGTAACTTTCAGGCAGCCTCAGCTGAGCTGTACCGCCAAGAAATGATTCGTGATGCTTTCATCTGCGGGATTGCCTCTCCATTTATACGCCAGCATCTACTAGAAAGTAAAACACTTGAGCTACAAAAAGCTTTTGACCTAGCTTGTTCACTGGATTTGGCAAAGAGAAATGCAGACCTCTATCAGCTGCCCAGATCTCGATCTGCTGCTGTAGCTGCAACCAGACAATTCAAGCGGTCTCAGGTGAACCCTATCATGGGGGAATCTAATTCTGATCATTCTGATGAAGAAGAGGAGGACGACCCCACTTTAGCAGCCTCTTGGCAATCTAGGAAGGAATGCTTCTTTTGTGGAGATGCTTTTCACCCTAGGAAAACCTGCCCTGCTCGCAATGCAATCTGCAGTTATTGCGGGAAAAAAGGACACTTTGCTAAAGTTTGCCTATCAAGGGCCTCTACGAGGGCCAATCCAGCTAAGGCCTACCGAACTGCCCCAATTAGGGCCTATCAAGATGCTCCAGCTAGGACCTATCAAGCTTCCTCTCGAGCTCTCTCCCGAAGAAGCACACCGAGAGTTTTAGCCACTCTCTGTGCAACGACACCAATTACAGCTGCTTGCCCACAGAACCTGTCTCATGCAGCCACAAAAATGTCAATTAAAGGGCATACCTTAGATGCCTTAATTGACTCAGGAAGTACTGATAGTTTCATTAAGGAACAGATTGTTGCGAAATTGAAACTACATGTCTTCCCATCGGACCAGGCAATTGCGATGGCCCAGTCATCACTTAATACCAGAATCTCCGGCTTTTGTGTTGTTGATATGACACTTCATGGTCATATGTATCCCTCCACCCGACTTTCAGTGCTCAAAGACTTATGTAGTGATCTCCTCTTAGGGCTGGACTTCCAAAAACAGCATAAGAAACTCACCATTGAGTTTGGTGGATCCAAACCCGGACTTACTATTTCTAATATACCGTCTAAATTACCATTTTGTGCATTATCAGCAGCTTCACTTGATGAACCCTCATTATTTGCCAGTATTCCGCCTCAATGCCAACCGATAATAACGAAATCGCGGCGCTTTAATCAGGAAGACCAATCTTTTATTGCGGCTGAAATCTCTCGACTTCTAGCAGAGGATATCATTGAACCATGTTCGTCGCCCTGGCGGGCTCAAGTCGTCATTGTCAAGAACCCTCTAAAACCTCACAAACAGCGACTATGCATCGATTATTCGCAAACCATCAATCAATATACCGACTTGGACGCCTACCCATTGCCACGCATTGATGATATGGTTAATAAACTGGCCGAATACAAAGTGTTCTCAACTTACGATTTAAAAAGTGCCTATCATCAGTTACCCTTGAAGGTCTCAGATAAGCAGTACACAGCCTTTGAGGCTAATGGACGGCTGTACCAATTTCGTCGCCTCCCATTCGGGGTTACTAATGGAGTGGCTGTCTTTCAACGGGCAATGGATGGCCTGGTTAAGCAGGAAAACCTAAGGGACACTTTTCCCTATCTTGATAACATTACCATTGCAGGTCACGATCAACAGGAACACGACTCCAACCTCCAAAAATTTCGGGATGCCCTCCATCGCCGTAATTTGACCCTGAATGAATCCAAATCTGTTGAGTCGCAACCGACCATCAACATCCTTGGCTACTGCGTAGGCAATGGTATCATTAAGCCAGACCCAGAAAGACTTCGCCCGCTCCAAGAGCTCCCGTCACCTAAGAATCCGGCTTCTTTACGTCGGGCTCTCGGTCTGTTTGCATACTACGCTAAATGGATTCCTCATTTTTCGGACAAAATCCAACCCTTGCTGCATGCTAGATCATTTCCACTGGGAACAGCGGCTGTTGCAGCCTTTAACCTTCTCAAAAAACAGTTGGAGAAAGCAGCTCTTCACTCCATTGATGAGAATCTCCCTTTCGTGGTTGAATGTGATGCCTCGGAGGTGGCGATCTCGGCTACTCTGAATCAGGAAGGTCGTCCTGTAGCATTTATGTCCAGGACCTTACAAGGTGCCGAGCTACATTATCCTCCGGTTGAGAAAGAAGCCACAGCCATCATAGAGGCAGTACGGAAGTGGAACCATTTTCTAGCTCGCCAGCACTTTACATTGATCACGGACCAACGATCAGTCGCCTTCATGCTCGATAATCGAAAACGAACCAAAATTAAGAATAATAAAATACAACTTTGGAGGATGGAACTGGCCTCTTTTGGTTATACCATTCTCTATCGGCCTGGCAAGGAGAATGTGGCCCCGGACACCCTCACACGGGCATTCTGCTCCACTATGTCATCCTCCACTCTCATGGATGTCCACAATGGTTTGTGTCATCCTGGCGTTACGCGCATGCTACATTTCGTACGATCACGGAATCTCCCTTTTTCCACTGGAGATGTAAAGAAAATATGCTCAGAATGCCGGCTTTGTGCGAAATTAAAACCTCAGTTCTTCCGCCCCTCAGATGGTATACTCATACATGCAACCCAACCGATGCAACGACTTAGCATCGATTTTAAGGGCCCAGTGCCCTCTTCAACTCGGAACACATATTTGCTCACCATGATCGACGAATATTCACATTTTCCGTTTGCCTTCCCCTGCTCCAATATGCTGGCGTCCACAGTAATCTGCTGCCTTGAGCAGGTATTTTCTCTCTGTGGCATGCCGGCTTATATTCACTCAGATCGGGGTCCATCCTTTATGTCAAGGGAACTCAAGGACTACCTCTCAGAACGGGGAATTGCTACAAGCAAAACAACACCATACCATCCCATCGGAAATGGGCAGGTAGAGAGGTATAACGGTATCATCTGGAATTCCGTACGTCTCGCTTTAAGATCTCGGGGCCTACCAGACCAGCAATGGGAAACAGTGCTTCCGGATGCATTGCACTCTATACGGTCCCTGCTTTCTACAGCCACAAATACTACACCTCATGAGCGGTTCTTTGGATTCCAGCGTCGCTCATCTCATGGGACATCACTCCCGTCATGGCTAACTACTCCTGGACCTGTATTACTCCGAAGATACGTTCGGACGTCTAAAAATGACCCTCTTGTAGACGAGGTCGAACTAACCGATGCCAACCCCACCTATGCAAACATACGATATTCCGACGGCCGAGAATCTACCGTATCATTACGGGATCTGGCTCCCTGCCCACCAGGACCTAGTGGGACATCGGGTGATGGCATTTCACCAGGAAACTCTTGGGACCTATCGGGTACCCCTCTCCAGGATCCTGATCGGACACCAACTAGCTTGGTGCCGGTAGAACCCCGTACTCAAGGTTGCAACCCTCCCAGTACCGCGCATGAAAGTACTGATCCGCCACAGACCAGCTCTGCACCTCCCTCTGAACAGAGGCAGTCCGACTTTGAACCTATTGGGGCTCGTACTCGAAGCCATGATCTCCCCGACCCTTCACAGGGCAATCCAGGCCACACAGACTCTGACCAATGGCCAACCGCATGTAAGCGGACCAGCGACCCTCTACGACGGGAATCCAAACGGGTGCGACTCTTCCTTGTTCGGCGGCTGCGGACCAAAAGGTAGACCACAGCCTCCTAATCCTGCAGGAGGGAAGAATGTGATAAAAATGATAACTTCCGGGAAGTTATGTCATCACTTCCTGTGAAGTATGAACTATGAACTGTGTACATACCTCACTTCCTGTCATATGTCACTTCCTGTTGGACTGGTATAAATACTGGTCTGTTCAGTATTGTAAGAGGCTTCTACCAGAGGCATGGTAAAGACCTCTCTTGTGTATATAGTGTGTTTATAAGTTACTTAAAGCTTACTTTAAAGTTACTTGATGGTAAGTCTCCTTTTTCTTACATCAATGTATATAGTACAGAGAAAATTGTAATTGTAATTAGTTATTATTTAGTTGTTAAATGAATGTTATGTACTGTTTATCTAAAAGGGGAGGAATTGTTGTGTATGTACCTTTAAGAGAAGAACTGATTCTATACTGCAGTACCGGCAGTGACCACCCCTGTATATAAAGCCATAGCAGGCTTCTGTACGTCAGTCTTAAGTTACCCTCTGTTCAGTAAATACCTGTTATTATTGTTCTCCTGCAGTCCGTGTATTATTTATACTCGGACACTACAGCAACGAGACCTGGGTGTCCTTGTGCACCAGTCGCTGAAGGTAAGCATGCAGTTGCAGCAGGCGGTTAAGAAGGCAAATGGTATGTTGGCCTTCATAGCAAGAGGATTTGAGTACAGGAGCAAGGATGTACAGGGCCTTGGTGAGACCACACCTTGAGTATTGTGTGTAGTTTTGGTCGCCTTATCTGAGGAAGGATGTTCTTGCCATGGAGGGAGTGCAGCAAAGATTCACCAGACTGATACCTGGGATGGCAGGAATGACGTTTGAAGAGAGATTAGGTCGATTAGGCTTATATTTGCTAGAGTTTAGAGGAATGAGAGGGGATCTCATTGAAACTTATAAAATTCAAACAGGACTAGACAGACTCGATGCAGGAAGGATGTTCCCGATGGCGGGGGAGTCCAGAACCAGGGGTCACAGTCTAAGGATAAGGGGTAAGCCATTTAGGACTGAGATGAGGAGGAATTTCTTCACCCAGAGAGTGGTGAACCTGTGGAATTCTCTCCCACAGAAGGCAGTTGAGGCCAACTTATTAAATATATTCAAGAAGGAATTAGATATATTTCTTAAGGCTAAAGGGATCAAGGGATATGGGGAGAAAGCAGGGACAGGGTACTGAATTTGGATGATCAGCCATGATCTCATTAAATGGCGGAACAGGCTCGAGGGGCCGAATGGCCTACTCCTGCTCCTATCTTCTATGTTTCTATGCCCTTGTCCTTCTAGGTGGTAGAGGTCGCGGGTTTGGGAGGTGCTATCGGATAAGCCTTGGCGAGTTGCTACAGTACATCTTGTAGATGGTGCACACGGCAGCCACGGTACACCGGTGGTGAAGGGAGTGAATGTTTAAGGTGGTGGATGGGGTGCCGATCAAGTGGGCTGCTTTGTCCTGGATGGTGTCGAGCTTCTTGAATGTTGTTGGAGCTGCACTCTACCAGGCAAGTGGAGAGTCTCAGGAATTCTGTTTTCCACATTTTACCTGCATTTCTCTACTTATTAGCATGTTATTTCTGTTGCCTTGTACAGTACACAAATATTTAAAATATTTTCTGCAGTGATAACCCTGTCTTCCTGTCTTCCTTCGGTTGACACTTTCACAATTTCAGACAGTGGGCCCGTGAAGAATGCTGGGGTTTACTGAAACTGATTATGAAAAATGCCACATTGTCATAAAACCGCAGCTGATTTACCAGTGTCCTTCAGGAAAGGGAACCCTTACTCTACCTGACTTGACCTACCCAAAGCTCCAGTTCCAGACTGTCTGGCTAACTCTATTGACGTTAGGGCTACTAGGGATGGCATTAAATGCTGACTTGTCAGCGCCGTAAAGAACAAAAATTAAATTAAAAAATGACTTGCTTCCTCACTCATTTTTGTTGGGCCTTATAGTTCACGTTATAAAGCTAAGAAAAGACAGTTTGATTGTCCTGACTTTTTCAAAATGGCGCAATATTGTGACATCTCTATCGCAAGACATAATGAAAGTTGCCAGGTGCCAACTGGCATTGCAGCTGTAACTGGCTAAAACAGGATTGCCCAGTAAATGATGAAGGGTCATCAACCTGAAACGTTAACTCTGTTTCTCTCTCCACAGGTGCTGTCTGACCTGCTGAGTATCTCCAACACGTTCTGTTTTTATTTGCCCAGCATTGCTGTGAGTGAGAGGAATCCCAATAGTGTTGCTGCACGACTGACTACTTCATGCAATGCATTGGCAATCTTACCTTCTCATACAAGAGTGTGTCTCCCCAACGTGAGAAATACCTCCAATAAATACATTTCATGGGCTGCAGTTATCCAAGGCCCAATCTTTGCGTACTGTGGAGATCTTATCAGAGAATCCCAGGGTGCACTGTCCACGATTTGTTTTGTCCATTTATGCCAACAGACAGAAGATCGCAAGTGGTACAACGTCGATAATCTGATAGGCTGCCCGCTGCATGCGAGGCACTGACTGTGGTGAGGGGGCCTCGAGAAATTCTGTCCCCCATGTCTGCCAGGAGCAAGTACGAAGAGTAATAATTGTGTAAAGCGTCTGCATAGGCAGAGAGGAAGAAATTTCTTCACTCAGAGGGTGGAGAATCTTTGGAGTTCTCTACCCCTGTGGAGGCTCAGTCGTTGAGTATACTCAAGACAGAGATCGATAGATTTTTGAATATTAAGGGAATCAAGGGATATGGGGATCGAGCAGGAAAGTGGAGTTGAGGTAGAAGATCAGCCATGATCTTATTGAATGGCGGAGCAGGCTCGAGGTGCCAAATGGCCGACTCCTGCTCCTATTTCTTATGTTCTTATCTCCATATTATTATTACATATGTAAGAAAATCTGAAGTGATTGGGAATATACAGCAACAGTTCCATCAGGATCTGAAAAGAGAATTGACAGATTGGGCCAGAAATTCGGGTCCCCACGGGTGAGTACACGCTGGGTACTCACGCGTAGGGCCAACGAAAGTGCCGGTTTCGAGCATGCACTGTGCATGTGCGGGAAACCGGAACTTCCGTTCCCTTGAACGAAGGGGTTCACAGGTCGAACGCGTGTGCCGGACAGGCAGCACGTATGCCTGGAACTTGCGTTTTTTTATAGGTTTCTCCAGGAGGGTAAGTCTCCAGCAGCTATGCTTTTAAAAAGCAGTCGCAAGGCCTGCTTTTAACAAGGTAACTGGTGAATTAAGTAAACTTAAAACATTTTTCCCCCAGGTTTATTATTTTTAAATACTTCAAAGAAAAGTAAGTTTATTTTTAGCCCCGTTAAAAACTGTAATTAATTTTTTCAAAAATTTAAATTATTGTTTAAAATAGTTATTTTATGTAATTTATAGTTATTTTAAAAATGTGATGTTTTTTAAAAAAATTATTTGAAGCTTTAGTTAGGTTTTGGGGCTGATCTCTAATTCATAGATTTGACAGGTCTTCCTGTCAAATCTATGAATTGTAGTGGAGCCACTAAGGGACTCTGATCAATTGTATATAATTCCCTGTTGAGATACCGCGGCAAACGTGGGAGTCGAGACCAGAGTTGATGGAACACAACTGCTTTAATTTACATCATGGCAAAGAGAGAGCTTGAAAAGCCCGCGCAACCACTTAAATACTCCCCAGACAGGAAGTGCTCCCGGCAGCCTGTCCCTGCGGGAAACAAGTTGCCGGAGGAAAGGGCCCCCGGCTGGGGGTGGCTGCTGCCGGCAGTGCGCCTGCGTAAACTGTCCGTGCCGCCGTGAGCGGATTATGTCCAATGGTGGCGTGTCGCCACAGAGCTCCCCCCAGAATCCGCTTAGGAGGAGTGGACGAGTCGTGATGGTGGTCTAATGGTTCTGCCGGAGCGGCTCTGAGTGGTCGCCGGTCTAGTTGGTGGGGCCGGGCGGTTCGCCACCGGCTGTGCTGGCTTGCTGGCGGGACGGCCTCTAGTTGGAGGTCGAGCCACGGGGACCTGTTCCCCTGGTTCTGTGTGTGCTGGTTTGAGTCGGTCGATGGAGACTGTTTCGACCCTGTCGCCGAGCCGCAGCTTGAAGACCTTGTCCCCGGTTTGTAGTACCTCGTACGGTCCGTCGTACGGGGGTCGCAGGGGTCCGCGGTGCGCGTCGTGTCGCACGAAGACGAAGCGTGCCTGCTGTAAGTTTGGCGGGACGTGAGGTGCGAGTTCGCCGTGTCGGTTGACCGGAAGTGGGGCGAACTGTTGAGCGGAAGAGAAGGAGTTGAGCCGCTGCTGTTCGGCCGACCAAGGCGTGGTAGCCTCCGGGAGGAATTCGCCTGGTACGCGCAGCGGTTGTCCGTAGACTAACTCCGCTGCTGAGGACTGGAGGTCTTCCTTGACCGTGGTGCGTAGGCCTAGTAGCACCCACGGTAGGCGGTCAGTCCAGGTACTGTCCTGCAGGCTGGCGTGGAGTGAGGCCTTGAGTGACCTGTGGAAGCGTTCACACAGCCCGTTGGCCTGCGGGTGGTACGCCGTGGTTCGATGGAGCGTCACCCCGAGGTTGCGTGCTGTGGCCGTCCAGAGTTCGGAGGTGAACTGGGCGCCTCTGTCGGAGGTTGTGTCGGCCGGTACGCCGAACCTCGCGACCCAGGTGTTAACGAACGCCCTGGCGATGTCGGCTGTGGTGGTGTAGGTCAGCGGCACTGCCTCAGGCCAGCGTGTGTAGCGGTCGACCATCGTGAGGAGATAAGTTTGGCCTTGCGATGGCGGCAGAGGTCCGACGATGTCGACATGTACGTGGTCGAAGCGGCGGCTGGGCACCTCGAAGTCTCCCAGGGGTGCTTTTGTGTGCAGCTGTACCTTAGCACGTTGGCAGGCGAGGCAGGAGGTGGCCCAAGTCCGAACATCTTTGCTGAAGCCGCGCCAGACGAAGCGCTGGGAGAGGAGTTTGACGGATGCGCGGGAACCCGGATGGGAGAGCCCGTGGAGCGCGTCGAAGATGCGGCGGCGCCAGGTTGCAGGGACGACCGGCCTGGGTTGGCCGAGTGAGACGTCGCAAGTGACTGCCGTGGCTTCGGGCCCGTGTGCGACCTTGGCTAGGCGTAGCCCTGGCAGGCTGGTAGCCGCCGAGAGGAGGTCTGGGCCCGTGAGCTGGGCCACTGCTAGTTGCGCGTAGTCGACCGCTAGGTGATTCGCGCAGATGGCGGGACGGGAAAGGCAGTCGGCGACAATGTTGTCTCTACCGGAGACGTGCTGGATGTCCGTGGTAAACTCGGACACGGCTGCGAGCTGGCATTGCTGCCTAGCGGACCAGGGTTCGGTGTTCTTGGCCATCGCGTATGTGAGCGGCTTGTGGTCCATGTACGCGGTAAAGGGGCGGCCCTCCAGGAGGAACCTGAAATGGCGGACCGACAGGTGGAGCGCGAGGAGCTCGCGGTCGAAAGTAGAGTATTTGACCTCCGGGCGGCGCAGTTGGCGGCTGTAGAAGGCAAGTGGCTGCCACGCGCCATTGACCCACTGCTCGAACACGGCTCCGACCGCATGGTCGGAGGCGTCGGTGGTGAGCGCGACCCGAGCATCGGCCCTCGGGTGCGCGAGCAGGGTGGCATCGGCGAGCGCGTTTTTGGTGGCATCGAAGGCGGCTGACGTGTCAGTGGTCCAGGCTACGGCCATCTTGCCGGATTTACCTCGGAGGGAGTCGTATAGGGGCTTCATGTGGGCTGCAGCTCTGGGGATGAACCTGTTGTAGAAGTTCACCATCCCGAGGAACTCCTGGAGGCCCTTGATGGTTTTGGGGCGGGGGAATTGCTGGACGGCCTGCACCTTGTTGGGCAGGGGGACGGCCCCAGCGGGGGTGATGTGGTGGCCGAGAAAATCGATCTCGGCTAGGCCGAATTGGCACTTCGCCGGGCTGAGGATGAGCCCGTGTTGGGCTAGGCGCCTGAACAGGATGCGAAGGTGTTCGAGGTGTTCCTGTTTGGAGGAGCTGGCCACGAGAATGTCGTCTAGATAGACGAATAGGAAGTTCAGGTCCCGGAGGACTGAGTCCATAAGGCGCTGGAAAGCCTGGGCTGCATTCTTGAGGCCGAAGGGCATCCTCAGGAACTCGAACAGGCCGAATGGGGTGATGACGGCCGTTTTGGGGATGTCCGCGGGGTGTACGGGGACTTGGTGGTAACCGCGCACCAGGTCGACCTTGGAGAAGACGGTTCGTCCGGCCAGTCAGGCCGAGAAGTCCTGGATGTGCGGCACCGGGTATCGGTCGGGGGTGGTGGCGTCGTTGAGGCGGCGGTAGTCCCCGCAGGGGCGCCAGCCTCCGCCAGGCTTGGGGGCGATGTGGAGGGGCAAGGCCCAAGGGCTGCTGGAGCGACGGATGATGCCGAGTTGCTCCATGGTGGTGAACTCGGCCCGCGCGATTTCCAGCTTGGCCGGGTTGAGTCTGCGGGCGTGGGCAGAGACCGGGGGGCCGGTGGTGGGGATATAGTGCTCCACACCGTGTTTGGCGGCTTTGGCCGAAAAGGTCGGATTAGTGAGGGCGGGAAACTCGGCTAGTAGTGCCGAGTAGTCGTCCGTGGCTCTGGCGAGGCAGTAGGTCGTCAGGCCGGCCGAACGGGCCGGGGTGAATGCGCCAGGGATGGGGTCCATAGTGTTGATGTCGATGAGGCGGTGCCTCAGAATGTCGACAAGGAGGCCGTGGGCGCGTAGGAAGTCGGCGCCAATGAGTGGGCAGAGGACCTTGGCTGTGATGAACTCCCAGCGGTAGCGGCGGCCTGCGAGGTCGAGCGTGACCATGCGGGTGCCGTGTGTGCGGATGTCAGAGCCATTGGCTGCGGCCAGCGTGATACCCCGTGCGCCGCGTTGGATTTCGAGGGCAGAGGCGGGGGTAATGCTGTGCTGGGCTCCTGTGTCGCACAGGAATCGGCGGTTGGTGCTGTCGTCGGTGACGTACAGTCGGGGCCCCTTTTGCCCCGCGGCCATCGTGGGGGCCGGTGCGGGGGGGGTTTGAAAGTGCACGGTGGCGTGCAGCGTTGGGCCCTAGTGCCAAAACGGGTGTGGTAGTAGCAGTGACCCGGAGTGGAAGGGCGGTCGGGCCTAGTGGGCCGGGGGGACCGCGTGGTCATTGCCGTGAGGTCGGGCGCGACGTCGCGGGCGGTCTGCGCGGAGAGCAGCCGGTCGGCCTTTTTGGCTATCTCATTCAGGTCCGTGGAGCCAGACTCCACAATGAGCGGGCGGATGCTGGCGGGGAGCTGCCGAATGAAAAGCGTGCGAAAGAGGGCGCCGGGGTTTTTGTCGTCCGAGAGGGACAGCATGTGGGAAAGCAGGTCTGATGGTGAAGCATCACCAAGGCCTGGGAGGTCGAGGAGTTGGCAGTTGCGCTGGTAAGAGGACGCCTGAAATTTTTTAAGAAGCGCTGCCTTCAGATGTTCGTACTTGCCTTCCTCTGGTGGATCCTGCAGCGCTGCCCAAACCTTGGGGACTGTGGCATAGGTGAGAGAGGCGACGAGGTAGTCGTACTTCGTGGCGTCGACTGTAATGCTTCTCAGCCGGAATCTGGACTCGGCTTGAACGAACCAGGCCTCGGCCAGGTTCTCCCAAAAGTCCGGTAGTTTAACCGTGACTGCGTTTGTATCCGCCATGCTAGCTTAGGATTCGTCCTGAGCGTCGGGGTCACCAGTGTTGAGATACCGCGGCAAACGTGGGAGTCGAGACCAGAGTTGATGGAACACAACTGCTTTAATTTACATCATGGCAAAGAGAGAGCTTGAAAAGCCCGCGCAACCACTTAAATACTCCCCAGACAGGAAGTGCTCCCGGCAGCCTGTCCCTGCGGGAAACAAGTTGCCGGAGGAAAGGGCCCCCGGCTGGGGGCGGCTGCTGCCGGCAGTGCGCCTGCGTAAACTATCCATGCCGCCGTGAGCGGATTATGTCCAATGGTGGCGTGTCACCACATCCCTTTAATAATATGTTAGCTACAGCCTGAGTGTGTATCTTTGTTTTCACTGTTTACATGTACAGAGCGCGATCACTTTAATAGCGCGGGTAAACGCGATGACGTCACGCCGTTCATCACGTGATCCCCCACCGGCGGGAAAAACGTGATGACATCATAATGTCAGCCACGGGACCGCCCAAGCAGTCCTCGTGGAGCCTCCGAACTGACGAGACCTATATTCGATGTTCTCCTGTAGTTATCCATTAAACTCTGTTAGTTTTCATTAAACCTTGTTTATTTGGTCGCCTGAGTGGACCTCAGTCTTTTGGATAGGAACTAGACATTCCTACAGAATAGAGATTCCCTGCTACGATTGGCTCTCCATGGCCCATGTGATCTAACACTTCGAACTAACTGCGCCCCTGGGATACGCAAGTACTGCGCGCCGGCAGTTGGAGGAGGCCCAGGATCGGAATCGCACGCGGGCCCACAGCTCAACGGCCGGCGCGCTAGGTAAGTGCAGGTCGGGGGCTTGCACCCGCGGGAAGCCTTTGACCCAAATTTCTGGCCCATTAACGTGTAGGCTTTATTAAAGGCGTGTAGGCCAAGGTCTCCTGTTTCCGTTCTCCACAGGCTGCGAATTTGCGGTCATTAAAGAGAATGGACAGTAAATCACAAGCTAATGAGTGCAGAAGCACAAAGCTCCAGCTGCGCAATCTACGCCTCCTGATTCAAAGTTGCTTCATTCGAATTATCTTTTCATTCGAATTGAAATTATTTTATTTTTTTTAATCCCCCTGTGCTGTTTTACAGAACTTGCCTAATTTGTACGACTCCATTTTCTGTTTCTGAACAAAAAGCGACTTCAGAGTAACAGGAGTCGACTGTACCAGAAACGTTAACCTGTCTTCTCTCTTTTCAGGTGCTGATGGATCTGCTGTGTACTTGTAGCACTTTCTGTCTTTACTCCATGTTATTACGTTGCCCTGATCCAGGTACTTCCGGGCAGTCTACCAAACAGTAACTGGTGATGTTACTGCCCAGGGTGCCCAAAGGAAAGACCTTTGTCTGTAGTTATTACAGACGTGTGGATATACTCTCTGAAATCGAGCGGGTAGCCTGTGTTAAATGATAATGCCGATCTCTAGATAATGTGATTCACATCTGAAAAGTGTCCCGCTTGTCGGATTTTTACATTCTAACACTACTGCATGTCTTAGGTTTTGGAAATATATCATTGGCCCGGAATTTTCTGGGAAAATAACAGCGAGTTAATGCGCATGTTTAATGTGTAAATCGTCCAACAATTTGTGGCAAGGAAGAGATACGGCATGAGTTGCGAATCGCCATAAAATTTCCTGACGGTTTGCGTTGCTCTGCCGTTAGCCTCATTACAAACAGCAACTCGCCATCAACGCCCTTGTGCATTTCAAGAAATTGCTGCATTCGTGCTGTTAAAATGAATGAAACTCATGGCAGCTAATTTGCGCACAGCAAGACCCCACAAACAGCAATGTGATAATGACAGAAAATCTGTTTCAGTGACGTTGGTAGCAGGATAGTGCCATGGGGTCTTTCGCGTCCACTTGAGAGGGCAAACGTGGCCTGAGTTTAACATCTCATCCGAAAGATGGCCCCTCCAATAATACAGCACTTCCTCAGTACTGCATTGGAGTGTCAGCCTGGATTTTGTGCTCAAGTAACACTAAAACTTCAGTCTTCACCCACCCCTCTCCGCATTTACCCCTTTGGTTGCCCTCTCTCTTTAGGTGCCCCACCTGCCACACTCCAATCCCAGGACAGGCAGGTGAGCTGCTGTCAAACCCCCCTCACCAATGCCAGTCACTGCAAGGTGCACCAGGGCAGGACGATAGCAATCGGTTGACTCGTTCCCTGAATCATTTCACCACTGGCTGCTTTTCCCCCCCACAGGAGTCCCATTTGCACTAAAGCCTCTTTGAGATCGGCCACCGGCAAAAGTGAGTCATGTCAATTTTATGAATGGTGACAAACTACTGACTCACTCCAAGATGCCGACAAATGTCCAGTTTGACGCTGAAGCCTGTTCAGGGATTCTATGTGGCTTTGTCTGCAGGAGTCTTATGCTGTGCATCAATGACCATCGGTGAGCTGCACTTTGTATTTATAAATCAGGATATTCTTTGCCAAGTGACTTCTAGTAAAACTCTTTTAGAAATAAGAAATGTTGTAACTTGTTGCATAAAAGTCACGTTTGCCCAGAGGATAAGAAAAACGAAAATACCTTTTATATCATCAGTCGTGTTGGTCACATTGAACGCTGACTCCTCGCTGGGTTCTAAGTTCTGCAGTAATCCATTATATGGATTTTTATTAAGCATTTCATAACTACATTCAAGCATGTGTGGGCTTTGAAATTCATAATCCGAACACGTACTGTGCAAAAAACGTTTTCTTTCCCACTGTGTTAAATACCATTATTTCCACTGAGTTTCCCCTGGTGTCCTTGTGCACCAACTGATTCCGGATTTTTCCTTACCGAGTCGGGACGGGTGCGTGTGGGCCACGTGGCGGGTCAGAACCGCGTTGTTCTAATGATCCCGCTCCTTAGAGTGACTTTCAGCTATTGAGGCAGACATGCGCACTTCCCGGCCCTATTAAATGGTACGGGTCTGATGACATCATCGATGACTTATTTCCAGCGGGGATATTTAAAGCAGCCACATCGCATTTAAAGGTTCATCCAGGAGCGTGCAGGTAAGATATTGCAGGATCTTCTTATTGTTCACACTACAAAACATGACTTCCCAAAGACAGAGGGCTGCACCCAGGTTTTCCGATGACTCCCTACATATTCTTGTGGAGGGAGTCAGAGCACACAGGGAGGTCCTCTTCCCTGCTGATGGGCGGAAGAGACTTCACCAAGAGAAAAAAAGAGCCTGGCTCCAAATAGCTGAGGAGGTGAACAGCAGGGATGTGGTGAGGAGGACCTGGGTGCAGTGCCGCAAACGTTTCAATGATCTCATGAGATAGGAAACCTGACACAGCATGTGGCAGCCATATGGTTGTAATGCAGGAACCTAAGTAAATCTGGCCCATCCTTGGAGTCCCGGGCAGCAATGTGCTCCAGTGCTGCTGGCATCTGAACCTCACGTTCCTCCTGCTCCTCCTCCTCGTCTTCCAGCTGATGCTCCTCCTCCTCTGAAGAGGCTGTACACTCTGCACCTTGCTTCTCCTGCAGCTCCAATCCTCATTGCTGTGCTCTGTTGTGCAGCGCGCAGCAGATGACGACTATTCTGGAGACCCTGGTTGGTGCGTACTGAAGGGCTCCTCCAGATCTGTCAAGGCATCTGAAGCACATCTTGAGCATGCCTATTGTTTACTCTATGACACATCTGGTGGACATGTGGCTTTCATTATAGCGCTCCTGAGCCTCATTGCTTGGCCTCCTCAAGGGTATCTTGAGCCATGTCTTCAGTGGATAGCCCTTGTCTCCAAGCAGCCAGCCGGAAAGTGTGTTTGGTGGTGCGAAGAGCTGAGGGAGGGTGGACTGGTGCAGCAGGAAAGGGTCATGACAGCTGCCAGGGAACTTGGCACACACATGCATGATGATCTTCCTGTGGTTGCAGAGCAGCTGCACATTGAGGGAGTGGAAGCCCTTGTGGTTCCCAATCACTCCTGGGTGATGATGGGGTGCCCTGATGGCCACATATGTACAGTCGATGTTGCCCTGCACCTGTGGGAATCCAGCCAGAGCAGCAAAGCCCAGCACCCGCTCAGTAACACTGGCTTCATCAGTGGCAAAGTTCACACAATTGGTTGACTTGTCATCTTGGCTTCGGTGACCTGTGTGATGCATCCGTGGGTGGCTGACTGCCAGATGCCACAAATGTCTGCTGCAGATCCCTGGAAGGAGCCTGAGGCGAAGAAGTTGAGGGCGGTGGTGACTTTGACAGCCACTGGTAAGGAGTGTCCACCTGCTCCTTGGGCTGCAGCTCTTGCTCCAGCAAGCTGCAAATATCTGCGATGACCTGGTGTGATAGCCTGAGCCTCCTTTGGCACTGCTGCTCAGTCATGTTGAGGAAGCTCATCCTCTGCCTGTATACCCTCCAGCGTGGTGCAGCCCTGCGCTGATGACCTCTGTTCTGTGCAGCATCAGGTTGTTGTGGAAAAGGTTGGTGGTGTTGTTGCTGCTGCAGGTGTGCCTGATGCTGCTGGTGCTGGGGCTCATACTGGTCCGATTCTGAGGACCAAGGTGAGATAGTATAAATGGCACCCATGACGATATAATAGATTGCAGGTCAAGTAGAGATCAGAGGAGAAATCTGTCAATGGTGTGATAGTAGCAATGAGTTCAGAGTGACTTCCGAGTTTGCAGAAAAGACTTGCAAACTCTAGACACCTAAATATGTGCACAAAATAGAGTCACCAAGAGCCTTTCCATTAGACAAGTAAGCAGGTGTCATGTGGGAGTATTTATTGGGATTTCCATGCTTTTGATTAATGACCTCAATCAAGGGCCACTGAGCTTCTGCCTCAGGTTGACAGACGTGGTTCCCGAGCTACGTGATTCCTGTGGTCATCCAGTGAAATTCGAAAGGTCTGCTTAAAATCCCTATTAAGGGTCTGGCAACAAGGTTTTAATAAGATTAGTTAGGTAGTGCGCCTCTGCCATTTGGGTCATTGGCGCACTGGCAAAAGCGCCTGAGTTAAAGGCGCGAGGAGGCGGGAAGACAGCGCGTTCCCAACGCACTCCCATTTTCTACGACTTTTACTGCCGACCTGGCCTTCAAACCCGCATGCACGGCAGCGGGAAAATTCCAGCCCTCCGTCTTCTAGCTGACAGCTAAAAAGGAGCGGTTAACAATGATTCTCCCTCCAGTTTTCTTTTTCCCTCATGGTGAGGAGTCTGGCACCAAGCACCTGTCCATAGCACGGAGTTCAGATCAGCAACTCAGCAGAGGGCTGGGAACAAATCGGCATTTACCTGTCACCCTCCCATTCACAGAATCTTACAGCACACAAGGAGGCCAAGCGGCCCATCGTGCCGCTTTTCTCCCACAGGAGCCCCTTTGCACCAAATCCTTTGAAACAGCTATTAGTCCCACTCCCCTGCTCGTTCCCCATAACCCTGCAAATTCTTCCTTTTTAAATATATATCCATTCCCTTTTGAAAGTTTCTATTGAATCTGCTTCCAGCGCCCTTTCAGGCAGCGCATTCCAGATCAATAATTCTTTTCATCTCGCCTCAGCTTCTTTTGCCAATTATCTTAAATCTGTGTCCTCTGGTTACCAAGCCACCTGTCAGTGGAAACTATTTTCCCTGTCTACTCTATCAAAACCCTCACTCTACAGTGTAGCATTATTATTATTCATTTTGATTACTAGTTCTAACCTTGAATTGAAGACAACAACCAGAGAAACTGGTACTAAGATCACTGAGCACTTTATTCGATTGCTGAACAACAATAAGCAACAGCTGTGGAATATGGTCCAGGATGCGGGATTGATCAGACTGCTGTCCTGGGGAGAAGGCTGGGACTGTCTACTGAAGTGATGCTTCCTCATCTCTGTCTTCTGCCTCGCTTCATGTGGCCTCCTCATTTTGCTTCTCCTTGACGATTGCCTCTCATAGAGTCATAACGGCACAGAAGGAGGCCATTCGGCCCATCGAGTCCGTGCCCCAGCATGACTCACTGCAATCAGGAGATGGGGGTGGGTGGAGAGAAAAGAGTAGATGGTTATCTCTACTTAAGCAAAAAAACCAAAAATATTCTTTTGGGGGGAAAAATTCAGTTGGTTTCTGCCTCCCGTTAGCGCCTTAAGAGGGTGCTAATGGGGCGCAAAGCAACTAGCGCCCGGGCGCGGCGATGTCTGCGCCTCTCGCAAAATTGACCAGACATTTTGCGGCGGTGTTAAACAATACCGCCCCGATCTCTTGCACAGGCAGATCTTGACATCATTCGAGCGTGCAACGCCGTTGTGGCGCCCCGGAACGGATATTGAGTGGCACCCCCCTCCTTTCCGCCTGGCGCAAGCAACGACAGGTAGATTGGAATGCTTCCCAGTCGCTGTAGGGCTGGGGGGGCACTATTTAAAGGCAGCCTCTTCCTGGCTTTTCCTGTGGTAGACATTTTTGCAACACTCGTTCTGACAGAGAGAGAAATTCTGAGAGAGAGGAGAGGAGAGACTTCTGAATAGAGTCAATGCTGTGTGAAGTAGTTTTGGTTACTGAGCATCACTTTGCAGGTACTATGGTTTTTGACCTTCATTACTTTGATTGCCAAGAGACTGCGCCAGCAGAATCGGAGGCCACAGAGACACAGAGAGAGAGTGGCAATCATGGCCAGACGGAGGAGGGCCAACAGGCCTCTGTACAGGAGACCTTACCCTCCCAGGGTATTTCGCCAACAATTCTTCGACATTAATATGTCTAAGGAGCAGTGTTTGCGCAGGCTGCGCTTCAGCAAGGAGGTGGTCACTGAGCTCTGCCACCTGCTGCAGCCAGATCTGCAGCCTCTACTGAGGACCAGGACGTCTCTGTCGATGGCAGTGAAGATCACAGTGGCTCTGAACTTTTATGCCACCGGCTCCTTTCAAGCAGCTACTGGGGACATCGCCAATATCTCCCAGTTCGCGGTCCATTGCTGCATCCGTCAGGTCACAAATGCCCTCTATAAAAGGAGACGCCAGTACATCTCTTTCCCGATGACCCGAGCCAAACAGCATGAACGCGCATTGGGTTTTGCGAGGATAGCGGGCTTCCCCATGGTGCAGGGCACCATTGACTGCACGCATGTGGCATTGCATGCACCGCATGAGAATGCAGAGGATTTCCACAACCGAAAGGGGTTCCACTCCTTAAACGTCCAGTTGGTCTGTGACCACAGACAGCTGATACTCGCTGTCAATGCCCGCTATCCTGGCAGCAGCCATGATGCATTCATCCTGTGCCAGACTACTGTGGCAGAACTTTTCCAGGCACCGCATCACCCAAGTGGTTGGCTTCTCGGGGACAAGGGATAGCCACTGTGCACCTGGCTGATGACACCGCTCCGTAACCCTAACACCCCTGCTGAGCTGTGGTATAACGAGAGCCATCTTGCTGCCAGGAACATCGTTGAGCACACAATCGGCATGCTCAAGCAACGGTTCTGCTGTCTGGACTACTCAGGAGGAGCCCTGCAGTACTTGCCTGAGTGAGTCTCCCTCTTCATAGTTGTGTGCTGCATGCTGCATAACCTGGCAATCCTCAGGACCCAGCCAATGCCACCAGGCCTTGGAGCACCACCGGAGGAGGAGGAGGAAGAGGAGGAGGAAGAGGAGGAGGATGATCATCAGCAGCACCAAGGCGGGAGGGAGGCACACAATGTAGAAACTGGAAGGGCCGTCCGTCAACGTCTGATAGCAAGTCGCTTCTGGGCCCCTGCTGAGGAAATGGTTTCTGCCATTGAGAACAACATGAATGAAACCAACCCACAACCCCTAAGCCGGCCAATGCAGCAATGATTCCAAAGACCAAACATGTACATTTTGAATACAAAAACTTATTTATTTTACAAACTCTGTGTGTCATTTCCTCATGCCAAACTAATAGAAAGAAACACAAAAAAACAGTCATTAACATAACTGGTTCTCACAATCTGGATATAATGTCCAAAACACTAAACAAAAATTTGACCACGAACCTCAGCCTTTAATAAAAAATTGACCACCATTTTGTCACACCTCCTACTTTTTGCACATCGAGGGTGATCTCCTTCCCTTGCGCACTTCCCCCCTTCCCACCCTATTGCTCCTCCGTAATGGGACCCCAGTGGCTGCAGCAAGGCTGGTGGAAGGCTGCTGATTGTCACAACCGGAGACTGCAGATGCCCTTGAAGGACGGCCTCGACCAGCTCTGGGCCTGGAGGGCCCAGCTGCAGACTGCACCAACTCTGCATGGGCGGCAGCAGTCTGTCCTACAGGCAGTGGCAAGTGCAATTGTGAAGTGACAGTGGTGGCAGCACGAATGCTGTCATCTTGAGAGTGGACAGCAACTCCCTGCTCGACCGACACACTGGCACTCCCACGGGGCAGCACTTCAGCATCCGGAGCAATCTGCTGGAGCACAGATTGCTGGCCTGCTGCGGCGCGGTGAGAGCCCCGGGGAAATGTGTCTGAACCAGCGAGGATGGCAGCAGTCAGTGCTTGCGTTGCCTCAATCTGAGACTGCATGAGAGCAGTCAGAGATGGGGTCATGGCAGCCAGTGCCTGAATTGCAGCACTAAGCATTAGCGTGGCATCCGCCTATGCTACAGCGAAGTGCTCCACACTCCTTGCCAGTGATTCAATGCATTCAGGCACCCTTCCCACTGCACCCATGAGCTCAGTGTGCATGTCCACCGCCCGGGTGTTCATTTCAGCGATGAGCCACTCACCCTCTGCGTCCAGCGCAGCAGGACTCGCTGGCATACTCTCCCTCTGGGGAGAAGCTTCCCTACCCCCATCGCGTTGCTGCAGCTCGCTGGGTCCTGGAGCTTCACCCTCATCAGACCCTTCCCCCATGTTCCCCTCCAGGGAAGGCATGTTCCCAGTGTGGGCATGGGCTTCCTCGGGAGAGGGTGGCGCCGATGCTCCGGCTTCCTCTTCTTCCTTGCCTGCAGCTTCACTCCCACTGGCAGCTTGAGGGCCCACCTCCTCAGCTGGTGAATCACCATCTGAAAGCAGGGAGGTACAAGAATGGCTTTACCGTGAGGACAGGGTGGCAGTAAGGGAGGAATGAGTGCAGCGATTTAGTAAGTTGGATTGAAAGTGTCAAAGGCTGGTGTTGTGAGGGACAAGTGGAAGGAGAGAGGACAAAAAGGTGATCACCTTACCATTGCTGTCCAGAACAGGGTCAGCCTCTCCAGGGGCGACGGGACTGATCACCCGGCTTGCCACAATCCTGTGGACGCGCGCCTCAAGATCGCTGAGGGGTTGCAGCTGAGGCCGCCCTCCACCTGTCCATTGCTGCTGTCTCCTATTATGAGGTAGCTTGGCCTGCAAGAAAAAGGATGGCATCTGAGTAAATATACAGCCATGGTCTTGCCTGATGTGCTTCCATAGGTGAATAGCCCTTACTCTATGCGGCCATGGTCTTAACTGATGTGCCTCCCATAGGTGAATAGCCCTTACTCTATGCAGCCATCGTCTTGCCTGATGTACCTCCCATAGGTGAATAGCCCTTACTCTATGCAGCCATGGTCTTTCCTGATGTACCTCCCATAGGTGAATAGCCCTTACTCTATGCAGCCATCGTCTTGCCTGATGTACCTCCCATAGGTGAATAGCCCTTACTCTATGCAGCCATGGTCTTTCCTGATGTACCTCCCATAGGTGAATAGCCCTTACTCTATGCAGCCATCGTCTTGCCTGATGTACCTCCCATAGGTGAATAGCCCTTACTCTATGCAGCCATGGTCTTTCCTGATGTGCCTTCCATAGGTGAATGACACCTCCAACGTTAGAAATGGCCAAGTTAACAACTCCAAAAATGGTGTCGCTTACAACAGCACCAGGTTTTAGCATGTCGAACCATTCTGCTAAGTTTCCAATATTCTCTGATACGCTCTCCATTTTACAGCAACATTCTTTAATCATTTATTTTGTAACAATGGCCTTAAGGTTAAGACAGGATCAGACTTGGAGGGGATGTTTCCCATGTCAAATAACTGGCCAATACTTGCTGTTCAGTTTCACACATGGAGATTGGCCACTTGGGTGAGATGCCAGAGGGCTTCAAGCCTCCCTGATACAGTGCCCCAGCATAACTCTCTGCAATCAGGAGATGGGGGTGGGTGGAGAGAAAAGAGCAGACGGTTATCTCTACTTAAAGAAGCAAAAAACCAAAAATAATCATTTTGGAACGTGCAGAGTTGTGCTTTATATTATCGACATCATAACACACTGCCTTAGAACTTCCTTTATGACAAGTTAGTTTCCTAATTCAGACTGAAGATTCATTAGTGAGTAACTGTGCTTTACCCTTGATAAGATGAACCCTTAATGAGAGCAATGTCATTGTCAGTCCCCTGAAATTGTAATAAAGAATCGATAATGGGGTGTTTTATTCATGTCTCAGACTCCCAGAAAATAAGTAATTACAGAAGATCCTTCTGTCATTAAACTCTAATCTTGCCTCGTGCTATTTCTTTTGTGGATACAACAAAAGCCTGTGTGGAAGGGAAACATGGAACGAGGTGCGTTAAGAAGGAAATCTAAACAGAAATTGCTGGAAATACTCAGCAGGTCAGGCAGCGTCTGTGGAGAGAGAAACAGAGTTAACGGCCGGAATTTTCCCGCTGCCAGGCGTGTGAGTTCGGGGGCGGGTCGACAGTAAAAATGTCAAAATTGCGAGCACGTCGGGAACTCGCCGTCATCCCGCCGCTGTTAAGTCCGTGAATGATTGAGACACGGACTAGCAGGAGAGAAAACAAAACGATCTTTACTGGTGGAAGGCATAAACGAATCTAACCAACAGAGGCTCTCTAGCGCCTTTTATACAGGGGTGGTCACTGCCGGTATTGCAGTCTGAGACCAGTTATTCTCTTAAAGGTACATACACAACAGCCGCCTCGTGCATTTAACACGTGCGCGTTTCCTAGCGCGTCCCAGACCCGAAAGGCAGAGGCGGGCGACCTAATTGAAGTCATTAAGTGCTTGTTGTCAGACCCTTAACATGGTTTTTAATCACAATTTTTGATTTTTACTGGATCACCATGGGAATCACGCAACTCGGGAACCTCATCTGTCAACCTGAGACAGAAGCTCAGTGGCCATTGTGCAAGGTCATTAATGGAGAGTGCGGAAATCCACATAAATACTCCCACATTACACCTCATTACTTGCCTAAGGGCAAGGCTCTTGCTGACTGCATTTTGTGCACAGATTTAGGTGTCTAGAGTTTGCAGGTCATTTTTGAACCCTCTGAAGCCACTCTCATCACATTGCTAGTCAGTATCACAACATAAGAACATAAGAACATAAGAAATAGGAGCAGGAGTAGGCCAATCGGCCCCTCGAGCCTGCTCCGCCATTCAATAAGATCATGGCTGATCTGATCCTAACCTCAAATCTTCTATCACTCTCCATCCCACCCGAACCCATGTGATCTCCCGGGAGAGGCGAAAAACCAGATAAAAAACCCAATGGCCAATTTGGGAGAAAAAATCTGGGAAATTCCTCTCCGACCCATCTAGGCAATCGAAACTCTTCCAGGAGATCACTCTGTCCTGATATTTTCTACAGTACTTACCTTCTGTAAAGGCGATCCCCACCCCAGCCAGGAACAGGAATAAAACCATCTCCTGAAATCTAACACAGAATTAGAACACAAGAAGTAGGAGCAGAACCAGGCTACACGGCCCCTGGGCCCGCTCCACTACCCACAGGGCCATGACCATTCCGAACCTAGACTCATGTCCAATTTCCTGCCCGCCCCCCGTAACCCTTAATTCCCTTTACTTCTAGTAAAGGAAGTCACCCCCCCATCCACATCCATGGGGCTGTGGTGGAAAGGGTGGACAGCTTTAAGTTCCTCGGAGTCCACATCACGGAAGACCTCTCCTGGTCCCTCAATACCTCCTCTCTGGTGAAGAAGGCCCAGCAACGCCTATATTTCCTAAGGAGGCTGAAGGGATGTAACCTGTCACCCCTGATCCTCTCTAACTTTTACCGCTGCACAATAGAGAGCATCCTGACGAACTGTATCACAGTATGGTATGGCAGCTGTAGCTACTATGACCGGAAAGCCCTGCAGCGGGTAGTCAAAACTGCCCAACGCATTACCGGCACCCGGCTACCGACCATAGAGCACATATACCAGAAACGCTGTTTACGGAGGTCACGGACCATCATCAAAGACCCTACCCACCCCAGCCACAGTCTGTTTGCCCTCCTGCCATCTGGGAGACGCTACAGATGCATTCGCACCCGTACGACCAGATTTAGGAACAGCTTCTTTCCCAGGGCTGTCATCCTACTGAGCTCCACAAATAAACTCTAAAGCCTGCACATCTGCCAATGCACTTTACTATGGTTATGTTTATGTTAATGTATTACAAGCCAAATGTATGTTGAACGTTTAAATGTCTTAATCTAAATGTACACTCTCGGGAGCCGCAAGCCTACATTTCGTTGTACTGCACTTGTGCACTAACAATGACAATAAAGTTGATTATGATTAAGATTACAATTATGAAACTAGCTTCCACAGCTTTCTGGGGCAGCAAATTCCACAAACCTACCACCCTCAGTGAAGAAGTTTCTCCTCATCTCAGTTTTGAAAGAGCAGCCCCTTATTTTAAGATTATGCCCCCTAGTTCTAGTTTCACCCATCATTGGGAACATCCTCACCACATCCACCCGATCAAGCCCCTTCACAATCTTATATGTTTCAATAAGATCGCCTCTCATTCTTCTGAACTCCAATGAGTAGAGTCCCAATCTACTCAACCTCTCTTCATATGACCACCCCCTCATCCCCGGGATTAACCAAGTGAACCTTCTTTGTACTGACTCAAGAGCAAGTATGTCTTTTCTTAAGTATGGACACCAAAACTGTATGCAGTATTCCAGGTGCGGTCTCACCAATACCTTGTATAACTGCAGCAATACCTCCCTGTTTTTATATTCTATCCCCCTAGCAATAAAAGCCAACATTCCATTGGCCTTCTTGATCACTTGCTGCACCTGCATACTAACTTTTTGAGTTTCGTGCACCAGGACCCCCAGATCCCTTTGTACTACAGTACTTTCCAGTTTCTTGCCATTAAGATAATAACTTGCTCTATGATTTTTCCTGCCAAAGTGCATAACCTCACACTTTCCAGTATTGTATTCCATCTGCCAAATCTCTGCCCACTTACTTAGCCTGTCTATGTCACTTTGCAGGTTTTTTATGTCCTCCTCACTCACTACTTTCCCTCCCATCTTTGTATCATCTGCAAACTTTGATATGTTACACTCAGTCCCCTCCTCCAAATCGTTAATATAGATTGTAAAGAGTTGGGGACCCAGCACTGACCCCTGCGGAACACCACTAGTTACTGATTGCCAGTCTGAGAATGAACCATTTATCCCAACTCTCTGCTTTCTGTTAGATAGCCAATCTTCCACCCATGCCAGAATATTACCCCCAATCCCGTGATTTTTTATCTTGAGCAATAATCTTTTGTGTGGCACCTTGTCAAATGCCTTTTGGAAGTCTAAATACACTACGTCCACTGGTTCTCCTTTATCCACCCTGTATGTTACTTCCTCAAAGAACTCAAGCAAATTTGTCAAACATGACTTCTCCTTCATGAAACCATGCTGAGTTTGTCCTATTAAATTATGTTTATCCAAATGTCCCGTTACTGTCTACTGTCTACAACATTGACAAATTGCTCCTCTGATCTCTACTTGACCTTCCATCTATTGCATAAGCATAGGTGCTGTTTATACTGTCTCACCTTGGTCCTCACAATCAGACCAGGATGAGCCCCAGCACCAGCAGCACCAGGCACACCAGCAGCACCAAAAACACCACCAACCTTCTCCTCAACCACCTGATGCTGCACAGGACAGAGGGCATCAGCGCAGGGCTGAACCGCGCCGGAGGCAATACCCCCAAGGAGTACAATTACTGCTGTAAGGAGGGATGATATATTAACAGGTTCCACTAATGAGGCCAAATGGGTTGAACTTAAAAACAAAAAGGGGGCTAGCACTTTGCTGGGCGTGTACTATAGGCCCCCAAACAGCCAGGGGGAGCTAGAGGAACAGATATGTAGGTAAATCTCAGAGAAGTGTGCAAATAATAGGGTAATTATAGTGGGGGATTTCAACTTCCCCAATATTAACTGGGATAGTCAGAGTGTGAAAGGCTTAGAGGGTGCAGAATTCTTAAAGTGCATCCAGGAGAGCTTTTTGAGCCAGCATGTAGAAAGTCCTACAAGAGAGGGGGCGGTACTGGACCTAATTCTAGGGAATGTGGCCGGGCAAGTGGTAGAAGTGTTAGTAGGTGAGCACTTTGGTGACAGTGACCATAATTCGGTGAGATTTAAGGTAGTCATGGAAAAGGACAAGGATGGACCAGAAATAAGGGTTCTAAATTGGGGGAAGGCCGATTTTAATATGATAAGGCAGGATCTGGCCAATGTGGACTGGGGTCAGCTACTTGAAGGAAAATCCACATCGGAGCAATGGGAGTCTTTCA
The DNA here is from genome assembly GCF_052327205.1 of Somniosus microcephalus. NCBI lineage: Eukaryota > Metazoa > Chordata > Chondrichthyes > Squaliformes > Somniosidae > Somniosus > Somniosus microcephalus. The sequence continues at coordinate 57,646,236 of NC_141005.1, forward strand.
GAAAGGAAATTGAGAGAGTACAATGGCAACATGTTCCCGTAAAGGTCAAGGGTGGGACCAACAAGCCCAGGGAACCTTGAATGTCAAGGGATATACGAGAATGGATTAGGAAAAAAAGGGGGGCTTTTGGCAGATACAAAGGACTAAAGACAGAGGAAGCCCTGGAGGAGTATAAAAAGTGCAGGGGGATACTTAAAAAAGAAATTAGGAGAGCGAGGAGGGGCCATGACATAACATTGGCGAGCAAAATAAAGGAAAATCCTAAGGTGTTTTATAAGTATATTAAGGGCAAGAGGATAACTAGGGAAAGAGTAGGGCCCATTAGGGACCAAAGTGGCAAACTGTGTGTAGAGCCAGAGGATGTAGGTGGGGTTTTAAATTAATTTTTTGCATCTGTGTTCACTATGGAGAAGGACGATGTGGACATAGAAATCTGGCAGGGGGACTGTGATATACTTGAACATATTAGCATCGAGAGGGAGGAGGTACTAGCGGTTTTAGCAGGCTTAAAAGTGGATAAATCCCCAGGCCTGGACGAGATGTATCCCAGGCTACTATGTGAGGCAAAGGAGGAGATTGCAGGGGCTCTGACACAAATTTTCAGAACCTCTCTGGCCACAGGGGATGTGCCAGAGGACTGGAGAACAGCTAACGTAGTACCATTATTCAAGAAGGGTAGGAGGGATAAACCAGGGAATTACAAGCCAGTGAGCCTAACATGAGTGGTAGGGAAATTATTGGAAAAAATTCTGAGGGACAGAATTGGTCTCCACTTGGAGAGGCAGGGATTAATTTGGGATTGTCAAGGGAAGATCATGTCTGACCAATTTGATTGAATTTTTTGAGGGGGTGACTAGGTGTGTGGATGAGGGTAGTGCAGTGGATGTGGTTTACATGGATTTCAGTAAGGCTTTTGATAAAGTCCCGCATAGGAGACTGGTTAGGAAGGTAAGAGCCCATGGGATCCAGGGTGCCTTGGCACATTGGATCCAAAACTGGCTTAGTGGCAGAAGGCAGAGGGTGATGGTGGAAGGTTGTTTTTGTGACTGGAAGCCTGTGTCCAGTGGGGTACTGCAGGGATCGGTGCTGGGTCCCTTGCTGTTTGTGGTCTACATTAATGATTTGGATGTGAATGTAAAAGGTATGATCAGTAAGTTCGCAGATGACACGAAAATTGGTGGGGTGGTAAATAGCGAGGCGGGAAGCCTCAGGCTACAGGACGATATAGATGGGTTGGTCAGATGGGCAGAACAGTGGCAAATGGAATTTAACCCTGAAAAGTGCGAGGTGATGCATTTTGGACGGACTAACAAGGCAAGGGAATACACAATGAATGGTGAGACCCTAGGAAAGACAGAGGATCAGAGGGACCTTGGTGTGCATGTACATAGATCCCTGAAGGCAGCAGAACAGGTGGATAAGGTGGTTAAAAAGGCATATGGGATACTTGCCTTCATTAGCCGAGGCATAGAATATAAGAGCAGGGAGGTTATGATGGAGCTGTACAAAATGCTGGTAAGGCCACAGCTGGAGTACTGTGTGCAGTTCTGGTCACCACACTATAGGAAGGATATGATTGCTTTGGAGAGGGTGCAGAGGAGATTCACCAGGATGTTACCTGGGCTGGAGCGCTTCAGCTATGAAGAAAGACTGGACAGACTGGGGTTGTTTTCCTTGGAGCAGAGAAGGCTGAGGGGGGACCTGATTGAGGTATACAAAATTATGAGGGGCATAGATAGGGTGGATAGAAAGGAACTTTTCCCCTTAGTAGAGGGGTCAATAACAAGGGGGCATAGATTCAAGCTAAGGGGCAGGAGGTTTAGAGGGGATTTGAGGAAAAACTTGTTCACCCAGAGGGTGGTTGGAATCTGGAACTCACTGCCTGAAAGGGTGGTAGAGGCAGGAACCCTCACAACATTCAAGAAGCATTTGGATGAGCACTTGAAATGCCATAGCATACAAGGCTACGGACCAAATGCTGGAAAATGGGATTAGATTAGACAGGACTTGATGACCGGCGTGGACGCGATGGGCCGAAGGGCCTCTTTCTGTGCTGTATAACTCTATGACTCTATGACTCTAACACAGGGTATACAGGCAGAGGATGGGCTTCCTCAATATGACTGAGCAGCAGTGCTAAAGGAGGCTCAGGCTATCGTGCCAGGTTGTCGCAGACATTTGCAGCTTGCTGGAGCAAGACCTGAAGCTCAGAGGACCTGGTGGACACTCCTTACCAGTGGCTGTAAAAGTCACCACTGCCCTCAACTTCTTCACCTCCAGCTCCTTCCAGGGATGTACAGTAGATATTTGCAGCATCTCGCAGTCGGCCGCCCACAGTTGCATCACACAGGTCACCAATGCCATGTTTAACAAGGCAGCCAATTATGTGAACTTTGCCACTGATGAAGCCAGTGTTACTGAGCGGGCGCTCGGCTTTGATGCTCTGGCTGGCTTCCCATGGGTGCAGGGCATCATCGACTGCACACATGTGGCCATCAGGGCACCCCGACATCACCCAGGAGTGTTTGTGAACCGCAAAGACTCCCACTCCCTCAATGTGCAGCTGGTCTGCAACCATAGGAAGATCATCATGCATGTGTGCGCCAGTTTCCCTGGCACTGTCATGACTCTTTTGTGCTGCACCAGCCCACCCTCCCTCAGCTCTTCGCACCACCAAACAGACTTTCTGGCTGGCTGCTTGGAGACAAAGACTATCCACTAAAGATGTGGCTCACGACACTCTTGAGGAGGCCAAGCAATGAGGCTCAGGAGCGCTATAATGAAAGCCACATGTCCACCAGATGTGTCATAGAGCAAACAATAGGCATGCTAAAGATGAGCTTCAGATGCCTTGACAGATCTGGAGGAGGCCTTCAGTACGCACCAGCCAGGGTTCCCAGAATCGTCGTTGTATGCTGCGCGCTGCACAACAGAGCACAGCAATGTGGATTAGAGCTGCATGAGGAGCAAGGCGCAGAGCACACAGCCTCTTCAGAGGAGGAGCAGCAGCAGGTGGAAGACAAGGAGGAGGAGGAGGAGGAGCAGGAGGAACCTGATGTCCAGATGGCACCAGCGGCAGAGCATACTGCTGCCCGGGAGGCCAGGGATGGCCTCATCATGGCCAGATTTGCTTAACTTCCTGCAATGCACCCATATGGCTACTGACGTAAGAAAACTACTAGGCGCTTGGTCTAAGCTTTAATCAACTGTTTTACAACGTGGAGGTCTAGTTGTGTCCTTCACTAGTTCCTGTTAAGGAAGTCCTGCGCAAGCTGGGCCCGTGTCCGAGTATTTATACTCTCCCCGGACAGCGCCACCCGTAGGCCGCTCAGTATTATTTCATAAGTCTTTCTTTCATGAATGACTGATTCATGTCAGCTACCACATGCTGTGCCAAGCTCCCCCCCCCGCCAACCCCAACAACACCATAAAGCATCCCTACAATGACCAAGCCATTCCTTTCACACAAACCCCCATTACTGGAGGTAACATTATGTCTCACCATTCACTCCAACTCATGAAGCCACTTCCAAGGTAGCAGACAATAATGGGCATGACCGGAAAGTGGTGAAAATAAATACATTTATATGTGTGATAACAGTAACGGAACCTTAACAATAACACTTCTTTATACACCCATGTGCATACCCTTGTACATTTAGAATTGTGGCTTTTTTCTTTTACGCGTGCTTCTACGAGGTGCAAATCTTGTGGTTTCAGCAGAGATAGAGGCAGCCTGCTCACTTCCCTGCTGCGACTGTGCAGATACTTTTGGCGGCTGTCCTTTGGGTTTTGGAGCCAGTGAGGGCCCTGCTGAAGACTGCTCCTCCAGCGACTGTGCAGGGCCAGACTCGGCCATCATGATCCAAGCAAGCATCTGGGGCTCTGACTGAGACGGAGGCAATGGGGAGAAGTGGGAGCTCACCATCATCCCTCTCCTGAGCCATCTGCACATCCCTGCTAGCAAGGAGCTGGAGAGCACCTTGCTGCACGGCAGTGGGGCCATGAGGACCCAAGACTATGTTTAGATCCCTCCTTGAGAGAAGGTCTGTGAGCCTCTGTATTCTGTTCTCCATAGCTAGTATGTTCTCGTGTGAGTGGCGCATTAGCTGCTCCATGCAGGTGGCCATCCTTTCCATGGAACAGCACATTGTCGCCATCGCCTGCGAGACGGTGGTGCTCATGTTGCGATGGATTCCTCCATCCTCTGCACATTTGCAGACATCACGGCTGCAAATCCTGTCAGAGCCTCCTGCATTTCTTGCTGCCCCTCCAGGATCACCCTCTTTCTCGATGGCCCCCGAGGCTCAGCGTCTGCATGCAGCTGAGCAGAGCCGGGAGCTTCCTGTGCCCTCCGGCGAGGAGTCTCTACTGCTGTCCCTGTCAACACCATCTTCTCTTGCTCGCTTGTGAATTTGAGTCACCAGGTGACAACACTACTCTATCTCACATAGGACCCACCGAGGTGTGTGTATCTGCACTGGTGCTGGGTGTGCTTGGGTCCGCTGACGGTGCACCCTCAGAGGCTAGCTCTGTTGGGTCATCTTCCTCCTCTGGCTGGACAGTGGATGGGGGGTGGGCTCTTAATGGACCTGTGGGAGAGTAAAGAGATGATTTAGAAATGTCAAATCAAGCATGGATAACAATACCATTATGCACGTGATGAACATTCACTGGCTGCTGACATCAGTCACCATATGAGTGACTGCTGTATGCCATGTGGCTGTATGAGATGTAATTCTGTCACCAGGTTGCTGGGATGTCCCCCTCTCTCTGTCTCCCACCACCAGCAGCTCTGCAACTCTCGACACCTCCAGAGTCACCTCCTCTGCTACAGTCAAATCACTGAAGACTGGAGGGCCACCTCCAGTTCGTTGTCTCTCCCTGTTGTTGTGGGCTCTTTTCTCCTGCAAGGAGGGCAAGAAGAGAAGTCTGAGTGAGAGTGATGGAATGAGTGTAAGGAATGGATGGGCTACATCTGTAGAGAGTGTTTATGAGGGAGTGGCATGACAATGCCAAATGGCCTCCTTCCGTGTTGTTACTTGCTATGATTGCATTAGGATGAGGGTGAGTGTCAGGGGTGGTTAGTCACATGGGGATGTGAGTATGTACATAGAGAAAGAGGGATGGGTGGACCTGGAAGGTATGTTGGTGTGAGGAATGATGTGCAGGAGTAGGCTTGGGAAGACAGAGTGATGGGGATGTGGTGACAGGCACAGCATGGTGAAGGTGAGTGTAGCTTTGCACTCACCTTTCCTGATCTCATTAGGTCATTGAATCTGTTCCTTTATTGTACCCATGTCCTCCTGACGACCTCCTCAGCAATTTCGAGCCATGCCCTTTTGGTCTCTTGGTGAGGCTTCTTCAGCCCATCAGCAGGGAAGAGGACCTCCCTGCGTGCTCTGACTCCCTCCACCAGATTATGTAGCAAGGCATCTGAAAAGTGGGGTGCAGCCCTCTGTCTTTGGGAACTCATTTTTATAACTTGCAGCAATCACTCAATCCTCTAAAATCCTCCCTCCACACTCCGACATCAACCTTCAAATGCGATGTGGCCAAGGCTGCTTTAAATATTCCCGCTGGAAATGAGTCATCGATGACGTCATCAGACCCTCATTTAATGGGGCCGGCAAATGTGCATGACTAGTTTAATAGGGGCCATTAACTAAAAGTCGCGGTGAGAATGCACTGTTCACATCTTCGGGCTCCTGACCCTCTACGCGGCCCGCACCCGTCTCAAAGGTAAAAATTCCGGGCAACGTTTCAGGTCGATGACCTTTCGTCAGAACGGTCATTGACCTGAAATGTTCCGATGAAAGGTCAATGACCTGAAACATTAACTCTGTTTCTCTCTCCACAGATGCTGCCTGACCTGCTGAGTGTTTCCAGCATTTTCTGTTTTTATTTCAGATTTCCAGCATTCACAGTATTTCTCTTGTGCATTAAGACGAAATTGGAGAGTCTCTCGTCCACATATGGCAATATTTGTATTTTGATGTCCTCGGAGGCATCATTTGCAGCCATTCCGTGGGTTTCCTGTGTTGCTCATCAGTGTGACAGATGTTTTTGCAATGAACCAATTCATGTAGAACAAATCATCACCAATTAGGACACAAGACAAATTCCGCAGATTTGTGATTTTTCCCGTGGAAAATTCAGTTGGTAGCAAGTAAATTATTGTAGGATTTGATGCTTCATGATTTTAAAACAACAACAATAACTTGTATTTAACATAGTAAAATGTCCCAAGGCGCTTCACAGGAGTGTTATAAGACAAAAATTTGATGCCGAGCCACATAAGGAGAAATTAGGGCAGGTGACCAAAAGGTTGGTCAAAGAGGTAGGTTTTAAGGAGTGTCTTAAAGGAGGAAAGAGAGGTAGCGAGGCGGAGAGGTTTAGGCAGGGAATTCCAGAGCTTAGCGCCTAGGCAACAGAAGGCACAGCCACCAATGGTTGAGCGATTATAATCAGGGATGCTCAAGAGGGCAGAATTAGAGAAACGCAGATATCTTGGGGGGGGGGTGGGGTGAGGCTGGAGGAGATTACAGAGATAGGGAGGGGCGAGGCCATGGAGGGATTTGAAAACAAGGATGAGAATTTTGAAATTGGGGCTTTGCTTAATCGGGATCCAATGTAGGTCAGCGAGCACAGGGGTGGTGGGTGAACGGGACTTGGTGTGAGTTAGGACATGGGCAGCCGAGTTTTGAATGACCTCAAATTTACGTAGGGTAGAAAGTGGGAGGCCAGCCAGGAGTGCATTGAAATAGTCAAGTCTAGTGGTAACAAAAGCATGGGTGAGGGTTTCAACAGCGGATGAGCTGAGGCAAGGGCAGAGACAGGTGATGTTATGGAGGTGGAAATAGACGGTCTTAATTATGTCACAGATATGTGGTTGGAAGCTAAATTTCAGGGTCAAATATAACACCAAGGTTGCGAACAATGTGGTTCAGCGATGGAGTCAGTGGCTAGGGAATGGAGTTTGTGGCGGGCACCAAAGACAATGGCTTCGGTCTTCCCAATACTTAATTGGAGAAAATTTCTGCTCATCCAGTCGTGGATGTCGGACAAGCAGACTGACAATTTAGAGACCGTGGAGCGGTCGAGAGAAGTGGTGGTGAGGTAGAGCTGGGTGTCGTCAGTGTACACGTGGAACCTGACGCTGTGTTTTCAGATGATGTGGCCAAGGGCAGCATGTAGATGAGAAATAGTAGGGGGCCAAGGATAGATCCTTGGGGGACACCAGAAGTAACGATGTGGGAGCAGGAAGAGAAGCCATTGCATTAGGAGATGGTAATGGGACAAATAAAGAAACAAAAGACGGGTCTGGAGGAGGTGTAAATGGGTATAGCAGAAGCATCAACAGCTGCCATCAGAAAAAATAGGGGCAGAGTTCATGGTTTGAAATTGTTGAACCCGATGTTGAGTCCAGCCTCCGTTCAGTCCGGAAGCGTGACCCCAAGCTTCCGGCCACCTGCCAATTTAATTCTCTGCTCCACTCCCACTGTGACCTCTCTGTCCTCGGCCTCTGATACTGTTCCAATGAAGCTCAACGTAAGCTCGAGGAACAGCACCTCATCTTTCGATTAGGCACTTTACAGCCTTCTGGACTCAACATCGAGTTCAACAATTTCAGACCATAACCTCGGCCCCTATTTTTTCACATGGCAGCTGTTGATGATTCTGCCATTCACATTTTCACCTCCTCTAGACCCATCTTTTGTTTCTTTACCTGTCCCATTACCATCTCCTTTTGCTTTGTACAATCATATATTTTGTCATTTAGTCTCTCCTGCCTTCCATCCTATCACAGACCTTCCCTTTTGTTCTTTCCTCCCCTCTGCTCTTTTCCTGCCCCTGCACTTGCTTTAAAACCTGTTCCGTCTCTAACTTTTTCCAGTTCTGACAAAAGGTCATCGACCTGAAACGTTAACTCTGTTTCTCTCTCCACAGATGCTGCCTGACCTGCTGAGTATCTCCAGCATTTTCTGTTTTTATTTCAGATTTCCAGCATCCGCAGTATTTTGCTTTTCCATTTATGACGATGATGCCTTCAGTGTCAAATTAATATCTCACACCGCCTCCCCCCTCCCCCACGCCATTCATGGAAAGGGGGAGGATCAAACAAGGGGATGCAGTTTGTCCACTATTAAATTGCATGGGTGCCTTGGACACGGCACCAATAGAATTTAGCAGCAGAACAGTGCTACTGACATTGAGCCCTCAGTTTCAATTAACATTGAATTTATCTCCAAGGTCGTAAATGTTTCCAATATTCTCCTTTCTGCCAAAACGGATATGATGGATAATCTAAGGAAGAGCTTGTGAACCAGTGTAAAGGCTTTTTTGGGGACACTGTGTTTTGTTGCAAAATAATGCTTGTGCACTAGGGATTTAGGAGACTAATTTACATCAGTGGAAGTGATCTGCAGCAGTTTGATAATTAATTGTTATAAATGGGGTGAGATGCAAATTCATCTTAATCAATTTTTTTTTACATTTTACACGCGTGGAGCTGGGCTCTGGGATTTATTTTAAGGTGCTGTAATTGAATGAAGATTCAGGGGAATGGAAAGACAAATTGCTAAAATGTACTTAAAAGAAATCATCTGATGATTTTTCACTTTACATCATCAAGGGAAGGCGTGAGAGTAAATTCACAAATTGATTTCTAAAAAAAAACAGCAAAAATAAAAATTTGTGTCTGTTGACCATACTTCCATCAGCGCTTACTGAATTTGGAAGAAAAAGGTTATAAAACTCGCTGGGTAGGTCTGATGCACAACTGAGTAGGAACCTGACTGACTCTTGGGACCATGCATTAGGCCAAGGTAAATGTGTGATTAGCCCTGTGACCCCCAATTACTAGTTTTCTGAGGTTTTTTTGCTTTATTTTTCCAATGTGTACCCCTTGCCTGGAGCCTTGGCCGTAGGGAGCGCATAGTGGGAATTCACAGGCGCGTTCACCATGATTCTGCAGACCAGAAGCACTGTGGGAGCACCTTCACCACACGGACTGCTGCGGTTCAAGAAGGCGGCTCACCACCACCTTCTCAAGGGCAATTAGGGATGGGCAATAAATGCTGGCCTTGCCAGCGACGCCCACAACCTATAAACAAATAAAAAAAAGAAGTGTGCGTTCGGAAAATCGGCCCTCCTCCGTGCCCCCAACACCTAGCAAAGCCAAACTTGTGAGACATCTGTCCTTGTGCGTATTTTAAATTCTCCTATCCTCAGCTGTTTTTTGATCTCTTCTTTTCAACAGACTTAAGCCCATTGGAGTTGTTGTCAGCTCCCAGAGCCAATGAAACATTCAGCACAAGCTTAAAATTGGCACATATGGCTCCAGTTTACCCAGCTCAGGGTATAGGTTCAACTCACTACATTGCGATCAGGAGCAGACACTAAATCCAAACAGAATTATTCCTTAGCAAAATACTGCGGATGCTGGAAATCTGAAATAACAACAGAAAACGCTGGAAAAACTCAGCAGGCCAGACAACATCCATGGATGCTGCCTGGCCTGCTGAGTTTTTCCAGCGTTTTCTGTTGTTATTTCAGAATTATTCCTTATTCTCAAACAGATGCATCTGGTCCACTCTGAGACTTTCTCTGACAAAGGAGGAAACAAAGAAATAAAGAAAAATGTAAAAAAGAAAAAAAGGGAAAAAGAAAGTTTGAAGTGTATTCACTTTTGTAAATTAGGAAATGAAGCAGCTAATTTTTCACACAGCAAGCTCCCATGAATACAAATGTGATCATTACCAGATAATCTGTTTTTCAGGCATTGGTTGAGGGATAAATATTGCCTTTGGCACTGGGCAAACTCCCCAGCTCTTCTTTGAATAGTGCTGTGGGATTTGTTTACATCACCTGAGCGGGTAGATATGGCTTCAGCTTAACGTCTCATCTGAAAGGCGGCACCTCCAATAACGCAGTATTCCCTCAGTACTGCACTGGGAGCGTCAGCCTAGATTATGCACTCGGGTCTCTGGAGCGCGAGTTGACCCCAGAACCTTCTAATTCAGAGGCGAGAGTGCTACCAACTGAGCCATAACTGCACGTGCATCCAACAGCAAGTGAGAACAAATGCGTAAGACATCTGGCCCTGTTATAGTGGTCTGTGACGTAATAAAGACTCACTACGCACTTGGTTGTACATAAAGCAAGGCTTTAATCGACTTGTAACAAAACATGGAGGTCTAGTTAGTAGTCACTAGCTTCCTGTTTCCAGACTGTCTCTGGCCAAGGTGGGCCCACGCCCGAGTATTTATACTCCTCGGGCGGCGCCCTCAGCTGGCCGTTCAGTAGTACTTCTTGTAGAAGTTGCGATTTATGACAGACTGCGTCCTGTTTTATGCTGGCTATGTATTCCAGTAATTGGACAAAACACTTCAGGTTGGGCAAAGGTTGCTATTATGAAAACAACTAAAAATGGTGAAAATAAATTTCTATGTTGAGTAAGCATTGTACACCACAACACATTGCACAGTAATAGTCATATAGGGTACTTCTCAACAGCAGAAACATTACTTTTTATTATGTGTATTTTATAATGCCCGAACAGATATTTTTTTTGCCAATAAGGTCCTATGTTAGAGTAGCCAGACAGTGATATTGATTGCCCAATCAAATGACTGGCCAGAGCACACCATCAATCCATCTATATAATAAAATATTTTTAATTTATAGTGAATATCATGATTGTGTCGTGTTCTGATGAAAGGTCATGGACCTGAAACATTAACTCTGTTTCTCTCTTCACAGATGCTGCCTGACCTGCTGATTATCTCCAGCATTTTCTGTTTTTATTTCATGATTGTAGTGTCTGTCATAAATGTATGCCAATTTTCCTCTTCCTCATTGGTTATGTCTCAGTATGTGGGACAGAATGTCGGCAGCTGCGTTTTGGACAATTTGGTGTTTATGGAGGGCTGATGATGGAAGGCCAACATTGGAGTAGTCAAGCCTGAAGGTGACGTAAGTATGGATAAGGGTTACAGTGTCAGGAGAAAACCTGGAGTAGGGGTGGAAGCGGGCAATGTTGCATGGGTGGACGTAAGCGGCCTTTACGGTGATTGACCAGAAACTTAACTGGACCAGCCACATAAATACTGTGGCAACAAGAGCGGGTCGGAGGCTGGGTATTCTGCGGCGAGTGTCTCACCTCCTGACTCCCCAAAGCCTTTCTACCATCTACAAGGCACAAGTAAGGAGTGTGATGGAATACTCTCCACTTGCCTGGATGAGTGCAGCTCCAACAACACTCAAGAAGCTCGACACCATACAGGACAAAGCAGCCCGTTTGATTGGCACCCCATCTACCACCGTAAACATCCACTCCCTCCACCACCGGCGTACCGTGGCTGCAGTGTGTACCATCTACAAGATGCACTGCAGCAACTCGCCAAGGCTTCTTCGGCAGCACCGCCCAAACCCGTGACCTCTTCCACCTAGAAGGACAAGGGCAGCAGGCGCATGGGAACACCACCACCTCCAACTTCCCCTCCAAGTCACACGCCATCCTGACTTAGAAGTAAATCGCCGATCCTTCATCGTCGCTGGATCAAAATCCTGGAACTCCCTCCCTAACAGCACTGTGGGAGTACCTTCACCACACGGACTGCAGCAATTCAAGAAGGCGGCTCACCACCACCTTCTCAAGGGCAACTAGGGATGGGCAATAAATGCTGGCCTTGCCAGCGACACCCACATCCCATAAACAAATAAAAAAGAATGAAAGGGATGTGTATTACAAAGCTCAGCTTGGGATCGAACACATTTGTCATACTGAGAAAACGTCCATTTTTCAATGGTAGAACTCTACGCTTTCCTGGAATATCAGTGCTTCTTAGCCCAGGAAAAGGATATTGTTCTCCCCTCTTTTGATGGTCCATAAATGAAGTGATATGCTGATTCTTCCAGATATATATAATTGCTTTATTCCCTATGTGTTGTCCAGCGAGCAGTAGATAGAACTTACATGAGGCTTGCGTAGTGGTTGTAAGGACATTAATTGTTGCTGTTAGAGTTTGAAAGAGGGCACAGCATCTGTTAGACTGTTTACATACCGAGTGCAGATACTTCCTCAATGAAATCAGCCAGAGTTGCTTTGTAATGAAAGCAGGAAGACACTGAAACATGACTGTGTAGCAAAGAATCTAACAAAGGTTTCCCTTAATTCTGTGATGTTCTTTTTATGCTCATCAAGGTGAGGGGATGGAACACTTCCCATTTCAGGGACCCCCCCTGTGTTTCCATCAAACACTCCTAAGTCAGGTATAACACAGCCAGATACAAAGTAAAGCTCCCTATACTCCACCCCTCCAATGACGGGGCCTCAGTCCTCAGAAGGGCGCCCCCTCACTACACAAGTGTGTCATTTTTTCCATTTCCCGCAGCAGCCATCCTGTGGCTTTTCCGAGTGAGATTATACAGGGGGAATTTTAACTCCCTCCACCTGGCGGAAATTGGGCAGAGCGGGGGTTAAAATCCAAGCGGTGGACTTATTGCTCTTTTCCCGACCCCATGGCCGTTTTAACACTGCTGTTTTGTTGGGCGGGCCAGGTGCCCGCCTGACTTGAGCGGGAGCCTCATGAATAAATGTAAATTGGAGTGCTGTGATGTCATAAGGTCCGCTGCAGACAGTCCACTTAGTGAAACTTGGCAGACACCCAGCGGAGGCCCCGTCAGCTGAGTTTAAAATCTATCTTTGTGGGGCCAGGAGGAGCAAAGGTGCTCGTCTGGGCCCAACAAAGAAAGTTTGGGTGCTGCCCCTCCCCTCCCCTTCTGACCCACAAAACCCTCCTGCACTACCCACCCCCACCTTACCTGACTGCCAGCCTGATCACCCCCAGGCCCTCCGATCTTCTCAGGCCCAAAGCCAGCGGGCTGCCTCTTGATGCAGCGAAGATTCACCAGACTGATACCTGGGATGGCAGGAATGACGTATGAGGAGAGATTGGGTCGATTAGGCTTATATTCGCTAGAGTTTAGAAGAATGAGAGGGGATCACATTGAAACTTCTAAAATTCTAACAGGACTAGACAGACTAGATGCAGGAAGGATGTTCCCGATGGCGAGGGAGTCCAGAGCTAGGGGTCACAGTCTAAGGATAAGGGGTAAGCCATTTAGGACTGAGATGAGGAGGAATTTCTTCACCCAGAGAGTGGTGAACCTGTGGAATTCTCTACCACACAAGGCAGTTGAGGCCAACTTATTAAATATATTCAAGAAGGAGTTAGATATATTTCTTAAGGCTAAAGGGATCAAGGGATATGGGGGGAAAGCAGGGACAGGGTACTGAGTTTGGATGATCAGCCATGATCTCATTGAATGGCGGAACAGGCTCAAGGGGCCGAAAGGCCTACTCCTGCTCCTATCTTCTATGTTTCTATGATGTCCATTTCGGGTGGGCAGCCGATCAGCGGAAGTTTACGAGGTCTGGCTGTTAAAATTGACCCCACCTCAGCTTTGGGTGGGCAGCCTGCATATCCCATTGGCTTTCCGCACGGGAGTTTTAAATTAATACCACTTTTGTGCTGTTGGGCACTAGGAACTAGAATGAAACTGCCCAAACTCGTTTCACTGGATCATAAGATAAGTACCAGATGGGAATGCGCCCCACCAATGCAGCACAGTAATCAGCAAAGCCAGTGGAATGTTGAACTACATAGTTCATCCATCAAGAAAAACCCCTAAATTCCCCACGTTGCAACATCCAATTATTTCTTAAATGATTCCAGAGTTTTAACCTCTACTACATTATCCAGGAGTCCATTCCAAGTGTTGATCATATTTTTGGTATGAAGAAGAACTCTCTGAAACCAGTCCGCAATTTGCCTTTTACAAGTTTGAACCTGCGACTCCTTGTCTTAAATGGAATTTAGTTTGAAGTAATTTTTGAATTGACCTTTTCCATACTATTAATTATCTTGCATGCCTCCTGTCAGACATCTTTCTTCAGTCTTTCCTCGTAACCAAATCTTTGATGCAAGGAATTGGCCCTTTGCTGCATTGCCATTGGCGCTTGAGTGTCACCCCTTTGGCCAATTGTCCCCAAGTCCACTGTACTGCCTAGGTTGGTGTCATCTGCAAATCTGACCAATTTGCATTAAGTTTCTGAGTCCAAGTAAATTAGAAACAGTAGTGGCCCCAATGCCATTCCATTCAGTACTTCCCTCCCCCTGACATAACTCCTCTCACAAGTGCCATTTCAAATAGGATATTTACAGCCAACAGAAAGAGATGTTCATCACATTATTCTCAGCTAAACACGAACCTAGATTCCAGAGGCAAAAGGCCATCATCTAACCCACTGAGTCACCCAGTTTCCTTTTCCCTTTCTGAGATATTTTTAAAGAATAAACTGGTTACCAAGATCTCCATGGGTAGACAGTAAAGCAGTGCATTTTTGGTGCATTGTCCAGGATGTCAAAACTCTCATCCAAAATGAAGCTATCCTATGGGCACTCCCTATACCAGGTGCTTTAGTCTTCCTCCTGCCTTCTCACCTTCAACATGAGCCATATCATGTTATCCCATTAATTGCTTTACTTTTTGTTTTTTAAAGTTTTGTCCTCCAAATTTTCCTCTGGTTTGCTTCTCTTTATCCCACTCTCATCCCTTCTAAAGACAGTGGGGTACATTTTTAACTTGCCACCCTGACATAAAACTGACGTTGTGGATGTTTCATCCATTATAGAACCCAACCGATTTCCATTTCCATTGAAATGGGAATGATTTCAGGGCAGATTCTACAGCGGGCAGGCAATCCACTCCCTCATGTTACTGCCCAGACAGTGACATTGAAAATTACCCCCTGGGAGGCTGATTCCTCAATCACAGAGAAAAAGCAGCCAAGTTTTGTTGCACTTTCATGCAATTAAAATGGCCTGCCGACTCGACCAGATTTGACAGGGTCACCTCATTGACATACTCAGGGAGTATTCTTGCAGCTGGTGGATGGGGAATGAAGAGGACAGTAGATCTTAAAGGGCTGCTGCCTCCTTTTGCCTGGAGTTTGATTGCTGTTCCTCGGAAGATGTCTACAGGCACTGTTAGAACTGCCGCTTCCACAGAAGGAAGACGGGAAGTGCAGGAGAGAGAAGTGGCCATTTTTGATGCTGAGGGGAACAGAGCCAATGTAGAGTGCCCCATGTTCACAGGTCAGCGGAGCAAATAAGGAAGAAAGTCTATGGACTGAGGAAGGGTGGTAAGGTATGGTTGACAAAAGGACACCTACTCAAAGGAAAGGTTTGTTTGTACTGTGCATGCTCCAAACACTCAACCTACTGTATGGTACCACATCGCCAATGCAGACTGGCACCACCTCTCATATCTGACACTCCCCATACTACCATGTTTTCAAAGCTGCAGCTCCAACTTTGTAGCGGGCAATGGAAAAGACTTCTTTTGCCTGTCTGAACTATTGCATGTCTTGTCAGCAAGCCAATGCAGTTCTTCCAACTACTTGCACGCTCTGTTGGTGAAAGCTAAGCTGATCATTGGGGTGCACCTGATTAATCTGGAAGGAAAGATGTGAAGAACACCACTACGAACTTGTTGAGTAGGTCTGACTCACAATTAAGCAGGAGCCTTCCAGGACTGTGGGGACTTTGGGCACGATTTTGCCAACCCCGGGAAGGCGGGTTTGGAGGCGGGACTGCCGGGAAAATGGCAGAATCTGGGGGTGGGTACCCATCCCGCCCCCAACCCGCCTCCGTGCCATCTTCCCGGGACGCTGACGTTCTCTGTAATCGGCTTCCCCTTAATTGGCCTGCTAAGCCCGCTGGGCGGGTTTAACAAGGTCAATCAAGGGAAAATAGCGCGGGTTGGCCAGAAGTCGATGGAGGCGGGACTAAAACCCGACAAGTGGAGTCCCGCCTCCAAATGCTCCCCATTGGCAAAATCCAGCCCTTTGTTTTGGGAAAGTTACACGAGGACCCAGAAAATTGGAAAAAAGGTTAGTACTGTTGTGAATTGGGACCTTCAAAATAATAAAAGAGAATAACCAAAGGACACAGAGGGGGAATTTTAACCTAAAAAAAATGGATGGGTTAGGAGCGTGGGGGCAGTTAAATTGTAAAAAATGGGATTCCTGACCTGAACCCGCCTCCAACCCACCCACATCCGGTTTTAACGGCGGTGTAACGGGAAGCAGGACAGGGACGGGCAGCCAACCCGCTCCCAGAAGGTGGGACATCAATTTAAATATTATAATGAGGCCGGAAGGCTCTTTTTTAACAATATTTTGTTTTTAACTGCATGTGGACGGGTTTTACACAATTCGTAAAACCCGGCAGATACAACAAGGCGGGGACTGTTGCATCCAGGAGGTAAGTGCCTTTCCACCGACCTCCTGGATCCCGGGTCCCTACCTAACCCACCTCCCGCGACCGGAGACCCCCTCACGAGACCTCCAAGCACCCTGCCCAGGCCTTCCCTCACCCCTCCCCTCCCCACCCCCTCACTGATCGTCTGCACCAAACCCCGCCCCCACCCGATCCTTTTAACGGCCTGGCCCCCACGGTAACCCTCCCTCCCTCCTCTGTGCAGCCACAGGCCTACCCACCCGCAGCCAGCCAACCGAGGCCTCACGTGCAGATCAGGCCCTGCCAGCCCACAGATTTAAGATAATTGGCAGGAGATGAAGAGAATTTTTTTTACATAATGAGTTGTTATGATCTGGAACTCACTGCCTGAGAGGGTGGTGGAAGCAAATCCAATAGGAACATTCAAAGGGAATTGGATAAATACTTGGAAAGGAAAAATTTGCAGGGTGGGGGTGGGGGGGAGTTGGCCTAATAGCTCTTTCAAAGAGCTGGCACAGGCACAATGGGCCAAATGGCCTCCTTCTGTCCTGTAAGATTCAAGGGGCCCATGATTGCATGCAGCAGTTGTTTCAAAAAAAATTTCAGCGTGCCATTTTCTGTGTCTTTGTGTAACTTTCTCAGCATTAAGAACAGGTGATAAGCAGATGTTTGATAACGATAACTGCAGCAATAGCTGGGTGATGGCAAGGTTCCTCATTTGCTGCTGCTTATTCTGGATTTCATTGTTATCTGTCTGGAAAAGGGACGCAGTCTATTTAAAAGACATTGGGGTAAAAATTGGAAAGGGGACACTAACTTCGCCGGGGTGCTAATTTTAGCGTCCCGAAAAAGTTAGCGCCCCCGCGACCGATTTTTCCAGGTAGAGCCCCAAGAGGGAGATGGGGCACTACTGGAAAAGCCCCGCATCCCTCTTGGGTCGCTGCAAGCCAATATCGTAGCGCTATGTGCCGCGGTACTGCAAGCCTTCCTCCCCATATTAAAGGAGAGGGGCCTAGCGCAGCGCGTCCTGGCGCCCAGCTGGGCCATCAGGGATCGGGAGTGCCGGCAAATGAGCCCAGCAATCAAGAGAAGTGCCAGGCTCATGGAGAGCAGCCGGCACCTAGCGAGGGGGCTTCACAGGGGCTGGGGACAGCAATGGGGGCAGGTGCTGGCAGGCGGCTAGCAACAAAAATGGCCGCTCGTCACCTCCCCATTAACTAGCGCCGCCCCAGCTGCAGGTAGGCCCCCTGAACCCAGCAGACATAGTGTCCGGCGGTAAGTCAGGGGGCGCCACCCAATGTTACAGCCGGGGCGCGAGCAGGACGCTGCGCACGGTGATGACGTCATCGCCGGCGGCGCTAGCGGTTAGTGCCGCCACTATCCTCCTGCTGAATTTAGCGGGAGGCGTTAGTAGCGCCGCCCAGGCGCTAGTTGATTTGTATCCCATTAGCGCTCTCTTAGGACGCTAACGGGAGGCGCAAATCAACTGAATTTGGCCCCCATTTAAAAAAAAAAATATATGTAATGGTGGAAGTGCATTGAGGATCTGGTGAGGATGTGTTCATGTTCTCTGGCAGTCTATGCGTACTCTGGCTTGGGCTTTGGCTTTACAAATCCCTGATTTTTATGTGTTAAAAACCTATCATCGAATCTTAGGCGCTTCTTCTTTTCCCAGAGAGTAGTGGGCCTTTGGAATAGGTTGTCGTCTGGTGTGGTGGGTGCGAACTCTCTGCCTGCCTTCAAGAGGGAACTGGGCCGGTTCCTGATTGGGGCAGAGATTGCATCACAGCGAAGGTAAGTGGCATTACAGATATCACTTGGTTCATGAGATCACCTGTGGGGAGCCGGAGAGGAATCTTCCAGTGTATTTTTTCCCTTGTTGGCGCTGGGTTTTGCTCTGGGTTTTTTGCCTCTCGTAGGAGATTACATGGCTGCAGGGGGTTAAGAAGTGTCTAGTCATGATGCTTCGACCATCATGTGTGTGAGGCAGGCTTGATGAACCAGCTGCCCGTGATTTTCGTATGATAGATATGTATCTGCTAATAACAAGCCCCGTGACAGTAAAGTCATTAAAATCATTGAGGAGACACTCCACGCTGTCCCTACCCCTCCACACACACACAGGGTCAGGGTATAAATTCAGTGTTGCAACGTAGCCCCATGCTACCTGTATCATTTTAAAACACTGGATTCTGGTTGGATGAATATGTCGATCCTCAATATGACAATCGACAACCGCACCAGTCTTCACACAGCTTATATATGTTGCAATGTGTTTACTGCTCAAATTTTTTTTAAATTTATTTATGAGATGTGGGCGTCGCTGGCAAGGCCAGCATTTATTGCCCATCCCTAGTTGCCCTTGAGAAGGTGGTGGTGAGCCGACTTCTTGAACCGCTGCAGTCCATGTGGTGAAGGTACTCCCACAGTGCTGTTAGGGAAGGAGTTCCAGGATTTTGACCCAGCGACGATGAAGGAACAGTGATATATGTCCAAGTCAGGATGTTGTGTGACTTGGAGGGGAACTTGGAGGTGGTGGTGTTCCCATGCACCTTCTACCCTTGTCCTTCTAGGTGGAAGAGGTCGTGGGTTTGGGAGGCGCTGCCGAAGAAGCCTTGGCGAGTTGCTGCAGTGTATCTTGTAGAATGGTACACACTGCAGCCATGGTACGCCGGTGGTGGAGGGAGTGAATGTTTAAGTGTTAGATGGGGTGCCAATCAAGCGGGCTGTTTTGTTTTGATGGTGTTGAGCTTCTTGAGTGTTGCTCGAGCTGCACTCATCCAGGCAAGTGGAGAGTATTCCATCACACTCCTGACTTGTGCCTTGTAGATGGTGGAAAGGCTTTGGGGAGTCAGGAGGTGAGACACTCGCCGCAGAATATCCAGCCTCTGACCTGCTGTTGTTGCCACAGTATTTACGTGGCTGGTCCAGTTAAGTTTCTGTTCAATGGTGACCCCCAGGATGTTGATGGTGGGGGATTCGGCGATGGTAATGCCGTTGAATGTCAAGGGGAGGTGGTTAGACTCTCGCTTGTTAGATAGTCATTGCCTGGCACTTCGGTGGTGCGAATGTTACCTGCCACTTATCAGCCCAAGCCTAAACGTCATCCAGGTCTTGTTGCATGCGGGCATGGACTGCTTCATTATCTGAGGAGTTGTGAATGGTACTGAACACAGCAGTCTTCAGTGAACAGCCCCATTTCTGACCTTATGTTGGAGGGAAGGTCATTGATGAAGCAGCTGAAGATGGTTGGGCCTAGGACACTGCCCTGAGGAACTCCTGCAGCAATGTCCTGGGGCTGTGATGATTGACTTTCAACCTTACAACCATCTTCCTTTGAGCTAGGTATGACTCCAGCCAGTGGAGAGTTTTCCCCCGATTCCCATTGACTTCAGTTTTACTAGGGCTCCTTGATGCCGCACTCGGTCAAATGCTGCCTTGATGTCAAGGGCAGTCACTCTCACCTCACCTCTGGAATTCTGCTCCTTTGTCCATGTTTGGACCAAGGCTGTAATGAGGTCGGGAGCCGAGTGGTCTTGGCGGAACCCAAACTTGGCATCAATAAGCAGGTTATTGCTGAGTAACTGCCGCTTGATAGCACTGTCGATGACACCTTCCATCACTTTGCTGATGATTGAGAGTAGGCTGATGGGGCGGTGATTGGCCAGATTGGATTTGTCCTGCTTTTTGCGGACAGGACACAGGACAGAAACCTGGGCAGTTTTCCACATTGTCGGATAGATGCCAGTGTTGTAGCTGTACTAAAACAGCTTGGTTAGAGGTGCGGCTAGTTCTGGAGCACAAGTCTTCAGCACGATAGATGGGATGTTGACAGGACCCATAGCCTTTGCTGTATTTAGTGCGATCAGCCATTTCTTAATATCACGTGGAGTGAATCGAATTGGCTGAAGACTGGCTTCTGTGATGGTGGGGACCTCAGCAGTAGATCGATATGGATCATCCACTCTGCACTTCTGGCTGAAGATGCTTGCAAATGCTTCAGCTTTGTCTTTTGTACTCACGTGCTGGGCTCCACCATCATTGAGGATGGGGATATTCATTCAGCCTCCTCCTCCCGTTAGTTGTTTAATGGTCCACCACCATTCATGACTGGATTTGGCAGGACTGCAGAGCTTTGATCTGATCCGTTGATTGTGGGATCGCTTAGCTCTGTCTATAGCATGCTGCTTCCGCTTTTTAGCATGCATGTAGTCTAGGTTGGCACCTCATTTTTAGGCACGCCTGGTGCTGCTCCTGGCATGCTCTTCTACACTCCTTATTGAACCAGGGTTGGTCCCCTGGCTTGATGGTAATGGTAGAGTAAGGGATATGCCGGGCCATGTGGTTACAGATTGTGGTGGAATACAATTCTGCTGCTGCTCATGGCCCACAGCACCTCATGGATACCCAATTTTGAGCTGCTAGATCTGTTCTGAATCTATCCCAATCGAGCACGGTGGTCGTGCCACATAACACAATGGAGGGTGTCCTCAGTGTGAAGACGGGACTTCGTCTCCACAATGATTGTGCGGTGGTCACTGCTACCAATACTGTCATGGACTGATGCATCTGCGACAGGTAGATTGGCGAAGACGAGGTCAAGTAGGTTTTTCCCTCGTGTTGGTTCTCTCACCAGCTGTCGCAGGCCCAGGCTGGCAGCTATGTCCCTCAGGACTCAGCCAGCTCGGTCAGTAGTGGTGCTACCGAGCCACTCTTGGTGATGGACATTGAAGTCCCCCACCCAGAGTACATTCTGTGCCCTTACTACTCTCAGTGCTTCTTCCAAGTGGTGTTCAACATGGAGGAGTACTGATTCATCAGCTGAGGGAAGGCGGTAGGTGGTAATCAGCAGGAGGTTTCTTTATCCATGCTTGACCTGAAACCATGAGACTTCATGGGGTCCGGAGTCAATGTTGAGGATGCCCAGGGCCACTCCTTCCCACCATTGTGCCGCCACCCCTGGTGGGTCTGTCCTGCCGGTGGGACAGGACATACCCAGGGATGGTGATGGAGGAGTTTGGGACATTGGCTGAAAGGTATGATTCCATGAGTATGACTGTGTCAGGCTGTTGCTTGACTCGTCTGTGGGACAGCTCTTCCAATTTTGGCACAAGTCCCCAGATGTTGGTGAGGAGGACTTTGCAGGGTCGAATGGGCTGGGTGTGCCGTTGCTGTGTCCATAGCTGGTGTCGTGGTCCCTCCGGTTTCATTCTTATTATCGTGTTTCGTAGCGGTTTGTTACAACCGAATGGCTTGCTAGGCCATTTCAGGGGGCAGTTAAGAGTCAACCACATTGCTGTGGTTCTGGAGTCACATATAGGCCAGACCAGTAAAATGTTGGCAGATTTCCTTCCCTAAAGGACATTAGTGAACCAGATGGATTTTTACAACAATTACTGATTATCTATTACTGATACTAGCTTTTTATTCCAGATTTACTTAATTAACTGAATTTAAAATCCCCAGCTGCAATGGTGGATTTGAATTTGATCATCGGGATCATTATTCCAGACCTTCTGGATTACTAGGCCAGTGACATTACCACAATGCTACCGTTCCCACAAATTGTTGCTGGCTTCAGATATGCAGCTAAGGAGAGTGGAAAGTCTGAATTAGCTCACGGGTGGTCATCATGGCTCAGCCCTCGGGTGGTCATCATGGCTCAGCCCTCGGGTGGTCGTCATGGTTCAGCCCTCGGGTGGTCATCATGGCTCAGCCCTCGGGTGGTCGTCATGGTTCAGCCCTCGGGTGGTCATCATGGCTCAGCTCACGGCTGGTCATCATGGCTCAGCTCACATGTGGTCATCATGGTTCAGCTCACGGCTGGTCATCATGGCTCAGCTCACGGCTGGTCATCATGGCTCAGCTCACATGTGGTCATCATGGCTCAGCTCACGGCTGGTCATCATGGCTCAGCTCACATGTGGTCATCATGGCTCAGCTCACGTGTGGTCATCATGGCTCAGCTCACATGTGGTCATCATGGCTCAGCTCATGTGTGGTCATCATGGCTCAGCTCACGGCTGGTCATCATGGCTGAGCCCTCGGGTGGTCATCATGGCTCAGCTCACATGTGGTCATCATGGCTCAGCTCACGGGTGGTCATCATGGCTCAGCTCATGTGTGGTCATCATGGCTCAGCTCACGGGTGGTCATCATGGCTCAGCCCTCGGGTGGTCATCATGGCTCAGCTCATGTATGGTCATCATGGCTCAGCTCATGTCTGGTCATCATGGCTCAGCTCACGGCTGGTCATCATGGCTCAGCCCTCGGGTGGTCATCATGGCTCAGCTCACGTGTGGTCATCATGGCTCAGCTCACGGGTGGTCATCATGGCTCAGCTCACGGCTGGTCATCATGGCTCAGCTCACGTGTGGTCATCATGGCTCAGCTCACGGCTGGTCATCATGGCTCAGCTCACGTGTGGTCATCATGGCTCAGCTCACGTGTGGTCATCATGGCTCAGCCCTCGGGTGGTCATCATGGCTCAGCTCACGGCTGGTCATCATGGCTCAGCTCACATGTGGTCACCATGGTTCAGCTCACGGCTGGTCATCATGGCTCAGCTCACATGTGGTCATCATGGTTCAGCTCATGGCTGGTCATCATGGCTCAGCTTATGGCTGGTCATCATGGCTCAGCTCACGGCTGGTCATCATGGCTCAGCTCACGTGTGGTCATCATGGCTCAGCTCACGTGTGGTCATCATGGCTCAGCTCACATGTGGTCATCATGGCTCAGCTCATGTGTGGTCATCATGGCTCAGCTCACGGCTGGTCATCATGGCTGAGCCCTCGGGTGGCCATCATGGCTCAGCTCACATGTGGTCATCATGGCTCAGCTCACGTGTGGTCATCATGGCTCAGCTCACATGTGGTCATCATGGCTCAGCTCACATGTGGTCATCATGGCTCAGCTCACGTGTGGTCATCATGGCTCAGCTCACATGTGGTCATCATGGCTCAGCTCACATGTGGTCATCATGGCTCAGCTCATGTGTGGTCATCATGGCTCAGCTCACATGTGGTCATCATGGCTCAGCTCACATGTGGTCATCATGGCTCAGCTCACGGGTGGTCATCATGGCTCAGCTCATGTGTGGTCATCATGACTCAGCTCACAGGTGGTCATCATGGCTCAGCCCTCAGGCGGTCATCATGGCTCAGCCCTCGGGTGGTCTTCATGGCTCAGCTCACGTGTGGTCATCATGGCTCAGCTCACGGGTGGTCATCATGGCTCAGCTCATGTGTGGTCATCATGGCTCAGCTCACGGGTGGTCATCATGGCTCAGCCCTCAGGTGGTCATCATGGCTCAGCCCTCGGGTGGTCATCATGGCTCAGCCCTCGGGTGGTCATCATGGCTCAGCCCTCGGGTGGTCATCATGGCTCAGCCCTCGGGTGGTCATCATGGCTCAGCTCACGGCTGGTCATCATGGCTCAGCTCATGTATGGTCATCATGGCTCAGCTCATGTCTGGTCATCATGGCTCAGCTCACGGCTGGTCATCATGGCTCAGCCCTCGGGTGGTCATCATGGCTCAGCTCACGTGTGGTCATCATGGCTCAGCTCACGGGTGGTCATCATGGCTCAGCTCACGTGTGGTCATCATGGCTCAGCTCACGGCTGGTCATCATGGCTCAGCTCATGTGTGGTCATCATGGCTCAGCTCACGTGTGGTCATCATGTCTCAGCCCTCGGGTGGTCATCATGGCTCAGCTCATGGGTGGTCATCATGGTTCAGCTCACGTGTGGTCATCATGGCTCAGCTCACGTGTGGTCATCATAGTTCAGCTCACGGGTGGTCATCATGGCTCAGCTCACGGCTGGTCATCATGGCTCAGCCCACGAGTGGTCATCATGGCTCAGCTCACGGCTGGTCATCATGGCTCAGCTCACGTGTGGTCATCATGGCTCAGCTCACGGCTGGTCATCATGGCTCAGCTCACGGCTGGTCATCATAGCTCAGCTCACGTGTGGTCATCATGGCTCAGCTCACGGCTGGTCATCATAGCTCAGCTCACGAGTGGTCAACATAGCTCAGCTCACGGGTGGTCATCATAGCTCAGCTCACGGGTGGTCATCATAGCTCAGCTCACGGGTGGTCATCATAGCTCAGCTCACGGCTGGTCATCATAGCTCAGCTCACGGCTGGTCATCATGGCTCAGCCCTCGGGTGGTCATCATGGCTCAGCCCTTGGGTGGTCATCATGGCTCAGCTCACAGGTGGTCATCATGGCTCAGCTCACGGCTGGTCATCATAGCCTAGAAATTCACCTCAGGCGGAGGCGCAAAATGGGTGGTGACGGATCGGCCGCCCGTTATGCGCAGCGCCTGAAGTTGGTTTCCATTGTAGTCAATCGAACTGAACATCGGGCGCTGCGTGTAGCCATCTGATACCGCCCATTTTGTGCCACTGCCCGAGACGAATTTCTAGCCCTTAATATTGAAGAAACTCCACTGACTTATAAATAAAAGAAATACATTTCTACCTCGGTTAAGAAACCAGGAAAAGGAGGTAAAATTGTGGAAGGAGCTCATGTTTATTTGTATGGTTACCGACGCCCCCGTGAGAAACTATTTTCTTTGTTTGGTAATGCCATAGGCAAGTGATGCAATCAAGTATTTAAATTCAGTTTACTACCTCAGGGCAGCCGGGCTTGCCAACCATAAGAAAGAAAGAACTTGCATTTATATAGCGCCTTTCATTACCTCAGGCCGTCCCAAAGCGCTTCACAGCCAATGAAGTACTTTTGAAGCGTGGCCACGGTTGTAATGTAGGAAACGCAGCAGCCAATTTGCACTCAGCAAGCTCCCACAAACTGCAATGTGATAATGGCCAGATCATCTGTTTTAGTGATGTTGGTTGAGGGATAAATATTAGCCAGGACACCTCACCTGTTCTTCTTGAAATAGTGCCAAGGGATCTGTTGCAGGTGGAAAATATACATGAATGATTTTTTAGCTTGATTGATAGATTACCTAATAAAGTTCGCACCATGTGCATGTTTCTACATTTTAAAAATTAGATATTTTGGGCGGGAAAATTGCTGGCAGTCTGATTCTTTCTGACTTTCTGCACCTGAGGCCTGACTACAATCACTCTCAGTCACCTTCCTGTCCTCTTAGTCTGGGAACAGTGCACAGCCTAGAGGAACTTAAAGAAGGCAAAATAACTAAAGTTGAAAGGAAACATAAATATTGTTGTGAATTAGGTAACTTTGGATCTTGCAACTCTTCGGAAATCATTTAAAAAATTTGCATTTATCCTTTCCAGATTTTTTTGTGACCGCTTTTTTTTTCTCCCCCATGTCACACACCATTCTGCGACCAAAAGGATAGTCAGGCAAAGTATTTCAAGGCTTCTGTTGATCTTCCTTTTGAATATGCTTTCAATATTCCTTCCAAGCCCAGGAAGACCCTCTCACCCAATCTGTACCAGGTCTCAATAGTCCTGTTAAACTCAGGTATCTGCCAGGAGCAAACTCGTGGGTAAAACCTAATGGGCTGGATTTTAATTCAGGGGCAGGCTGGGGTCGTGTAATCCGCATTTCGTGTTATCCACCCGAATCTAAATCGATGTGGGAGATTGATGCGATTTTAACTTAATTGGTCAATTGAGTTCCAACGTGTGGGAACCCATGGCAAATGAGTTTTTCCAGTCTGAAAGTCGCCTCCGATGATGTCATCATTGCTGCTGCATTTAAGGTCTGCAACAAGCCTTGCTTCTTCTGCAGACTGCCAACCTTTTGGCCTTTCATGCTACAGGAACCTGGAGGAAGAATGGCCAGCGAGAGAGTTAGGGCTGCTCCGAGGTTTGATGATGTTGCCCTGCAGGCTTTAGTTAAGGGAGCAAGAGCTCATAAAGAGGTGCTCTTCCCTTCTTCAGGGAGGAAGAAGCCTCCCCAGCAGACCAAAGCTGTGTGGGTCCAGGTGGCAGAGGCAGTCAACTCATTATCAGTAACCCACAGAACCTGGATTCAATGCAGGAAGAAATTTCATGACCTTCTGCGCACTGGAAAAGTGAGTATGAATTTCCCATCACCCTCAATCTGATCCCCATTGCCTTTCCTCACCAGCACTCAGCTTTAGCAATCTCTTCCTCCACATCCCACTTGACACTGACATCCATGCACCCTTACCCATTCCCTCTCTCTCTATGGTCACATTCACATTCGGTTATGCAGCCCTCACACTCCCTATCACTCTGATGCTATGAAAACAACTGACAACACACAGGGAGGGCCCTTGGTCTTGCAACCTCACTCCATCTTTGTCTCCTTCTAAGTATCTATGCGATGGAATCTCTACACTCACTCCTTCATTCTCACTCAACCTCCACTTGTCTCCATCATTGCAGGAAAAGAGAGCTCACAATAGGTGTGGTAAACCACTTTTGTCGTTCACTATCGTTACACTATAGTTATCACTGTTATATCGTTACTCTATGGTTATCACTGTTCACACTGTTGTATCACTATACGAGGTCGCCTCTTGTCACGCTGTTATACCTGGGCTGACCACTGCTGACTCCGCCCATGGCTCCACCTACCTGCCCAGGTATAAAGGTGGTCGACTGGCTGGTATTCCTCCTTGTTGGATCCGATCACCCACGAGGGTGGGCTCTGTTATTTAGCCAATAAAAACCTATAGTTACTTTCTTAACTCGTCGCTTTTCATTGGATGAATTGATAGGTATATCAATTTTATTGGCTAAATTTTAAAATGTCGACACTTGAGCAGTCAAACGACCAGTCAAACGACCAGCCAAGCGACCAGCCAGACGCCCAGCTACAACAGCCACAGCAGCCAGCCTGGCTGCGAGCCCTCCGACCACCGTACCTGGATCTAAACCCACAGGCAGCAAACTCAGCCCTCGACTTCGAACACTGGCTGAGCTGTTTCGAATCCTACCTGGGAGAATCCGGCGTGCCTCAGAAATCCATGCTAAGAGTTCTGACCGCCCAAGTGAGCCCTAAAGTATTCGCACTCATCCGGGACCTTAAAACATACGAAGCCGCCATCAACCTGCTGAAACAACAGTACCGGAGCCCGGTAAACTCCATGTATGCCAGACACCTCCTAAGATCCCGCCCGCAACAGCCAGGAGAGTCGGTAGATGAATTTTTACAGGCGCTACAAGCACTCGGCAGGGACTGTGACTTTAAAGCGGTATCAGCGGCAGAAAATACTGAAGATAATGTCCGCGATGCCTTCGTGAAAGGCCTGCGGTCCGACTACGCACGGCAAAGACTTCTTGAAGCAAAGGACCTTGACCTGAACACAGCTGCAGCCCTCGCTCGCTCCCTAGAAGTGGCCCATCGGGACCTCGAGGCGTACTCCAGGTACAGTAATTTGCGACCCTGGGACTCGGGACCGACCCCGACTGCGATACCCCTCGCAGCGCCGCCCCTGGGACCTACCTCTGCGTCGGCGTCCCGGACCCGATCGGGACCGCCACCCCCGGTACCGGCTGCGACTTCGGACCCCCGCGATCGGGCCGCCGGCTGCTTCTTCTGCGGCCAGGCGAAACATCCTAGGGCGCGCTGCCCAGCGAGAAACGCGACGTGCTCAAGCTGCCTGAAGAAAGGCCACTTTGCTAAGGCCTGCAGAGGCCAACAGAGATCAACAGAGGCCAGCAGTGCCTCATGCGAGTTGTGGGGGCGGCCATCTTCCATCAAGGCCACAGATGCCAGCATCCCCACGTGTGAGTCATGGGGCGGCCATCTTTGATCCAGGCAACCGACACCAGCAGTGCCTCATGTGAGTTGTGGGGGCAGCCATCTTCCCCGCCATTTTGTCCAACCTCGTGGGCGCCGCCATTTTACCCTCCACGCTCGACCGCCACCTCGCCTCCGGACTCGACCACCGCCTCACCCGCAGACTATGGCAGCTTGCTGAGCCACACACTAGCCTCCGTCACACTGGACCAAGCCCGCCCGCACCACCTGTCCAAGTCCATGATGGACACCAAAGTAAACGGCCGCGCCACGACCTGCCTGTTCGACAGCGGAAGCACGGAGAGTTTCATCCACCCAGACACAGTGAGCCACTACTCCCTCACTGTCCAGCCAACGCGCAACCGGATCTCGATGGCATTGAGGTCCCACGCCACAGACATCAGCGGCTACTGTGTCGTGACCCTGTCGGTTAAGGGCACGGTGTATAAAAATTTTAAACTCCTCGTCCTCCCCCAGCTCTGCGCTGCCATCCTACTAGGGCTGGACATCCAATCCCACCTCCAAAGCGTCACTCTAGCATACGGCGGACCCCTCCCCCCACTCACAGTCGACAACCAGCAGCCTTTAAACCGCCCACCGCGTAACAACTGCGGCCTATCCACCCTCAAGGTCCCGCCACCTTCCCTGTTCGCTAACCTCACCCCCGACTGCAAACCCGTCGCTACCAAGAGCAGGCGGTACAGCGCCGGGGACAGAGCCTTCATTAGCTCTGAGGTGCAGCGTCTCCTGAAGGAGGGCATCATCGAGGGGAGCAGCAGCCCCTGGCGTGCCCAGGTCGTGGTCATTAAGACCGGCAATAAAAACCGCCTGGTCATCGACTACAGCCAGACCATAAACCAGTACACCCAGCTGGACGCATACCCCCTTCCCCGCATATCTGATATGGTCAATCAGATTGCACAATACCGAGTATTCTCTACCATCGACCTTAAGTCGGCCTACCACCAACTCCCTATCCGCCCTGAGGACCGCCAGTATACCGCCTTCGAGGCGAATGGCCGCTGATGTAAGAAAAAGGAGACTTACCATCAAGTAACTTTAAAGTAAGCTTTAAGTAACTTATAAACACACTATATACACAAGAGAGGTCTTTACCATGCCTCTGGTAGAAGCCTCTTACAATACTGAACAGACCAGTATTTATACCAGTCCAACAGGAAGTGACATATGACAGGAAGTGAGGTATGTACACAGTTCATAGTTCATAGTTCACAGGAAGTGATGACATAACTTCCCGGAAGTTATCATTTTTATCACATTCTTCCCTCCTGCAGGATTAGGAGGCTGTGGTCTACCTTTTGGTCCGCAGCCGCTGAACAAGGAAGAGTCGCACCCGTTTGGATTCCCGTCGTAGAGGGTCGCTGGTCCGCTTACATGCGGTTGGCCATTGGTCAGAGTCTGTGTGGCCTGGATTGCCCTGTGAAGGGTCGGGGAGATCATGGCTTCGAGTACGAGCCCCAATAGGTTCAAAGTCGGACTGCCTCTGTTCAGAGGGAGGTGCAGAGCTGGTCTGTGGTGGATCAGTACTTTCATGCGCGGTACTGGGAGGGTTGCAACCTTGAGTACGGGGTTCTACCGGCACCAAGCTAGTTGGTGTCCGATCAGGATCCTGGAGAGGGGTACCCGATAGGTCCCAAGAGTTTCCTGGTGAAATGCCATCACCCGATGTCCCACTAGGTCCTGGTGGGCAGGGAGCCAGATCCCGTAATGATACGGTAGATTCTCGGCCGTCGGAATATCGTATGTTTGCATAGGTGGGGTTGGCATCGGTTAGTTCGACCTCGTCTACAAGAGGGTCATTTTTAGACGTCCGAACGTATCTTCGGAGTAATACAGGTCCAGGAGTAGTTAGCCATGACGGGAGTGATGTCCCATGAGATGAGCGACGCTGGAATCCAAAGAACCGCTCATGAGGTGTAGTATTTGTGGCTGTAGAAAGCAGGGACCGTATAGAGTGCAATGCATCCGGAAGCACTGTTTCCCATTGCTGGTCTGGTAGGCCCCGAGATCTTAAAGCGAGACGTACGGAATTCCAGATGATACCGTTATACCTCTCTACCTGCCCATTTCCGATGGGATGGTATGGTGTTGTTTTGCTTGTAGCAATTCCCCGTTCTGAGAGGTAGTCCTTGAGTTCCCTTGACATAAAGGATGGACCCCGATCTGAGTGAATATAAGCCGGCATGCCACAGAGAGAAAATACCTGCTCAAGGCAGCAGATTACTGTGGACGCCAGCATATTGGAGCAGGGGAAGGCAAACGGAAAACGTGAATATTCGTCGATCATGGTGAGCAAATATGTGTTCCGAGTTGAAGAGGGCACTGGGCCCTTAAAATCGATGCTAAGTCGTTGCATCGGTTGGGTTGCATGTATGAGTATACCATCTGAGGGGCGGAAGAACTGAGGTTTTAATTCCACACAAAGCCGGCATTCTGAGCATATTTTCTTTACATCTCCAGTGGGAAAAGGGAGATTCCGTGATCGTACGAAATGTAGCATGCGCGTAACGCCAGGATGACACAAACCATTGTGGACATCCATGAGAGTGGAGGATGACATAGTGGAGCAGAATGCCCGTGTGAGGGTGTCCGGGGCCACATTCTCCTTGCCAGGCCGATAGAGAATGGTATAACCAAAAGAGGCCAGTTCCATCCTCCAAAGTTGTATTTTATTATTCTTAATTTTGGTTCGTTTTCGATTATCGAGCATGAAGGCGACTGATCGTTGGTCCGTGATCAATGTAAAGTGCTGGCGAGCTAGAAAATGGTTCCACTTCCGTACTGCCTCTATGATGGCTGTGGCTTCTTTCTCAACCGGAGGATAATGTAGCTCGGCACCTTGTAAGGTCCTGGACATAAATGCTACAGGACGACCTTCCTGATTCAGAGTAGCCGAGATCGCCACCTCCGAGGCATCACATTCAACCACGAAAGGGAGATTCTCATCAATGGAGTGAAGAGCCGCTTTCTCCAACTGTTTTTTGAGAAGGTTAAAGGCTGCAACAGCCGCTGTTCCCAGTGGAAATGATCTAGCATGCAGCAAGGGTTGGATTTTGTCCGAAAAATGAGGAATCCATTTAGCGTAGTATGCAAACAGACCGAGAGCCCGACGTAAAGAAGCCGGATTCTTAGGTGACGGGAGCTCTTGGAGCGGGCGAAGTCTTTCTGGGTCTGGCTTAATGATACCATTGCCTACGCAGTAGCCAAGGATGTTGATGGTCGGTTGCGACTCAACAGATTTAGATTCATTCAGGGTCAAATTACGGCGATGGAGGGCACCCCGAAATTTTTGGAGGTTGGAGTCGTGTTCCTGTTGATCGTGACCTGCAATGGTAATGTTATCAAGATAGGGAAAAGTGTCCCTTAGGTTTTCCTGCTTAACCAGGCCATCCATTGCCCGTTGAAAGACAGCCACTCCATTAGTAACCCCGAATGGGAGGCGACGAAATTGGTACAGCCGTCCATTAGCCTCAAAGGCTGTGTACTGCTTATCTGAGACCTTCAAGGGTAACTGATGATAGGCACTTTTTAAATCGTAAGTTGAGAACACTTTGTATTCGGCCAGTTTATTAACCATATCATCAATGCGTGGCAATGGGTAGGCGTCCAAGTTGGTATATTGATTGATGGTTTGCGAATAATCGATGCATAGTCGCTGTTTGTGAGGTTTTAGAGGGTTCTTGACAATGACGACTTGAGCCCGCCAGGGCGACGAACATGGTTCAATGATATCCTCTGGTAGAAGTCGAGAGATTTCAGCCGCAATAAAAGATTGGTCTTCCTGATTAAAGCGCCGCGATTTCGTTATTATCGGCTGGCATTGAGGCGGAATACTGGCAAATAATGAGGGTTCATCAAATGAAGCTGCTGATAATGCACAAAATGGTAATTTAGACGGTATATTAGAAATAGTAAGTCCGGGTTTGGATACACCAAACTCAATGGTGAGTTTCTTATGCTGTTTTTGGAAGTCCAGCCCTAAGAGGAGATCACTACATAAGTCCTTGAGCACCGAAAGTCGGGTGGAGGGATACATACGACCATGAAGTGTCATATCAACAACACAAAAGCTGGAGATTCTGGTATTAAGTGATGACTGGGCCATCGCAATTGCCTGGTCCGATGGGAAGACATGTAGTTTCAATTTCGCAACAATCTGTTCCTTAATGAAACTATCAGTACTTCCTGAGTCAAATAAGGCATCTAAGGTATGCCCTTTAATTGAAATTTTTGTGGCTGCATGAGACAGGTTCTGTGGGCAAGCAGCTGTAATTGGTGTCGTTGCACAGAGAGTGGCTAAAACTCTCGGTGTGCTTCTTCGGGAGAGAGCTCGAGAGCAAGCTTGATAGGTCCTAGCTGGAGCATCTTGATAGGCCCTAATTGGGGCAGTTCGGTAGGCCTTAGCTGGATTGGCCCTCGTAGAGGCCCTTGATAGGCAAACTTTAGCAAAGTGTCCTTTTTTCCCGCAATAACTGCAGATTGCATTGCGAGCAGGGCAGGTTTTCCTAGGGTGAAAAGCATCTCCACAAAAGAAGCATTCCTTCCTAGATTGCCAAGAGGCTGCTAAAGTGGGGTCGTCCTCCTCTTCTTCATCAGAATTATCAGAATTAGATTCCCCCATGATAGGGTTCACCTGAGACCGCTTGAATTGTCTGGTTGCAGCTACAGCAGCAGATCGAGATCTGGGCAGCTGATAGAGGTCTGCATTTCTCTTTGCCAAATCCAGTGAACAAGCTAGGTCAAAAGCTTTTTGTAGCTCAAGTGTTTTACTTTCTAGTAGACGCTGGCGTATAAATGGAGAGGCAATCCCGCAGATGAAAGCATCACGAATCATTTCTTGGCGGTACAGCTCAGTTGAGGCTGCCTGAAAGTTACAATCTACGCTGAGCCTGCGAAGTTCTTGCAGGAATTCGTCAATTGATTCCCCTGGCCCTTGTCGGGCTGTGGCCAGTAGATGTCTAGCATAGACCTCATTTGGGGTCTTCGCATACAGTTTCTTAAGTGCCCGAATCACCTCTTCGTAATTATCCCAGTCATCAACATATTCGAACACTTTTGGGGTCACATAATTGACAAGTATCTTCAATTTAGCAGGAGCATCCGCTTTACATTCATCCAGAAAATTCTCAAAAGTACGATACCAATGCTTCCATACCCTGCCAGCTGCTGGTGTATTCGGGTCCAAGTCCAGACGAATAGGTCTAAGGATTTTCTCCATGATGGGTGGTTCCCTGGATCCTTCACTTCCGAGTTTGTCTGAAGGCCTAGTATTTGTCAGTGTAAATATTTAAGTTACTTAAATTGATGTAAGAAAAAGGAGACTTACCATCAAGTAACTTTAAAGTAAGCTTTAAGTAACTTATAAACACACTATATACACAAGAGAGGTCTTTACCATGCCTCTGGTAGAAGCCTCTTACAATACTGAACAGACCAGTATTTATACCAGTCCAACAGGAAGTGACATATGACAGGAAGTGAGGTATGTACACAGTTCATAGTTCATATTTCATAGTTCACAGGAAGTGATGACATAACTTCCCGGAAGTTATCATTTTTATCACAGCCGCCTCTACCACTTCCTTAGGGTTCCCTTCGGCGTCACCAACGGGGTTTCGGTCTTCCAAAGGGAGATGGACCGGATGGTTGACCAGAACGGGCTGCACGCCACGTTCCCCTATCTAGATAATGTCACCATCTGCGGCCGCGACCGGCAGGACCATGATGTTAATCTGGAGAGATTCCTCCGTACGGCCCAACGGCTGAACCTCACCTACAATAAGGAGAAATGTGTGTTTAACACCTCACGCCTTGCCATCCTCGGCTGCGTAGTAGAGGACGGACTCATCGGCCCCGACCCCGAAAGAATGCGCCCCCTCATGGAGTTACCCCTCCCCCACTGCCCAAAGGCGCTGAAGAGAACCCTGGGGCTCTTCGCCTACTATGCCCAATGGGTGCCCAATTATGTGGACAAAGCCAGACCCCCCATGAAGTCCACATCCTTCCCCCTTACGGAGGAAGCGTGCGCTGCCTTCTCCCTCATTAAGGGAGACATTGCTAAGGCCACAATGCACGCGGTGGATGAGTCCATCCCCTTCCAAGTGGAGAGCGATGCATCCGACTTCGCCCTAGCCGCTACCCTTAACCAGGAGGGGAGACCGGTGGCCTTCTTCTCAAGGACCCTACAGGGCCCTGAGATCCGACACTCGTCGGTCGAGAAGGAGGCCCAGGCGATTGTGGAGGCTGTACGACACTGGAGGCACTACCTGGCAGACAAACGATTTACCCTCCTCACCGACCAGCGTTCGGTCGCTTTTATGTTTAATAACAAGCTGAGGGGTAAAATCAA
Source organism: Somniosus microcephalus (assembly GCF_052327205.1). Lineage (NCBI taxonomy): Eukaryota > Metazoa > Chordata > Chondrichthyes > Squaliformes > Somniosidae > Somniosus > Somniosus microcephalus. The sequence goes on from NC_141005.1 coordinate 57,680,633, forward strand.
GAACGACAAGATCTTGAGGTGGAGAATCGAACTCTCCACCTATGATTATGATATCTTGTACCGGCCAGGTAAGCTGAACGAACCCCCTGATGCTCTATCACGAATTACATGCGCCAACGCGCAAATTGATAGACTCCAGACCCTCCACAACGACCTCTGCCACCCCGGAGTCACCAGACTTTACCACTTCATTAAGGCCCGCAACCTGCCCTACTCCATCGAGGAGGTCAGGACCATGACCAGGAACTGCCAGACCTGTGCCGAGTGCAAACCGCATTTCTTTAGGCCGGACAGAGCAAGCCTGATCAAGGCCACCCGCCCCTTCGAGCGCTTGAGCATCGATTTTAAGGGGCCCCTCCCGTCCTCTGACCGTAATGTGTACTTCCTCAACATTGTTGATGAGTACTCCCGTTTCCCCTTCGCCTTCCCCTGCCCAGACATGACCAGTACCACGGTCATTAAATGCCTGAACGACCTCTTCGCCTTGTTCGGGTTCCCAAACTATATACATAGTGACCGGGGCTCCTCCTTCATGAGCGAGGAACTCCGCCAGTTCCTACTAGCAAGAGGTATTGCTGCAAGCAGGACCACCAGCTACAACCCTCGAGGGAACGGCCAGGTGGAAAGAGAGAACGCGACTGTATGGAAGGCCGTCCTCTTAGCCTTAAAGTCTAAGGGCCTCCCAACCTCCCGCTGGCAGGAAGTCCTCCCAGCAGCGCTGCATTCCATCCGGTCACTACTTTGCACTGCCATTAACGCCACCCCCCATGAACGAATGTTTGTTTTCCCCAGGAAGTCGACTACGGGAACCACACTACCAACCTGGCTGACCTCTCCGGGGCCCGTCCTGCTGCGAAAGCACGTGAGGGCCCATAAAACGGACCCCCTGGTCGAGAGGGTGAACCTCCTGCACGCCAACCCTCAGTACGCCTATGTGGCATACCCAGATGGGCGGGAGGACACAGTCTCCTTGCGAGACCTTGCACCCTCGGGCATTCCGGAGACACCACCTTCACCCCCCCCCACCCCCCCCCCCGATTCCAGCTCAGGTAGACGGCATGCCGGAACCCCACGAGCCCTCGCCGACCACGCAGACACCAGCATCACCACCGGAGAATGCAACACCGCCGCTGCGACGATCGGAAAGGCTTACGAGGCCCCCGGACAGACTGACATACCAGAACTGGTAGTACACATCACCCCGCCGGACTCAAATCTAAACAAGGGGTGAATGTGGTAAACCACTTTTGTCGTTCACTATCGTTACACTATAGTTATCACTGTTATATCGTTACTCTATGGTTATCACTGTTCACACTGTTGTATCACTATACGAGGTCGCCTCTTGTCACGCTGTTATACCTGGGCTGACCACTGCTGACTCCGCCCATGGCTCCACCTACCTGCCCAGGTATAAAGGTGGTCGACTGGCTGGTATTCCTCCTTGTTGGATCCTATCACCCACGAGGGTGGGCTCTGTTATTTAGCCAATAAAAACCTATAGTTACTTTCTTAACTCGTCGCTTTTCATTGGATGAATTGATAGGTATATCAATAGGCGAGAAAGAGCGAGGACAGGAGGAGGGCCACCCTCAGTAGCCCACCTCACCCCCTGGGAGGAGGCGGTCCTGGAGATCGCAGGAGTGGAGGAAGATGCACAAGTGGGGGACGGACAGAGGGATGCATCACAGCAAGCTGGTGACAGAATAGTTTTCCATCTCTCTCATTGACATTGCATGAGTCGCTGATAATGATTCTGAAGCTCTAACAGATGGACTATGATCATCTGCAATATGCAATGTGCATGTAACCTTGGCATCACATCTCTGACTCTTTCCTTTACTCCCCCACAGGACCATCGCAAGCACCCTTCCCCACTAGCCAGGAGGAACAGCATGAGCCTCAAGACTCCTCAGAGGAAGCTGCAACCTCTGAGGGCGTAGCGTCAGCAGAATTCAGCGCACCCAGCACCAGCGCAGACACTCACACCTCGGTGGGACCTTCGGGACATAGAGTAATGTTGTCACCTGGTGTATCACAGCTCACAAGTGAGCATCAGCAGATTGTGGAGACAGGGGCAGCAGTGGAGAGCCCTAGTCGGAGGGCGCAGGACTCTGCCAGCTCGGCTCAGCTGCATGTCGACCCTCTGCCTCTGGGTCCATCCATAAGATCAGCGGCGCTGGGACTCCAGGAACAGATGCAGGAGTCTCTGGCAGGTTTTGTCTCCAGGGTCGCTGCGAGTGTAGAGTGAATGGAGGAGTCCATTGCGAACATGAGCAGTGCCTTTGTGGAGTCAGTCGCACATGAACGCATCACCATGGAAAGGATGGCAACCTCCATAGAGGTGATAAGTCGCCAGAGTGCATTAAACATGGTGAGTGTTCAGAATAGAATGACATCTCTGGAGGAGCGATGGTCATCTATTGAACAGAGAAACCAGACCTTCATGGAAGTCCTTCTGAGTAGGACTGCCAGTGCAGATACAGGTCCCCATGGCCCCCCTGATGTGCAGCAAGGTGCTCTCAAGCCACTTGCAAGCGCTAAGGGGGACGTGACCCATGAGAGGGAAGTTGGTGGCAGACATCAAGGAAGTGGGGGCTCCTCTCCAAGCGCTCACACTTCCATGCCACTGCAGAGCCCTCAGTCAGAGCCCCACCAGAGTCCACACCCATCTGAGATCGGCGTCTCAATCCCTGCACAGCCACAGGAGCAGCAGACTGTTGACGAGCCCTCACAGGTTCGCAACCCCAGAGGACGCCCACCAAAGGTGTCGAGACAGGAGCAGCAGGAAAGTGAGCAAGGGGCCTCCACATCTGCTGAAGCCACAGGGGAAGCACCACGTAGAAGCACGCGCAAGAGAAAGATACTGCACAAATAGTCACAAGGGTAGTCACTTGGGTGAAATTTGATGTTTTATGTGAAAAAGCCATCAGATGAATAATGTAAATAAAAAATCTGATGGCTACTGCTGTAGTTGTGGCGTGTGTCATTTTGCGAATGGGACTTTCACATTGAGGGCTTAGGATTACTTGCAATTGTCAGTATGGTGGTCAAATTGCTAGGAATCCGCTGGTCCTTGGCCATTGTCGATGCTCAGGTAAGAAGCTGTGAGGCAAAAGTGCTTGATTGGCTAGGCTAAGCAAATCTGGCCAAGATGAATGCGTTCCTTACATCCCGGGCAGCAATGTTCTCGCGTACTGCTGCCGCTGGTTGATGGGCCTCTGCAAGGTGTTCATTTTCACTCTCCTCCTCCTTCTCCTCCTCCTCCTCCTCATCATCATCTGAGGAGGATATGTGACGAGCCACTTGGTCCTCAGAAATCTGCAAGCCACGACGCTGTGCCATGTTGTGAAGTGCACAGCAAACTACAATGATTCTGGAGACCCTGGCTGCTGAGTACTGCAGGGCTCCACCTGATCTATCCAGGCATCTGAAGCGCATCTTCAGCAAACCGATGGTTTGCTCGATTATGGCTCTGGTGGACATGTGGCTGGAGTTGTAGCTCTCCTCAGCTTCGTTGGATGGTCTCCTCAACAGCGTCATTAGCCACGTCTTCAGGGGATAGCCCTTGTCTCCAAGTAGCCATCCGTTAAGTTGGTCTGGCGGACTGAGTAGTGGAGGCACACTAGACTGGCGCAGTATGAAGGAGTCATGGCAACTGCCAGGGTACTTGGCACAAACATGCAAAATTTCCTTCTTGTGGTCACACACCAGCTGAACGTTAAGGGAGTGGAAGCCCTTGCGGTTGACAAAAATACCTGGATTGCGATGGGGTGCCTTAAGGGCCACATGTGTGCTGTCAATGACGCCCTGCACCCTTGGAAAGCCTGCCAGATTAGCTAATCCAACCGCACGCGTCGTGACACTTGCTTGAACCTTGGTGAAATGGATGTGATTGTGCGCGATGGCCAAGAGGGCATCGGTTACCTGCGTGATGCAAGTGTGTGCGGCCGCCTGGGAGATGCCGCTAATGTCTGCTGCTGATCCCTGGAATGAGCCTAAGGCAAAAAAGTTGAGCGCGGTGGTGACTTTGACGGCCACTGGTACGGGTTGTCCACCTGGTCCTCTGGCCTGCAGGTCTTGTTGCAGCATTGCGCAGATGTCACCCACTACCTCTCGCAAAAGTCGGAGCCGCCTTTGGCACTGCTGCTCAGACATGTTGAGGTAGCTGACCCTGTGTCTGTGGACCCTGTTTGGGAGGTATCTCCTGCGCCGATGGACTTTCATGCGCTGGCCCCTTCTGGCCTGTGCAGCTCCAGGTGGGTGAGCAGCAGCTTGGCGCTCCTGTTGTTGGTGCTGCTGTTGTTGGTGCTGCTGTTGTTGGTGCTGCTGTTGTTCCTGGTTCTGCTGGTGCCGCGGCTGGTCTTCATCCTCATCTGATGTCCAGAAGGGAAGGAAATAAATGGCTCCCATACTTCTGGTATATGCCTCAGTTGAGGAAGTGCTGAGTGAAGGTGGCAAGAGGGGTTTCCCAGGAGGTCACACTGGAGATGGGTGTCAGGCTCCAAACTTCCACAGCTGTGGTTATGCCTTCTAAAAGTTCCCCCAGACCTGAGACTACAAAGTCCTGCCGCCTGCAAATGATGGCTGATCAAATCTCCTCTTTAATGGCTGAGCTGCAGCTGATAGTCAGCAATCCAATTGTGCTACCACCAGGTTTCACCTTCGTGTTTCAGAACAGGCGTGTTTCACATCGGAAAAGGGTTAAAATCGCAAAGGCCTTTCAAAATGGCATTATAGAGGCAATTTAGTGCTTGTTAAGGGCCTTAACAGCCTATCCCACCTCTTGGAGGCGGGACGGAGACGGGACCATTAGACACGAATTAATGAAAATTGCTTGGAGGCGGGCTGGAGACGGGGTTGGGCCCGCACGCCAGTTTTTGCAATTTTAACCCCCCACACACCTCCAATCCCGCCTCCACGGTCCAATGAAAATCCTGCCCAATGTCTGAGCACCTTGGGGTCAGAAACCCACTGGTCGTTATGAAAGTGCTTTTGAATACCAGAAAGGGGTACTGTAGTGTGGTGCTTTTGTTACTGGACCAGTAATCCAGTGGCCTTGACTAATAATCTCGAAGATCGTGAGTTCAAATCCCACCATGGCAGTTTGAGAATTTGAACTCAGTTTTAAAAAGTTCTGAAAATAGGAAGCTGGAATCAGTAGAAGCTGCCGGATTGTCATAAAAACTCAACTGGTTCACTCATGCCCTTTAGGGAAGGAAACCTGCCGTCCTTACCCGGTCTGGCATATGTTGCCCTCTGAAGTGTCCTAGCAAGCCACTCCGTTAAATCAAACTACGAGAAGGCCTAACACCACCTACTCAGGACAACTAGGGGTGGGCAATAAATGCTGGCCTTGCCTGTGACCATAACACCCCAAGAATGAATTTTTAAAAAAAATTCTTACCATCCTGTGGAGCAACTGGTTGGAGTGCCCCATACTCTGTCGATTCTCCATTTTGTGGGATATTTTGAAATATCAGTTTGCCAAAAAAATTAATTGAAGCTATCAGTAGGCATTTTTTTTTTGGTGTCCCATTTTCTGACAACCCAGATAATCATCAAGCTGTCCCTTTCTCGGCTGCTTTTTGTCTGTTAATTGGGGACAGTTTTTCAGCCAGTCATTGACCCGCTCGGATTCAGGATTGGTCTGGTGTGTATTCCGGGCTGCTTGAGCACTTTCTTATTTACTTAAACTGAGTAAGTAGCAGGGAAAATTCCATTGCATCATCAGAACAGAGCACAATCATGCAAATCACATCTTTTATCTGGGATTTCAATTGGCAAAAGTCACAGAATAGTACCTCAGAACAAAAGACCTCGGGACTGCTTTTTTTTTTAACTAGGTGATGTTGTGCTCAAGGAGTTGGATAAGTGCGCTGCTTCATCGCATCTACCACAAACCATTTTGTCGTTATGCCAACTAAGGTATTGTGCATAATTGAAAACCTGATGCCATGGCGAATGCCATGTTAGTGGCACATCAATGTTGTATTGCTGAATCATTTCAACCATCCACACCACTTGTTTGCCCTTAAAATTGAATTGAGTTTTGTTTTCACACAGACAGTGGGGGTTATTTTAACCCCCCGTGACAGCCAGGAGGCGGGATCAAAATTCAAGATTCTGGAACCCAGCCCCAAGCCGCCTCCAACACACCCATTGCCGGTTTTAACAGAGGCAAGTTGTGGGGGTGGACGGCTAACCTGCTCTCAGGAGGCGGGTCTGTCATTAAAATATTTTAATGAGGCCTGCAGGCCGTGTTTCCGGGCCTCGGGAAACCTGGCTGAAGGGAAGTGAGAAGGGCTGGATCCCTCATGTAAGTACCTTTACAGCACTGCTAGTTGGCTAGGGAAAGCGGGATGATTCCCCCCGCCCCCCCACCATCCCGCGATCAGATCCCCCTGTGATCAAAGGACCCCAATGATCGAAACACCCCTCGATCGACACCCCCCCAATCAAATCCCCCCTCGATCAAACACCCCCCCTGATCAAATCCCCCCTCGATCAAACCCCCCCCCGATCAAAACCCCCCTCGATCAAAACCTCACCTCGATCAAAACCCCCCCTCGATCAAAACCCCCTCAATCAAAACCCCCCTCGATCAAAACCCCCCCTCGATCAAAACACCCCCTCAATCAAAACCCCCCTCGATTAAACCCCTCTCGATCAAAACCCCCCTCGATCAAACCCCTCTCGATCGAAACCCCCCCCGATCAAAACCCCCCTCGATCGAAACCCCCCTCGATCAAATCCCCCCTCGATCGGAACCCCCCTCAATCAAAACCCCCCCTCGATCGACACCCCCCTCGATCAAACCCCTCCTCGATCAAAACCCCTCCTCGATCAAAACCCCCCTCGATTAAAACCACCCTCGATCAAAACCCCCCTCGATCAAAACCCCCCCTCGATCGAAACCCCCCCTCGATCAAACCCCCCCTCGATCAAACACCCCCTCGATCAAAACCCCCCCTCGATCAAACCCCCCCTCGATCACAATCCCCCCTCGATCAAAACCCCCCTCGATCAAACACCCCCTCGATCAAAACCCCCCCTCGATCAAACCCCCCCTCGATCACAATCCCCCCTCGATCAAAACCCCCTCGATCAAACCCCCCCTCGATCAAACCCCCCCTCGATCAAAACCCCCCCTCGATCAAAGCCCCCCTCGATCAAAACCCCCCCTTGATCAAAGGCCCCCCCTCGATCAAAGGCCCCCCCCTCGATCAAAACCCCCCGTGATCGGATCCCCCCGTGATCGGATCCCCCCGCGATCGGATCCCCCCACGATCGGATCCCCCTGTGATCGAAGGCCCCCTCGATCGAATCCTTAATGCCTGACCCCCGACGTCTGGCTCACACCCCTCCGATGTCCGATCTCCAATTACCTCCCCGAACCCCCCAATGGCCGACCACCCCCCGCCCCCCCCCCCCCACTGATGGATGATCTCCCCGGTGGACAAAACTCAACCCCTATGGACGACCTGACCCCCCCACCACCCCGATGGCTGACTTACCTCTGCTCCACTCCTTGGCTGCCTTCCCGCCTGACAGCCAGCCAGCTTCTCAATCTGTACTTCCGGATTTCACGGCTGCTAAATCTCCTCACCGCTCCCTTCCCTCCTCACAGTTATTATCGAGGTCATAGGCCCTGAAGTTCTGCCGTGTGACTATTAAATGCTGAACATATTTGCAGTAATGCCCTTTTTTTTCTATTTTAAGAGCACATTAACGTTCACATGTTGACATTCGCCCAGGAGAAAAAGGTTACAATTTTTCAACACTGAAATGATGACTGGCTGCTCAGCATTTGTAACAGAGGAGATTTTCCACTTTGGATGGAACATCATAGGCGACCAGCACTGGGGGCCATGAACCAGAAAATCTCCTCTAAAATACCATGCACAGAGGCTGTTGGGAGTGTAATGTATATGCCTTTAAGGGGGGGGAACTACTTTTTACAGCTCATGTATACTGTAGTACCGGCAGTGACCACACCTGTATATAGCACTGAGTAGTAATCTGTACAGTGAGTTCAACTGTGAGCCACGTTGAGTAAACACCTGTTGTACCGTTTCTGCTGCAGTCTGTATCTTATTATACACAGACGTAACAGGGAGCTTTCTGGCCTTGGGTGAAAAAAAGAGAAAACAATTCTTCATTTGCGTATGACAACTGAGCATTAAAAAAACAACTTTTACAACCGCATTAACAATTCACATCTGTCTGAAACTCCTCGCCTTCAGAAGAACATCCTCAGGGCACATTACAGAGCAAAGGGAAAGGGTCGATGCCAAGCAGGAAGGAATGGAAAAAAAGAAAGTCGGAAAAGGGGTTTGGGGTGGAGCTGAAAGCACAATCAAAGAGGAGATATTTTTTGGAGGCTTTTGAAGGTAGGGAGGGAGAAGACAAGATGGAGAACTGAGGGGAGAGAGTTTCAGAGGATTGTAGTGACTGAAAGCGTGGCCGCTGATGGTGGAGCAAGGCAGAATGAGGAGTAAGCAGATGTCAGTGGGCCGGAGGATATGCATGGGAACATATGGCTCGAGGAGATTGCTGAGCTCGGGCAGAAGGAAGCCTTAGAAGGATTTTAAACCAAAGATAAGGACCTTCACTGAAGTATAGAGGGGCAAGGACCAGGATAATGGAAGCGGGGATCTTTGTCCGGGCAAGGTCACAGGCTGCACCATTTTTGATGAGTTGTGATTTCAGGAGCGTGGAGATAAGGAGACTGATCTGGGAAGGCACCTGAGAAATAGAACCTCCAAGTGATAAGGGCGTGGATTAGGGTTGTGTTGGCAGTGGGGAAGAGGAAGGGACAGAGATGTGTGATGTTGTGAAGGTGGAAGAAAGCTGTTGGTAATGGAATAGATGTGAGTAAGCACAATGCCACGGTTCTGCATATACAGACATTAAATCTTGGTGGGGCAGAGGCCCTTATCGCAAAGTTGGGCGCATAAAATGATTGGATAAAAAATCGTGAGTAGTCCGTGCTCAGTTTGCTTCCGCCCCCCCCGGCACTGAAGAAGAAAGTCCACCCCCTTAGACAAAGGTGGCAGCTTGAGTGGTTAATGGAACTGAGGCTAGAGGCACTTACACGTTCACAGGAGCTGAAGAGGATTGCTTCAGTTTAGGCAACATTGAGCTGGAGGACATTTTGGCTCATCCACATCTTGATGCCGGCTGGATAATCGGAGAGCGTAGCAGCAACCTTGGGGTCAATGGAGATTTAAATCATGTTTTTCCTACTGATGTAAGTAAAGGGGTGAATAATAAAGTAGGTCAATCACCTCATTGCAAGAGTTGTCCATTTGTCTGTGTGTGCTGCCTCCAGACGCGCACCCTTGGAAGCAGATCTGAAATCGACACTTGTCGGAAAGAGGCTTGTGGGATAAGATGTGTGCCAGAGCACTAACCACTTCTGGTGAAGGTATGAACAAGCAGCTTAAAGGAACCTTCTGCAGCCATGGCACATACCACATTTAATGGGCAACTCCATCGACACTTTGGCGTGACGACTTTTCATGCTGCTGGGAAGTACGTGAGCAAGCTATACATTTAGAAAGAAGAAGAGAGGGCACAGTTCATTCTCCTGTATTCATGTTGCATTCTCTTTCTGTGATGGAGAGGCACATTTAAAACTGCAGAGCAAGAAAGGTGCTGGGCAAAACCAACAGATGTAGCCACATCAAAACAGAAAATGCTGGAGATACTCAGCAGCTCAGGCAGCATCTGTAGAGAGAGAAACAGAGATAACGTTTCAGGTCGACGACCCTTCGTCAGAACTGGAAAAAGTTGGAGATGTAATAGATTTTTAAGCAAGTGTAGGGGGCAGGGGAAGGGAGGGGGGGAGGAAAGAACAAAAGGGAAGGTCTGTGATAGGATGGAAGGCAGGAGAGATTAAAAGACAAAAGGGATGATGGTGCAAGGCAAAAGGAGATGGTAGTGGGACAAGTTAAGAAACAAAAGATGAGTCGAGATGAGGTGTAACTGGGAATGGCAGAATCATCAACAGCTTGCACACTTCCCTTAGCTATCTTGCATGGTCCAGCAAATTTTTTCCTCATCTGCTCCCAGGTTCAGAACACAGGCTAGATTGCCTTCATGTGCTATGTCACCTCTATCTACACTGCTCTTCAGATCATTCCACCAATTAGTGCAGATGGTGCGTGATGTGAGGGGCCCAGAAAGTAACAGTTGTTGAGAATCTGTTCTGCTACCTAAGGATTCTCTTCCTACCACTGAAAGATAACTCGCTAAAAAAAACTGCTTTTATCATCCATCCATGCTCTCCAACTATCACTGTAATCGCCAAGCTCTTTCCTCCTTCAACGTGTCATTGCCTACCAGCTCCATACCATCTCTCCCAAAACTCCTTGTTTCAATGTGTGTTTGCTCCCCTTCTCACAGTACCAAGGCAGCCTGGACAAAGTTATAAATGACATCCTCTGTCTGTGCCCCTGGTATGTTATCCTCTTTGACCTCTCCTCCATTGCATGGTTTCACTTCTAACTATCCAAATGCAGCCAACATATCGACAGGAATGGTTCCTCCTCTTGCCCCTGCAATGTCACCATGGATCTATCCTCAGTCCCTCTCCTCTTCTTTGACATCCTGTTCCTCAGTGACATCATTTGTAGGCATTTGTAGGTGAACTCCCATGTGTAATGCTAATGACAACCAGCTCTGCCACTTCTCTTAATCCCACAGCCACTGTCAGACTGCCGGGCTGACATCAAGTCATGGAGGAGCCACAACTTCCTCTAACAGAACAGAAACCAAAGCCATTGTTTTCATCCACTGTCATAAAGTCCACTGCCTTGACACTAATTCCCTCTCCCCTCAGATTCCTGCCCCAGACCAGCGGCCTCTGTGCTGCCAGTTGAAGATTTTAAAAATTGCAAGCTTTTGAAAATTTGCTAAAACCTGTGTAATCATTTGTCATTGATTGTACAGCCTTTAAAATGTTCTTGACCTCGTTCTCCACCCTAGAACACTGGACACCAGCGATGAACCTGGGGTGCAACATTGCTGTGACACAATTCAAGAAAAATAAATTTGATGACATATTTCCATCATTTTAATATTACAATATGCCCACACATATATGGGCAGACATACTGCATGTCACTCATCAGTTCTGATGCAAACATTGCACATCTCCTACCATTTTGCACCCTCCCTCCTATTCCTGCCCCAGTCAACCAAAAAATCAGCCTGGAAGGCAGAAAATCCCAGCCAGATTGCTTTCAATGTAAAAGAAAGAAAGATTTGCATTTATATAGAGCCTTTCACGACCTTAGGATGTCCCAAAGCACTTTACAACCAATTAATTACTTATGAAGTGTCGTCACTGTTGTAATGTAGGAAACGCGGCAGGCAATTTTGCGCACAGCAAGGTCCCAAATGTGATAATGACCAGATCATCTGTTTTAGGTGTTGGTTGAGGGATAAACATTGGCCAGGACATCAGAGAGAATGCCCCTGCTCTTCTTCAAAATAATGCTATGGTATCTTTTACATCCACCTGAGACAGGCAGAAGGGGCCTCGATTTAACATCTCATCCAAGAGATGGCACCTCTGACAGTGCAGCATTCTCTCAGTACTGCACTGGAGTGTCAGCCTAGATTTTGTGCTCAAATCTTTGGAGTGGGACTTAAACCCACAACCTTCTGACTCAGGCATATTAACTACAAGCCCTATTTAAGTACCTCTAGATTTTGAAAGCCTTCATGTTCCCCATGATACCCTGTTCAGTTAAGTGTAATACAGCAGTTTGATGTGTACGGTTTGGCAGTCCATACACAATACAAGTTAATGAACCCTATCTCATTGTTGTAGGTTCTAACCCATTCATGGTGCAGATTAACAGTTCACAACACAATCAGAGTCAATGCTACACTTCCTATTTATTCCTTAAATTATTCCCACCTGTCCCATTGCTGTAATTCAATATGGAATAAATTAAAGCAAATCTGTATTTTTTAATGAATTTACTAATGGCCAGAGGCATTAGTAAACAAAGATAGATCATCAGCTAGTACATTGGGGTAAGGCATTACATTGTACTTCCTACTTAATTCTCAAGGCTCCATTGCCTCATGATTAAACTGTACATCTGGACAGACAGGAGAGGCAAAGCACCTTCTATTCTGACAGATCACATTCCATCAACGATTAGTTCTGAATTTATTTGCATTGCATCAGTAGGAATCCATGACCAGAACTGAAGGTTTTCGATTGTTTCGGGTGCCGATTTTTCTGGGTAGTTCCATCAGTTGGGTGAACGGGGAGAGGAGAATTGGGCCGGAACTTGTTTGACATCTCCCTGGCACCAGATGCCATGTCTGGCATTTTCCGCTGGAAGTGACATCAGCTGTACAACATGTCCATCCAAATGTAGTCAGGCATACGTCACAAACGGTGGGGTGGTAACTCAGGGTAGATCTTCGGTTTTACCACCTGGGTGGTAATCTGGTGGGGCAGATCGCCAGTCTGTTATAGAACCTGGCCCGATCTTCATTCCATTGATTTCAGTGACTCTTCACCCATCTGTGCAAACTCAGCAGCTTGGAGACCATTTGCCCCACTCCTTCAAGACCCTCTGTTTATTGCCCTTTCTGACCTGTTGTGGACATTTCTCCATTCCTCATGCTATCCATGATAATCTGAAGCATGACATCAGTTAAGCAATTATGTCTTACTCCCTCCATCAGCACCTCAACTTGCACACTCCACAGCTGGATTGATGCACCAACCTTTTTCTTTTAGCACTTACGGATTGGTTAAAGGGAATATTGGGTGATTCAGCACCATCATTGCACACTAGTGTTGTTTGGGTGCTTAGTTGTACATTAGTTGTAATGCACCCAAATTCCACAAATGCGCTGTGTGTTATCGCTAAAAAAGGAAGAAAAAAATGAACTCTCATCTAATGCATAATTATTGCTTTGAGAGAAAATTGAACCTCTTAAACCATCATCTCAAAACGCTTGCACCATCAGTGGCAGACCTGTAACCGTCAGTGCTTCAGCTTAATGGTATGCAACTCAAAATAATATCTGTACACACACCCAACAGTACAAGGACAAAACCTATAACTGCACTGCCACATGTTATTTTACAGTTCAAGTATGGAAATTTAATACTTCACTGAAATTTTAATGACAACACTGTATATGTATTGTATTATTTAAAGGAGATATCATGAAGTACAGATGCATATTAGATTTTAAAGCATAATCATGTTTACTTGTCCACATAATGAACCTCATTGCATCAAATAAGAATTTAAAGCAGATTCTTTACACTTTGTATTTTGTGCGCAGTTTTATATCTGCAATCCCCCCATCAATTATACCGCCCACACTTATGACGGGTAAACATCTACACCAGGCAATTAACCATAACCATTATCCATTGCCATAGAAATGAATTACAAAGGTGCCACTTATAAAGTATTAAGCACGGTAGCTATCTTCCCTTATGTTTAGAAGATTAAGGGGTGATCTAATTGAGGTGTTTAAGATGATCAAATGAGTTGATAGGGCAGAGAGAGAGAAACTATTTCCTCCGGTGGGAGAGTCCAGAACAAAGGGGGACTTAACCTTAAAATTAGAGCTAGGCCGTTCAACAACAACTTGTATTTATATAGTGCCTTTAACGTAGTAAAACGTCCCAAGGCGCTTCACAGGAGTATTATAAAACAAAAATTGACACCGAGCCACTTAAGGAGAAATTAGGGCAGATGAGAGGTAGGAGCGTCTTAAAGGAGGAAAGAGAGGTAGAGAAGTTTAGGAAGGAAACTCCAGAGCTTAGGACCTAGGCAGCTGAAGGCACGGCCATCAATGGTTGAGCAATTAAAATCAGGGATGCTCAAGAAGCCAGAATTAGAGGAGCGCAGATATCTCGGGGGGTTGTGGGGCTATAGGAGATTACAGAGATAGGGAGGGGCGAGGCCATGGAGGGATTTGAAAACAATGATGAGAATTTTAAAATTGAGGCATTGCTTAACCAGGAGCCAATGTAGGTCAGTGAGCACAGGGGTGATGGGTGAACGGGACTTGTTGCGAGTTAGGACACGGGCAGCCGAGTTTTGGATGACCTCAAGTTTACGTAGGGTAGAATGTGGGAGGCCAGCCAGGAGTGCGTTGGAATAGTCAAGTCCAGAGGTAACAAAGGCATAGATGAGGGTTTCAGCAGCAGATGAGCTGAGGCAGGGACGAAGGCAGGTGATGTTACAGAGGTGGCAATAGGTGGTCTTAGTTATGGCCCGGATATGTGGTCGGAAGCTCATTTCAGGGTTAAGTATAATACCAAGGTTGCGAATAGTGTGGTTCAGCCTCAGACAGATGCTAGGGAGAGGGATGGAGTCGGTGACTGGGGAATGGAGTTTGTGGCGAGGACCGAAGACAATGGCTTCGGTCTTTCCAATATTTAGTTGGAGGAAATTTCTGTTCATCCAGTACAGACAAGCAGTCTGACAATTTAGTGACAGTGGAGGGGTCGAGAGAAGTGATGGTGAGGCAGAGCTGGGTGTCGTTAGTGTACATGTGGAAACTGACGCTGTGTTTTCGGATGATGTCGCCAAGGGGCAACCTGTAGATTAGAAATAGGAGGGGGGCCAAGGATAGATCCTTGGGGAACACCAGAGGAGTGATGCAGGAGCAGGAAGAGAAGCCATTGCAGGTGATTCTCTGGCTACGATTAAGTAGATAAGAATGGAACCAGGCGAGTGCAGTCCCACTCAGCTGGACGACGGTGGAGAAGCGTTGGAAGAGGATGGAGTGGTCAAAGGCTGCAGACAAGTCAAGAAGGATGAGGAAGGATAGCTTACCTTTGTCGCAGTCACAAAGGATGTCATTTGTGGCTTTGATAAGAGCTGTTTCGGTACTGTGGCAGGAGTGGAAACCTGATTGGAGGGATTCAAACAAGGAGTTCCGGGAAAGATGGGCACAGATTTGGGAGGCAACAACACGTTCAAGGACTTTGGAGAGGAAAGGGAGGTTGGAGATGGGGTGGTGATTGCAAGAACGGAGGGGTCAAGGGTTTGTTTTTTGAGGGGAGGGGTGATGACGGCAGATTTGAAGGAGAGGGGGACAGTATCTGAGGCGAGAGAACCATTAACAATATCAGCTAACATGGGAGCCAGAAAAGGAAGTTGGGTGATCAGCAGTTTAATGGGAATATGGTCAAGGGAGCAGGAAGTGGGTCACCTGGACAAGATGAGCGCAGAGAGGGCATGAGGGGAGATCGGAGAGAAACTGGAGAAAGATGCGAGTTCAGGGCTGGGGCAGGGGGGAACCTTAGAGGAAGTTTGGCCTGGCGGGCTAGGGGAAGGAAGGGAAGTTCAGGGGTGATGTCAGGAAGCACTTCTTCCTGCAAAGTGTAGTGGAAACCTGTTGAGGCTAGGTCAATAGAAAATTTCAAAACAGAGATTGATAGATTTTTTGTTGGGGAAGGGTTACAGAATCAAGGCGGGTAGATGGAGTTAAGATACAGATCAGCCATGATCTAATCAAATGGCAGACCAGACTCGAGGGGCTGAATGACCTACTCCTGTTCTTATGTTCCTATCTTTAGCAATTCAATAAGCTTTTCGCTTCTCGTTAAAGTGCGATTACCCTTAATTACTTCGTCTTCTGTACCTACCGATTAATGGCTCCCATCGTTAAAGTTATAGGTTGACAGGAATTAATCCATTGTGAAGACAGACTTTCTGGTCATTTGAAATCCTCTAAAATACCCTGACATTTCAGAGGCAATACCAGTGGGGGAGGGGAGGGAGAATTAAGCAAATGGAAATAAACTGTGTTTGCTCTTTCTTTACTTCTAATTGTCTTATTAATGTTATTTTACCCTTCTGTGACATTTAAACCCACGGTAACTTTACAGTTTCTCATTTATTCATATGTGGTTCATTCTTGCAAGTCTATTGTTTGGAGGATGTAGCCGCAGAAGAGGTAGGGGTCATTATTGGAGTGTCTTTATCTCTAGTGCTTTCATCAAGTTTCTTTTATTCTCAACCATTTCGACTGGCCGAATTTTCTGGTGCAGCGGTATAAATAACCGCCAATCTGTGTCTATTTTTGCATGTGTTTTTGGGAGGCTTTTTTTCCAGGCAGTCTTCCACGATTCCCAGAATTTGCAATCATCTCAGTACAGATATAGAAGGCTCTTGTTTGAGGATAGGACACTATTTATTTTAACCAGCTGATGACGCGATCAATTAACACACAAGTGACAAAGTCAGAAATTCATCTCATTAAAATACCAGCCCGGGGTGGGGGTGGCTCGATTTTCAGGGCCTCTGCTGGGCAGGGAACAGGGCGGTACTGGAGGAGCCACCGGATTTCCCGCTTGACGAATTTACTGTGAGCACTGGTTCAGCAGTCACAGCTTGCCAATCAAATGGAAATGAGGCCTGGGCCTCCAAATGTCTCAGGCCTCTCGCCAAGGACATCTGGCAGTGGTGAAATCGCGCTGCCCGCCTGATGCCCGCACAAAGTGAAAAACGCCCCGCAGGTGTGCGCAAGCACAGTTGGCAGAACAATGGCTCAGCACTCCGGCCTGGGACCTGAGTCAAATTCAGCTTCAGGCATCATTTAAATGGCGACGGCAAGCTTTGAGGCGCCAAACGGATGCTCCACTGCAGCTCACCAGTTGGGGAGGGTGGGAAATCGGCCACCTCTTACGCAGAGCTGCCCGGCGGGTGGGGTGTGGGGGTGGGAGGGGGACGCGATCCTGAGTGTGCTGGCACCACAGTGGCTGTACTTTATTTAGTGGGCTCACAAAAATAAAACTTAAAACAGTTTGGGGTATTTTTTTTGGAGTGGCCTCCAGCAGTCCCTTTAAGGACCACTGGATAGGCCGTTCAACATCTGGCACCATTGGTGGAGCGTTAGGGTTGCCAACTCAGGTTGGGCCTATTCCAGGAGGTTTCATCACATGACCTCTGTCCTCCAACTGCCCCGCCCCCACCTTTCCGCCATTGGTCCCCCGATATGTCAATCATCATGGTGCACCATCTTCCCACGCGAATTGGAAAGCGAAAAAACTCTGCGTTACCTGATTGGATGATTCTTGAGAGTTACTCAAACAGCCTTTCTGCCCACCGCCAATATTTTTATAATTAATAATCAAAAGTGTTCAAAGGAGATGAACAACAAAGTTTTTTCTTGATGCCTATGATTTTCTCCTGGGTTGCTTGCAGCAGTGTCCAGGAGATTCATCTTTTAATTCCTGGAGACACCAGGAAAGATCCTGGCGGGCTGGCAGCTCAGTGGAGCGTTCCACGGAGATTGAAATTCAATCAGGGTCCTACAGCCAGAACAGGACCTTGATTTGCCTATTTAGGCAGCCTTACATCTGTTTACCGGCAGCTGGGCTGCTTACTCGTTTACAGGCCCACCCGACTATCACATCAGGTAGGCTGAGACCGTCAAAGGAGTGGCTGAGGTGCCCCCCCTCCCCCCCTCCCCCCATTTCCAGTTCATGGTCACCCATTTCTCAGGCACAAAATGGGTGAAGGTGAATTGAATTTCTCTCCCAATATTGCTCCAGTCTTGAGCAGCTGTACAATTTATTCTCTAAAAATATTGAAAAATGTCAGCCTTTGCATGGCACCATCATTTAATGGTATTTAACCATTTGTCTTGTAACATGTACAGATACTTAAAAATTAGATTTCAATAGGGGCACTTACTTCCATGGAGCTTGAGATATCCCCATTCTAAGTGGTAAAGTCCCACGGGCACTATTAGTGTGCAGTATTTTTGAAGTTTTTAGTGCGCAAGACATAGTGCCACATTGACCACAGGGTCACTTCCATGGCATAAGAGTAAAAAAACCTCCTCAAATACTTGACTTTAATAACTTAAGACCACCAAAGGAATGAGAAAAGGTCCCTCAGTCTCTCTATTTTTTCATAGTAAATTTACATGGTCGGTTGATGAATATAAGTTTTTTAATATTTAGAAGATGGCAAAGGAATTAGGAGAGAGGCTTCAGAAATTCACTACACAGAGCCACCTAGTGACCAGAACCTACAACTGCATTATGATAGTTGACATAGAAAAATTGAATGGGAAATGCTGGCAAATCAATTTACAATAGGAAGCATTGATCGAAAAGCATGTTCCAAAGATCATAACAAGAGAAAGTAAGGTTTGCGGACAGCAAGTGCACATCCTTAGCAAGATTTTCAACAACATATAGATGGTGACTGCAACTATAAATAATACAGCCTACGTGACCAGTGTGTCAGTGTCGCCTCCTTGGTCTTATGTTCTGTAGCTCTAATTCTATTTTCCCAACATCTGATTGGCCTTTTCAACTGCTCTTCTACTCTATGATGACACGTTCAATGTTTGGCCAAGTATTATCTCCAGATATATTTTTCCTTGCTCACCTTTTTCAACAATGCTTCCTTCATTTTGTCATCGTATTTCCTAATTTTACTGCCAATATTTCTCAGTATTACATACTCCACCTGGCCAGTTGGTAAATCAATGCATGCCTCCCTTTCTTCCATAATCCTGCTTCCCCACACAACTATCACTTGAAAGCTTGGACCTACTGCTTTGATACCTCTGTCAACATTATTTTAAAAATATTAGAGTAGAAATTATGATTTGCCTGTGAACGTTTAACCTGCTTGTACAAATTCTTCTCTGTGTTATTTTAAGGCAGGCAGTAGCGGGCGAGTTGGTGCCTGTATTATATAGTGCACAGAGGAATTTGGTAGATGTTCATATGAGAACAGTGCCAATTGTAACTTCCACCCTATTGTGAACAGCAGAGGTTCAGGCCTCTGTTGGTCATAACTATCCAATTAGAATTTCTACCATTTATTATTCCTCATTGTTTCTGAGCCTATATACTACCTATGCTTATTACTTAATCAAGAGCTTTCATTTAGCCATATGTCTGCTGTGAATCATTTAATGAAATGTCTTCTGAAGATACATAACAAGTATAGTGGTTATGTCATTGGACTAGTAATCCAGAGGCCTGGACTAATGATCCGGGGACATGAGTTCAAATCCCACCACGGCAGCTGGGAAATTTAAATTCAATTAAATAAATCTGGAATAAAAAGCTAGTATCAGTACTGGTGACCATGAAACTACTGGATTGTCGTAAAAACCCATCTGGTTCACTAATGTTCTAATAGGGAAGGAAATCTGCCGCCCTTACCCGGTCTGGCCTATATGTACCTCCAGATCCACAGCAATTTGGTTGACTCTTAACTGCCCTCTGAAATGGCCTGGCAAGTCACTTATTCAAGAAGGCGGCTCACCACCACCTTCTCAAGGGCAGTTAGGGTTGGACAATAAATGCTGGCCTTGCCGGCGACATCCACATTCCATGAATGAATAAAAACAAAAAAATCCCATTGCCATCATCTACCAGTTCTGTCACATCCTCAGAAATGTCCAATAAACTTGCGAGGCCTTTAATAAGCCCATATCAGTTTGAAATTATTGCCTTCACCCTTGTTAAATATGCTTGAATTGCTCCATTTATAATTGGCTCCGATACTTCAGCCCATAATAGCTGTCAAGCTGACAGACCTATAACCCCCCGAGATTATACTTCTGACCTTTTCCACACATTAGAACATCAGCTGTTTTCCGGTCTTCTGGTTCTGTACTAAATGAGTAGCAAAACATTTAAGCCACAGCTCCCCTACTTCTACCACCATTCCTTAAAGCATTTTGTGATTGTTCCTTCTGTCTGTTGGCTTATGAATATTTAAGCAGTATTAAGGAGTGCTGAATATTTAATCACTCCCTTGTAATGACAATTTCATTACTAATTTCTATTTTATAAGTGACGTCTGATTTACCTCCTACCCATCCTGCTATCAGAAAGGGCATGCTACTATTTTCTTTCAAAAGCCTCCTCAAACGTACTTCTTCAATAGTGCATTCAGTCATCTCCCGTAACCTCTCCTTCACCTCCCGCTCAGCAGCCACCAGTCCCCTTTAAAGTGCTTTGGAATGTTCTGTTGTATGAAAGGCACCACATTTCGAATCATAGAATCATAGAATGGTTACAGCACAGAAGAAGGCCATTTGGCCCGATGAGCACGTGCCGGCTCTCTGCAAGAGCACTTCAGCTAGTCCCACTCCCTCGCTCTTTCCCCGTAGCCCTGCAAAGTTTTTTCCTTCAGGTATTTATCCAATTCTCTTTTGAAAGCCACGATTAAATCAGCCTCCACCACCCTCTCAGGCACTGCATTCCAGATCATAACCACTCGCTGCGTAAATGAGATTTTACTCATGTCGCCTTTGGATCTTCTGCCAGTTAGCTTAAATCTGTGTCCTCTGATTCTCGACCCTTCCGCCAATGGGAAAAGTTTCCCTTAATGGAAGTTGTTGCTATTGTCTATAGTGAAAACTGATGTAAAAGAATAATTTCCGTCAATTTTGTTTTCCATGTCCATTATCTCACATTTCTTATCTTTAAAGACTCCCCCGTACTTGTTATTTAAACATTTTGTTTAAAAAATCGTTTTTGTTCACAGTTTGTGATTCAGTATATGAGTAATTTGAGACATGACATGTGCTAAGTGTAACATGCTTGGGAGGAACAGGTGACTTCAGACCTATGGTTCTCAAAGCTCTCCAGCACTGGGATTTTCCTCGCATCATGTCTGGGGGTGTTGCAGATTAATTGATTGCTGTGATTAATCAACAACCCCATTATCATTGTTTCATGCGACTTCTGCTTCTCTTCTTAGGCAGTCCCTCGGAACCGAGGATGACGTGCTTCCCATTAAAAATGAGTTCTCAGGTGACTGATGAGTCCAATGCGGGACCTACAGTCTCTGTCACAGGTGGGGCAGACGATGGTTGAAGGGGCGGGTGGGTGGGGTGCTTGGGTTGACGTGCGCTCCTTGCGCTGTTTACGCTTGGCTTCCACTTGCTCCCGGCAAAGAGACTCGAGGTGTTCGGCGCCTTCCTGGATGCTTCTCCACTTTGTGCGGTCTTGAGCCAGGGGTTCCCAGGTGTCGCTGGGGATGTTGGACTTTTTCAAGGAGGCTTTGAGGGTGTCCTTGAAGTGTTTCCTCTGCCCACCTGGGGCTCTCTTGCCGTGTCGGAGCTCCGAGTAGAGCGCTTGTTTTGGAAGTCTCGTATCGGGCATGCGACAATGTGGCCTGTCCATCAGAGCTGATCGAGCGTGGTCAGAGCTTTGATGCTGGGGATGTTGGCCTGAGCGAGAACACTGACGTTGGTGCGTTCATGCAACTACCAGGATGGTAGAAGACAGATTAAATGGACCTGGGTCTTTTTTTGTCTAGCAATTCCTATCTCTTGCAATATTTTTTCAATGTGTATATTTCTTTTACTTCGCATTAGTAGATCCCCATGATGTTGCTTGTGGAATCCAGGACCTGGAATATGGCTTTTGATGTTTCCCGTGGTTCTGCTCCAGTGTAAGCACAACGGCAATTTGCCCCTCACTGTAATACAGCAAATTTATTGATGCAGTACATCACATGACCAAGTTCAGGTAAAAATATTGCATTCCTAATTGATACTGAAAGACACAGGTCTCACAGATATAATAGGGTAAATTCATCAGGAGGAGCAGCTCAGAGAATCGGTGCTACCACGTTGTGGTCTTATCTCTGATCTAAGGCTTCCTTTGAGTGTAGCTCCCCATTGGAAGTGAGGGATAGTTAAATTTACCCTAATATTTATAATACTACTTACCTCCCACTTACCAATTTTTTTTAAATGCAAGTAATTTTGTTTGTTATTCCCGCCTCAAAATCCCATTCCCAGTTACTTACATTGACTAACTTTTGGCTTTACTTCTCACAGTGACTTTGTGGAACCTGATGGTTAGTGGACAACAGCTTTGAAAAAACATTGCGGGATTTAATTGATTTTATTGGTCACTTGTTCATTATTGGCACTTTTTGCTATTTTTTGATTTGTTGCTATTTGACCAATTGGATATTTGATTGGTAACTTTAACAGTAAAGTCTTTTTTGAAGAAAATATGATCTTTCGTTTTAAGGATGTGTAACATTTTGAAGATGTGACACCCTGCGGTGTGACACTTATGAAATATGATGCCTTTGAGGCCACAGTTTCAGACATGATACCTTTGAAAGGCATTATGTTAGCTGTGGCTCAGTGGTAGCACTCTTGCCTCAGAATCCACCAGAAAGTTGTGGGTTCAAGTCCTGCTCCAAGAGACTTGAGCATAAAATCGAGGCTTACACTTCAGTACAGTACTGAGGGTGTGCTGCACTGTCAGAAGTATCACCTTTATGATGAGACATTAAACTGAGGCACCATCTGCCCTCTCAGACAGACTTAAGAAAGCCCATGGCACTATTTTGAAGAAGAGCAGGTGAGTTCCCACCAGTGTCCTGGCCAACATTACTAAAAAAACAGATGAGCTGATCATTATCACATTGCTGTTTGTGGGACCCTGTTGTGTGCAAATTGGCTGCCGCATTTCTGCATGTCAGCAGATTTACTCTTCAGCACTCTTTTTAAGGTTAAAAGGTGAGAATAGATTGATTAGGTTATATTACATAAGACAAAAATGTAAAATTAAATTTAAACAAACAAATGGGAGGAGAAAGAGAAGGGAAATGAGGAGAAAAAGGGATACAGGAAGACATGGTGAGCAGAAGTGAAATGTTTTCTTTAAAATTGTGTTTGAAGTGTTTATTTTTGTAGGTTAGAGTTAATGGGCCAGAAATTCCTAAACGGGGCTTGCAGCGCGTGCAAGCCCCGTATTTGCACTTACCCCGCGCTACTGCAGATCAGCTCCAGGGACGCCTGGACTTGGTGTTTGAAAAAGAAGATTCCCGGGCAGCGTGTGACGTCACGCCGCCCAGGAGTGCAGCCAGCGCGAAGCCAGGAGCGTGCAGTGCAAGTGAGACACGCCCCTTGAGGTCTCAGTTTCACTGGACACGCCCCCAATGTATCTGTCAAGCTGCTAAGCATTTTTACATGCAAAGCAGCAGTTTAAATAGGTTTTTGGAAGTTTTTTGAAGATTTTGGTAACTTTTATAAACTTTTTAAAAAGTTTACATTATTTTGAGTAATCTGAAGTAGTTTTAAAGAGAATTAAAGCAATTTAAAGACTTTTAAAAGCCCTAAAAGAATTTTTTAAATTCCATTTATTTATTTAGCAATGTCGTCGTCATACGTGTCTTCACACTGTTCCCTTTGGGGAACTGTATGAAGTGGTGGAAGGACTTATGGCCATGATTAACGCTCATTCCGTGACCGTAACCATCTTTGAACCAGCCATTAGGGCGGTAAGTCCTATGGCGGGAGGGTTTTACGGGCTCCCACAAGCTATACAAGGAGGGGGGGCCACGCACACCCACAGACGCAAATACCCCACTGGATGTCAACCCAGAATTTAGAGCCGGAGCTCCGACTCCACTTGCCGGGACTGTCTGGAACGGGGTTCGAAACCCTACCCTGATCTGGCCCAGCGGCGGGGATCCTACCGCTATGACAAAGGCCCAATCCGATTAGCAACTTAAAATGGCAGCATAGGGCTCCAGTCACGGGGAGGGAAAAGGCGCAGGAAACGTATGGGTGTCACCTTTTGTGCGGAGTGGGCCTTTTGCGTAGCAGTAAGCATCCCCGCCGCTGGGCCAGAAGGAGTAGGGTTTTGAACCCCACTCCAGACAGTCCCAGCAAGTGGAGTCGGAGCTCCAACTTTAAATTCTGGGTGGACATCCAGCGGGATACTTGCGTCCGTGGGTGTTGGTGGCCCCCCCTCCCCCTCCTCAGATGGGTTGTGGGAGTCCGTAAAACCCTCCCGCCATAGGACTAACCACCCTAATGGCTGGTTCAAAGATGGTTACGGTCACGGAATGAGCGTTAATCACGGCCATAAATCCTTCCACCACTTCAAACAGTTCCCCAAAGGGAACAGTGTGAGGATGCGTACGATGATGACCTATTGCGCAATGCACCTCCTTGGACCCTCAGTCGCAGATGCGAGGGGGCAAGTCGTGCAATTGTTAAATTTTTAATTTTATTGACATGTAATATGTTGACCCAGTAATTCCCTTCCAAATGCGCTAGTACGGTCGGGGTACTTACGCATCTGGCCGGATGAAATGCCGGTTTTCAGCATGCACAGTGCATGTGGGGAAAACCGGCATTTCCTGTCCTCTGAACAAAGGTGTTCAGAGGCAGAACGCGTGCGGCTGCACAGGCAGCGCGTGCGCAGTATAATTCGCCGCTTTCATTAATGCTTTCAGTGAGGTCAAGTCATTACAACTTACACATGAAAAAATCATGGGTACAGTTGCTGCAGAGGCTGCGGAGGAAGATATTTCTTATCGTGGAGCTTCTGAAAGTATGTATGTCTGTATATATTCCTTTGCGTGTTATGTATATTTTCCTTTACTTATGTGTATGAATGTATTATTTAATTATGACTTTCAGAGAAAGTAACTTATTGGAAAATCATAATTAAAAACATACATTCATACACATTAGTAAAGGAATATAAAACATACATACATATACGTAAAGGAATATATGTGGACATACATACATAACTCATTCTCACATTCCATTCACACAGCCACAATTGCTCCTTCTACCTACCGTTCTGAAAACCCTTCAAAAGAAAAAAATTTAAACTTTAAAACTTACTTAAAATTTCTTAAAATAACTTCCCTCCCTTTCCCAAACAAAAATATTGCATTTCAAAAGCTCCACGATAAAATATATCTTCCTCCGCAGCCAATGAACAACTTTACACTTGCTTTTTTCAAGTGTAACTTCTAAGGACTTACCCTCACTGAATCCATCATTGAAATCCACAAAGTTCACTGCGCAAGCACTGCCTGTGCAGTCGCACGCGCTGCGAATAGACCTCGGGTCTGGAAATGCCGGCGTTCCCCGCATGCGCTGTTCCTGCTGAACGCCGGCATTTCCAACGGCCAGATGCGTGAGTAACCCGAACGTACTCACGCTTCTGGCCGCGAATTTCTGGCCCAATAGCTCGGATTTTGCAGTCAGCGGCGGAGGAACAGTGCTCACCGTTCACTATGCTGACCGCTGACCGCTGCCCACAGAGTTTTCTCGGGCTTTTAAATGGAGATTTGCTGTCATTGGGCGTCTGATCCAGCGCGGCACCCTCTACAGGGGATCTGTGGTGTGTGTGAGTAGGATAACCAACAGCAAGGCTCTTCAACCAATCAGAATGAAGAATCCTCACTGAGACATGCAGGGGGTGATTTTAACTCAGGTGCGGGATGGTGTCGTGTTATCCGAATTTCGTGTTTCCCACATGAATCTAAATGGATGTGGGAGATTGATGCAATTTTAACTCAATTGGTCAATTGATTTCCAACGTGTGGGAAGCCTTTGCAAAGGGGTTTTTCATGACTGAAAGTCCCCTCTGATGACGTCATCATTGCTGCTGCATTTAAGGTCCACAGCAAGCCTTGCTTCTTCTGCAGACTGCCAAGCTTCTTGACTGTGCAGTGTGAGGGAGCTGCAGCAAATATGACAAGCGGGAGGGCCAGATCAGCTCCTCGCTTCGACGAGGTGGCACTGCAGGCATTAGTGGATGGGGCTAGGGCCAACAGGGAGGTGCTCTTCCCTTCATCAGGGAGGAAGAGGTCTCCCACTCAGACCAAGGCAGTGTGGATGCAGGTGGCTGAGGAGGTCAACTCCTTGGGAGTCACCCGCAGAACCTGGATACAGTACAGGAAAAGATTTCATGACCTTCAGCGCACTGGAAAAGTGAGTATGAATTTCCCATCACCCTCAATCTGATCCCCATTGCATTTCCTCACCAGCACTCAGTTTTAGCAATCTCTTCCTCCACATCCCACTTGACACTGACATCCATGCAACTTTACCCATTCCCTCTCTCTCTATGCTCACATTCACATAACTATTTGACCATGCAGCTGTGGAAGTACAGTTTCTCATTTAGACATAAAATGGCTTCCTGAGCATAAAATGAAATCCATTTAAACTTTAAAATGGCCAACAGCATGATTCACTAATCATGTTTCAAGGGAACAAGATAAATTAGGAATGCTATATATGTACTCCTTGTTTGTGATAAGCTTAACAAGGAGCTTCATTTACCAAACAAACAGCCAAGGACATGATAAGGTAAACATCGGCCCACAGGCCCAGTTGGTACAGTGAGAGAACAGAGGGAACAGAGAGATCCCATAATAAAGGATTAGTTAATCTTATCCCAAGGTATTTCCGTTCGTTATTCTAACGCAGCCCGGAATATGTTGTTTCAATAATTCGCAAGGTCTGTGCCTTTGTAATCAGTCATGATTCAATACTATGTCATGTGGCATAGAAAGCCTGTTTTGCTTCTGTACTGTATAAATATACTACAACTCCTGTATTACATTGAAGAGGTCTGATGTAGCCCTTGTCTACACAACTCTTCCCTTGCAAGCAAATAAAGCCTGTCTTTAACGATACTTTGTGTTTAAGAGTCTTACTCGGGAGTCGAGACTTCGACAGTATTACTTGGAGGTTCCACCGAGATCGCTTGCTGCCTTTCGGTAAGTCACGGACAAGGACATCGTGAATCTCTAATGACAGATCCTGAATGGCCACAGTGATGTTTTATCACATAAAAGGATTTCTCATTAGATATTAAGTTGGTGTGGTCTGTTTCTTCCGACGGGAGTACTGCGATCTAATTAAGACTCATGTTTTAGACTTGAGTTGAATCCTGTAACTTTTGCTTCTTTTATTGTTGACCACTGAAAGGAGGAGAATACTGACAACTCAAGTCTTTAAAGAAAAAGTATCGGGCAAAGAAGGCAAGAGGAAAGTCGACAGGGCTGAGTCCCAGACAGATAAGGTACCAAGTTTAAACTGCAGTATCAAGGGTGGGTCCCTTGATCAAGGGTGGGTCCCTTGAGCCAGGGCTGAGTCCCACGGCAGAAAGTATCGTTTGAGAATTGTCACTGTAATTTTTTAAGATCTGTATTATCAGGCTCAGGATTTTTCTCCGTTGAGATACCTTCTACGAGGGTTCAAGCCCCTCGCATTAAAGCATAAGGATTCTATATTGTTTTCCATTTTTGTTGACTATTGACAACATTAAGACAGAAAACTCTCACATAAAGTATAAGTTAAACGTTAAGGACTCAGCTTGTAGTGGCGTACAATGCAAACTGAGAATTGACTATTTGTTTAGTTTAAAGTATAAGATAAATGTCTGAATATTTGGTCTGTTTGCCTGTTTGGGCAGTTGCATTGCTTATCATTTCTTTGCCTGTTGTTATTACTTGTTATTTTTCATCACTTGTGACAGTAATAATCGTAAGGGGGTAAGGGGTGAAACTTGTGATCTAGAAGAAGAGAGCCTAGTTTAAAAAAAAACAACGCCAAACAGACTAAGATGGGAGCTGCACAGAGCAAGATCCCAGAAAAGGGAACTCCCGCTTCTTATGTCTTTACCTACTATGGTCAGATATCTACAAATGATTTACCCAAGTGGGCTAAATGGACAAAGAAAGACAGACACCCTTTCCCCTTGGATGGTACATTCAATCTAGATAGAATCACGTGTCTAGAAAACTGCCTAGCAGGCAGAGACCCACGTAGAAGGGGTGCAAAATCAGTTAATTGGTCTGCCTTCTCAGACTGGAAAAGGGAAGCAGAAAAACGTAAGGAATGCAGCATATTAACTAGCAAAATTGAGAACAAAAATAAGAAAAAAAGATCTAATGAATAAATTGATTAAACAAGAAAAGGTTACGCTAATGCCTTTAAGACAAAACCCGAAGCCTACCGCCCCTCCTTGTGAATATCCTCCCATTCCCATGACTCATTCCAGTAATGACGAGGATGAGGGATGGTTCAGAAGACCAGCCCCGCCTCCTGACTACGAAGCACAACAACCAGCCACAGCAGCTGGTGAATCACCCGACCCCAGTGCTGTAAGTCAGGAGAATATAATCAACACTAGATAAGATAATTGAGACAACTCAGAAAAGGGATGAAGGCGTTGAGGATTATATAGAAAGAATAGAAGCAGTTATGGGACAGCATTCGGGTATGACAAAAGAAAATTACCAAATCCCTTTAATTAACGCCCTTGTAAACGGCCTCAGAACAGAACTTAAGGAACCGTTGACTTTAGTTTGCCTTGACTGGAGACATAAAACCATTCCTGAATTGACACAAATCTTGAAAAGAATACAGGAAAGGAATAAAGATCAAAAGAGTAAAGTTTCCTTGTTAATGGAGCAAGCAGCTTCTCCAGCCCTGACCGCCCAGACTACTATTTACTACCAGGGTCAAAACAGAGGACGAGGCAGAGGGTATAACAGAGGCGGATTTAGAGGAAATAGTAGAGGAGGGACTGGCAGAGGCCAGTGGAACGGAAGAGGCACAAACTCTCCGTGTTTTAACTGTGGTCAGATCGGACACTGGAAGTCCGACTGCCCGTTCCCCAAGCAGCAGAATCAAGGATGGGGAGGTGCCCCAAACAATGTAAATACCCAAGCCCAGGTTCACACTCGTCCGCAGGCAGGTTTTACAACAGGGAATCCTTGGGGAGGTCAAAATACGGAAGGACAATTCGGATACCCAGGGCAAAATTATTCAGCATGACACGGAGAAACGGCCCCCGAACAATACCCACACTCTCCAATTACCACTAGTATCGCTAAATTCTAGAGATGAGCCATATCTATCCATAAATATGCAAGGCAAGAAAGTCCCTTTTCTCGTCGACACAGGAGCCACAACCTCACTATTGACAAAACAATACGCTACAGGAATTCCATGCACTGACAAGGATGTTACCTGCATAGGACTTTCTGGTGTCTCACAGACTCTGACATGGTCACAACCGTTACAAATACGAGCAGATAATTTTTCTGGCCAACATGCTTTTTTGTTATCAGACGACGCCCCCATGAACCTTTTAGGGAGAGACTTGTTGTGCAAAATGCAGACAACAATAATTTGTTCAGAAAAGGGACTGCAGATACACGTTCCGACTGATAGATGTACTATGTGCCTTTTACAAGAACAGCTGGCACATGAATCTGCATTGCACTGCCTTTTATGAAGGCACGGGAAAAGACACGACTATAAAAGACAGTTACTCAATTGGATCCCGTTGCATGCGGCCTGCCTGGATGCCTGCCAATTCCAGCTGCTGCCTATTACGCTGTACAACAGGCTCAAGGCATCACGCTTAATCACTGAACTGTTTTGTTTGTACCACATTCAGTGGAAGTTCTGTTATCAAAATACGCCACTCAGCATCTAACGTCAGCCCGTAGCAGTAAATATGAGGTTGAGTTATTATCCAACTCTAATCTCCTAATTCAAAGATGTTCGGCCTTGAATCCAGCCGCGCTGCTACCCACAGAAGAAGACGGAACTCCACATTGCTGCGAAATGATCACCCAATTGGTGACTAAGCCCCGAACAGATTTATCAGAAACTCCTATCTCCAATAGTGACTTAGCGTACTACGTAGACGGGTCAGCCCTTAGGGATGACAAGGGATCACCTAGGGCTGGATATGCCATATCAGATGATCACTCGATTGTGGAGGCACTCTCACTACCTCAATCATTTTCAGCGCAACAAGCAGAACTCTTCGCTCTTACCAGAGCTTGTATATTGGCTACTGATCAAACTGTTAACATTTATACCGACTCCAGGTATGCTTTTGGAGTTGCTCACGATTATGGACAGATCTGGAAATTAAGGGGATTTCTAACTTCCTCAGGATCAACTATTAAGAATGCTGAGCAAATCAATAATCTTTTGAAGGCTCTAGTGTGTCCCACTAAGATTTCAGTTATTAAATGTCAGGCTCATACAGGTAGTCAGGATCAGATATCCCTGGGTAACGAGCGGTCAGATAGAGCTGCTAAATCAGCTGCTCTGTCGGACACAGGGCCACAGGTCTCAGCCTTTGTTTTGCGTCAACAGAAATCAGATAATGACCCACCTTCTATTAATGATGTTTTAGCCTTTCAGTCACAGGCTAACTCGGACGAAGTGTTAAGTTGGGCAAGGGATTTTTGCTTTAAAATGCCTGAAGGGGTATGGGTTCACCATGACGGCCGCATGGTGGCTCCAAAGTCTTTACTTCCATGGATTGCCCGATGCGTTCATGTTTTCACGCATGCGGGCAAAGGGGGGATGGCAGACTATATTAATCAAACATGGTATGCACCAGGTATTTCGGCAATTGCAAAACAAATTAGTGAAAGGTGCACCATTTGCCAGGAAATGAATCCAGGCAAGACACAGAAAGTACAGGCTGCCTCCCACCCGAATCCATCAGGCCCTTTTGTAAATTTGCAAATAGATTTTATTGAATTACCTCCATGTTTAGGATTTAAGTATGTGTTAGTAATTATAGATATGTTTTCAAGATGGGTCGAAGCTTTCCCATGTAAAAAGAATGATGCTGTAACAGTAGCAAAGTGCTTGTTAAAAGAAATCATACCAAGGTTTGGCATACCTATGCAGCTTTCAAGCGACAGAGGATCGCACTTCACTGGAGCGATTATAAAAGAACTATGTAAAGCTTTGCAGATTAACCAGCATTTTCACTGCAGTCATCATCCACAATCCGCAGGACTGGTGGAAAGACATAACGGAGTGCTGAAGAATAAACTTTCTAAACTTTGCAATGAAACTGGACTTAAATGGGTCGAACTATTACCCTTAGCATTGATGATAATGCGAGCAGCAACTAACAGGACAAATGGACTTTCTCCACATGAGGTTGTTATGGGACGACCCCTAAGACTGCCATTCTCAGCACCATTTACGGTGAAACAAATGGACATTCATAAAATGGACGAGGCTATGCTAAACTATTGCATTGCATTAACTAAATGTATTTCCAGCTTTCACCAACAGGTAAAGGAAGCTCAAACAAGTCCAGCAGAGGGAAAGTGCCACGACTTGGAACCAGGAGACGACGTCTACGTGAAGGCTTTTAAAAGAAAGAACGGTCTGCAACCACGCTTCGAAGGACCGTATCAAGTGCTCCTGACAACAAACACAGCCGTAAAAGTCAAGGAAAGATCTTCCTGGATTCACGCATCCCACTGCAAGAAGGCACCGAATAGAGACAATTGAATTTTGAAAGACTCTAACAATGAAGACGTTGCTTATATTTTGTATACTAATCGGACTACTGAGTCTAATATGCCAAGGAGATGGGGAAAGATCCCGAAAGAAACGAGAATTATACGTGAATACTTTTTTGTACATGTCTTACGAATATGCTAAAGCTGTTGGTAAATCCAGTTGTTGGGTCTGTGCCCATGTGCCTATTCACACCACGGGGGGAATTCCCCTAAGATCGATTCCCCTAAGATCGATTCCCTTTAATACATCTGAAACAGCAGAATGGGTGATAAGCAAAATATATACATATATATACTCCACATGCTCTCCTCTTTCTGCAAAACACATTTTCCATTTAACTGGGAACTGCAGGCTAGGAAAAAGAGAGAGGACTCCTGTGGTGTATGTAACCTGTTCCACCTTAAGAGAACTTAAGCCTGTTCCACCTTAAGAGATGTACTACTTTCTCTGGCTGCTGTATACGTAATACCGGTGGTGACCACCGGTATATAAGTACTGTGTAGTGATATTGCTGTTAGTATAGCCCTGACCTCCAACTAGTAAAGACCTGTTGAAACGTTATTCTTGTAGTCTGTGTCAGTAATTAATCTTAAATACAACTAGAACACACAGACTTAACAGTGGCGACGAGTCCGATTCTTACCCTGCGGCAGTTTATATCCACGGCGGCTTCGTCCACAGAACGGGCGTCGAAGAGAGGCATCCACCCTCATCACCCTGCTGGAAGACACGGCAGGCATCGAGAACCCGGAGTGCAGAAGATATCCTGAACTCGAAGCCTCCATCAGCGGCAGTCAGCTATCTTCCTTCTACCTCGGTGGTGGGTAAGCCGGTCAGCGACGCGAGCAGAAAGTCGGCCGCGTTGGCTGTACAGACGGGGAGGGAAGACGGAGGAATAAGGGCGGTGAGATCGATCGCGACCGGAGATAAGGGCCGGGCCGCATTCGGGCCGAAAGGCGCAGCGCGGGGACATCGATCGCGGCTGGTGATAAGGGCCGGGCCGCATTCGGGCCAAAAAGGCGCAGCGTCTGGGGCGACTGAAGGCGCGAGAGCCGCAGTGAAGGCGAACGCAGCTGGTGCTAATAACCGGGCTGCAAGAAGGGCTGCGAGGCATGACATCGGGGAAGCACGAATGCCCGAGGGAGCCGCGCTGAAGCAGAGACAGCGTCGGGGGAGTTACTAACCGCTGGGAAAGGGGAGCAGCAGCGGCACGCCAAATGCCATTGCAGCCAGGGGGTGAAGAAGGCAAGCGCGGGAAAGACCGGCAAGCGTGGGAAACCGCCATTTTGTAGGCGGAGGACGAAGACAAGAGCGGGAAGCCGCCATCTTGGAAA
Source organism: Somniosus microcephalus (assembly GCF_052327205.1). Classification (NCBI taxonomy): domain Eukaryota; kingdom Metazoa; phylum Chordata; class Chondrichthyes; order Squaliformes; family Somniosidae; genus Somniosus; species Somniosus microcephalus. Next base: position 57,713,098 of record NC_141005.1, read on the forward strand.
AAGGGAAATCACTAAAAAAAAAAAATTGCAACAATGCCTAAACATGGGAATATTAATACCTTTGATAGCGACATCGAAGATTGGGCCACGTATGTAGAACGCATACAAAATTATTGTAAAGCAAATAAAATCCCAGCTGATGAGAAAGCACTAACTTTATTAAACTTAATGGGTGCGAAGACATACAGGCAATTGAAACACCTTTTATCACCAGATGAACCGGCGGAGAAGACGTTCGAGGAGATTGTTACTGTCCTGAGAAATCATCTAAACCCCACGCCGCTGATGCTAGCGGAACGATTTAAATTTTACAGCAGAAAGCAGCTGAAAGATGAAAGCAATGCTGAATATTTAATGGAATTGCGTAAGCTAGCAAAGTACTGTCAGTTTGGAACGGGACTAACAGATGCGCTAAGAGATAAATTTGTGTGTGGATTATTAAAAGAAGATACACAAAAGCGACTGCTCGAGGAGAATGAGCTGACGCTTGAGAAAGCGGTCACTATGGCAGCATCACACGAAGCCGCAGCGAGAGGCACGGCAGTAATGCAGCTACGGTCACTGGAACTCAGTACAAATCAATTGGTTTTAAGTACTGTAAAATGTTATTGTTGTGGAAAGACAACGCACGATCAGAACCAGTGTTGGTTTAAAAACCAAGAATGCAGAACGTGTGGCAGGCTTGGCCACATAGCTAAAGTATGCCAGTCAGGAAAGAAGACCAGCAACAAAAAGTCACCGCAAGGAAAATACATAAAGGTACACAAGGTGACAAAGAACAGTTCGAACGAACAGAAGTCAGATTCAGACGCCAGCAGTAATGAACTGGGTAGCTTAAGAGTACACAACGTTGGTAAGGATGCAGATCTCCAGACAATTTGGGTCACTCTTCAGATAGCAGGAGTCCAAGTAAAGATGGAATTGGACACTGGATCGGCATTGACGGTCATGAATAAGAAAGATTACAAAAGGTTATTCCAACATATTCCCCTACGGGATAGGGAGATTATATTGAAAACATACACGGGGCAAAGAGTGTACCCCATCGGAAAGATAGAGGTAAAAGTGGTCCACAAAGGCAAAGAAAGCCAAGTAATGGACTTATATGTGCTACCTGAAGGAGGTCCACCACTACTGGGATGGGAGTGGATTAGGAAAATGAATATGGACTGGCACTCCTTAAAGGCACTAACGGTAGATTCCGGGGAAACAGATGTCAAACCTAAACGATTGTCCAGAATATTGGATGATGCTAAAGAGGTGTTCCAGCAGGGACTGGGAACACTGAGAGGAATTACGGCAAACATCAAGATTGATGAACATGCACACCCAAAATTTTTCAAAGCCAGACCAGTACCCTATGCAATACGACCTGCTGTAGAAGCGGAACTGGAATCGCTAGAACGTTCAGGTGTACTGTCTAAGGTAGATTGGAGTGAGTGGGCTACGCCCATTGTTCCCATTATGAAACGTCCTTCGAGCAACAAGCCAGGAGAACCAGGGAAGGTTTGCATCTGTGGAGACTTCAAGATCACCGTTAATCCGGTGCTTCACACGGTGCAGTATCCGCTTCCGCGGATTGAGGATATTTTTGCTTCATTGTCTGGCGGGAAACACATCACCAAGATAGACCTGGCGCAGGCGTACTTGCAGATGGAGGTTGAAGAAGAGTCATGCCAGTACCTCACGATCAACACGCATAGAGGTTTGTACCAGTATAATAGGCTGGTTTTTGGAGTGGCATCGGCTCCAGCAATTTGGCAGAGGGCCATGGAGCAGGTATTACAGGGAATTCCAGGCACACAATGTTACCTGGACGATATTCTGATTACAGGAGATGGTGATGAAGAACACCTCGCAAACTTGGAACTGGTGCTCAACAGACTGAAAGAGTATGGACTTCGAGTTAATCGGCAGAAATGTGAGTTCTTTCAGAAGCGGATCTCGTACTGTGGTCATGTCATTGACCGGGAGGGGCTTCATAAGTCTCCTGACAAGATAGAGGCAGTTGTAAAGGCTCCCGCTCCGGATAATGTCTCTCAGTTGAGGTCGTTTCTAGGATTGATTAACTATTACCATAAGTTTCTATCGAATCTATCCATGGTACTGCACCCGCTGAACGCTCTTTTACAGAAGGGGGTACCATGGGAATGGAGCGAAAACTGTAAGAAGGCATTTCGCAAAAGCAAAGAATTGATCACCTCAGACGAAGTGTTGGCTCACTTCAACCCAACACTGCCTATTCGGTTGGCTTGTGATGCTTCTCCATATGGTATTGGGGCAGTACTCTCACACAAGTTGCCAAATGGCACGGAAAGGCTAGTCGCGTTTGCATCCAGATCATTGACCTCCGCTGAGCGCAACTATGCGCAGATCGATAGGGAGGCTCTCAGCCTTGTATGGGGAGTGAAGAAGTTTAATCATTACCTGCAGGGCCAAAAATTCACACTTCTGACAGACCATCAGCCGTTGGTATCCATTTTTAACCCTAAGAAGGGTGTTTCGGTGATGACAGCACAGAGACTCTAGAGGTGGTCCCTTTTCCTAGGGGCACATCAATATCAAATAGAATTCAAAGGTACAAAGCAGCATGGCAACGCTGATGGGCTGTCACGCCTGCCACTACCTGAAGAAGAAGAGACGACGAAAGTTGACCCTGTTGAGTTATTTCATTCGACCATCATCGACTGTTTACCAGTCACCAATGCAAGTATTGAAAGAGAAACCAGGAACGACCCGACACTGTCCCGAGTCTACGAGGTGACAGTGAAGGGATGGCCAACATATGGTGATCCTCTGTTACTGGCATTCTCGGCAAGGCGAGACCAGCTGTCCGTCTGCCATGGTACTTTGATGTACGGGACAAGAGTGATTATTCCTCCCAAGTTAAGGGAAAGAGTTCTAAAGGAACTGCATGAAGGTCATCTGGGGGGAGTTAAGATGAAAAGTCTTGCTAGGGCTTATGTATGGTGGCCGGGTATTGACCAACAGATAGAGGAGTTGACGAAAAGCTGCGCTGGGTGCCAAAAAGTGCAAAATGTACCTCCGATCGCACCGCTACACCCATGGGGATGGCCTTCAGCCCCATGGCAACGCGTACATATTGACTTTGCTGGTCCATTCATGGACTCCATGTTCCTAATTGCGGTGGACGCACATTCCAAATGGCCAGAAGTGATCAAGATGAATACCACTACTTCAGAAAAGACAACTGCGGTGTTAAGAACAATATTCGCAAGGAACGGATTGCCAGAACAGATATGTTCGGACAACGGACCACAGTTTGTGTCAGAAGAATTCCAAAAATTCTTAAAGAAGAATGGGGTGAAACATTATACCTCTGCCCCATATCATCCAGCGACAAACGGGTTGGCCGAGAGATTTGTCCAAACATTCAAAAAGGCAATAAAGGCCATGAACGATGATCAGATTCCGCTACAACACAAGGTGGACAATTTCCTAATGGCATATCGAAACGCCGCTCATGCAGTAACTAACCAAAGTCCTGCCATGATGTTTTATAACAGGAGGTTGCGGTCCAGGTTGGACTTGTTAAAACCAAATGTGCGGAGGGAAGTGGAAAACAAACAGTTCCGGCATATTAATAACAAGACCACTCGAAGTTTCGACGTAGGACAACCAGTGTTGGCAAGGGACTATGGAAACGAAAAATGGCAGTCCGGAACAATTCGGGCCAGACAAGGACCTCTGATGTACACAGTAGATATTGGTAACAATGTGATAAGGCGTCATGCGGATCAACTGGTAGAATCGAGAGCAAGGGTCGAACCCATGGTTGCGACAGAGACAACTGTGGAAGACGTTAATGAACCTGAAGCATCTACCTCGGCAGGGAATGTACCTGATGATGACGTCCAATACATAGGAAACCAACTAGAGGAGTCACCTCAGCAACAAGAATCAGAGACCACTGAAAGGCGTTATCCAACCCGAATCAGAAGGCCTCCTGAGAGACTGAACCTTTGAACTGTTTATACCTGAAGTTATATATGTATATATGTTATTATGTTATGTTAAATGGGGATATGACTGTTAAGCTAAAAAGGGAGGATTGTGGTGTATGTAACCTGTCCCACCTTAAGAGAACTTAAGCCTGTTCCACCTTAAGAGATGTACTACTTTCTCTGGCTGCTGTATACATAATACCGGTGGTGACCACCGGTATATAAGTACTGTGTAGTGATATTGCTGTTAGTATAGCCCTGACCTCCAACTAGTAAAGACCTGTTGAAACGTTATTCTTGTAGTCTGTGTCAGTAATTAATCTTAAATACAACTAGAACACACAGACTTAACAACTCCTTTCAACAACAAGCCAGTGTCGTCAACTTTGTATATCACTTGGTCCGCACTTTGGGGGCTTACATAGAAGCACTTGTGCTTAGGAGAACCCCACAGGTTAGTTATAAACTGTGTGGGCCATGAATTAGTCCTCCTCTATAAGCTGCTGTTCCCTATCTTTTAGAAAGTGCATAGTGGCACTAGAACTGCAGGCTAATATAAGCTGCAGGGAAATTAGAACACTGCAGGCTAATATAAGCTGCAGAACTATACAAAGACATAAACCTGAAATCAGATCAAACATAATTAAACCCTACAAAAACACACGCCCAAACACTAAGAATAGACAGAGAAGAAAGACGATCTTAAACAAGGTCAACCATCAATACAGGTAAATCCCGGGGATGGTTCCAAACGGAAAAGAAGTCGGTATCCTTGGCTAAAATCTAAATTTAGTATGAGGACCGATAGGAAGAGGTTAAATTCAGTTATGTTGTCCTAGTAAGGACAAAAGGGAAGAATGTGGAAGTACAGTTTCTCATTTAGACATAAAATGGCTTCCTGAGCATAAAATGAAATCCATTTAAACTTTAAAATGGCCAACAGCATGATTCACTAATCATGTTTCAAGGGAACAAGATAAATTAGGAATGCTATATACGTACTCCTTGTTTGTGATAAGCTTAACAAGGAGCCTCATTTACCAAACAAACAGCCAAGGACATGATAAGGTAAACATCGGCCCACAGGCCCAGTTGGTACAGTGAGAGAACAGAGGGAACAGAGAGATCCCATAATAAAGGATTAGTTAATCTTATCCCAAGGTATTTCTGTTCGTTATTCTAACGCAGCCCGGAATACGTTGTTTCAATAATTCGCAAGGTCTGTGCCTTTGTAATCAGTTATGATTCAATACTATGTCATGTGGCATAGAAAGCCTGTTTTGCTTCTGTACTGTATAAATATACTACAACTCCTGTATTACATTGAAAAGGTCTGATGTAGCCCTTGTCTACACAACTCTTCCCTTGCAAGCAAATAAAGCCTGTCTTTAACGATACTTTGTGTTTAAGAGTTTTACTCGGGAGTCGAGACTTCGACACAGCCTTCACACTCCCTATCACTCTGATGCTTTGAACACAACTGACAACACACAGGGCGGGCCCTTGGTCTTGCAACCTCACTCCATCTTTGTCTCCTTCTAAGTATCTATGCTATGCAATCTCTACACTCACTCCTTCATTCTCACTCAACCTCCACTTGTCTCCCTCATTGCAGGAAAAGGGAGCTCACAACAAAAGAGAGCGAGCCAGGACAGGAGGAGGGACAGCCTCAATAGCCCACCTGACCCCCTGGGAGGAGGCCGTCCTGGAAATTATGGGAATATAGGATGATTTGCGCGTGGGTGACGGACAGACGGATGTAACACAGCAAGCTGGTGACAGAAAAGTTTCCCATCTCTCTCTTTGACATTGCATGAGTCACTGATAATGATTGTGAAGCTGTAACAGATGGACTTATGAGCATCTGCAAAAAGCTATGTGCATGTAGCCTTTGCATCACATCTCTGATTCTTTCCTTTACTCCCCCACAGGACCATCACAAGCATCCGTCCCACCTAGCCAGGAAGAAGAGGCTGAGCAGCCAGACTCCTCAGAGGAAGCTGCAACCTCTGAGGACGCAGCGTCAGCAGAATTCAGCACACCCAGCACCAGCGCAGACACTCATACTTCGGTGGGACTTTCGGGACATAGAGTAGTGTTGTCACCTGGTGTAACACGGCTCACAAGTGAGCATCAGCAGATTGTGGAGACAGGGACAGCAGTGGAGAGTCCTAGTCGGAGGGCGCAGGACTCTGCCAGCTCGGCTCAGCAGCATGTCGACCCTCTGCCTCTGGATACATCCATAAGATCAGAGGTGATGGAACTCCAGACACAGAAGCAGGAGTCTCTGGCAGGTTTTGTCTCTAGGGTCGCTGCGAGTGTGGAGCGAATGGAGGAGTCCATAGCAAACATGAGCAGAGCCTTTGTGGAGTCATTGGCATCACCACGAAAAGGATGGCTACATCCGTGGAAAAGATTGCTACCATAGAGGAGAGGATGGCTACGGCCATGGAGGAGCTCAGTCGCCAGGGTATGGAAAACATGGTCATTGTTCAGAATAGAATGAAATCGCTTGAGGAGCGATGGGCATCTATTGAACAGAGAAACCAGACCTTCATGGAAGTCCTTCTGAGTAGGACTGCCATTGCAGATACGGGTCCCCATGGCCCCCCTGATGTGCAGCAAGGTGCTCTCCAGCCACTTCCAGGCGCTGGCCCCTTCTGGCCTGTGCAGCTTCAGGTGGGTGAGCAGCAGCCTGGCGCTCCTGCTGCTGCTGTTGCTGGTGCTGCTGTTGTTCCTAGTTCTGCTGCTGCCGCGGTTGGTACTCAAGCTCCTCTAATGCCCAGATGGGAAGAAAATAAATGGCTCCCATGCTTCTGGTATATGCCTCCGTTGAGGAAGCGCTGAGTGAAGGTGGTGAGAGGGGTTTCCCAGGAGGCCACACTGGAGTTGGGTGTCAGGCTCCAACCTTCCACAGGTGTGGTTAAGCCTTCTAAAAGTTGCCCCAGACCTGAGACCACTAAGCCCTGTCACCTGCAAATCATGGCTGATTAAATCTCCTCTTTAGTGGTTGACCTGCAGTTGATAGTCAGCAATCCAATATTGCTCCCGCCAGGTTTCACATTCGTGTTTCCCACCAGGCATGTTTCATGTGGGAAAAGGGTTAAATTCGCAAGGGCCTTTCAAAAAAGGATTATAGAGGCCATTTAGTGGTTGTTAAGGGCCTTAACGACCAGTCCCGCCTGTTGGATGCGGGACGGAGTCGGGACCAGCAGACACAACTGAGTTAAAATTGCTTGGAGTCGGGAACCAGGCGGAGGGGGCTCCCGCCCACCAGTTTTTGCGATTTTAACCCCCCGCACGCCTCCAAGCCCGACTCCACGGCTCAATGAAAATCGAGCCCGCAGAGTCTAAACCAAGAAGTATAAACCAAGAAGTACATATTAGATTTAAATCATGTACAGAAAGCAAAATAAAGAGAGGCAAAGAAATATGGGATTAAGAGAGTGAGACAAAAGAGACAGACAGAAAAAGTAAAAATATATATACTTTTTTAATCTCCAACACTAATTAAATTCTGAAGGAATGAGACTCCACCCTTGTAAAATTAAAAGTTCAGGGCCAGAGAGGTTGTTTGGCAGTAATTATAACTTAGCACACCGTTAAAAATTCACTTACACCTGAATGCGCCAGCCCTAATTTGTTCTGCTGTGTTTAGTGGAACAAGTGGGTAAAAACAGCAACTTCATGCCCTTACAATGCCAAGTCTATCAGTGAGGTGCTGTTATAGCGCAGCCTGTGAATGAGCAGGGTAACTCAGACCGCAACTTCTGGATTTCCACGTTTAACTGCGCATGTGCTTACTCCAGAAGTTGCTGTCCGATTTACTCCATAATAACGGTGGGCGCTGTTAGCCTCACCGTTATTCTCAACACAAAATTCAGGCCAATCATACCCACTGATGGTAACATATTTTGAACCATTCTAATTTTGTCAACATAAGCAGTTTGTCGAACTAAATGGACATTACATATTATTGGACATTTGGACATTATTAAAATTAAGAATTATTTACATACAAGAAATAATGGGCCTGAATTTGCGGTGGGTAATAACGGCGAATTAACAGCATTCGCCGTTATTACCCCTTTGAAACTGGCCACAACTTCAGGATGTAGCACATGCGCATCTAAACGTGGAAATCCTGAAGTTGCGGTCATTCATTCACTGCTCCGACACTGGCTGTGCTGTGGACCTCCGAGGCGCTCTGCGTCCCTCTTAGGGCGCTGAAACTGAATATCGCAGCACAACGTGCCGCAGCGCCACACGCAGCGGCACGGCGTGCTGCGGTACTGCAGGCCTTCCTCCCATTCTTAAGGGGGAGGGGCCTGCACCAGCACGATGAGCGATCGCGAGTGCCAGCAAAAGAGCCCGGCACCGAGGAGAAGTGCCGGGCTCTCAGAAAGCAGCCGGCAATGCTGCGGGGGGAGAACAGGAGGCTGGGGACGGAGGTGCTGCCAGGTGGCCGCCGATAAAAACGGCCGGCCCGCACCTCCACCTTAATTCGCGCCACTGCCGCCACAGGTAGGCCCCGTGAACTGGGCGCGATTAGCGAGCGGTGCTACAAAGGCGGTCGCTGCCAAATATCGCGATCGGGGCGGTAGCGGGGCGCTGCGCACACCGATGACGTCATCGGTGGCGGCGCAGCGCCACAGGCTAACGCTGCCATTAGCGCCCCAGCCAAATATCGCGGGAGGCGTGGCCAATGGCGCTAAAGCCACTGAGTGCCCTCTTTAGGTGCTAACTGATGGCGCAGCCAACCGAATTTCTCCCCTTTGGACTTCTAAATAAACAACTCACAATTGATTGTGATCTTCGGATTTTGAGCAACTTTTTCATAAAACGACATGGCTAATGCATCCTCAACATCTTTGTATTTTGCAGTTTTTTTTAAGTAAGTGTCAGCCATGGTTCAGTTGGTGGCACTCTTGTCTCTGAGTCAAAGGGTCGTGGGTACATAGTACCACTCCAGAGACTTGAGCACATATTCCAAAGGTAATAGGGCATTAGTGACTAAGGTCACATCAGGGAAAAATAGTAAAAAGTTAAAATTAAAGGTGTTATGTCTGAATGCACAAAGCATTTGTAACAAGATAGATGAATTAATGGCACAAATAGAGATAAATGGGTCTGTTCTATTAGGCATTACTGAGATGTGGTTGCAGGGTGACCAAGGTTGTGAACTAAATATTCCAGGGTACTTGACTTTTAGAAAATATAGGCAAAATGGAAAGGGGGTAGTGGTAGCCCTAATAATAAAGGATGAGATAAAGTCTTTAGTGAGAAAGGAATTTAGCCCAGAAAATCAGGACGTCGAATCAGTATGGGTGGTGCTAAGAAATAACAATGGGCAGAAAACATTGATGGGAGTAGTTTATAGGCCCCCTAACAGTAGTTATAGTGTTGGACAGTGTATAAATCAGGAAATTAGAGGAACATGTAACAAGGGTAATGCAATAATCATGGGGGACTTTGATCTTCATAGGGACTGGGCAAACCAAATTGCCAAAAGTAGTTTGGAGGATGAGTTCATGGAATGCATTCGAGACCATTTTCTAGAACAATATGTCGACGAACCAACTAGGGAACAGGCTATTTTAGATCTAGTACTGTGTAATGATATTAATTAGTAATCTTATAGTAAAGGATCCACTGGGGAAGAGTGATCATAATATAATAGAATTTCATATTTAGTTTAAGAGTGATGTAGTTAAGTCTAAAACTAGGATCTTAAACTTAAACAAAGCCAGTTGCGCGGGTATGAGAGGAGAGTTGGCTAAGGTAGATTGGGAAATTAGGTTAAAATATATGATGGTAGATAAGCAATGGCAAACATTTAAAGAAATAACTCATAATTCTCAATGAATATACATTCCCTTGAGGAATAAAAACTCCATGGGAAAAGTGGTCCAATCGTGGCTAACCAGAGAAGTTAAGGATAGTATTAAATTAAAAGAGGAGGTTTATAATATTGCCAAAAAGAGTAGTAAGCCTAAGGATTGGGAGGGTTTTAGAACTCAAAAAGGGTGATCAAGAAGTTGATAAAAAGGGAGAAAATAGAATATGAGAGTAAACTAGCAAGAATAAAAAAACAGACTGTAAGAGCTTCCACAAGTAGGTAAAAAGGAAGAGATTAGCGAAAGTAAATGTGGGTCCCTTAGAGGCAGAGACAGAAGAAATTATAATGGGGAGTAAAGAAGTGGCAGAGATGTTAAACAAATATTTTGTATCTGTCTTCACTGTAGAAGACACAAAAAGCATACCAAAAATAGTGGGGATCCAAGGATTTAATGAGAGTGAGGAACTTCTAGTAATTAATATTAGTAAAGAAAAAGTACTAGAGAAATTAATGAAACTAAAAGCCAACAAATCCCCTGATGACCTACATCCCAGGGTTTTAAAAGAGGTGACTGCAGAGATAGTGGATGCATTGGTTTTGATCTTCCAGAATTCCCTTGATTCTAGAACGGTCCCAGCGGATTGTAAGGTAGCAAATGTGACCCAGCTATTCAAGAAAGGAGAGAGAGAGAAAACTGAGAACTATAGGCCAGTTAGCCTGACATCAGTAGTAGGGAAAATGCTAGAATCTGTCATTAGGGACGTGGTAACAGGGCACTTAAAAAATCATAATATGATCAGGCAGAGTCAACACAGTTTTATGAAAGGGAAATCGTGTTTGACAAATCCATTAGAGTTTTTTTGAGGGTGTAACTAGCAGGGTAGATAAGGCGGAACCAGTGGATGTGGTATATTTGAATTTTCTAAAGGCATTTGATAAGGTACCACACAAGAGGTTCTTACCCAAGATTAGAGCTCATGGGATTGGGGGTAATATATTAGCATGGCTAGAGGATTGGCTAACAGACAGAAAACAGAGAGTCGGGATATACGGGTCATTTTCGGGTTGGCAGGTTGTAACTTTTTTAATTCGCTTATGGGATCTGGGCATCACTGGCAAGGCCAGCATTTATTGCCCATCCCTAGTTGCCCTTGAGAAGGTGGTGGTGAGCCGCCTTCTTGAACCGCTGCAGTCCGTGTGGTGAAGGTACTCCCACAGTGCTGTTAGGGAGTTCCACGATTTTGAACCAGCGACAATGAAGGATCGGCGATATACTTCCAAGTCAGGATGGTGTGCGACTTGAAGGGGAACTTGGAGGTCGTGGTGCTCTCATGCGTCTGCTGTCCTTGTCCTTCTAGGAGGAAGAGGGCGCGGGTTTGGGAGGTGCTGCCGAAGAAGCCTTGGCAAGTTGCTGCAGTGCATCTTGTAGATAGTACACACTGAAGCCACAGTACGCCGGTGGTGGAGGGAGTGAATGTTTAAGGTGGTGGATGGGGTGCCAATCAAGTGGGCTGCTTTGTCCGGGATGGTGTCGAGCTTCTTGAGTGTTGTTGGAGCTGCACTCATCCAGGCAAGTGGAGAGTATTCCATCACACTCCTGACTTGTGCCTTGTAGATGGTGGAAAGGCTTTGGGGAGTCAGGAGGTGAGACACTCGCCGCAGAATACCCAGCCTCTGACCTGCTCTTGTAGCCACAGTATTTATAGCGGAGTACTGCAATGATCATTGCTGGGGTCTCAGCTATTTACAATCTATATCAATGATTTAGATGAGGGGACCAAGTGTAATGCATCCAACTTTGCTGATGATACAAAGCTAGGTGGGAAAGAAAGTTGTGAGGAGGACACAAATCGGGGGAATTTTACCCTAAAAAACAGGTGAGTTGGAGGTGTGGGGGTAGTTACATTTTTAAAAATCGGAATCCCGACTTGAACCCGCCTCCAACCGGCCCATTTCCGGTTTTAACGGAAGCGGGATGGGAGCCGGAACAGGGGCGGGCAGACAACCCACTGCCAAGAGGCGGAACGTCAATTTAAATATTACAATGAGGCTGGAAGCCTCTTCTTTAACCTCCAAGGCGAGGACTGCTGCATCCAAGAGGTAAGTACCTTTATACCTACTTCCTGAATCCAGGGACCGTGCCTAGCCCACCCACTGCAATCGGACACCTCCCCACGAGGCCTCCAATCGCCTTCCCAGACCCCTACGCACCCCCCCCCACCGATGATTCTGACGCTGGCCCTGATCCTCCCTCCCCCCCGATCCTCCCTCCTCCCCCAATCTTCCAGAGGCCGGCCCCGATCCTCCAGTGGCTGGCCCTGATCCTCCCTCCTCCCCCGATCCTCCAGTGGCTGGCCCTGATCTTCCCTCCTCCCCCGATCCTCCAGTGGCTGGCCCTGATCTTCCCTCCTCCCCCGATCCTCCAGTGGCTGGCCCTGATCCTCCCTCCTCCCCCGATCCTCCAGTGACTGGCTCTGATCCTCCCCCCCCCAATCCTCCAGTGGCTGGCCCTGATCCTCCCCCCCCCAATCCTCCAGTGGCTGGCCCTGATCCTCCCTCCTCCCCCGATCCTCCAGTGGCTGGCCCTGATCCTCCCTCCTCCCCCGATCCTCCAGTGGCTGGCTCTGATCCTCCCCCCCCCAATCCTCCAGTGGCTGGCCCTGATCCTCCCCCCCCCCAATCCTCCAGTGGCTGGCCCTGATCCTCCCTCCTCCCCCGATCCTCCAGTGGCTGGCCCTGATCCTCCCTCCTCCCCCGATCCTCCAGTGGCTGGCTCTGATCCTCCCCCCGCCCCAATCCTCCAGTGGCTGGCCCTGATCCTCCCCCCCCGCCACAATCCTCCAGTGGTTGGCCCTGATCTTCCCCCCTCCCCCGATCCTCCAGTGGCTGGCCCTGATCCTCCCTCCCCCGATCCTCCAGTGGCTGGCCCTGATCTTCCCTCCTCCCCTGATCCTCCAGTGGCTGGCCCTGATCTTCCCTCCTCCCCCGATCCTCCAGTGGCTGGCCCTGATCCTCCCTCCTCCCCCGATCCTCCAGTGGCTGGCCCTGATCCTCCCTCCTCCCCCGATCCTCCAGTGGCTGGCCCTGATCCTCCCTCCTCCCCCGATCCTCCAGTGACTGGCCCTGATCCTCCCTCCTCCCCCGATCCTCCAGTGGCTGGCCCTGATCCTCCCTCCTCCCCCGATCCTCCAGTGGCTGGCCCTGATCCTCCCTCCTCCCCCGATGCTCCAGTGGCTGGCCCTGATCCTCCCTCCTCCCCCGATCCTCCAGTGGCTGGCCCTGATCCTCCCTCCTCCCCCGATCCTCCAGTGGCTGGCCCTGATCCTCCCTCCTCCCCCGATCCTCCAGTGGCTGGCCCTGATCTTCCCTCCTCCCCCGATCCTCCAGTGGCTGGCCCTGATCTTCCCTCCTCTCCCGATCCTCCAGTGGCTGGCCCTGATCCTCCCTCCTCCCCCGATCCTCCAGTGGCTGGCCCTGATCTTCCCTCCTCCCCCGATCCTCCAGTGGCTGGCCCTGATCCTCCCTCCTCCCCCGATCCTCCAGTGGCTGGCCCTGATCTTCCCTCCTCCCCCGATCCTCCAGTGGCTGGCCCGATCTTCCTTCCCCCCACCGATCCTCCGGCCACAATCTTCCTTCCCCCCCACCCCCCAATCCTCCGGAGGCCTACTTCGACCCCTTTCTGATCCCTCCCTCCCTCCTCTGTGTGGCCTAGTATAAAACTTTTAAAAATAAAAAATGGTCACCCAGGTCATTTTCCAGGATCTGGCAGCAGTGCAACAGTTAATTTAATTTTTATATACTTTTCAGTCTTGATCCTTATCTGTTTTCTTAAATCTTTTGAAATATTTTTCTATTATAGCATTATCAGCTTGCTACTTATACCTTCAGATGTGGGTGTTGATATTTAGCTTCTAATTCTACATGTTATTGCCCCATTTCCCTTCGTTTCGCACCCCATTTTTAGGAAGTTAAACAAAAGGACCATGACTGGGGAGTCGTGAAGTCAGATCTCTGCTGCGATTATGTTGCCTGCAGATTTCCTGTAGCATCTCGCAGGGCGTGCACTGCAGCACAGCTCAGAGGCATTCTTATTTCAATCCAACATCAAGCAGGCCATTTCCTGCCTGCTGGTTGCAGGCCAAGTGGTGGCTCCCTCCCTATAAAGAATGGCTGCCTCTGAAAGTTTGCTCCATTTGAGAGGCTTAGCAGCAGGCAGGGCAGCAGCAACTCGTTTGCTTTTGGGAGCATTGTGCATCTCAGAGAAACTGAAGTTACCTGGAGCGGTAAGGGCGGTTAGCACTGTTGCATATCTTGTCGCGGGAGCTGGGGAACAATTAAAGCCGATAATTTCAGCTGCGGAATGAGGGCCACATTGGGGATATCCTCATTTCCGGCTTAAGAGGACGATAATAGATGGTCTTTTGGATGCCAGAGGAATACGACTTCACAGGAGTGGCAGGGGGCACCTACCTGCCCAGATTTATCATCCCCCAGTTCATTATTGTTGTGTATGGTACTTGTGTATTGCTAACCAAACACCAGGTGGCCCCACCGATGGGAGTAAGCCCATATTACACTCCAAGGTCTCTCTAGTATTGCTTTTGTTACTTGTTGATGAAATACTCGAGGGCCTGGAAATAAAAACGATTAGTTGTTACCACACCCATTCAAGTGTTTATTTGGACATCGCACATATCTGAACCTTACCAAGGGGCAGTGTCTTTGGAGGGTAAAGCTCAGCAGAGAGCCAGTGCAGGAATTATTTCATCTGCTTCATGAAGATTTGGAGCCACAGTGCAGGGCTGGCACAGCACTGCCAGTCTCAGTCGGGGTGGTGATAGCATCAAAGTTTTGTTTGCCAGAGTGTACAAGAGAACTTTCTTGATCAGTGTGTTTCCAGCCCGATGAGGAAGAAAGCAGTGCTGGATCTAGTTCTGAGGAATGAAGTGGGGCAAGTGGAGCAGGTTTCAGTGGGAGAGCATTTGAGGAACAGTAATTATAATATCATCAGATTTAGAATAGGTATGGAAAAGGACTTGCTACAATCAAGCATAAAAATACTTAACTGGAGGAGGGCTATCTTCAGTGAGTTGAAAAGGGATCTGGCCCAGGTGGATTGGAATCAAAAATTGGTAGGAAAAACAGTAATTGAACAATGGAAGGCTTTCAAGGAGGAGATGGTTTGGGTACAGAGTAGACACATTCCCATGAGAGGGAAAGGAAGGGCATCCAAAGCTAGAGCTCCCTGGATGACTAAAGATATAGGGGAAAAAATTCGGTTGGTTTGTGCCTCCCGTTAGCGCCTTAAGAGGGCGCTAATGGGGCGCAAAGCAACTAGCGCCCGGGCGCGGCGATGTCTGCACCGCTCGTGAAATTGACCAGACATTTTGCGGCGACACTAAACAATACCGCCACGATCTCCTGCGCCCACAGATCTTGACGTCAGTCGAGCGTGCAATGCCCTTGTGGCGCCCTGGACCGGATATTGAGTGGCGCCCCCCTCCTTTCCACCTGGCGCAAGCAACAACAGGTAGACTGAAACATTTCCCAGTCGCTGTGGGGCTGGGGGCGGGGGGGGGGGGCGCTATTTAAAGGCGGCCTCTTCCTGGCTTTTTCTGTGGTAGACATTTTTGCACCACTCATTCTGACAGCGAGAGAGATTCTGAGAGAGAGGAGAGACTTCTGCAGAGAGTCAACGCTGTGTGAAGTAGTTTTGGCTGCTGAGCATCACTTTGCAGGTTCTTTTGGATTTGACCTTCATTACTTTGATTACCAAGAGACTATGGGGGCTGCACTGATTCGGGGCATCGCCCTGCGCCAGCAGAATCAGAGGCAACAGAGACGCAGAGAGAGAGTGGCAATCATGGCCAGACGGAGGAGGGCCAACAGGCCTCTGTACAGGAGACCTTACCCTCCCAGGGTATTTCGCCAACAATTCTCCTACATTAATATGTCTGAGGAGCAGTGTTTGCGAAGGCTGCGCTTCAGCAAGGAGGTGGTCACTGAGCTCTGCCACCTGCTGCAGCCAGATCTGCAGCCTCTACTGAGGACCAGGACGTCTCTGTCGGTGGCAGTGGAGGTCACAGTGGCTCTGAACTTTTATGCCACCGGCTCCTTTCAAGCAACTACTGGGGACATCGCCAATATCTCCCAGTTCGCGGTCCATTGCTGCATCCGTCAGGTCACAAATGCCCTCTATAAAAGGAGACGCCAGTACATCTCTCCCGATGACCAGGGCCAAACTGCATGAATGCGCATTGGGCTTTGCGAGGATAGCAGGCTTCCCCATGGTGCAGGGAGCCATTGACTGCACGCATGTGGCATTGCGTACACCGCATGAGAATGCAGAGGATTTCCGCAACCGCAAGGGGTCCCACTCCTTAAATGTCCAGTTGGTCTGTGACCACAGACAGCTGATACTCGCTGTCAATGCCCGCTATCCTGGCAGCAGCCACTATACATTAATCCTGCACCAGACTGCTGTGGCAGAACTTTTCCAGGCACCGCATCAGCCAAGTGGTTGGCTCCTCGGGTACAAGGGTTATCCACTGTGCACCTGGGTAATGACACCGCTCCGTAACCCCAACACCCCTGCTGAGCTGCGGTACAACGAGAGCCAGCTCGCCACCAGGAACATCGTTGAGCAGACGATCGGCGTGCTCAAGCAACGGTTCCGCTGTCTGGACCACTCAGGAGGAGCCCTGCAGTACTCACCTGATCGAGCCTCCCTCTTCATAGTTGTGTGCTGCATGCTGCATAACCTTGCAATCCTCAGGACCCAGCCAATGCCACCAGGCCTTGGAGCACCACCGGAGAAGGAGGAGGAAGAGGAAGGGGAAGAGGAGGAGGATGACCATCAGCAGCACCAAGACGGGAGGGAGGCACACAATGTAGAAACTGGAAGAGCCGTCTGTCAACAGCGGATAGCAAGCCGCTTCTAGGCCCCTGCTGAAGAAATGGCTTCTGCCATAGAGAACAACATGAATGAAACCAACCCGCAACCCCTAAGCCGGCCAAGGCAGCAATGAGTCCAAAGACCAAACATGTACATTTTGAATACAAAAACTTATTTATTTTACAAACTCTGTGTGTGTCATTTCTTCATGACAAAATAATAGAAAGAAACACAAAAAATCATTCATTAACATAACTGGTTCTCACAACCTGGAGATAATGTCCAAAACACTAAACAAAAGTTTGAACGCAAACCTCGGCCTTTAATAAAAAATTGACCAACATTTCATCACACCTCCTACTTTTTGCCCTTTGAGGGTGATCTCCATCCCTTGCGCACTTCCCCCCTTCCCACCCTACTGCTCCTCCGTAATGGGGCCCCAGTGGCTGCAGCAAGGCTGGTGGAAGGCTGCTGATTGTCAGAACCTGAGACTGCAGATGCCCTTGAAGGACGGCCTCGACCAGCTCTGGGCCTGGAGGGCCCGGCTGCAGACTGCACCAACTCTGCATGGGCGGCAGCAGTCTGGGCTACAGGCGGTGGCAAGTGCAATGGGGAAGTGACAGTGGTGGCAGCAGGAATGCTGTCATCTTGAGAGAGGACAGCAACTCCCTGCTCGACTGACACACTGGCACTCCCACGGGGCAGCACCTCAGCATCCGGAGCAATCTGCTGGAGGACAGATTGCTGGCCTGCTGCGGCGCGGTGAGAGCCCCGGGGAAATGTGTCTGAACCAGCGACAATGGCAGCAGTCAGTTCTTGCATGACCTCAATCTGAGTCTGCATGACAGCAGTCTGAGATGGGATCATGGCAGCCAGTGACTGAATTGCAGCACTAAGCTTTAGCGTGGCATCCGCCTGTGCTGCAGCGTAATGCTCCACACTCCTTACCAGTGTATCCATGCATTCGGGCACCCTTCCCACTGCACCCATGAGCTGAGTGTGCATGTGCACTGCCTGGGTGTTCATTTCAGCGATGAGCCACTCCTCCTCTGCGTCCAGTGCAGCAGGACTCACTGGCCTACTCTCCCTCCGGGGAGATGGCCCCCAAGCTTCCCTAGCCGCATCGCGTTGCTGCAGCCCACTGGGTCTCGGAGCTTCACCCTCATCAGACCCTTCCCCCCTGCTCCCCTCCAGGGAAGGCGTGTTCCCAGTGTGGGCATGGGCTTCCTCGGGAGAGGGTGGCGCTGATGCTCCAGCTTCATCTTCCTCCTCGCCTGCAGCTTCACTCCCACTGGCAGCTTGAGGGCCCATCTCCTCAGCTGGTGAATCATCATCTGAAAGCAGGGAAGTGCAAGAGTGGCTTTAGTGTGAGGACAGGGGGGCAGTAAGGGAGCAAGGAGTGCAGCGATTTAGTAAGTTGGATTGAAAGTGTCAAAGGCTGGTGTTGTGAGGGACAAGTGGAATGAGAGAGGAGAAAAAGGTGATGACCTTACCATTGCTGTCCAGAACGGGGTCGGCCTCTCCAGGGGCGACGGGACTGATCACCTGGCTTGCCACAATCCTGTGGAAGCGCACCTCAAGATCGCTGAGGGGTTGCAGCTGAGGCCGCCTTCCACCCGTCCGTTGCTGCTGTCTCCTATTATGAGATAGCTTGGCCTGCAAGAAAAAGGACGGCGTCTGAGTAAATATACAGCCATGGGGGTCGATTTTCATTGACCTGCGGAGTCGGGATTGGAGGTGTGCAGGGGGTTAAAGTCTCGAATTCGGGGGTCCCGACACCATCCCGCCCCCAACCCGCCTCCATGTAAGTTTCAAAGGAGGCGGATACCCGCCCCACACTGGGACCTGCCTACCCGAGGCAGGAAGGGATTAGTGCCAATTAACTGCCTGTTAACAGGTAGTTAACAGGCAGGTTTTAGCCTAATCCCTATTTTAAAGCTTGAAGTATGGGATTCCCAACAGCTCCAAACCATGCCAAGTTAGAGGAGTCGGGCCGTCGGGTTGGAGGGGTCGAGATGTCGGTGTTCAGGTGAGTGATGGGTGCATGAGTGCAAAGGTAAGTGTGTTTGGTGTGTCTAAAGTGTGTAAAGAAGTTTAAATTATCTGTACTTACCTTTACAGCCTTCCTTCCTTTAGGTTTCGGGAGTCCATCATCTAACCGGCACTGAAAGCAGAATGGCTGCGATGTGTCAAAAGTGACAGCCTGCAGCTTTCTGTGCCGGTGAGATTTCTAACTGAGTCTGTGGAGAAGGACTCAGGTTAGAAGTAAGACTGTCAGTGTTTGACAGCTTCAAACAGCTGTGAAACATTGATATTTCATCTGTCAAAACATCTTGACAGATGAAATTTCAGTCTATGACGTCACCTGTTGCCAGGTGGCCCTTAATTGGCCTGCTGAGCCTGCTGGGCGGGCTCAACAAGGTCAATCAAGTTAAAATCGCGTGGATTGGCCGCATCTCGATGGAGGCGGGACTACAACCCCGAAAGTTGTAGTCCCGCCTCCTTCCCAACTTCTGAATGAAAATCACCCCCACGGTCTTGCCTGATGTGCCTGCCATAATTGAATAGCCCTTAATGTAAGCAGCCATGGTCTTGCCTGATGTGCCTGCCATAATTGAATAGTCCTTAATGTCCTTAATGATGTGCCTCCCATAGTTGAATAGCCCTTACTGTATGCAAAGTGTGGAATGTGCGTGTGTTGTAGGATTCTCAAAATTAACAGATCACCCATTACGAAGGAAAACCCTATTAACGTGATTTTGGACCCTTGCTAAAAACTTAAAAGGGCATGTTGGGCCTAACATGGAGATTCAAGATCAGAAAACAGACTTGGCATTTTAAAAGGACATGTTCAGGCATGTTTGGGGAAAAGGCTGCAACAAAGAATGGGATCTACCTTTGCAGTAGACAGTTTGAGTATTCGAGATAGCCAAACTGTCTGGGGGAACTGTAAACGTCACTCAGCCCCTTTCAAGAAATTTACATGCTAACAATAGACCCATGGAAGAACAGCCTCACAAGACCCATCCGAAAACATGCATAAAACAAATCGTTTAGCCAACCTACAAAGAATCTCAGGCCCCACAGGAAACTCAAAGCTTGAGGACAGTTCACTACAATTAGATAAGAGCTCAACAGCTTAGGAAAACCATCCCGAAATCACATTCTTAAAACTTCAACAGCCCATGGGACCATCCCGAAACCACTTTAAACAACTTAATTAGCAGGCCCCGATTAGTATAACTAAAGGCCTGTTTTCACAGCAGTGGGAGTTCCAAGTTCGAGTTCAGTACTCTCTGCAGTTCGAAGGAGTCTCGCAGCAGTTCTCTCTCCCTGGAAGCAGTTCAAACACAAGAAGAAACCGGAGCAACAGTTTCAGTGATCATCAGACACCTCGCGGCAACAAGGGCCTTACAAAACAACCAAGCGAACATTACCATCAGCCAACCGGGTAATATTGGGCCACCGCAACCAAAGAAAACCAACTCGGAAGAAAACCGAAGATTCGCAAGTTTTTCCACTCTACAAACTATTCCTGCGTTTGGTGAGCATTGTCCCTGGTCCTTCAGAGCCTAACTTAGCTAGTAAGGGGGGATTGGGAGGGGTGAGGTATTTGTCTACTGTAATTTTTCCCTCGTGTATGTCGAAGTGTTTCCCCATTTTACTAGAGTGTTATTATTGTGTTGTATTTTCTTTCTCAAATAAAAATCAAAGTTCTTGCACCAAGATTAGTTGTTTGCTGCACTTTTATCACAACCCCCAAATAAGTCCAAGGTCTAGAACCAAGGGAGTGGGAGCAATTCGAACCGCTCATAAGTCAGAGGTGAAGCTGACCCCACACACCACCCCGTACAGTGTGTTTCATGAGAGGGCCATAGGTGTTGGATGAGTGTTGGGCATTGGGGTTTTAAGACCCTCTGGCCATAGAGTGAGGTTGAGATGGAGGGATGGAGAGGTATTGAAAAAAAGCCACTCACCCTGACGACCCGAGTGAGGTCGTTGAACTTTTTGCGACACTGCGTATGGGTCCTGGGCACCATGCTCCTGGAGAAGACGTGCTGAGCCACCTCCATCCACACTCTTCTGTAGTCGCGCGACAAAGGCCTCCTGCCACTCTCTGGGTACAGTATAGATCTTCTGTGCTCCACCGCACCAACCAGAGCCTCCAAGGCCCGCTCGCTGAAGCGCTGAGCTCGTTCTCTCACCCTCTCCATAGTCCTTGGCTGGAAAATGTAGTCACTGGTCTCTCCAGGCCGAGATTTAAGGCTCCAATGAGCAGGGTGTGGCTGGAGAGCAAGATCGACCCTCCCCTTTAAGAACTGTCCGGCGCCAGTGTGTCTGTGTTCCATCGCTAACTGACATCACCTGCGCTGCGCCCGCGCTCTGAGTTAGCGCCTTGCTCCTCGGCCTTTGCGCCTTAAGACAGGTGTGCAACACCTGATTTAGTGCTCCAATCACCTCCAGGGGCGATAAAAGCCAAGTTTGCAGTCGGAGGCGATAATTAGCGCCAGGCGCTAAACTTTGCACCCGGCCGATAATCGCACCCCAAATGGGGCGATACCGAATTTCTCCCCCATAGAGCTTAAAATGAGACAGAAAATAGAGGCTTATGACAATTGTAAGGTTCACAATACAGTAGGGAACCAAGCTGAATATAGAAAGTACAGAGGAGATCTAAAAGAGGGGCAAAGAGAGAGTAGAGAATAGATTAGCAGCTAACATTAAAGGGAACCCAAAAAGTCTTTTGTAAACATAATCGTAAAAGGGTAGTCAAAAGGTAGGGTGGGGCCAATTAGGGACTAAAAAGGAGATCTTATTGTGGAGGCAGAGGGCATGGCTGAGATACTAAATGTGTGCTTTTCATCTGCCTTCACTAGAGAAGAGGATGCTGCCAATGTAGCAGTAAAGGAGGAGGCAGTAACAATATTGGACACGATAAAAATAGTTAAAGAGGATGTACTTAAAAGGTTGGCAGTCCTCAAAGTAGAAAAGTCACCCAGTCCGGATGTGATTCATCCTGGTTACAGAGGGAAGTAAGGGTGGAAATTGCAGAGGCTCTGGCCACAATCTTCCAATCCTCCTTGGATATGGGGGTGATTCCAGAGGACTGGAGGATTGCAAATGTTACAACCCTGTTTAAAAAAGAGGAGAGGGATAAACCCGACAACTCCAGGCCAGTCAGCCTAACGTCGATGGTGGTGATACTGTTCGAGACAATAATCCGGGACAAAATTAAGTTGCATTTGGAAAAGTATGGGCTAATAAATGAAAGTCAGCATGGATTTGTTGAAGGCAAATCGTGTTTAACTATCTTGATCGAGCACTTTGTTGAAGTAACTGAGAGGGTTGATGAGGGTAGTGCACAATGTTCAGGGGACCCGCGCAGCCGCTTGCCAGCTTTTCAATGCAAAAGCCGAGCATGCGCTGTATTTTGAATGGCCTGTGCAGCCCCTTAAAGGGGCCACACAGTGCCAAAAATAATTACAGGGAACATTAGTAGTGCGGTTGATGATGTGTATATGGATTTTCAAAAGGTGTTTCACAAAGTACCAGATAATAGATTTGTTAGCATAATTAAAGCCCATGGGATCAAAGAGACAGTAGCAGCATGGGTACAAAATTGGCTAAGGGACAGAAAACAGAGAGTAGTGGTGAACAGTTGTTTTTCAGACTGGGGTCAGTATTATGACCACTGCTCTTTTTGATATATATTAATGACCTGGACTCGGGTATACAGGGGATAATTTCAAAGTTTGCTGATAATACAAAACTTGGAAATGTAGTAAACAATGAAGAGGATAGTAACAGATTTCAGGAGGGTACAGGCAGACTGGTGAAATGGGCAGACACATGTCAGATGAAATTTAACGCAGAGAAGTGTGAAGTAATACATTTTGGTAAAAAGAATCAAGAGAGGCAATATGAACTAAACGGTACAATGTTAAAGAGGATGCAGGAACAGAGAGACCTGGGGATGTATGTACACAAATCTTGGAAGGTGGCAGGACAAGTTGAAAAGGCTGATAAAAAAGCATATGGGATCCTTGGCTTTATTAATAGAGGAATAGAGTAAAAGACAAGGAAATTATGCTAAACCTTTATAAAATACAGGTTAGGCCTCAGCTGGAGTATTGTGTTCAATTCTGGGCACCACACTTTAGGAAGGATGTCAAGGCCTTGGAGATGGTGCAGAAAAGATTTACTCACATTACTGGTATCATCCTTGTAAATCTTCTATTTACCCTCTCCAGTACCTCTATATTCTTTTTATAATATGGCAACCAGAATTGTACGCAGTACTCCAAGTGTGGTCTAACCAAGCTTCGATACAAGTTTAGCATAACTTCACTACTTTTCAATTCTATACCTCTAGAAATAAACCCAAGTGCCTGGTTTGCTTTTTTTATGGCCTTGTTAACCTGTGTTGCTACTTTTAGTGATTTGTGTATTTGTACTCCGAGATCCCTTTGCTCCTCTACCCCACCCAGACTCACACCCTCCAAGTAATAAGAGACCTCCCTATTCTTCCTACCAAAATGTAATACCTCACATTTATCTGTGTTGAATTTCATTTGCCAATTATATGCCCATTCTGCAAGTTTATTAATGTCTTCCTGTATTTTGTTGCAGTCCTCCTCAGTATTAACTATCCCCCCCCCGCAATTTGGTGTCATCTGCAAATTTAGGAATTGTGTTTTTGTTTCCAAAGTCTAAATCGTTAATATAAATTGTGAACAACAGTGGTCCCAGCACTGAACCTTGTGGAACACCACTACTCACCTTCTGCCACTGTGAAAAGCTACCCGTTACCCCTACTCTCTGCTTTCTGTCTTGAAGCCAGCTAGCTATCCATTCGGCTACTTGTTTCTTGACTCCGCATTCTCTGACCTTCTTCACTAGCCTATTATGGGGTACTTTAATTGAAGGCCTTTCGACAATCTAGATAAATTACATCTACTCCATTACCCTTGTCTACTCTCTCTGTTACCTCATCAAAAAATTCAATGAGGTTGGTCCAGCAAGACTTTCCCTTTTGAAATCCATGCTGATTATTCATTATTATATTTTTGGTTTGTAAATGTTCATCTATTTTCTCCTTTAGTAGGGATTCCATTATTTTTCCTACCACCGATGTTAAGCTGACTGGTCTATATTTCCCTGGACATGTTCTATCTCCCTTCTTAAATATAGATATTATGTTAGCTATCCACCAGCCCTCTGGCATGACACCTTTTTCTAATGAATTATTAAATGTGTGTAGTAATGCCTCTGCTACCTCTTCCCTAGATTCTTTTAAAATGTGTGGATGTAATCGATCTGGATGAGGGTTTTTTCCTCTTTGAGTTTGATTAGTTTATTTAATATATCTCCTCTTTTAATTTTAAATGCAGTTATTTCATTACTAATCTCATGATCCAATGTCATGTTCACCTCTTCTATCTCCCTGGTAAATACTGAGGCAAAGTAATTATTCAATATTTCTGCCATTTCTCTATCGCTGCCTGTGGTATTATCCTATTATCCCTTAGTGGCCCTATTCCCATCCCGACCTTCCTTTTTTCATTGATGTGCTTGTAAAATATTTTACTATTTTGTTTTATGTTCCTTGATAATTTAGTTTCATAGTTCCTCTTTGCCTTCCTAATTGTCTTTTTGACTTCTTCCCTAATCTCTTCGTATTTTCCCTTATCATGCTCTCCCCTGCTGTCCATGTACTTAATATATGCCTCTTCCCTTACCCTAAACTTTCCCCTTATCGCTTTATTCATCCATGGTGCCTCATTAGTGTTTAGCTTGTTCTTGTTTTTCAGCAGAATAGATTTTTCCTGGAATCTGTTGAACACCGTTTTAAATGTTTCACATTGCTGTTCTACGTCATTGTTTTCCAATACTGTTGTCCATGTTATTTTCCCACGTTCTATTCTCAGCCCCTCAAAATCAGCTTTTC
Source organism: Somniosus microcephalus (assembly GCF_052327205.1). Lineage (NCBI taxonomy): Eukaryota > Metazoa > Chordata > Chondrichthyes > Squaliformes > Somniosidae > Somniosus > Somniosus microcephalus. Next base: position 57,737,745 of record NC_141005.1, read on the forward strand.
TCCAATCTATCACCCTGGTCTTCATCATACTTATGTCCTTCTCAATTATTATTTTAAAGTGTATTATATTATGGTCACTATTGCCGAGATGTTCCCCTACTTTTACTTCTCTTATCAGCTCTGGTTCATTCCCCATTAATAGATCCAATAGTGGATCCTCCCTTGTTGGGCTATTTACATATTGGGTTAGAAAGGAGTCCTGTACACATTGTAGGAACTCCATTCCCTTATACCCTTTACCTACCTCTTCTGTCTAATTAATATCGGGGTAGTTGAAATCCCTCATGATTATTATTCTATGTTTTTTACTCATTTCCCTAATTTGTTTGCATATTTCTTCCTCTACCTCCCATCCACCATTAGGTGGCCTGTAGACTAGACCTGTTAGTGTGATTGATCCTTTATTACCTTTTATGTCTATCCACATGGATTCTATTTGTGTCTTGCTGATAGCTGCGTCACTTTTTTTTACTGCCATTATGTTATCCCTAATAAGTACAGCTACTACACCTCCCCTTTCCCCCTCTCTATCTCTCTAAATATGTTATACCCTGAAATGTTTAATTTTCAGTCTTGATTTTTCTGTAGCCATGTCTCAGTAATCCCTACTATGTCTGGTTCCTTGCAACGCATGAGTGCCTCCAGCTCACCTGTTTTATTACAGACACTGTGTGCATTGCTGTACAGACAGTTTAACTCATTTTTAATAGCGGTTCCTTTCACTTTATTTTTAACCATCTTTTTACACTCCTGTTCTATAACTCCATTTATTCCCTGGCCATCCCATACTTCACTCTTGCCTATGCTCTCCTTTGCTGTTTTGTTTATATTTAGGCTGGTTTAATTTCTTGTAGATCCCTCCCCCCATTTTACTAGTTTAAAGCCTTTGCCATCTCCCTATTTACCCTTTCTGCTAGGACACGGGTCCCATCCCGGTTCAGGTGGAGCCCGTCCCATTGGTACAGTTCCTTCCTGTCCCAGTACGGGTGCCAGTGTCCCATGAAAAGGAACCCCTCTTTCCCACACCAGCCCTTTAGCCACGTGTTAATTCTCCTGACCTAACTGCTTCTATGCCAATTTGCACGTGGCTCGGGCAATAATCCTACTTTTTAATTTAGCTTCTAACTCCTGATACTCCTTCATCAGGACCTCCTCCCTCTTCCTACCTATGTTGTTTCTTCTGACATAGACAGCAACAACTGGATTTACTGTCTCCCTTTCCAAATTCCGCTCCAGCCGCCTCGAGATATCCCTTAGGCAACACACCCCTCGGGATTCTCGTTCTTGGCTGCAGAGGATGCTATCTATCTCCCTAACTATAGAGTCCCCTATCACTACCACATTTCTATTCTGCTCTTGCCCCCTTTGGGCAACCTTCTGTGTCACGGTGCCTTGGTTTGCATTGTGGCTGTCCTCCCCGCAGTCTTTCTCCTTGTCCTCACAGGTACCGATTACATCGTACCTATGGGACAGGACCAGTGTCTGCGGGACCTCCTTCTCAACCTTTCCCAAGTCCTTGCTACCCCTCTCCCTAGCAGTCACACCCCTTCCTGAACTAGTGCTTTCCTCTGGGGTGTGACTGTATTCTGGATAAAACTGTCCATAAATTACACCCCCCCCCTCCATTATGTCTCTAACTCGCACACCAGCTCAATGACTCTGAGCCGGAGTGACTGAAGGCAGAGACATTTCCTGCAGATGTGGGAATCCGGGACGGTCTCGCTGTCCATAAACTCCCACAGACTACAATTCGGACACATAGCCTGCCCTCCCATCTCTAGAGTTTTTTTTATTTAAATGCTTATTTAAATTAGTTAAAGTTTTTAATTAAGTGATTATTTAGAGTTATATGAATTAATTAGTTTATCTAGTTAAGTTATTAATAAAGTATTAGTTATTGTTCCCCAGCTCTTAGTTTAAACCACTGCACTAGCTTAGAGACAAAAAAAGTTCTAATACTCACCAACCAATAACCTACCTGCTGTCCTGTGACATCACTCCTTGGTTTTTTTTTTGCTCTCTCTTCGCTCCGGTCCCCGGTCATGTCCGTTCCTCCTCTGCTGCTCACAGTCAGTTTGGGCCCCTCTCTGACCGCACTCTTTATTTCCTGCCTCTGCTCCGGTCACCGGTCAGGTCCGCTCCTCCTCCACTGCTCACGGTAGCTTCCTGGCATAGATGTCAGCTATGGCTCAGTGGTAGCCTTCTCGCGTTGGAGTCTGAAGGTTGTAGACTCAAGCCTCACTCCAGAGACTTGAACACAAAAATCTAGGCTGGCACTCCAGTGCAGTACTGAGGGAATGCTACACTGTTGGGGTGCCATCTTTCAGATGAGACGTTAAATCAAGGCCATGTCTGCCCTCTCAGGAGGAGGCAAAAGATCACGTGGCTCTATTTTGAAGAAGAGCAGGGACGTTATCCATGGTGTCCTGGCCACCCAACATTCCTAAAAGAAATTATCTGGTCGTTATAACATTGCTGTTTGTGGGAGCTTGCTGTGCACAAATTGACTGCTGCGTTTCCTAAATTACAACTGTGACCATACTTCAAAAGCATTTAATTGGCTGTAAAGCACTTTGGGATGTTCTGAGGTGGTGAAAGGCTCTATATAAGTTCTTTCTTTGTTTCTTTCCTCCGCCACTTTGCCTGGTTCCTGCTCACCAGTGTGCTTTCCTCCATCTGACTGTCGAACTCTCCCAGGGTGGGATGTCTGTGTGCCGGTGGTAACTGCCAGATCAGGATGCAATGATGAGATACTAGGAGAGGTGCCAATGGAGTGTTGTTGGGAGGACCCTGCTGTAGCTTATTGTGCCATACCAGAAAGAAGAAACTTGTTCGGGAAATGTCCTCAGGATAACTTATAACCATCACCTCCAAATTTCCCTCCAAGTCATACACCATCCCAACTTGGACATATATCGACGTTCCTTCATCTTCGTTGGGTCAAAACACTGGAACTCCCTCCCTAACAGCACTGTGGGAGCACCTTCACCACACGGACTGTAGCGGTTTAAAAAGAAGACTCACCACCACCTTCTCAAGGGCTACTGGAGATAAGCAATAAATTGCCAGTGACGCCCACATCCAGAGAATTAATGTTTCTAAAAAAGCAAAGATGTCTTTGCCAAACAGCTCGAATGGGGAGGCTGATGAAAGGCAACTATGTGTGTCACTGCTTGTGGAAGTATCTTAAATGGCATGTGAAAGAAAGAGCAGTGTGGTAGAAATGATGATCGAGGGACATACCTTACATTTTCTTCTCCTGACAATCATGACCCTGATGCTGCCGGTCACGATCCTCAAAACAGGGTCAGTTCATAGACGTGTCAGCCGTAGCTCAGTTGGTAGCACTCTTGCCTCTGAGACAAAAGGTTGTGGGTTCATCGACCCACTCCAGAGACATGAGCACATAATCCAGACACTTCAGTGCAGTACTGAGGGAGTGCTGCACTGTTGGAGGTGCTATATTCTTAATGAAATACCCCCTCAGATAGGTGTAAAAGATCCCAATGCACTATTCAAAGAACAGCAGTAGAGTCCAGCCGGTGTCCTGGTCAATATTTATCCCTCAACCAACATCACTAAAACAGATGATCTAGTCATTCATCACATTGCTGTTTTTGGGATCTTAATGTGTGCAAATTGGCTGCCGTGTTTCCTACATTACAACAATGGCTACACTTCAAAGAGTACTTAATTAGCTGTAAAGCACTTTGGGACATCCTGAGGTTGTGAAAGGTGCTTTATAAAAACTCTTTGTGTCTCTTTTATATATTTTACTTTTTTCTATTTCTTTTTCTTTCTTTTTCTCTTTCACCCCTCCCCAACCCCCATCCTGATACCAGACAATTGTCTTCTGTTGGGTTCTGCTTTCTCCTACAAAAGAAGAGATGGGGATGGATGAGGCCATAAAGTGAATGCACGCACTCTGCCTTATCACCAAGTGCGCTCTTGGTTTATACAGCCAGGGAGAAGCAGTTTGCAGGAGTTGTTAGTGGGATGTCCTGGGCCTTTTTGCCAAGAAGAACATGAAGCAGAGCAAAGGAGGCGTTGGCAAGTGCACAGTGGAGCTTTGTGTGCGCCCACAGGAGCGTGCAGAGGAAGGAATGGAATGCACGAGCAAGAGGCACGAGATGATGTTAATACAGAGCAGAGATAAATTGGGAAGTTGCACCCACCGACTTTTCTCCTCCTGGTGAGGTTGCAATTTTTTTTGCAGTACTGTAGACAGGAAAACTCAGAATGGCTAAAGTAGCCAACCTATTCCTAATTAACATATTCTGCCCATGCAAAGTAGGCAAAATATTATTGTCAGTGTGAACAGCAAAGATGAAATGGATTCCATCAGCAGAGGCCCACTGCAAATTAGAAAACCTAGACCATAGCAGTTAGGTATAATAATTAGAAAATACGATTTACACGACCATGGGATGAGCAGCTATAGCTATTTTGGGAAATGATCGCCTTGGGTGGTCAGAGGAGGAGAGGGTCAAAGTCATATCTGCAATTGTAATTACCCTGTAGAGCATGTTTATAGCAATTTGACAGTAACTGCATGAAAATAGTAGATATTTACCACTGGTACAGTGTCATCTTGATTTCTCAGTCTGACTTATCTTTTAATTTTGCTTTGCTTGCCAATTCCCCCCTCCCTCGCCTCCTCTCAGCACAGAGGTGGTGTAGGCGCAAACTATTTTTTTTTTAATTGTTAACCCAAATGTTTTGTTAATTTAGTGAATTCTTAGCTGGATGACTAGATGAACGTTCCAGCCCGAGGGAACTTAATTAATTTTGCATCACAGCTGCTTGAAGTGCCTGTGCACGAGTTTTTATTCCCTCTGATAGTGTCACAACAATTCCATCACTGATCACTTACCGAGGAGAAGGTCGGGGGCTTTATTATATACGGCTGCTCTAGTTACGCTGACCCACATTTCTACTGCCTCTTTCTGATGATGAACAAGAGGTAATCAGAGTTGAACAGTTTGTTCAGGTGATTGGCGTGAATTATAGTTGTCGGACTAATAATTTAGCTCACGTTAATTTGTTGATCGTTGATTCACCCTGTGAAACAAAACGACTCACTATTCTACTTGGCATATCTTCAAATTGCCAATGCTCTCAGTGGAGGGTTCATGGCCGACTGCCCAGTTGAATAAGATTTGCTCACCTTTCTTCGCAAATGTGAATGAATGCTTAAGGTGAAATCTTCATCATCGTTTATAAGGTTGTCCCTGTTACTAATGTTTGATATTAGAAGAAAAGTCACAGATTTGAGGCAACATTATAATGATGTCATAATGATGCCAGAAGTAATCCAACGAAGGACATGTGGACCAAAAAAACAAGAAGTTAAGAATTTAATGTTTTTTTTTCCATTCGGAGCGCGAATTGACCTCGGGCTCCGTAGAGGTCTAGCAGGGAGGATCACACACCCGCGACAAACCTCGCCAGATTCAATGGAATGATAATCGGGTGGGTGAAGGGCGTTCGGTCCGCCCCGTCAGATTAGTGAAGTCTTCAAACGGTGAAGACGAAAACCTACCCCATAGAAACTTGCTGAGATTATTTGTGAGAAAATGAGTAGGTCGCTGCCTTAATTGCTCCAATAGTCTGTAAACTATTGAGTTAAAGTGCATTAAAATTGGTGGCCTGGCTTTACATTTATATTAATTTGGATATAAAGGTTTTACTTCAAAATGTGAACAGGAAGCAGAGGAGAACAGATCAGCAAGATGTTTTTATTCTGTTTTTAAGGAGGTTAGATAGAACAGAACATATTAGATAGGATTAAAGTACTAATAATCTGAAAGTAATAACAGTAGACGAAAAAGAAAACGTGAAGGAGAGAATAGGGAAAAATGAAGACCGGTTGAGGAGAAGTGTAGTGTATGTACTTTGAAGAAGGAACTATATTCTGCAGCCCCTGTATACTGCAGTACCAGTAGTGACCACCCCTGTATATAAGCCTGTGTAGTAACTTTGTATAGTAGTTCCAGTTTTGTCTCCACTCAGTAAACACCTGTTATAACCAACTCCTGCAGTCCGTGTCTCAATTACACACGGATGTAACACTGGCGACGAACAGATCCAAACTTACCTACAGTTCTGCACCACCTCATGGGGATCCATCCCTGAAGCGAAGTTGTTAGAGATCGAGGCCAGAAGGAAGAAAAGGAAAAAAAAACAAACAGAAGAAACGGGCGTCGACCGTGGGCAACCGCCTCTGATTCATCGAATTCGAAGATTTGCAGGAGAGGCTGTCGAGAGCGGGGCTTGGTTATCCTGTCTATGCTGTTCCAGCTAATCGGGCTGGTGGCAGGTAGTACACTGATCTTTCCTGGGCTGCGGCGGGCTAGAGCTCGATCGGGTGGCTTTTCAACGGGGCCGAGCAGCGTTGTCGGGAAGAGGAGAGAGAGCGAGAGAGGGTGGAGTACACAGGGCGCGGCCGGTGCTACGAAGCCGGGCAGCGTACAGACCCGAGAAGAGGGAGGAAAGTGTCCCATAGGGTTTGCTCTGACGACGGGAACAGTAATTGAAATAAAAGAAATTAGAAGCGCAGAAAGCCATGAGGAGCTGCAGTTTGCCACGGGGACCGCGGAGAGCGGCGCTAGCAGCAGCGGAGAAGACAGCGCGGGAGGCGCCATCTTAATCCAGCGGGGAAGAAGGCAAAGCGCGGGAGGCGCCATCTTAGATCTCCAAGATGCCGAAGACTGGCAATATCACTGCCTTCGATAATGCAATAGAAGACTGGACCACGTATGTGGAAAGAGTCGAAGTATATTGCAAGGCAAATGAAGTAGCCGATGAGAAAAAGGCATCGGTACTACTAAACTTAATGGGCGCAAGAACGTACGGCCTATTGTGGAACCTGATCACTCCAGCCAAACCGATGGCGAAGAGTTTTAACGAAATTGTTGATATCCTACAGGAACACCTAAATCCTACACCGCTGCTGATAGCAGAAAGATTTAAATTCCACAAGAGAAATCAGCATAAAGATGAGAGCAATGCTGATTACCTTACGGAACTACGCAAGCTATCAAAGCACTGCCAGTTCGGAGCAGGACTGGCAGATACCCTACGGGACAAATTTGTCTGTGGACTCCTGAGTGAAGGAACCCAGAAGAGGTTACTCTCAGAGAAAGAGCTGACGCTAGATAAGGCTTTCAGCGTGGCAGTATCGTACGAAGCAGCAGCAAGGGGAGCTGTGGAAATACAGCAAAAGCCACAGGAATACGGCACCCATGAAATGACACGGGGATTTGAAAAATGTTATCGCTGCGGCAGAACAACCCATGACCAGAAGGACTGCTGGTCCAAGGACAAAATATGCAGGCAATGCGGAAAGATGGGACACATTGCACGAGTTTGCAGGTCAGGGAAGAAGACTAACGACAACAAAAAGGCTACTAAGGAACAGTACAGAAAAGTACAAAAGATGACACAGTAGTTCCGAAGACCAGAAGAGCGATAGTGAATCCGGGAACAAGAGACTAAGCTGTCTCAAACTTCACAACGTAATCACAAAAGAGGATCACCGAACCATTTGGGTCACCCTCACGATAGCAGGGTCCCAAGTCAAAATGGAATTGTATACAGGATCAGCCCTGACCATCATGAATCGACGAGACTATGAGCGGCTATTCTCTCACATACCCTTGAAAGACACATCCATTGTCTTGAAGACGTATACAGGGCAGAAAGTATACCCCAGAGGGAAAATAAGGGTGCCTGTCGAATACAACGGCAAGGATATACAGAAATTGTATCTGTACATACTGCAAGATGGTGGACCACCGTTATTGGGACGTGAATGGATCAGAAAGATAAGTTTAGACTGGCACTCCATTCAGGCACTGACGGTGGCTGGTAAAAAGGATGACGACGTCACACCTGGACGATTGTCAAAAATCTTAGCTAACGCTAAAGAGGTATTTCAACAAGAACTGGGAACTCTTAAAGGCGTAACCGCCTCGATAAAAATAGAAGAGAATGCAATTCCCAAGTTTTTCAAAGCAAGACCGGTACCGTATGTAATTCGCCCAGCCGTCGAGGCAGAGCTGGAGAATCTGGAGAATGCAGGCGTGTTATCTAAGGTAGACTGGAGCGAGTGGGCGACACCCATCGTTCCTGTCACGAAGAAAATGTTAAACAATAAGTCTGAGGAGCCAAGGAAGGTTCGCATCTGTGGGGACTTCAAGGTGACGGTGAACCCAATCCTTCACACAGTACAATATCCTCTTCCGAGGATAGAAGATATTGTCGCCTCACTATCTGGAGGGAAGCGTTTTACAAAAATTGACCTAGCACAAGCATATTTGCAGATGGAGGTTGAAGAATCCTCTAGGAAGTATCTCACGATAAACACTCACAAAGGTCTTTACCAGTATAATCGACTGGTATTCGGAGTAGCATCAGCTCCGGCGATATGGCAAAGAGCGATGGAACAAGTCCTGCAAGGGATTCCGGGGACTCAGTGTTACTTGGACGACATCCTAGTGACAGGTGAAAATGATAGTGAACACCTTGCCAACCTAGAGCAGGTGCTCACTAGACTAAGAGAACAGCTGTCAGTGTGCCGAGGAACCTTGATGTGTGGATCCAGAGTAGTAATTCCACCCAAATTGAAGGATAGAGTGCTCAATGAGCTTCATGAGGGTCATCTGGGGGGGGTAAAAATGAAGAACTTAGCCAGAGCGTTTGTGTGGTGGCCGGGAATTGATAGAGAAATCGAAGAGATGACCAAGAGCTGTACAGGATGCCAGAAGGTCCAAAACGCCCCACCACAAGCCCCTCTACATCCATGGGAGTGGCCCTCATCTCCATGGCAAAGGGTGTACATTGATTTTGCTGGTCCATTTATGGACTTGATGTTTTTAATTGCGGTGGATGCACATTCAAAGTGGCCAGAGGTAATAAAAATGTCCTCAACCACCACAGAAAAAACTATCACAGTCTTACGAACCATATTCGCCAGAAATGGGCTGCCTGAACAGATTTGCTCCGACAATGGACCACAGTTTGTGTCTGAAGAGTTCCGGAGGGTCTTAAAGAACAATGGTGTTAAGCATTACACATCCGCCCCATATCATCCAGCCACCAATGGATTGCCTGAGAGGTTTGTTCAAACATTCAAGAAGGCTATCAAGGCAATGTGTAATGAAGACATACCCCTACAACACAAGGTGGATAACTTCTTGTTTGCCTACCGGAATGCGACACATGCGGTTACCAACCAAACTCCAGCCATGATGTTCTTCAATCGAAGACTACGATGCCGCTTGGATTTGGTTAAGCCAAACGTCAGAAGAGATGTGGAGAACAGGCAGTTTCAGAATATGAATGAAAGGCCGACCAGGAGTTTTAAGATAGGTCAACCAGTTTTGGCCCGGGACTACCGCACAGAGAAACGGCAGCCAGGAACGATCTGCACATGGCAAGGACCTCTAATGTATACCGTGGACGTTGGAGAGAGCATTGTAAGACGCCATACTGACCAAATTCTAGAGTCACTGGAAAACGTCAAATCCACACCACAATCCGATACACCTGGTGATGAAACCGAAGTACCAATTGCATCTACCTCAGAATCGGTGATATTGGAAGCAGACGAACCAAACGACGTTGATCCCGAATCAACTTTGCCAGAAGAACCTGATACCCCAAAGAGGCGTTATCCAGACAGAATCAGGAAGCCTCCTCAAAGACTGAATTTATAATTGCTTAACTTCAGCTAATGTGTATAGCAACTGTAATTGTAAATATGTTATTTAATTATTAATCGAATGTTATGTACTGTTTAGCTAAAAGGGGAGGAATTGTAGTGTATGTACTTTGAAGAAGGAACTATATTCTGCAGCCCCTGTATACTGCAGTACCAGTAGTGACCACCCCTGTATATAAGTTTGTATAGTAGTTCCAGTTTTGTCTCCACTCAGTAAACACCTGTTATAACCAACTCCTGCAGTCCGTGTCTCAATTAGACATGGACGTAACAAGAAGTGTTTAGCTTTTTAAAAATTAAAAGTGTACTTTAAAAGGTATTTTCTGATTTTACTTTTCTGGCAGCAAAACTTAGTTTCCAGGGGGGAGAAATTGGCCTCCTTTGCGCCTCCTGTTAGCACCTCCGGGGGGCGTTAACGGGGCGCTATTGGCTTTGCGACCGGGCGCAGCAAGAGTACCGACGCTCGCGAACTTCCCCTGCAGGTTAGCGGCAGTGATAAACCCTAACACCACGATCTCCTGTGCCCCAGAGATCATGACATTATCCAGTGAACAGTGCCCCGGTATCACCGTGGAACCGCCCTGGATGCAAACTTGGCTTCCGTCCCCTGCAGCATCACCGGGCATCAATACCGGCAGCTGCAGGAGGCGTTGTCACCGCGGATGGCCACTTGGGGAGCGGTAGTTAAAGGGATTGCCGGTGAGGCAGACGAAAAATGTTTCATCAAGACTCTGTGCTTTTTTTTCCAATTTTCAGGTGCCGCGCTTGATCAGCCCTGCACTCTGTTAGAAAGCTTGGGGCTGATCGGCACCGATCAGAGGTGCCGTCAGCGATCAGGGGATTCGTTTTCTTGCAGCAATGGCCCTTCCCTTTAAGGGAGGGAAGGAGCCTTCCAACGCGGAAGCGCTTCACGGCCCAGGGTGCTTTTCTCCAACTTTTAAAAGTTAGTGCCCCAAACGGGGCGATACCGAATTTCTCCCTCCAGGTGTTCATATCTGAGATCCAGGCACGTACTGCGCATGATTTTGCCACCATTAATTAAATGACTGGAAAATCACGTACAACATTGCTTCTTTGCTGAAGCAACGGAGCGGGTTAATGAGGGTAGCGCAGTTGATGTTGGGTATATTTATTTTCAAAAGACACTTGATAAAGTACCACATAATAGACTTGTTAGCAAAATTGAAGCCCATGGGATTAAAGGAGTAGTTGATGCAAGGATGCGAAGTTGACTAAAGGACAGAAAGCATGACAAAAACGGTAGCATAGTAGTTATGTAATCCAGAGGCCTGGACTAATGATCCAGTAGGTGTGAGTTCAAAAATCCCACCATGGCAACTGGGGAATTTAAATTCAGTTAATTAAATAAATCTTGAAAAGCTTGTATCAGCAAAGGGGACTGTGAAACTATCGGATTGTTGTAAAAACCCTTTAATGGCCTTCAGGGAAGAGAATCTGCTGGCCTACGTGTGACTCCAGACCCACAGCAATGTGGTTGACCCTTAACTGCCCTATGAAATGGCCTAGCAAGTCACTCAGTTGTAACAACCGCTTTGAGAAACAATAATAATAATAAGAATAAAACTAGACAAACCACCTGGCATCGATCTAGGCACCAGCTTCAGACATGACAACAGCACACCTAACCCAGTTGGCCCTGCAAAGTCCTCCTCACCAACACCTGGGGACTTGTGCCAAAATTGGGAGAGCTGTCCCACAGACTAGTTAAGCAACAGCCTGACATAGTCATACTCACAGAATCATACCTTTCAGCCAATAGTCCCAGACTCCTCCATCACCATCCCACCCGCAGTACAGGCCCACCAGGGGTGGCGGCACAGTGGTATAGAGGAGGGAGTGGTCCTCAGAGTCCTCAACATTGACTCTGAACCCCATGAACTCTCATGGCCTCAGGTCAAGCATGGGCAAGGAAACCTCCTGCTGATTACCACCTACCGCCCTCCCTCAGCTGATGAATCAGTACTCCTCCATGTTAAACACCATTTGGAAGAAGCACTGAGGGTAGCAAAGGCATAGAATGTACTCTGGGTGGGGGGCTTCAATGTCCATCACCAAGAATAGCTCGGTAGCACCACTACTGGCCGAGTCTTGAAGGACATAGCTATTTGACTGGGCCCGCAGCAGGTGGTGAGGGAGAAACCTACTTGACCTCGTCTTCACCAATCTACCTGTCACAGACCATGACAGCATTGGTAGCAGTGACCACCACACAAAGTCCCATCTTCACACTGAGGACACCCTCCATCGTGTTGTGTGGCATGACCACCATGCTAAATGGAATAGATTCAGAACAAATCTACCAGCTTAAAACTGGGCATCCATAAGGCGCTGTGGGCCATCAGCAGCAGCAGAATTGTATTCTACCACAATCTGTAACCTCATGGCCCGGCATATCCCTCACTCTACCATTACCATCAAGCCAGGGGACCAACCCTGGTTCAATGAGAAGTGCAGAAGAGCATGCCAGGAGCAGCACCAGGCGTACCTAAAAATGAGGTGCTAACCTGGGGAAGCTGCAACACAGGACTACATGCATGCTAAACTGCGGAAACAGCAGGCTATAGACAGAGCTAAGCTATCCCAAAATCAACGGATCAGATCAAAGCTCTGCAGTCCTGCCATATCCAGTCATGAATGGTGGTGGACCATTAAGCAACTAACGGGAGGAGGAGGCTCCATGAATATCCCCACCCTCAATTATGATGGACCCCAGCATGTGAGTGCAAAAGACAAGGCTGAAGCGTTTGCAACCATCTTCAGCCAGAAGTGGGTGATCCATATTGGCCTCTTCCTGAGGTTCCCACCACCACAGAAGCCAGTTGTCAGCCAATTTGATTCACTCCACGTGATATCAAGAAACGGCTGAGCGCACTGGATGCAGCAAAGGCTGTGGGCCCCGACAACATCCCAGCTGTCGTGCTGAAGACTCGTGCTCCAGAACCAGCCGCACCTCTAGCCAAGCTGTTCCAGTACAGGCTGAATTGGCGCAGCACAAAAGAGTCATGACAGCTGCCAGGGAATCTGGCGCACAATGCATAATCATCTTTTCATGGTTGCAGATGAGCTGCACATTGAGGGAGTGGAAGCCTTTGCAGTTCACAAATACTCCTGGGTGATGATGGGGAGCCTTCATGGCCACATGTGTGCAGTCGATGTGCCCTGCACCTGTGGGAAGTCAGTCAGAGCCGCAAAGCCGAGCGCCCGCTCAGTAACGTTGGCTTCATCAGTGGCAAAGTTGATATAATTGTCTGACTTGTGAAACATGGCATTGATCACCTGCATGATGCATCAATGGGCGGCCGACTGCGAGATGCCGCAAATGTCTGCTGCAGATCCCTGGAATGAGCCTGAGGCGAAGAAGTTGAGGGCGGTGGTGACTTTGACAGCCACTGGAAAGGAGTGTCCACCAGGACCTCTGGGCAGCAGGTCTTGTTCCAGCAAGCCACAAATGTCTGCGACGACCTGGCGCGATAGCCTGAGCCTCCTGAAGCACTGCTGATCTGTCATGTTTAGAAAGCTCATCCTCTGCCTGTATAACCTGTGTTGGGGGTGTCGCCTCCGGCATGCTGCAGCCTTATGTTGACCCCCTCTCTGCTGTGGAGCATCAGGTCATTGAGGAGAAGGCTGCTGTTGTGGTTGCTGCTGTTGCTGGTGTGGCTGGTGTTGTTGGTGATAGGGCTCATCTTGGTCTGATTCTGAGGGCCAAGGTGAGACAGTATAAGTGGCCCCCATGCTGATGTAGTAGATGTCAGGTAAAGTGGAGATCAGAGAGCCAATCCCTCAATGTTGTGATAGTGAGTAGCAATGTGGTGAGAGTGGCTTCCGAGGTTTCAAAAATGACCTGCAAACTGCTGACACCTAAATCTGTGCTCAAAATGGAGTCAGCATGAGCCTTTCCACGAGGTAAGTAATGAGGTGTAATGTTACAGTATTTATGTGCTTCTCCCAGCTCTCAATGAATGAACTAGAGATCAGGCCATCTTAGATTTTATGTAATGAGAAAGGATTAATTAGCAATCTTGTTGAGCGAGGCCCCTTGGGGAGGAGCGATCATAATATGGTAGAATTCTTCATTAAGATGGAGAATGAAGTAGTTGACTCAGAGACTAGGGTCCTGAATTTAAATAAAGGAAACTATGAGGCGCGAGTTGGCTAGGATGGATTGGGGACGTTACTTAAAGGGTTGACGGTGGATAGGCAATGGCAAACATTTAAAGATTGCATGGATGAACTACAGAATTTGTTCATCCCTGTTAGGCACAAAAATAAAACAAAAAAGTGACTCAACCATGGCTAACAAGGGAAATTAGGGATAGCATAAGATCCAAGGAGAGGACATATAAATTGGCCAGAAAAAGCAGCAAACCTGAGGATTGGGAGCAGTTTTGGATTCAACAAAGGAGGACAAATGGATTAATTAAGAGGGGGAAAATAGAATATGAGAGTAAGCTTGCAGGGAACATAAAAACTGAATGTAAAAGCTTCTATACATATGTGAAGAGAAAAAGATTGGTGAAGTCAAGCGTAGGTCCCTTGCAGTCAGAATCAGGGGAATTTATAATGGGGAACAAAGAAATGGCAGACCAATTAAATCCAAACTCTGGTTCTGTCTTCACAAAGGAGGACACAAATAACCTCCCAGAGATGTCGGGGAACATAGGGTCTAATGAGAGGGAGGAACTGAAAGAAATCAGTATTTGTAGGGAAATGGTGTTAGGGAAATTGACGGGATTGAAGGCCGATAAATCCCCAGGGCCTGATAATCTACATCCTAGGGTACTTAAGGAAGTGGCCCTAAAAATAGTAGATGCATTGCTGGTCATCTTCCAAAATTCGATAGACTCTGGAACAGTTCCCATGGATTGGAGGATAGCTAATGTAACCCCACTATTTAAAAAAGGTGGTAGAGATAAAAAGGGGAATTATAGACCTGTAAACCTGACACCGGTAGTGGGGAAAATGCTAGAGTCCATTATAAAAGATGTAATAGCAGAGCACTTGGAAAACAGTGACAGGATCGGACAAAGTTAACATGGATTTACAAAAGGTAAATCATACTTGACTAATCTACTGGAATTTTTTGAGGATGTAACTGGTAGAATAGATAAGGGAGAACCAGTGGATGTGGTGTATTTGGACTTTCAGAAGGCTTTCGATAAGGTCCCGCATAAGAGATTAGCGTGCAAATTAAAGGCACATGGGATTGGGGGCAAGGTACTGACTTGGATAGAGAACTGGTTGGCAGACAGAAAGCAAAGAGTTGGAATAAACGGGTCGTTTTCCGAGTGGCAGGCAGTGACTAGTGGGGTACCGCAGGGATCGGTGCTAGGACCCCAGTTATTCACAATATATATTAATGATCTAGACGAGGGAATTCGTTGTAATATCTGAGTTTGCAGATGACACAAAGCTGGGTGGACGTGTGTGCTGTGAGGAGGATGCAGAGAAACTCCAGTATGATTTGGACAGGTTGGGTGATATGGCAGATGCAGTAAATTTTGATAAATGCGAGGTTATCCACTTCAGTGGCAAAAACAAAAAGACAGATTATTATCTGAATGGCAATAGATTGGGAAAAGGGGAAATGCAACAAGACCTGGGTGTCCTTGTGCACCAGTTGCTGAAGGTAAGCATGCAGGTGCAGCAGGCGGTTAAGATGGCAAATGGTATGTTGGCCTTCATAGCGAGAGGATTCGAGTACAGGAGCAAGGATGTCTTGCTGCAGTTGGACAGGGCCTTGATAAGACCACACCTTGAGTATTGCGTGCAGTTTTGGTTGCCTTATCTGAGGAAGGATGTTCTTGCCATGGAGGGAGTGCAGCGAAGATTCACCAGACTGATACCTGGGATGGCAGGAATGACGTATGAAGAGAGATTGGGTCGATTAGGCTTATATTCGCTAGAGTTTAGAAGAATGAGAGGGGATCTCATTGAAACTTATAAAATTCTAACAGGAGTAGACAGACTAAATTCAGGAAGGATGTTCCCGATGGCGGGGGGCGTCCAGAACCAGGGGTCACAGTCTAAGGATAAGGGGTAAGTGATTTAGGACTGAGATGAGGAGGAATTTCTTCACCCAGAGAGTGGTGAACCTGTGGAATTCTCTACCACAGAAGGCAGTTGAGGCCAATTCATTAAATATATTCAAGAAGGAGTTAGATATATTTCTTAAGGCTAAAGGGATCAAGGGATATGGGGAGAAAGGAGGGACAGGGTACTGAATTTGGATGATCAGCCATGATCTCATTAAATGGCGGAGCAGGCTCGAGGGGCCGAATGGCCTACTCCTGCTCCTATCTTCTATGTTTCTATGTAACTCACCAATGGCTACTGAACTTCCGCCTCCCCTTCACAGGCGAGGTGCCGACCTCCGTGACTCCCGTGTTCCTGCAGTAAAACTCAGAAACAGCCGTTAAAATCACTGCTAAGGGTCTGTAAAGAAGCATTTAATGATTTCAATGAGGTCACCCGGTTCTGCGGATCGGGTCTGTGTCGCGCCTTCAAAGCTGCCCGAGTTAAATGCACGAGGCGGCGGGATGACGGCGGGTTCCCGACGCGCTCACAATTTCCGGCGTTTTTACTGCCGACCCGCCCCCAGACCCGCACGCTCGGCAACATGAAAATTCCAGCCATATGCTTGGACCCACACGAGGGCTGAACATCTGCTTTAATGTCAGGAAAAAGCAGGCAGAACTTCTGTTTTGCCGTACCTTTAAAAACAATGGACTACAGTACATCCACACTTTTAAAATGTGGCTTTTCACCAGGCTGGAGTTATACTGTACCTCGTGTGAATTCATAGCAATGTGAGATGATCTCCTATTGGGGCTCTCACACCAGTCAGCTTTTGTACACTTGAGAATCAGATTCTTGAGTTATGTGCCAATTCTGCAATACCATATTTGCATTGATGTGCATCCAAAACCACTTTGTAACGACACAAAAGTGGTCAGCAAATTGCAACCTAATAGTTCATTTACTGGTTATATATATGTGTTGTATCTACAACGAGAGCTTTCCTGTCAGAGGACTAAAATCAAACTTGCTTGACAGCAAAAATAAAGAGCAAAAACTAATAAATACGTTGATGCATATTCACCTACTTTTCCAGCTGTGAAATTTGTGCAATTCATCAATTAAGTGAAGAAGAAGTTTAAAACAAAATGGGAACAAATAGGACTGAGAATTGAGGATTATTAATTTTTGTTTTTATTCATTCATGGGATGTGGGTGTCGCTGGCAGGGCCAGCATTTATTGCCCATCCCTAGTTGCCCTTGAGAAGGTGGTGGTGAGCCGCCGCCTTGAACCGCTGCAGTCCGTGTGGTGAAGGTACTCCCACAGTGCTGTTAGGGAGGGAGTTCCAGGGTTTTGACCCAGCGACGATGAAGGATCAGCGATATACTTCCAAGTCAGGATGGTGTGTGACTTGGAGGGGAACTTGGAGGTGGTGGTGTTCCCATGCGCCTGCTGCCCTTGTCCTTCTAGGTGGAAGAGGTCGTGGGTTTGGGAGGTGCTGCCGAAGAAGCCTTGGCGAGTTGCTGCAGTGCATCTTGTAGAGGGTACACACTGCAGCCACAGTACGCCGGTGGTGGAGGGAGTGAATGTTTAAGGTGGTGGATGGGGTGCCAATCAAGTGGGCTGCTTTGTCCTGGATGGTGTTGAGCTTCTTGAGTGTTGTTGGAGCTGCACTCATCCAGGCAAATGGAGAGTATTCCATCACACTCCTGACTTGTGCCTTGTAGATGGTGGAAAGGCTTTTGGGGAGTCAGGAGGTGAGACACTCGCCACAAAATACCCAGCCTCTGACCTGCTCTTGTTGCCATTGCATTTATGTGGCTGGTCCAGTTAAGTTTCTGGTCTATGGCGATCCCCAGGATGTTGATGTGGGGAATTCGGCGATGGTAATGCCGTTGAATGTTAAGGGGCGGTGGTTAGACGCTCGCTTGTTGGAGATAGTCATCGCCTGGCACTTGTGTGGTGCGAATGTTACCTGCCACTTATCAGCCCATGCCTGAATATCGTCCAGGTCTTGCTGCGAATGGCACTGAACATTGTACAGTCATCAGCGAACATCCCCACTTCTGACCTTATGATGGAGGGAAGGTCATTGATGAAGCAGCTGAAGATGGTTGGGCCTAGGACACTGCCCTGAGGAACTCCTGCAGTGATGTCCTGGGGCTGTGATGAACTGAAGGTACAGCCAACACATTAGAAAAATGACTATGAATAAACTATTTGTCCGACTCCTGCCTAATCCTGGCCTGACTCTGTAGTCTCTCCAGCCTCCAACTCCTACCCAGCCTTAGCCCAATGATTCCATGCAGGTGCAACTCAGTGGCCACAATATGTGGCACACAGGTGACTGCTCTATAAAGGATAAGTTCAAAGGAATTGTATTAGCTTTTGGTTGGGACTGCAAAAGGTTGCTGCTGTAGGCAGGTGGTCATTTTATAATGGTAACTGTAATACAGGTTCCAATGTAATGGGATCAATGGGACTGTACCATGAATGGGATTGCCCCATCCTGTGATGTCACTGAAACAGGAATTCAAGATGCCACAATACAGGGCATTCTACATAACATTTCTCTTCTAACAAACAGATTAATAGTACCTGTATTAAACATTGTATCAAGGGATAACTGGGAGATAGTGATAAGTATATAGGCCTGATAAAAACAACAGGAAATGCTGGAAACACTCAGCGGGTCAGGCAGCATTGAGGAGAGAGAAACAGAGTCAATGTTTCGAGTCGGGGACCCTTCGTCAGAAATGGAAAAGGTTAGAGAAGAGAGATTTTTAAGCAGGGGCAGGGAGGAGGGGAGGAAAGAACAAAGGGGAGGTCTGTGATAGGATGGAAGGCAGGAGAGGTTGACTGACAAAAGGGATGATGGTGCAAGGCAAAAGGAGAGGTAATGGGACAAGTTAAGAAACAAAAGATGACTCTAGATGAGGTGTGAATGATGATGGCAGCATCATTAACAGCTACCATGTGAGAAAACAAGACAAAAAAATAAATATAAAGAAATACAGGGACGGAGGTTATGGTCTGAAATTGTTGAACTTGATGTTAATTCCAGAAGGCTGTAAAGTGCCTAATTGAAAGATGAGGTGCTTTTCCTCGAGCTTACGTTGAGCTTCATTGCAACAGTGTAAGAGGCCGAGGGCGGAGAGATCAGAGTGGGAGTGGAGGGGAGAATTAAAGTGACAGGCGACCGGTAGCTCGGGGTCACGCTTACGGACTGAACGGAGGTGTTCTGCAAAGCGGTCACCCAATCTGCATTTGGTCTCCCTAATGTAGAGGAGGCCGCATCATGAGCAGCGAATACAGTATATTAAATTGTAAGAAGTACAAGTAAATCGCTGTTTCACCTGGAAGGAGTGTTTGGGGCCCTGGACAGTGGGAAGGGAGGAGGTAAAAGGGCAGGTGTTGCATCTCCTGCGCTTGCATGGGAAGGTGCCGTGGGAAGGGGAAGGGGTGTTGGGGGCGATAGAGGAGTGGACCAGGGTGTCGCGGAGGGAGTGGTCCCTTCGGAATGCTGAAAGGGGGGGTGGAGGGGAAAATATGTTTGATGGGATATAGGCCTGTCCTTGTGTAACTGTTAGAATTATGTAATTATTCTATTAACATAATATTATGCAATAATTCTATTATGTAATAATTCTATAGAATATACTTCCCTTTTGTTAGTGTAGATGCCAGTGACAACTTGAATTAAGATGCTGATCTTCGAGTCAAGACTCGGTCCAATAGTATAGCTAGTATTGGGCTACCCAGCAAGAATGTATTACTTTATTAATTACTAGCTGGAGTGCCCGGCGGTGCCGAGGCTTTTTTGAGGGCATGTTGTTGTTGGAAGAGAGAGAGAGAGAGCGACCGGGGGGAAGAGAGAGAGCGACCGGGGGGAAGAGAGAGAGCGACCGGGGGGAAGAGAGAGAGCGACCGGGGGGAAGAGAGAGAGCGACCGGGGGGAAGAGAGAGAGCGACCGGGGGGAAGAGAGAGAGCGACCGGGGGGAAGAGAGAGAGCGACCGGGGGGAAGAGAGAGAGCGACCGGGGGGAAGAGAGAGAGCGACCGGGGGGAAGAGAGAGAGCGACCGGGGGGAAGAGAGAGAGCGACCGGGGGGAAGAGAGAGAGCGACCGGGGGGAAGAGAGAGAGCGACCGGGGGGAAGAGAGAGAGCGACCGGGGGGAAGAGAGAGAGCGACCGGGGGGAAGAGAGAGAGCGACCGGGGGGAAGAGAGAGAGCGACCGGGGGGAAGAGAGAGAGCGACCGGGGGGAAGAGAGAGAGCGACCGGGGGGAAGAGAGAGAGCGACCGGGGGGAAGAGAGAGAGCGACCGGGGGGAAGAGAGAGAGCGACCGGGGGGAAGAGAGAGAGCGACCGGGGGGAAGAGAGAGAGAGCGACCGGGGGGAAGAGAGAGAGAGCGACCGGGGGGAAGAGAGAGAGCGCGACCGGGGGGAAGAGAGAGAGCGACCGGGGGGAAGAGAGAGCGCGACCGGGGGGAAGAGAGAGAGCGACCGGGGGGAAGAGAGAGAGCGACCGGGGGGAAGAGAGAGAGCGACCGGGGGGAGAAGAGAGAGAGAGAGACGGGGGGAGAAGAGAGAGAGAGAGAGAGAGAGACTGGGGGGGAGAGAGAGAGACTGGGGGAGAGAGAGAGAGAGACTGGGGGAGAGAGAGAGAGAGACTGGGGAGAGAGAGGTTAAATTCCTCCTCTATGCAGACGACCTGGTTCTGCTGTCACCAACTAAGGAGGGTCTACAGCAGAACCTGGATCTGCTGGAATCAGTCTGTCAGACCTGGGCCCTGACAATAAACCTCCAAAAAACCAAAGTCCTCGTGTTCCAACAAAGATCCAGACATCAGGGACCCAAAATAAATCTCACACTAGGAACAACTAAAATCGAACAAACCACTAACTACACATACTTGGGCATAAAAATCAGCTCTACGGGAAATTTCAAACTGGCTGTGAATGAACTGAAAGAGAAAGCAAGAAGGGCTTTCTACGCCATTGAAAGATCAATCCAAATAGAAATCCCAATTAGCATTTGGCTCAAAATTTTCAAATCAGTAATTGAACCAATTGCACTCTATGGCAGTGAAGTGTGGGGACCGCTAACACAACAAGATTTTGCAAAATGGGACAAGCACCCAATTGAGATCCTACATGCAGAATTCTGTAAAAGTATCCTCCGGACTCAAAGGAAAACCGTAAACAATGCATGCAGGGCAGAACTAGGCCAATTTCCACTAATAATTACTATCCAAAAAAGAGCCACCAAATTTTGGAAACACCTAAAAATGAGCAACCCCCACTGCTATCATTACGAAGCCTTGAAATGTCAAGAGAGGACCATAAAGAATAACTCCCTCAGTCAACTAGTCCTGGGACTCAGTGAAGCAACCACTAACACTACTAACAATAACCAGCCCCAGGACAGTGACATCGTAGCAGAGAGAATTCGACCCAACACAATTGTCACTAAACAAAAGAAAAAATACCTGTCATATTGGGCAGAAACAACAAAAACCCAAAGCAAACTCAATTGCTACTTGACCCTAAACAGACAATACAACATGGCTGAGTACCTGACCATGGTAAAGGATAACAAACTGAGAAAAACCTTGACAAGGTACAGACTTAGCGAACATAGCCTAGCGATCGAAAAAGGCAGACACAGGCAGACCAGGCTGCCAAGAGAGGACAGGATATGCTCTCACTGCAGTCAGGGAGTAGTGGAGACAGAGATGCACTTCCTCACAGCCTGTGGAAAATATCAGGGCATCAGGGAGAATTTCTACCAAAAATTCTCACAAATATGCCCTGAATTCAGAAATCTGAATGACGACCAAAAACTCCCATACCTACTGGGGGAGGAGAGAAGCTGTGTAGCACTGGCAGCACACTATGTTACAGCTTGCCATGAACAGAGGGACAACCAGTAAACCTAAGAAAAGAGTATATATAAATAATGCAAATGTATATTTATACACTCAGGGATATACCTGTTTATACACTGTATGAA
This sequence comes from Somniosus microcephalus, assembly GCF_052327205.1. Classification (NCBI taxonomy): domain Eukaryota; kingdom Metazoa; phylum Chordata; class Chondrichthyes; order Squaliformes; family Somniosidae; genus Somniosus; species Somniosus microcephalus. The sequence goes on from NC_141005.1 coordinate 57,759,520, forward strand.
TAGAACTGCGTTTATGTGTTCAACCATAAATGTATTTTGATGCTTTGGCAACATAAGATGTACCTTATCATGCCAATAAAGCGATTTGAATTGAATTGAGAGAGAGAGAGAGAGACTGGGGGGGAGAGAGAGACTGGGGGGGAGAGAGAGACTGGGGGGAGAGAGAGACTGGGGGGGAGAGAGAGACTGGGGGAGAGAGAGAGGGGGGAGAGAGAGAGGGGAGGGAGGGGGAGAAAGAGAGAGGGGGAGGGAAGGGGAGAAGAGAGAGGGGGAGGGAAGGGCAGAGAGAGAGGGGGAGGGAGGGAGGGGTGGGAGGAAGGGAGGGAGGGGGAGGAGGGAGGGAGGGGCAGAGAGAGGAGGGGGAGAGGGTGAGGGAGGGGGCGGGGGGAGAGGGTGAGGGAGGGGGCGGGAGAGAGGGGGAGGGGAGGGGGCAGAGAGAGAGAGGGGGAGAGAGAGGGGGGAGAGGGGAGGGGGGGAGAGAGAGGGGGGAGAGGGGAGGGGGGGAGAGAGAGGGGGGAGAGGGGAGGGGGGGAGAGAGAGGGGGGAGAGGGGAGGGGGGGAAGAGAGGGGAGGGGGGGAAGAGAGGGGGGAGGGGGGGAAGAGAGGGGGGAGAGAGGGGAGGGGGGAAGAGAGGGGAGAGAGAGAGGGGGAGGGAGGGGGGGAGAGAGAGAGAGAGGGAGGGAGGGGGGAGAGAGAGAGGGGGAGAGAGAGAGGGTGAGGCAGGGGGGAGAGGGTGAGGCAGGGGGGAGAGAGAGGGGAGGGGGGAGGGGGGAGAGAGAGGGGGAGGGAGGGGGGGAGAGGGTGAGGCAGGGGGAGAGAGGGGAGGAGGGAGGGGGGAGGGGGGAGAGAGAGGGGGAGGGAGGGGGGGAGAGAGAGAGAGAGAGGGGGAGAGAGAGAGGGGGAGAGAGGGGGAGGGAGGAGAGAGAGAGGGGGAGAGAGAGAGGGTGAGGCAGGGGGGAGAGAGGGTGAGGCAGGGGGGAGAGAGAAGGGGAGGGGAGGGAGGAGAGGGAGGGGGGGGGAGAGGGGAGGGGGGGAAGAGAGAGAGACAGAGGGAAGGAGAGAGAGAGGGTGAGTGGCCCATGGCCGCAAATGGAGCCAAGCCCCGGGAATGGGCGTGAGGCTGTGAGAGACGGCCGGGCCCGGTTGCCGGGGTAACCCTTTCCCCCCCCTTCCCGAGACCCGCCCCCCGCCCTCCCGAGCGCCACTCTCCACCCTCCCGAGCCCCGCCCCCCAAGCCGGCTTCAAGACCGCCGATTGCGGCTGGGTCTGCACTGGAACTAAGCCCCGGGAACGGGCGTGAGCCGGCTTGAGGCTGAGAGAGAGGGCCGGGCCCGGTTGCCGGGGTAACCCTTCCCCCCCGCCCTCCTGAGCCCCGCCCCCCGCCCGAGCCGGCTTCAAGACCGCCGATTCGCTGACTCCCGCCCGCCCGCCTTTACTAAGATGCCGGCGCTGACTACGCTCGCCTCAGTCCCGCGCCGCCAGCCTTTAGAAAGATGGCGGCGATCGCGGGCCGCTTGTTGAGCGGGATGGGAGGTGCATAGCTCGGGCGTGGCTGGGCAACAGAGGCCCAGGCTTCGAGGCCTGCCTGCAAAAACGGTGAAAGGTAGGAAAATTATAGAGGTTAGAGAAAAGATTTACAAATTAATTAACTTTTTTTAAAAACAATTTGTGTTTTAAAAGCAACTTTTTTTTGCTGGAAATCTAGATTTGAAAAGAAACACGCAGAAAGTGGGAAAAAGAAATGAAGAGTTTGGAATCAAGATGGCGGCCACTCACCTCAACTCAGAAGCATTAGGCCCGCCCACACACGCACCGATTGGTCAATCGTCAGGTCACTAAACTGTAGGATTGGTCAATCGTCACATCACTCGACTCTAGGATGGCCCGCCCGCACACGCAATGAACCCGCCCCCGTGACGCAGCGATTGGTCGACCGTCGGGTCGCTCGACTGTACGATTGGTCAACCTTCATGTCACTCGATGCTAATGAGCGGATAATGAGCGGAATTTTGAACGTTTTTTGAATACCGTCGGCACAGTTTTTGTCCGACCAAAAAGTAAATATGGCTATGAGAGTCCCCTAATGATAAGCTTTCTTTTGATATAACATATGTGTAGGTACGCTCTATAACTTTTGATTGTATAGCCGGACAGAGAGACAGACAGAGAGACATACTGTTTTATATATATATAGATTATTAATAGAGTCATAGAGTCATAACGGCACAGAAGGAGTCCGTGCCGGCTCTCTGTAGAGCAATCCAGTCAGTCCCATTCCCTCGCTCCATCCCCGCAGCCCTGCAAGTCCACCTCCCCCGAGTGCCTATCCAGTCTCCCCCCCGAAAACACTGAGTGTGGCTGCCTCCACCACCGCCGTCGGCAGCGAGTTCCAGATCCTCACCACTCGCTGTGTAAAAAAGCCCTTCCTCACCTCCCGCCCAAAACCCCAAATCTGTGTCCCCCAGTCCTTGCACCATCAACTAGTGGGAACAGCCTTTCTCTGTCTAGCCTATCCAAACCCATCACAATCTTGTACACCTCTATCAAATCACCCCTCAACCTCCTTTGCTTTAATGAAAACAAATCCAGCTTCTCCAACCTGTCCTTGTAGCTAAGATCCCCCATCCCCGGAACCACTCCGGTAAATCTCCTCTTCACCCTCTCCAGTGCCTTCACATCCTTCCTAAAGTGTGGTGACGAGAACTGGACGCAACACTCAAGTTGTGGCCTAACTAGCGCTTTATAAAGGTTCAGCATAATTTCTCTACTTTTGTACTCAATACCTCTATTTATGAAGCCCAAGATCCCATATGCTTTGCTAATCACTCTCTCAATATGTCCCGCCACCTTTAAGGACCTATGCACACCAACTCCCAGGTCCCTCTGTCCCCGCACACTCCCTAAAATTGTGCCATTAAGTGTACATTGCCTCTCCCTGTTCCCTCCGCCAAAATGCATCACCCCACACCGCACTGCATTAATTTCCATTTGCCACATGTCCGCGCATTCCGTCAGCCTCTCTACATCCTGTTGCAGTCGATTGGTATCATCACTGTTTGCCACACCCCCAAGCCTGGTGTCATTGGCAAACCCAGAAACTCTACTCTGCATTCCAACATCCAGGCCATTCACATATATCAAATAAAGCAGTGGCCCCAGCACTGACCCCCGGGGAGCACGACTGTCCACCATCCCCCAGTCCGAAAAACAGCCATTTACCACAACTCGCTGTTTTCTGTCCTTAAGCCAATTCCTTATCCAAGCTGCCACTGACCCAACTATTCCATGAGCCTCAATTTTGTTAATTTGTTAATACTTTGTCAAACGCCTTCCAAAAATCCATGTAGACAAAATCCATTGCATTCGCTTCATCAATCCTTCCTGTTACTTCATCAAAAAATTCAATTAGGTTAGTCAAACACGATCTGCCTTTTACAAATCCGTGTTGGCTCTCCTTAATTAGCTTAAACCTCTCCAAGTGCCCATTAATTTTTTCCTTGATTATTGTTTCTAAAACTTTACCCACCACTGATGTTAAACTGACCGGCCTGTAGTTACTAGGATTGTCCTTACACCCTTTCTTGAACAATGGTGTCATCCCCAATGGAATTAATGGAATCCTCAGGCACCTCCCCCGCATCTAGGGAAGATTGGAAAATTATGGCAAGCCCTTCCGCTATCTCCTCCCCCAATTCCCTTAGCAACCTGGGATGCAAGCCATCTGGACCAGGTGACTTATCCACTCTAAGCATACCCAGCCTTTCTATTACATCCTGTCTATCAGTTTTCACCCCTTCCATTGCTTCTAGCTTTTCCACTTCTACTGATATTTTGTCAGCACCCACCTCCTTAGTAAACACCGATACAAAGTACTCATTGAGTATTCTAGCCTTGCCCTGTGTCACTAAGCATATATCACCTTCTTTGTCCCTAATAGTCCCCACCCCACCTCTTACTACCCGCTTACTGTTTACATGCCGGTAGATGATTTTTGGGTTCCCTTTTATGTTAACCGCCATTCTACTCTCATATTCTCTCTTTGCCAATCTTATTTTCATCTCACATCCACTCTCAACTTATTGTATTTGGTCTGGTTCTCCCTTGAAGAATTCACCTGACATTCATCATACACCCTCTTTTTTTGTTTCATCATCTTCTCTATCTCCCTCGTCATCCAAGGAGCCCTTGCTTTGGTTCCCTTACCCTTCCCTCTTGTTGGAATGTACCTAGCCTGTACTTGGAACATCTCCTCCTTAAAGATCACCCATTGTTCCATTACAGTTTTTCCTGTCAGGCTTTGGTTCCATTTTACCCTGGCTAGTTCTTTTCACATCCCATTGAAGTTAGCCCTATTCCAGTTTAGAAGTTCCACTCTAGATTGTTCCTTCCTCCCCTCCATTGCTAATCTAAATCTTATGATACGATGATCACTCGTACCCAAGTGTTCTCCCACAGACACTTGGTCGACCTGGCCCACCTCATTCCCCAGCACCAGATCTAGCAATGCCTTCTTCCTAATAAAATAATAAACTCAAAATAAATGTAAGACTAAGGCTAACTTGATTTAAATTTCCAGTGAAAGTCAGCATCATTGATCGATGAAGTGACAATTTTTGAAATAGTTGTGGAGCAGAATTGCCTCTCTCAAGGTACTGGTTAACTTATTCATCTGTATGCTGAAATGCAGATTATAGGCAAGGTCATTTTCTGAACTTTGTTTTTCTCCTCCAGCACTCTCTCTGAGTCAATGCTTTTCAAGCCAGTTTCTCTGTCTGTCTTTTGCTAGCATGCTTTACAGTAATGCAGTATTTTCTATATTGCTTATATTTACACAACTGAAAAAGGTGTTGCTCACATTTTTATTTTTTTGTAAATGAAAGAAATACAGAACCATCTAGATTTTCAAACTATAAAATGTAAAAAAGGAACAATAATACTTGCCCTTTTGTGTATATTTAAAGTAACAGCAAAACCCCTTTTCTTGCACAAATTGTTGTACCTTGGTTTTAAAAGAAAAAAGTGATATTTAATGCAGTTTATAGGCATTTGTTTTTGAGCACCAGTATAAGATTATTTTTTAAATATGTGTTGAAGCATAGCTTCCAATTTATTTAAATTCATATGCCATACGCTTCCTGACTGGAATAAGAAAATTATATTTGTCATTGTAGGCTCTTGTCTCTCTGACTGCAAACATTTGACTCTTCCAGTCATATAATTGCTGCGTTTTCATATTTCTGAAGCAGCTCACCACATCAAACACCTCAGGGAGGTGAAATAGATCAGAAAATTATCCTCATTTCTCTGCAGCGCTAAACACACCTGGGTGTAGAGCCACGTGGTGGGATTGGTGTTAGTCGCTAAAGAGCAGTCAGATGAACTTTTCTTGGGGTGGTGGGGCGGGGTGGGGGGGAGCGATGGGTGGATCTTTTAATGCCTAACATCGGCATTCAGATCTAGCGCACACTGATGGGTTAAAAATTCCTTTGCCTGCTGTCTATAAGGATCCAATATGGAATGAGCTTGAACAGTCTTAACACGTCTCAGAGTATCAAAGGACTGCTAACTGGCAACTTCACTCAGAGAGGCCACCAGGATGGTGGGTGTGAAACAGAAATTGAGCAGTATGCGGTGTTCTAAGGTTGGGGTTAAGGTATATCTTTGGGGGAAATAGAGAAAGCTATATCTTGCACCAAACTTGTGTCCTACTTGACCAGGGATTACTTCATGTTGACACTGGGTGCCGAAATGGGGCAAGTGTTATATTTGCCAGTGTTAATATCCCTCACTACAACAACTTGCATTTATATAGAGCCTCCAAAATACTAAAATGTCCAAATGCACTTCACCAAGGAGAATATGAAACAGAAAGCTGGTAGAAGAGTAAGGAGAGATGACTGAAGGCACGTTCAAAAAGAAAGGTTTTGAGGAGACTTTTAAAGAGGAAGAGGGAAGTAGCAAGCTGATTAAATTTAGGAAGTGAATTTACAGAGAATGGGGCTGAGACAATTGAAGACTCTGCCACCAAAGGGGGAGCAGTGGGTTGGGGGGTTATGTGCAGGAGGCCAGAGTTGTCGGACAAAAGGGGGATGGGCCAGAATGCACAGCTGGAGGACGTTACAGGTGGAGCAAGGCCATAGAGGGACTTGTAAACAAAGGCAAGGATTTTGAATTTGGTGCCTTGGGCACAGTAATATGGAGCCACATCGTCCGCATGCCCGATACGAGACTCCCAAAATAAGCGCTCTACTCGGAGCTCTGACACGGCAAGAGAGCCCCAGGTGGGCAGAGGAAACGCTTCAAGGACACCCTCAAAGCCTCCTTGAAAAAGTGTAACATCCCCACCAACACCTGGGAATCCCTGGCCCAAGACCGCACAAAGTGGAGGAGAAGCATCCGGGAAGGCGCTGAACACCTCGAGTCTCTTCGCTGGGAGTAAGCGGAAGTCAAGCGCCAACAGCGGAAGGAGCGCACGTCAATCCAAACACCCTACCCACCCGCCCCTTCAACCACCATCTGCCCCACCTGTGACAGAGACTGTAGGTCCCGCATTGGACTCATCAGTCAGCTGAGAACTCATTTTTAATGTGGAAGCAAATCATCCTCGGTTCCAAGGGACTGCCTAAGAAGGGAAGAATATAGAGCCAGTGAAGGTCAGTGAGGATTAGGTTGATAGCCATATGCGGCTTGGTATGGGACAGGTTGCAGATGAGATTGTTTTGTATAACTTGAAGTTTGTGTAGTTTAAGGCTTGGGAGGGTGCCAAGGATTGGTTGGTAAAGGCAATGCAGGGATGATGCTTTCAGCAGCATTGTGTTTGAAGTACGGGTGGAGGCAGGCAATGTTGTGGAGGCAGAAGTAAGTAGTCTTGGTGATGGATAGGATGTAGAGTTTGAAGCTCACCTCAAGGTCAAACAGAACACCAAGAGTGCACACAATCTGATTTAACTAGACTGAGTGACCGAGGAAAATAATGAAATTGGAGGTAAGGATACAGAATTGTTTTACAGGAACTGAATAAGACAGTTCTGCTTTTCCTAGAGAGTAGGGCTGAGATGGCTGAAGGCTCTGCTACTGAATTTGGAGTAGCATGGGAGGGAGGGGAGTAATCCATGAGACCAAAGCCAAAGGACCAAAGATCACGGACTACAATGAGGTTGTAGGGGAAGGGTGAGCCAAGGCCATGCAGGGATTTGTAAGCACGAATAAAGATTTTGAATTTGGCTCATTCGAACAAAGGAAATGCTATATGAAAAAAGACCAAGGTCTATTTAGTTTGCCTTCTATCATCCTGGCTGTCACTTGTTACAATAATGGAATTGTTGATTAATCAAGCTCTATCAATTAGTCTACAACAGACCTAGAGGCAAAGAAAACCCCAGTGGTGGAGAGCTTTTGGAACTGTAGGTCCAAAGTCACCTGTTCCTCCCAAGCATGTTACACTTACCACATGCCATGCCTAAAATTACTCATACTGTATTCCACAATGTTATTTTCTGAAAGAAATCTATCTAATTTGCATTTGAATGAATCAATACTAACTGCTTCCACCATCACCCAATTTACATAATGGCACCTTATAATCCAGTCCCTCCATCCCCTCAATCATTCAGGTTGCTCTCTTCTGTATCCTTCCAATAGCTGCAATGTCCTTTTTGTACGGTAGCAACCAGAACTGTACACAATATTCTAAGTGCAGTCACACCAATGATTTATAAAGAAGCAGGATCACCTCACTATTTCGGCACAATTATGATCTTTTAAATTTGGATGGATAGGGAATCTGCGAAGATTGGTAAGGATGGAATTTGAATGAGAAGTGGGACATATTACGGGACAAGATGCAGGCACAGAAATAAAGTGAACAAACTCTTTTAAATGCATTACTATAGAGCTACTAAAATGGGGGAGGGCAACTATTACTGATTCCTGGATGTATTTTGGGTATAATCATTAGGGCGTACACCTTTTAGTGAAAAATTTAGCATACTATTGGATTTCAATTACACACAGATAGTCTGTGAGGGAACTGCAATGTGGTTGTAATGTTTATCTGATCAGACTGAGTTGCGTTAATATAGCCAAGGAATGAGCAGTGTCAGTACAAAAGTTGGAGAATTAGTGCCAGGTGCAAATGCTTTAGACTGCACGCAAAATTCGTGCTCACTGCTCAGTAAAATGATTGGAGTTCTAAATCAAGTCTTAAAACCCAAACTCATTGGCATTAGACGTAAAGGGTGGACCAATATCAGGAGCAGTCTAATCGCAAGTCATGATTGCCACAGGCTTTTTTCACTTCTTAAAGGGGAGGTTCATTGATGTTGCAGCACCTCATTCTGCCAGTCCAGACTGCTGCCACCCATGCTGAGGTGGTGCAGTCTACAACTGGACTTTGCAGGTCCAGAGCTGGTCGGGGCATCCTGCAAGGCCATCTGAAGTCTCCCACACGGACACTCAGCAGCCTTCCACCAGTCGTGCTGCAGCCACTGGGCCAACACTTTGTAGGAGCACTAGAGTAGGCAAAGGCACAATAACGGCAGGCACTAAGGGATTGCACAAGGGTGAATACTTAATATTTTTGGTATAAATATGTGTTCACTGATTTTTGATAATATGTGTTCTGTGGTGTCTGTCATTTCAGCTTTGCAGTGTGATACGGCCTGTGAGAGGGATGGAATGATGGGGATGGTGAACAAAATGGATCTGGGCTTTAAGTCATCCTGGTGTGAGGCTGAAGGTCTGGTTTGGAGGAGGTGGCAGAGTTCTGTGACCACCTCCTTGGTGAGGCGGTGCCGTCTAATACACTGCTCCTCACTTAATTGAAGGTAGGAGAAGTGCTCTCAGAATACCCTCAGAAGGTAAGGCCTCCTGGTGAGAGCCCTGATGGCCCTCCTCCTCCTTCTGGCCACATGTTCCCATATTTCTTGCTGCCTATGCTCCCTCCTCCGTAGATCCTGGAGGGCGAGGGTGACTGCCAGTACAGCCCCCATTAATGTTACTAAGTGTAGCAGTTTAAATCTTTGAAGAATAAAAGTAGCTACTTTTGAGTTGCCACAAGACTCCTGGTACAACAGAACCTTCAAATTAGTGAATGAAACTGTTGTAGTGGGTGAAATTGACAAGAAACCACTGAGACTGCACTAACCTGACAGCTGCGAGTGACTACTGATGATCCCTTTAAATAATGTCCCTGGAGCTGGCTTCCTGGTGCTGCATGCCAGCTGTCCCTATCGGTGTTTACTCCAGATGCTGAGGTAGGTGGCGACAATCAATTTAGCAAATCGGGCTATCAGTGAGCGTTGCACACTCACTGATGTCACTATCTCTCTGGCTTGATGTTACTGGTGGCGCTATGGATGGGGAGTCATAATTGGCACGTGCCTTGCCCTGGCGATACTGCGCTAGTGCCCCATTAGCGCCATCTACTGGCACTAACGGGAGGCGCTAAGGGGACAATTTTTCCCCCAAATACCTTTACCTTGCAAAATTGTCTAAATAGGAAAATCAAGGTAAACGTATGTGCTTGTAATCTTCTGAGGTCAAGTAGAGAGCAATTGCCACTGCTGTAAATTTCAAACTCCAGGTCAGAAGTTCCCAGTATTAACTGACTAGAATAACTTGTGTATTTTTTTTAAAGCTTGTTTTATATTTGTAACAAAATGTGATGTCTGAAGTGTGAAGTATGCACTCTAGATGCAGCACTTGTCTTTTGCGGCATTGCTCACATCAAGTTAGATCATTTCAAATGATATAACAGGAGAGTTATATCATGTAGCACAAGACATATAATTCTGCTGCTGAGGTGGAGTTATGTTTAAAATGGCCTGTTCCTTTAAATCTCAAACCTAGGGGTGAATTTTAATGCCCAAAAACAGGTGCGTTGGGGTCGAGTGAGATGTTAAAATGTTAAAAATCTCAAACCGGACACTAACCCGCATCCAACCCACCCACTTCTGGGTTTAACAGAGGTGGGAAAGGGGGCGGGCAGTCAACCCACTCCCAGGAGGCGGGCTGGCAATTTAAATATTTTAATGAGGCTTGAAGCTTCAGATTTAACCTGCTTTGCTCCAGGGAAAAGGTAAGTGCCTTTACAGTACTGCTTGTGGGCCAGGAGGAGCAGAAGTGCCTCCCCCGCTGGCCCCCCAAGCTTACCTGCTTCCCTGGGATAGGACCCTCCCCCGCATCAGACCCCCTCCCCCATACAAAGACCCCCAGGGTCAGGGATTGGACCCCCAGGGATCAGACGCTCCCCTGGGGTTGGAGATCGGAACACCCCCCCGTCAAACCTCGCTCCCAGTACCAGCTGCAGACTCCCTATCTGTGGCTGCAGCGTGCTCCGGAGTGCTCCCCGCTCGACTGCAAGCCAAGCCTGTCCATATCGGGGCTCTAATTTCTGTAAATAAACACCAGGCCTAAAGTCAGTTAGAGTTTATTTTTTGTTGGCAAGAGAAGTTTGCAGGTTGGAAGGTTCTTGTAAATTTCTAGCTTCAGGTCAGAAGTTAACAGCACTTAACGACAGCTTACACTTTGGCATAATCTGGTAAATTTCCACCATGACAAACTGCCTTTCTTTTATAATTCTGACATTTTGAAGTATAACATCAGAGGTGTTTGACATTCTCATAACTTTTAATACTGTAAAAACCTGCTGAAGTCAATTTGCATTTTAAGCTGTTACACCTCACACCAGCGGGTTGAAAGCTAATACTATTAGACATTAATGGGCCACAATTTGCTGGAGCGTGCCCTGTGTGTTGATTTTTTTCCTCACCCATCAGCTCGAAAAAAATTTTGCCACAAATTGCTGGAAGTGCGAATTGATAACGATGTGGTGTGGTCAACGGGGCATCTGGGACCATGGTGAACAACAGGACCAATAGTTTATTTCCTTAACCAATAAAATTTAAGGATAAAGAAACAGAACAAATGACGGAGAAGGAAATAGGATGAATTTAACTCAAACTCAAAGGCATTGCTCACATCAAGTCAGATCATTTAAAATTATATAACAGGAGAGTTATAGCATGTAGCACAAGACATATAATTCTACTGCTGAGGTGGAGTCATAGAAACATAGAAACATAGAAGATAGGAGCAGGAGTAGGCCATTCGGCCCCTCGAGCCTGCTCCGCCATTCAATGAGATCATGGCTGATCATCCAAACTCAGTACCCTGTCCCAGCTTTCTCCCCATATCCCTTTAGCCTTAAGAAATATATCTAACTCCTTCTTGAATATATTTAATGACTTGGCCTCAACTGCCTTCTGTGGTAGAGAATTCCACAGGTTCACCACTCTCTGGGTGAAGAAATTCCTCCACATCTCTGTCCTAAATGGCTTACCCCTTATCTTTAGACTGTGACCCCTGGTTTTGGACGCCCCCGCCATCCGGAACATCCTTCCTGCATCGAGTCTGTCTAGTCCTGTTAGAATTTTATAAGTTTCAATGAGATCCCCTCTCATTCTTCTAAACTCCATCGAGTATAAGCCCAATTGATCCAATCTCTCCTCATAAGTCATTCTTGCCATCCCAGGTATCAGTCTGGTGAATCTTCGCTGCACTCCCTCCATGGCAAGAACATCCTTCCTCAGATAAGGCAACCAAAACTGCACACAATACTCAAGGTGTGGTCTCACCAAGGCCCTGTACAACTGCAGCAAGACATCCTTGTTCCTGTACTCAAACCCTCTTGCTACAAAGGCCAACACACCATTTGCCTTCTTAACCGCCTGCTGCACCTGCATGCTTACCTTCAGCAACTGGTGCACAAGGACACCCAGGTCTCGTTGCACTTCCCCTTCTCCCAATCTATTGCCATTCAGATAATCTGCCTTCCTGTTTTTGACACCAAAGTGGATAACCTCGCATTTATTCACATTATACTGCATTTGCCATGCATCTGCCCAATCACCCAACCTGTCCAAATCATACTGGAGTTTCTCGGCATCCTCCTCACAGCACACACACCCACCCAGCTTTGTGTCGTCTGCAAACTTGGAGATATTACATCTAGTTTCCTCGTCTAGATCATTAATATATATTGTGAATAGCTGGGGTCCTAGCACCGATCCCTGTGGTACCCCACTAGTCACTGCCTGCCACTCGGAAAAAGACCCGTTTATTCCAACTCTTTGCTTCCTGTCTGCCAACCAGTTCTCTATCCAAGTCAGTACCTTGCCCCCAATCCCATGTGCCTTAACTTTACACGCTAATCTCTTATGCGGGACCTTATCGAAAGCCTTCTGAAAGTCCAAATACACCACATCCACTGGTTCTCCCTTATCTATTCTACCAGTTACATCCTCAAAAAATTCCAGTGGATTAGTCAAGCATAATTTACCTTTTGTAAATCCATGTTGACTTTGTCCGATCCTGTCACTGTTTTCCAAGTGCTCTGCCATTGCATCTTTTATAATAGATTCTAGCATTTTCCCCACTACCGTTGTCAGGCTTACCGGTCTATAATTCCCCGTTTTCTCTCTACCACCTTTTTTGAATAGTGGGGTAACATTAGCTACCCTCCAATCCATGGGAATTGTTCCAGAGTCGATAGAATTTTGGAAGATGACCAGCAATGCATCTACTATTTCTAGGGCCACTTCCTTAAGTACCCTAGGATGTAGATTATCAGGCCCTGGGGATTTATCGGCCTTCAATCCCGTCAATTTCCCTAACACCATTTCCCTACAAATACTGATTTAATTCAGTCCCTCCCTCTCATTAGACTATATGTTCCCCGACATCTCTGGGAGGTTATTTGTGTCCTCCTTTGTGAAGACAGAACCAAAGTATGTATTTAATTGTTCTGCCAATGTTTAAAATGGCCTGTTTCTTTAAAATCTCAAACGTAGGGGTGAATTTTAATGCCCCAAAACAGGTGCGTTGAGGTCGAGTGAGATGTTAAAATGTTAAAAATCTCAAACCTGACACCAACTAATACAGAAAGGGTGTGGCAGAACCACTGAATGACTCTGGCTAACTGTATATAATTCTCTTTAACGATGTTCTAACACCAGCCTAAACCTGTACCATTGTGTTAGGCATTACCGTGTTTTGTATATAGAGTTTGCATGTACGGGGCGTGGCCCCTTTAAGAGCGCGGGAAAACGCGGGCAAACGCGATGACGTCACGTCGCAAACCACGGGACTGCCCAGGCAGTCCTCGTGGCATCTCCGTTGAGTAAAGATCTGTTTGATTGTTCTCTTGTGTCGATCTCCATTATTCGTACAAAAGAAGAGCACAGCATGGAAGCAAACGCCGTTTCACTAAAGCTACCGCAGTTCTGGGAGCAGCAAGCGCCCTCGTGGTTTATTCAGGTCGAGGCCCAGTTCGCCCTGAGGAACATCGATGCAGATCAGACCAAGTATCTTTCCGTGGTCTCCGCGTTCGACAGCTCTACTGCCTCTCGGATCGTCAGCCTCCTCAAAAAACCCCCAACGGAGCGCAAGTATGAAACCCTCAAAGCGCGGTTACTGCAGGTTTTCGGGCTCACAAAATCGGAGCGCGCCCGTCGATTACTCGCTATGCCCGGGCTCGGGGGCGCCAAGCCTTCAGAGTTGATGTGCCAAATGCTCACACTCCTGGGCTCAGAACGGGAATGTTTCCTATTCCACGAGATTTTCCTCAGCCAACTGCCTGAACAGGTACAAGCTGCCCTGGCCAGATCTGAAACTGAAGACTGCGCAACACTCGCTGTGGAGGCTGACAAAATTTTCGCTGTAACTCGGCAGTACTGCGCCGCCACGAGGCACCCATCCCCCGCAGACCCCGCCCCAGCTCGTCAGCCTGCTGGGCTGTGTTTCTAGCACGCGCAGTTTGGCGCGAAGGTGCAGAGTTGCCGCCCTCCCTGCAGTTTTCCCCAAAAACACCAACAACTGACACTGCGACCACCGAGGAACGGGTCTAACGGGCACCCCGCGGCCGCGATGGCGATCGGCAACGCGGGAAAATTGCTGTTCATCACTGATACTCTCTTCGGTCGTCGTTTTCTGTGTGACACCAGAGCGCAGTGCAGCATTTTACCTGCGTCCGCCCTCGATGTGCAGACGGGGAATCACGGCCCCGCCCTTGAAGCGGCCAATGACGGAACAATTCGGACCTTCGGCAGACGGCGAGTGGAGTTGTGCCTCGGGGGGCAACGTTTTCACTGGGAGTTTGTTTCGGCCAAAGTTTCCCAGCCCCTCCTCGGCGCGGATTTCCTGTGCGCCAACAGCCTCCTGGTCGACGTTAGGAACCGGCGGCTGATCAACGCAGCAACTTTTAATTCTCTTCCATGTTACTGCAGTAACACTACGTCACGCACCATCTCCTGTGCGTTCCCGACTCCTGATGAGTTTGCTCGCCTGCTCAGTGAATTCCCCGACCTGACAAGACCCACGTTCTCCTCCACAGCCACGGAACATGGTGTGGAACACCACATCACCACCAACGGCCCCCCGGTCTACGTGTGGGCCCGCCGCCTGGAACCTGGCAAGCTGGTGGTCGCAAAGGCGGAGTTCGCAACCATGGAACGGTTAGGGATTATTCGTCGGTCGAATAGTCCCTGGTCTTCACCCCTCCATATCGTCCCGAAGCCTGGCGGCGGATGGCGGCCATGCGGCGACTACCGACGACTAAACGACGCCACCACTCCTGATCGGTACCTGATCCCCCATATCCAGGATTTCTCTGCCCATTTGGCAGGGAACACCGTGTTCTCAAAAGTCGACCTCGTCCGGGGCTACCACTAGGTCCCAGTTCATCCACAAGACGTCCAGAAGACCGCAGTCATCACCCCATTTGGCCTCTGAGTTTTTACGGATGCAGTTTGGGTTAAAGAACGCCGCCCAGGCTTTCCAACGCCTGATGGACTCCGTGCTGCGGGACCTCAAGTTCCTCTTCGTCTACCTGGACGATATTCTAATTGCCAGTCCTACTAAGGAAGAACATACCTGTCACCTACACACCCTTTTTCGACGCCTCAGCCAACACGGCCTGATTATCAACTCGGCCAAGTGTCAGTTTGGCCTGCACCAAATTGACTTCCTGGGGCATCGCATCACCTCAGAGGGAGCGGTTCCTTTACCTTCGAAGGTAGAGGCAGTGACATCCTTTCCACGCCTGCAGAACATGAAGGCCCTGCTGGAATTCCTAGGCATGGTAAACTTTTACCACCGTTTCGTGCCTAAGGCGGCACTACTCATGCAGCCCCTGTACGAGGCCCTCAAGGGCAAGACTGGCAAGAACCCGGTAGACTGGACGGATGACATGGCCTGAGCGTTCGCTGACACCAAAAACGCCTTGGCCAACGCAACTATGCTGGCGTACCTGCTGCCAGGAGCCACCATCGCCCTCACCACCGACGCGTCGGACTACGCAGTCGGTGCCGTGCAACAGCAGTGGGTGAACAGGATGTGGCAGCCGTTGGCATTCTTCAGCCGTCAACTACGGCAGAACGAGAGAGCATACAGCACGTTCGACCGGGAGTTGCTCGCCCTTTTTCTGGCCATACGCCATTTTCGATTCCTACTGGAAGGACGTCCTTTCACCGCCTTTGTGGACCATAAGCCGCTGACCTTTGCAATGTCCAAGACCGCCGAACCGTGGTCAGCCCGACAGCAGCGTCAACTGACCTACATATCCGAATTCACCACGGATATACGGCATGTGGCCGGTAAGGACAACCTGGTGGCAGACTGCCTCTCCCGCGCAATCGTCAATACGGTTCATTTGGGCATCGACTACGCCCTCATGGCAGCGGACCAAGCCTCAGACCTGGAAGTCCAAGCTTACTGAACGGCCATCACTGGCCTCCAGTTGGCCAACGTCAAGTTCCATTTGGCAGGTACCACGCTGTTGTGTGACGTCTCCGTACAGGATCCTCGCCCTGTCATGCCGGTCGTCTGGTGCCGCAAAGTGTTCGACGCCATACATGGGTTGTCACACCCTGGAATGAAGGCCTCTCAGAAACTGATGTCAGCGAAATTTGTATGGCATGGCATGCATAAAGATGTCCGCGACTGGGCCAACACCTGCGTGGTCTGCCAAAAGGCCAAGGTACAGCGCCACATCAAAGCTCCGTTGGCCGCCTTCACAGTTCCGGAGTGACGTTTTGACCACGTCAACGTGGACCTGGTAGGACCACTCCCACCCTCCCATGGTTTTTCACACATCCTGACCATGGTTGACCGCACCACCAGATGGCCAGAGGCAGTCCCCCTGTCATCCACTACTTCGGCGGACGTGGCCAGGGTGTTCATTTCCTCCTGGATCGCCCGTTTCGGAGTGCCCGCAGATATTTCGTCAGACAGGGGACCGCAGTTTTCCTCCGAACTCTGGAATGCAGTGGCCCAAGGACTCGGTGTCAAATTACACCGCACCACAGCCTACCACCCACAGGCGAATGGCCTCTGCGAACGCTTCCACCGGTCAATGAAAGCCGCCCTGAGAGCCAGCCTCCAGGACGCTGGATGGGCAGACAAGCTACCGTGGGTCCTGTTGGGACTTCGCACGGCCCCCAAAGAAGACCTTCACTCTTCATCAGCGGAGCTTGTGTATGGTCAGCCGTTGCGAGTCCCAGCATCTGCCCAGCTAGCTAGTCACCAAGAGGCGGCCAGATGTTTCGCACCGGTGCCCACTTCGCACCACGGGCCGCAGAGGTCACACGTTCCCACGGAGCTTCACAAGGCTGAATACGTTTCTATTCGCCATGACGCACATAGGGATCCGCTCAAGGCCCCATATACCGGTCCCTTCCGCGTGTTGGAAGCAGGGGACAAAACCTTCACGGTAGACGTCGGTGGTAAACCGGACCACATTTCGGTCGACCGCTTAAAGCCAGCACATTTAGACCTCGACCGTCCCGTCGAGACAGCACAACCGCCGAGACGGGGTCGGCCACCCGTCGTCGTTACGGCAGACCAAGTGCGACCGCCCGCCAGACCGCCAGCCGCTCAGCAGCCTCCGCCTCGAGAGTACAGGAGTCGTTCTGACAGGCTTGTCAGACCCCCTCACCGTTTGACTTTGTCCGTTAAAGCGAATTCTGGGGGGGCGCATGTGGCAGAACCACTGAATGACTCTGGCTAACTGTATATAATTCTCTTTAACGATGTTCTAACACCAGCCTAAACCTGTACCATTGTGGTAGGCATTACTGTGTTTTGTATATAGAGTTTGCATGTACGGGGCGTGGCCCCTTTAAGAGCGCGGGAAAACGCGGGCAAACGCGATGACGTCACGTCGCAAACCACGGGACTGTCCAGGCAGTCCTCGTGGCATCTCCGTTGAGTAAAGACCTGTTTGATTGTTCTCTTGTGTCGATATCCGTTATTCGTAGGAATTCGTTAATTCCTACAAGGGAAATAAATAGGGGGAAAGAAAGATTGGATTAAGGGCGAAACAAAAAAGAAAAGTAAGAAAAATATTTTTAAAAATGAAAATTTTAAAAACATCTAAGAACAATTTACTACCTGCAGAAGTGAGACTCCACAGTTTCAATTGTTCTCTTTCTGGGCCTCCAAGATTGAATGGCATTGCAGGAACATAAATCTCGTCATTAAAAGTGTCCTTATGTTGTGAAATACCTGCCCTAACTTTCTGTGACGAGTTTAATTTGTAATTATGACGCAAAACCAGCAATTTCTATAGTATCCACAAATTGGGCAGACATAATTAAGTGTACAACTATGAAAATCATAGCATAGTTGGTTGATGGAAGGATACCTGGATAAGGAGGGGATGCAACAGTTTTGACAACCTTTGGCGGTTGGGAAGTACGGATAAATTTGGAAAGGGATGAAGGTGTTGAATAACATTTCCTACATTACAACAGTGATTACGCTTCAAAAAGTATTTCGTTGGCTGTAAAGCGCTTTGGGACATCCTGAGGTCATGAAAGAAAGAAAGAAAGACTTGCATTTATATAGTGCCTTTCACGACCACCAGACGTCTCAAAGCGCTTTACAGCCAATGAAGTATTATTTGAACTGAAGTCACTGTTGTAATGTGGGTAAGGCACTATATATATGCAAGTCTTTCTTTAGAAACTCATGGGGAGATTGTCGGCGAGATCCCATTTTTTGTGAGTTGTCCAGCAATTTGTGTTGATTCGCAACTCACGGCGTAACTCTTCCTTGCCACAAATTGCTGTTTTTTTTTTTTTACACACTATTAATGGCGAGCGCCATGAACTCACCGTTATTTTACCAGCAAATTCTGGGCCAATGTCTCAACCTCACCTGATGGAAAACGTATGCCATCTATTGGGAGGCCTGTGGACTAGCAGCAGAAATTGAGGTATCAGCAAATTGCTTTACCAGCAGCTCCTGCTAATAAGAGCAATTGTTAATGTGATCACCTAAATTGAATTCACATCTGTAAACATTTGTTGACTTAAAATTTGGAAAATTATAGGTTAGCCAGATGTGACAAGACCAGGCAGGAGCTTGACCATTGGAAGGGAATATGTAGTAAAATGCTATAGTATCCACAAATTGGGCAGACACAGTTGAGTGCACAACTATGAAAATCATGGCGCAGTTGCTTGAGGTAAGGATACCTGGATAAGGTGGGGTTAAAATGGCAAACATCTTAACAACCTTTGGCGGTTGGAAAGTACGGAAAAATTTGGAAAGGGATAAAGGTATCTAATAAAGGAGGGAAATTAAAAACATTTCAAAACAAACTAAAGTTGGAATTGATGCGGCACATTTAGAAAGTCATCGACGTAGCTTTGTCCCATCATGTTTATTGACACCCGAAGCGACAATGTCATGGTGGCCACAAACACAAATGCCATTGCATTTCTTGCATGTGACAAAAATGACCGTGAGCTCTTCCGGACTAACAACAACTTGCATTTATATAGTGCCTTTAACATAGTAATATATCCCATGGCGCTTCACAGGGCGTTATCAAACAAAATTTGACACTGAGCCACATAAAGAAAAATTAGGATAGGTGACCAAAAGCTTGGTCAGAGGTAGGTTTTAAGGAGAGTCTTAAATGACTAACCTGAAACTGTGATTGCCACCACCACTTTTATTGTAAAAAAAATTAGAAACACCATATTTGAAGGCTGTGGGGGAGAGATGTTGAAGAATTAAATGAAAGTCAGAGGACTTTTAGAAACACAGATAGCGTGTCCCAAATTTCAATGAGTGCGCTTGCGTGGGGCGTAGTGAAAACAAACGGGAAAGGCGGTGACTCGGGGGATTTTTGCCTAACATTTTGATTATTATATCTGATTCAACTGGAGCCCGAGGAGGAGTGGCGACGGTGGTGCTGGTTTATAGACAACGGCACACTTGGTGGCACCCAAACTCACTGAGAAAGGGGCGGGAGCCACAGCCTGGACCGGGACACGGCCATGACTTGAAGAGAGAGAGAAATCCCCTCTGTGTGCAAACACCAACCGGCTTCAACATTTGGGGAAGGAAGGGGAAAAACTGATTGTTTTTTTCTTCTCGGAGAAGAGGGAGAGAGACAACAACAAAAAAAGGGACAGAAAGAGGAGCCACTCGCAGGGCGGCTGGAGACGGCAATCTTTTGAGATTTACCCCTTTTTTATATAACAAAAAAAAAACCATACTAATTTTGTTTTAGGCTTTGTGTCGGCGGAGACAGATCATTTTTTTTAGCCCTCTGGTGCACAATGAAGGCGCCTGTCCGCCATGTTATAACGATGGCCAGGAATTGACTGGATCTGTTCTTTTTATGTACATGTTTGATTTTTCTTTTTTGATAAAATATTTTTTTTAAATTCCCGTCGAGTTTAATCCCCCCCGGAGGGAGGGAGGGAGGAGGAGGAGGAGGAGAGCCGGAGTTTGCAGCCGCCGCCACTTTGTGTGTGTGTCTCTCTCATTCTCTTGTTTTCGGAGCTGCCATGGCCGAGCAGGCGTATTCCTGGTGAGTCTATTCCCACCACCTACACATGCATTTCTTTTATTTTGTTATTTACTGATCCGGACGGTTTGGCAATCTCGAGCTGTTCTCTGCCCGCTGGGTTTGTTTTGATTGTAGGCCGAGGTGCAGCCTCGGCCTCGCAGTTTGAAGGGGGCCGGGGAGGAGGGGGTTTATTTTTGCAGCGCTGGCGGCTGGAGGGCGCTGTGGCACCGGCTGCTTCCCCCCCCCCCCAAACCCCCAATCACCTCCGGAATGTTTCGCTGAGGTCTGACCGCAGAAGGGGGCAGAAAAGCGACTGGAACTGCATCGTTTATCTTAATGAACACATAATATCTATATCTATATAAGCTTTGGATCTTGAACCCTGGGCTCAGCTTCAATAGCATCGACTTAATTTTGATCCATAGGCCGAATCAGTGACCAGTTGGCCTGTTTTTATTTTATTTTTAAACCAAATTTGTGACAGCCTTTTTTTTGTTGGTGATGGTGGGTGTATGTCAACTCCTTGCAATTTGGATGCCAACATATGCAGTGCAAATCAAATCTGTGAAAACAATTACTCACAATCATTATAATTTTAGATGGAGTATTTATGTGTGTATTATAAGGTTGTACATTTTTTTTTAATGTAAGAGTACACTGCTGCACCAGTGGTTTTTAGGCCTGCCTGTTCAGTGCCTAATCGTTGCACTCACTCGGATTTTTAAGCTGCACAGTGATCATAATGGTTTAAGGTGTTTGTTTCACATTGGGATTGTTAACTCACCCACAAGTGAGTTTCTTATTGAGGAGAGAGACATAGCATTCTGTACACTTTCTGCTGTGGTAAGTAGCCTTTAGTTCTCAATAATATTGACACTGCAGAACTGACATTTTAACTAACTGGCATGATTCACAGAGTAGCCTTGATGATGTGTAAGTATAGGAATTAAAAAAAAAAAAAAAACTTTTTGGGTAATCCTCTTAGTAAGGACAAAGGATTTTTTGTTATTGTCTGATTAACCTGGCCTGAGGATGTATGTCAAGACTGTACAGTAATATGCACAAGTATACTACATGTTTGGCATATTGTGCAGCATTGTCTTTTGCACTCAACTGAGACTAAACATGCCGTATAATCCTGCTGATGACAAAGATGTCACGGGAAGATTTCCTTTGCAGATTAGGTGTAGTGAAATCTTAAATAAATTCTTTATAAACAAGTTTTATGATTTACTATGACTAATGCACAACCAACTTCTGATGCATTTAACAATTTGAGCTGCAGTTGAACCCCTTTTAATCTTAGATTATAGAAAACAGTTGACACGGTGGCATATAATCTTAGATTATAGAAAACAGTTAGCACGGTGGCATAGTGGTTAGCACTGTTGCCTCACAGCGCCAGGGACCCGGGTTCAAATCTGGCCTCGGGTGACTGTCTGTGTGGAGTTTGCACATTCTCCCCGTGTTTGCGTGGGTTTCCTCCGGGTGCTCCGGTTTCCTCCCACAGTCCAAAGATGTGCGGGTTAGGTTGATTGGCCATGATTTAAAAAAAAAAAAAAAAATTGGCCCTTGGTGTTAGGGGGGATTAAATACGCGGGGTTACGGGGATAGGGCTTGTGTGGGATGGCTGTCGGTGTAGGGACCGGGTGCTAGGGTTTGGATGATCAGCCATGATCTCATTGAATGGCGGAGCAGGCTCGAAGGGCTGAATGGTCTACTCATGCTCCTATCTTCTATGTTTCTATATTGACAATCCCCCTTGTACCATTGGGGAACATTCTCCCAACACCGTCCCGACTTGGTGCAGTGTGACTGGGGAAATCAGAATAGATAATTTTTATTAGATGTTTCTCAAGTAGCAGTTTTGAGAGGCAAGGTGTTCTGTTTAATGTATACCTGTCAGTAAACTACAGGAAAAATAAAGCTTAAAGGCTGTGCAATATTGTTCATCTCGGATTGCTCCCATTACCAGTATTTCATCCTTGTGTTGCATAACTCAAAATGCTCATGCTAAGAAGCCCAAGTTTGGAAGGACAAATTGGTAATTGTACTACTAGGTCCACAATTCAAGTGGAATGATAGAATCGGTCTGTCTTCATCACTGTGGACCAGGCAAGTAATTTCCTACTATCCACAGGCATTCTCACCATGTGGAGTTGCTGATCAAGATCAGATTGTTGAGCAGAGGAGATGCTAGGCCAGGGAAAGGGAGGGTCACTAATTGCACTGCCACATTGACTTATAGTATTCAAATTGAGAAAAGGATGGTGGCAGCTGAGTCGAGGAGAAATGGAAGAGAGATTTTTACAAAAGAGGAAGGTTAAGTGTCTATTTTTGCTGGGCCACCTAATTAGTCATATTCTCAGTGGTCTGTTGGTAAATTTGCAAGTATTGGCATAAAACACCAGTGTCAATATCTTTGCTTTGGTATATTTTGGTGAGATTGTACTATATTGTATATGGATGCTGCTGAATGTCTTTGTAATTCACCAGCCAAAAGAATCTGATTGATTGTTTGTTTAAAGTCCTGTAAAAGCTGTATACTACCATCACCCATGATGCTAGTCAAGCTTGGCCTCTACAGTTTGAACCCCTCAATTGGATTACTGCCTTGTGTTCCACGCACTGCAATGGCCTGATTTGTTGCAACATGGTCTCCTGTTGCCAAACCTGAAGTTCTTGCTTTTAACCATGAAGGTAGATAAGTAGTTCAGTTTTGCTACCAAGATGAGATATGAAGTAACTTTGTTCTACCTTGGATGGAAAAGCATGGTACATTCAAGGTAAATGTATATCCAATCTGCCAGACATCATTCTATTCCATTGCACTAAACAGTATCCCATTCACTACTATGATGTAAAATCCCTGATTCAAGAATCGGGTATTAAATGGATTATTCAGATCCTTAATGCTCACTGGACTAAATGGCCAATCACTGCTAAATTTCACTGAGAGAACAGCAGCATTTTGGAAATCAAATGTGTTTTATGTAAATTTAATTCTTCAACAGTACCTTAAATTGTCTCTGGTACATACACTTGACTTTAAATTTTGTTAAAAATAGAATTATAATTGAAGCATAACAGTTCTTGGCAAATTTGTGTTCTTTCTGATTTAGTTATGCTGTTGGTATACTTTAGGGAGTGTCAAAATTTCAGTAGATAGTGTACATCATTAGGATTTTTGGATCCTGGATTAAGGTCCCTGTTTTTTTATTTATCTTGATTTTTTTTAAATGTCTTTTATAAGCATTTGTATTGTGATTTTGAAGGAGAAGGCTGTTGGATGGGCCAGCTGTCTTCAGTTGTATTGGGTGAAACAAAAATAATGAAGCATTGGATGAACTTATTGGATTCGAATTGTATGCAGAAAGATGTTAAAAGGGTGTTCAGAGGGCAAAGAAAAACATAGACAAAAGCATAGTTGTAGAAGCAAAACATATAATGGCAAGAAATTGTTAGTATTTCAGCAGTAGACAAGGGGAGATAACCTAAGCAGATTAATGACTTTGATATAAATAAGGTGGAAGTCCTAGCCTGGCTAAAAGGTTTTAAAATGACTAAATCCCCAGGAATAGATTATATCTATTACAGAATGTTGAGAGAGGCTAAAGAGAAGTTTTGAGAGTCATTAATGATCATTAAGAGGGAATCACTAGACACTGGGGAGGTACCAGTAGATTGGAAACCGGCTACCAAAGTGCCCATTTTCAAAAAGGATGAAAGGACTGAGTCCTACCAAACCCAGTCCAAAGATGTGCGGGTTAGGTTGATTGGCTATGATAAATTGACCCTTAGTGTTGGGGGGATTAAATACATGGGGTTACGGGGATAGGGTGGGATATGTGTTGGTGTAGGGGTTACGGGGATCGGGTGGGATATGTGTCGGTGCAGGCTCGATGGGCCGAAATGGCCTCTATCTGCACTGTGGAGTTTCTGTGATTAGTCAATTCCGTGTAAAATATTGGAACTGATTGTCAGGCGTAAGCGTGAGAATTATCTTTAAGTAAGCCAGAGTCAACATGGAAAGAACCTGTCTGACTTGTTTTGTTAACCTCTTTGAGGAAGTGACATCCTAAGTGGACTAGTAAATCCTGCGATTTGGTCTATGCAGACTTCTAAAAGTCATTTGACACAGTTTCACACAAAAGGCTATTCGTTAAACTCAACTGTGAGGATTCCCCATAAACCCACAAATCTTGGGAATGGATAAGCAATTGGCCGAAGGGTAGAAAACGACTAGTACTTGTTAAAGTTATGTCTGGGAGGGGGGACGAGAGTACTGAGTAGCATGCCCCAGGAATCACTACTGTTTCTAATTTACATCAATGACTTGGATTCAAAGACTCATTGCAATTATATCAAGCTGGGAAGTACAGTGGATTCAGAGGTGGCAGCTCAAATCACAAGATGAGTTGGACAAAATATGCAAGCGGATTAAATTTTAATACATACAGCAGTAAAGTACCGCATGCAAGAAGGAAAACGGGTGTCACTTAGTCCACGAACGTTGTTGAAATAGCTAAGGATGAAGTTGAAAGTGACCTAGGAGTGTTAGTAGACTTGACGCTCAACATGTCCAACCAACATGGCCAAATGAATGCTGAACTGTCTAGCCAGGACAACAAAATACAAGTCAGAAGAAATATACTCATTGTTCAGATCACACCTTGAGTACTGTGTCTACTTTTGGTCACTTGAGACACAAAGACATTCAAGCACTGGAAGTGCAGAGAAGAGCCATGAAGCTGATCCCTAGTGTCATGTCTACGTAATGTGGAAAGTTGGGCTTTTATGTACAGAAAATATAAATCTGGACAGTTATTTGCAAAAGTAGAACAAGGAGATGCGGATTTAGGACTGACATTGGGATTTTTTCACGCAGTGATCAATACATGAAATGGATTTCCAGATAGAATAGTGGAGATGAAAACCTTGGAAACATTAAAATTTAGGGTTCTTTTTAGATGGATGAGCTAAGGAATGCCAAATAACTTTCCTGATCCATAATTATCTTGTGATCTCACAATTTCTGCATTTCTGAACTTGAATGACCACCTATGCTAATTCAAACGCCCCAATAATTGTTTTGGAAATGTAAGTTTTGTTTTGCAATTATATAGTGAACCTAATCAGAGTAAAATTCATTTAGCATCAGGGAAAATATTTTTTAAATCGAAGTACCAGTATCTAGGTAAAACTAGACTTTACCTTCCTCTTCATCTGTTTACTCATTTTCTCCCTCCTCTGTTCTACCATCTCCAGCTGAGAGGGCAAGCTGTCTGTTTCTAGATCACATCAGTGTTGTTCTAAAGCTACCTGTTAGGAGATATGAGAGTTGGTCTGGATGATTTTTTTTCCCTTTGTGAAATGCCTGGTATCTGATTGGTGTTACCTCATGGCTAAAATTAGGAACTTCATGCATCATAGGAGAAAACCTAAAATTCTCCACCATGTGCTGAAGTGATTTGGGGCTTCAATTTACCAGGGTATTATAATGGAGAAGTCATGCTACTGGACTGGCTACCCAGAGGTTATGAGTGCGAATCCTACCATGGCAACTTGTGAAGTTTCATTAAATAAATGTGGTAATCTGTTGACCAGATTGTTATCTAATCCACTAATGTCCTCCAGGAAGGGTCTGGAGTATTGATACACTCTAGAGCAGCTTAGCAAGTCACTCGGTTGTAGAGACAAGCCCATCACCTTTTTCAGGGCAACTAGGGATGGGCAATAAATGGGACAGTGTTACATATCTTGAGAACACATTTTTTAAAAATGTGCTGCCATGTAGACATTGCCTTCTCCTTACATTTTTTTTCTTGATTTGACTTTTTCCTTCTGCTTTTCTCCCCTAATTTTTGCTTTCACATTTTATCTTGTATTAATTTCTCTCAACTGCTATAATTTCTCATAAAGCATATCAATAAAATGTGAGTCTGTTCAGAACAATCGCTGCTTCACATGGCTGCTATCTTTCTCTTCAAGCATCTTGGTCCTAGTTCATAATGTTTTGGGGAAAAATGTTCTTCAATCAATTTGTCTGTTCCTGTTGGCACTGCTGCCTTCTCTTCCCTAATGTACAATTGTGTGTGTTTTTTTATATATCCTTTTATACTGTGCACTAATTCCCAATCTACCTGTACACTTTTTCACAACGCTATTTAACATTCGCCAAGAGTACCTTGTGGTTGGGTGCTGTACTGGTGCTGTCATCGCCTCATTTTGTGGGGGAAAAATTCAGCTGCTTTCAAGTCTGCTATTCATAATCCCCAGCTTAAAAATTTAGCACAAACTGCATATCTAGGGCAAGTGGTTTATCATTCATAATGCATTTCAGAGCCGTCACAGCTTATTATGCAAAATAGTGGGACTTGTGCTATTAGGGGTAAGTAGAAATTCACTCAATATTGCGGTGCACTAAGTCATCATCGCCATGTGCTATTGCTGTATTTCCATCTGGATAAAGCAGGTCCTTCATTCTATGATTTTTCTTTATATAGGAATATTTTTAACCAAAAACTAAGTTGCCCATTTTGTAAAAACAAAGATTATGTGGACCCCTTAGTGAGGCAATATTTTAATAATGGGAAATAATTAACTGATGACTGCACTTCTGCATTATGTGGTTGTGGTCGGGGTCACTTGTAAGTGCAGTGGTCTCTCTGTTGTGGTTAAGTATATCATACCTGTCTCATTTCCAGGCAACTGTCTATAGTCAACTGAGTTTCACTGACTTGATCTCTTCCCTGTCTCCCATTTTATCATTAATAAAATATGGAAAGAATTAACTAATCCCTTCCGAAACGTTCACAGTAATTAAATAGAGATGGTGAGAAATGTAACAGCTAGAATAACTCCAGTACTGGAGGTTGTGTAGGAGCATAACATCCCCCTTTCATAGAAACTAGGAGCAGGAGTAGGCCATTCGGCCCTTCGAGCCTGCTCCGCCATTCAACGAGATCATGGCTGATCATCCAAACCCTAGCACCCGGTCCCTACACCGACAGCCATCCCACCCAAGCCCTATCCCCGTAACCCCACATATTTAATCCCCCTAACACTAAGGGCCAATTTTTATCATGGCCAATCAACCTAACCCGCACATCTTTGGACTGTGGGAGGAAACCGGAGCACCCGGAGGAAACCCACGCAAACACTGGGAGAATGTGCAAACTCCACACAGACAGTCACCCGAGGCCGGATTTGAACCCGGGTCCCTGGCGCTGTGAGGCAACAGTGCTAACCACTATGCCACCGTGCTGCTATTCATTGCTATTGAACTGGTGCCAGTTCTGACGAAAGGTCATCGACCTGAAACGTTAACTCTGTTTCTCTCTTCTCAGATGCTGCCTGACCTGCTGAGTATCTCCAGCATTTACTGCTTTATTTCAGATTTCCAGCATCTGCAGTATTTTCTTTTTGTACTCTTTTTTATTTGCAGGTTTTACCTTGGGTCTATACAGTAATCTAACCCTAATTGTTTTTTGTGGTGGTAGGGAGGGAGATCAGACTAAGCAGTGCTCAAACTATAGGTATAGTCTCAGTGAAATTTACTATTTATTTTAAACCTATTATAAATACATAAAAAGCAGTATTTTTTTCCAAAAACTTCTTTCCCTGCTTGAGAGAATTACTTGGATTTGTTCCTCATGAAATTAGATCATGTATTTAATTTTAAAGTATTAAATGAAATGCTCATTTGTGGAGTACTCCATTCAATTCAGCTGTTTGGCAGCAGTATTTAATGTGAGTGTGGTTCCTTGAGTAACATTGAGCCACCGACTGTTTGAGAATTTGTTTAAAGCATTTGTTATAGTTTAATGTCAGAAAGGAATGTGATTTTGAATTGTTACATGTTAAAATACCTGGCTGGTATGCATGCGAGATGTATGTGATGGGTCCTGGTTCCACAAAAAAAGTCTCGTCATTGTATCTTTGGGTAATGTAAATATGATGTTTGGATTCTTAACATGAAAAAAATTGCTTTTTGCAAAGGAATTTAAGGGAGATAAAGGCAAGGACCTTTCTGTGGTTCCTTAAGGTGTTTATAGCTGCTTTTCAAATTGCTGCTGTGCACTGTTCGTATCGCCAATTCTGACCGTGCAGCCCTTGTGCAGCCGGCAGAAGCACCATAGTAAACTTGGTGAATTCTGCTGCCGTGAACCGGCCAGCTCACTTTGGGGTTATGGTACTAAAATGGCACAAAAACACCATGAACTATTTTGGTAAAGTGACATCTGTACATTGCTCTTCTGCTTTTACAGTTTGAGCGGGGAGCTGATTTGTGTAGGCGTCGCAGACAGCAAGTGTGTGAGACTGGCTCCCTACCTTTACATTGTTATTACTGGCTCCATTATTCTGAAGGCAGATCTCCATTTTCATGGATTTGCAGAGCCATTAGGACAAAGGAGGCCAGCTGTTTGAACTATGGAGTGCAAGTTGTTGTTGTTGAGTGTCCCTGACAGACAAAGACCAGATCTTTCTCTATTGGCTGCACTCATCTGAGGTGTAAATTGCAGTAAAGAAAGAACTTGCATTTACTTAGCCTTTCATGATCTCGGGATGTCCCAAGGCACTTCACAGCCACTTCAGTATTTTTAAAGTGCAGACACTGTTGCAATGTAGGGAAAATACAGTCACCAATTTTTGCATAGCAAGGTCTCACAAACAACAATGAGATTAATGACCAGATATTTATTTTTAAAGTGATGTTGGTTGCAGGATAGATATTGGGCGTGACCACAGAGAACTCCCCTCCTCTTGAGATCTTTTACATCCAGCTGAGAGGGGAGGTTTAACAATCTCAACTGAAAGACAACACGTCCAACAGTGCTGCACTCACTCAGTGTTGCACTGAAGTGTCAGCCCAGCGTATGTGCTCATGTCTCTAGAGTGGGGCTTGAACCCTTACGACCATCTGACTCCAAAGTGCTGCCACTGAAAGTCCTCGTGGGATGTTCAGCCAGGATATATAAAATCATGCAGCACAGAAGGAGGCCATTTGGCCCAGTGTGCCTGCTCTTTGGAAGAGCTATCCAATCGGTCCCACTCCCCTGCTCTCCCCCCCCCCCCCCCCCCCCCATAGCCCTGCAAATGTTTTCCCTTCAAGTATTTATGCAGTTCCCTTTAGAAAGTTACTATTGGCCTGGATTTTGTGGTGGTAATGACGGCGAACAAACCGGTCATTACCGCTCTGAAACTGACTAACTTCAGGATTTAGAGCGTGCGCAGATTAAGGCAGAAATCCTGAAGTTGCGGTCAGTCGTTCACTGCTCCGCCACAGGCTGGGCTGTCGAACTCCCCATAGGCGGCAATCAGTGACATCAGTTGAACTGACAAAAACTTAAGCTTTTCCAATCTATTTGCGCTGTTAAACACGCAGTAAAAGTTAAGCCCTATTGGAATAGGTCTAACTGGGTTTTAACGGCGTATTGACGGTTGAACAACCGTTCTGGCCCTTGTATTTGTGGAATGTCAAACTTTTCCATTAGGATAGAAAATTACTAGATTTTTAAAATAATATATATTTTTTAAGTTTGTTTGATATTTCAGCTTCTAACCCAACCTCATGTGTATGTCCCAATCTTTATTTCGCTCTCTGTAAAAATTTTAAAAAGTGAATTGAATCAGTGCTTTTTATTTCCTGGTTTGCTGTCTGAGAATTCTTCAATGTGATTGGCTGCTTAGACAGCTTGATGATGTCACTGCTGCATCACGCTGTGGAAACCCTTTTGACAGCGCTACAATCAATTTAATGTCGAGAAACCTAAAGTTTTCACCACTGAGATCGCGAGTTCTTTGTGTGCAGCTTTCTTCGTGGTCAGCGCCAATCGCTGTCGCTCCACCGTTGACAGCAAATTCCGGGCCATGGAATCTGTTCCACCACCCTTTCAGGCAGTGCATTCTAGATCATCAGAAGTCGTGGTGTACATTTCCCCCCCCCCCCCCCCCCCCCCCCAAAGTCACCTCTGATTCTTTTGCCAATTACCTTTTAATCTGTGTCCTCTGATTACTGACCCTTCTGCCACTGAAAACAGTTTCTCCTTATTTTCTCTATCAAAGCCCTTCGTGATTTTGAACATCTCTATCAAATCTCCCTTTAACCTTCTCTGCTTTAAGAGGAACAACCTCTAAGAGGAACAACCTCAACATATTCCAAGAAATTGTTCTAATCGCTGGTGAGAATTCCGAAGGGACTTTCTGTGTTATTTTTAATTTTTAACGTTTTTGCACTTTGTAGATGGTCAGCCTGGCTCAGTTGCTAGCAGTCTTGCCTCTGAGCCATAGTTGTAGCTCAAGCTTCACTACAGACTTGAGCACATAGTCCAGGCTTATCTTTCAGCGCAGTCTTTCAGTGAGATGTTGAACCACAGTTGGGCATAACATATCCTATGGTGCTATTCATTGAGTAGCAAGGAGTTCTCTTGGTGTCCTAGCTAATCTTTTTCCCTCAACCAATGCCAGCAAAAACAGATTATCTCGTCCTTCATTCATTTGCTATTTATGGACTCTTGATGTGCCCAAAATTGTCTGCCACGGTTACTAAACTGCCATATTTTTAAAAAAAACTTGATTTACTGACTGTACAGAAGTGTAAATCAAAATGGTTTAAATGCACATTGCTCTTTTTTTTTACTTTTTTCAAATGAACAAGTTCTGCCTTAATTGTTTCTCTCTGTTCTCTTTAGCTTACATTGGTGCCATTTAAATTCTATGCAACGTCTGTGTCTGTGTCTGTGTGGCTGCCGGTCACCCAGACGTCCAATTCAAGCAGGAGACTGTGCTCCCGAGATCACCTAGGGTTAAGGCCCTACTTCTGTGCCACTTGAAGAATTTAGAAAAAAAGTCTGAAATGGTTCTGTGCTTGTGTTAAGCTTTCACCTTAATTGCAGGCGGAGATTCAAAAGCAGGCAGTCTGTTCAGTATTATTCAGAGATCATCACCTGAATTTTAGTGAAAATGCTTAATGGTCAGTAACGGGTACTTCATGTCCCTTGAGTTCAACCAACAGTTCTCAACTCTTGCCTCCAATCAATATATTCCCTTCCCACTTCATTCTTCCCTTCTCTCTCTGCTCTCCCACCCTGTCCTCTTCTTCTGTGATCTTGCTTTTCTAGCTTTTACCAATACTATTATGGCCAGTTCCCCGCCTGAACTCGTCTCTCATCCCTCCTAAAGTCCAGATATGCCATACTACATGTTTTCCTCCTCTATATCCCTACCACATTGCAAACAAGATTCATTGACTATTTTTCCTATTTTTATTTCTTTACCCAGGTGATCAAAACCGTGGAATTCCTCGCCTTTTGTCTTTCAGAATTTTTAAATCCAATCTTGGCATCACCAAATAACTACTTCCTGACCAACCTGGTCTTTCTTCTCTTTTAACCTTGATGACTTACACTAAAAGCCTTGGCCCTTCACCTTGACTTCTCAATGTGTGTAAAAAAGAATACAGTGGTATTCCAGAACTCACTTGCTTGAACAGAAGACTCTGTCCAGACTTTGACCCCTAAAAGAAATATTGTCTCCTTGTGGCACTGAGTACTGTATGTTCCTTTACTTGTGCATAAAGCTTTCATAGTCTCCAAGCCAGTGATAAAATCATTTTTTGTGAATGCAGTAACACAAATCGCTATGTTTTTGTTTTTCCAGATGATTTGTGCTTTTTGCCCTTTTAAAAGAAACTCCCTTTAGGTTCCCAGCATAAGTTACCCTGCTGAAGAAGAGCGGGTAAGCACTCAATCTGTCCCCAGACCTCTGGCACTCTTCCAATGTCTCCAGAGCGGTAATCTGGCGGAACCTGGGATGAACCATCATCTAGTTTTCTTTCTCTTCCTACTGGCCCTCATTCTGTGTCTCTCCCTGAAATGTATCTTGCCTCATCACAAAATTGTACAGCACATTGGAGCAACAATGTACTGCACTACCTTGCTTCAACTATACTGTGTATACATCAGGTTAAGTATATACAATTGTGGAAAATCAGTTAGATATTTAACCGAAATGCTCTGCATTTATTTTCATGCATTAAAAGCAAAAAACCAAGTAATAGTGGTTCACGCGAGTACCAAAGGGCACTTTACATCATAATACAGATTGAACCGTGCAATATTAGTGCATTGTGTTTCTCATAGAATGACTTTGCACCTGAGTGTTCTATTTAGAGTTCAGAAATATTCTGAGTCAATAGTCTTTGACCATTAACATTGGAACAACTTAACTTGTTCATAATACAAATCCATTTCAAGTAGAATTATTTCTTTTAATACTATGGAGTTCCTGGTGCTGTAAAGTTTACACCGTTTACATTGTAGGGTTTGTTCAAATCGCTCCATGGTCTCTGATATCCCTATCTGTGTAACCTATAACCAATGTTCCCTCTTTTTTTCCATGGCGTGGTCCCTTTAAATTGCTTTAAAGTGCTTACTCAAATTCTGTGCATGCGCGGTTTTTACAATGCAAAAGCCGGTGAGCGGCCTGCGTGGGACCTCGCATACACTGCACAGTCGCGTGGCCGCGCAGCTTCAAGGGTACATTGCCTGCAGCCCTCTGGGAACTCTGCGTTCCTCCAATTCTGGCCTCTTGTGCATCCATCCGCCCTTTCCTCGCCCCACCACTGACAAACATGCCTCCAGCCGTCTCGGCCCAAAGCTCTGGGATCCCTCCCTAAACCCCTCCACCTCTCTCTCTCCTTTTAAGATGTTCCTTAAAACCTACCTCTTTGAACAAGCTTTTGGTCACCTGCCCTAATGTCTCCTTCTTTGTCTCGGTATAAATTTGTGTCTGATTACACTTCTGTGAAGCGCCTTTGGACATTTTACGACATTAAAGGTGCTACATAAATGCGAGTTGTTATCCCACAGCACCAGTGGTAAAGCAGAGCCAACTGCATATGCACAGTGCTTTAAAATCTGTGCATTGTGATTTTCATTTTTCATTGCAGACCTACCTCAACGGCTGGGCATGGCCCCTACAAGTCATTGTGAATGCTACATTATTCTCTTCTATTGCCTGAGGCAAGAAAAGGGGTGCTGCCACCAATGACTATTGTTTATATTTGTCTGTGTCAGCACTGATGCCTCAAAAGAACCATGGAAAATTCTGTTTCCCCATTTCCATTACAACTGACAGCAGCCCGGATTTCAGGACTTCACTGTTGTGCTATAAAGGGAGCAAATCCAGTTACCTATATTTGTTTTTAAATTAAAAAAAAAAACAACTTTTTAGCTCCTCTTCCCTGGCAGGCACTAAGAGGCCAGGGATTTATGTAATGTCCCTATTAGTTATCTATTTGTCCATACACACTATCTTGACTCCTCAGTTGCTTGAAAATCATTTTTTCACTTGATGGATGTCTTTCATCAGACTCTTTGTTCATTTTGACAGTGTGTTTGTAGGGAGCTATTTAAGTATCTGCAAACCATATTGAACTGAGGATTTGTAACTAGACTGGCAGGCAGTAAAAGTAGGAAGTTCATCAAGTCCACTAAAGCTGTGTGTGCTTTCACTATGTTTAAAGTGGTATATGGAGAAATAATTACTTGCAAATGTGATGACTTAAGTTTTAACCAGTTCTGTTGCAGTCAGATTTTGTATTCTTTAGTGTAGTGCAAATACTGTGACCAGCTGAGTGGGACTGTCCTTGCCTAGTTCCACGCTTGCCTATCCAGTCGTAGCCCAAGAATCTCCTGCAATGGTTTCTCTGCTCCCCCGCACCATTGCCTCTGGATTCCCTCAAGGATCTATCCTTGGCCCCCTCCTATTTCTCATTTGCATGCTGCCTCGTGACAACATCATCTAAAGAGATGATGTCAGGTTCCACGTGTGCACTGACCACACCAGCTCTACCTCTCCACCACCACTCTTGACCCCCTCCACTGTCTCTGTGCTGTCAGACTGCTTGCCCAACATCCAGTCCTGGACAAGCCACAATTCACAGGAAACTTTCGATTAATCGACACCTAAATAACCGGAAATCTCGGTTAACCGGCAAAATTCAGGAGTAGGTTCAGGTAGCTTTTATTGGGGCAGTAATTCCTCCCCAAACGCGTGAGTACGGAAGGGGTACTCACGCGTCTGGCCGGAGGAAATGCCGGTTTTCAGCATGCACCAGCGCATGCACTGAAAACCGGCATTTCCTCTCCTCTGAACCAAGAGTTGAAGAGGCTAGCGCGTGCGCTGTAGGGGGCAGCGCGTGCATCTTGGATTTCCTCTGTTTTGGGGGATTTGCGCATGTGTAAAGGCCTCCGGTCTTTACGCTTGTAAAAAGCACACGTAAGTATTTATTTTTACAGGTAAGTGGTGTTTTAGTGCAATTTAGAATTTTTTTTCCACAGGTTTATTATTTGAAAGAATCTACAATAAGGTAAGTTTAGTTTTAGACCCTTTTTATTAAAAATTTATTTTTTTCAAAAAAAAAAAAATTGTTTAAATTATTTTTTTTAACTTATTTATACTTAATTTAATGATTGGGATGTTTTTTAAATTTTTATTTAAAGTTTAAATAGTGTTTTGGGCCCCCGTAGTTTTCATGAGTTTGACAGTTCTTACACTCAAACTCATGAATGAACCTTCCCCTCCCCTGATTGGTTGTACAGTGCTCACCTGATCCCAGCCGGCACATCGCACTAACTACGCCGCTGGATCAGGTAAGCACATCGCGCTGACATCTGAACCGGGCCTGTGACAGGAAATGCAAGCAGGCCCGGGCTTCAGATGTCAGCGCGCAGGGTGAGTGCAGATCGGGGGCTTGCACGCACGGCACCAAGTTCTGGGCCATTACTTGCCTGCCTCCATTTGTTGCTGTGCAAGGGTGTGGCTGCAGCTGCTGCTAAGCTACAGAGACGCTTGCAACTTGTGGCCATTGTTTTGAACCTGTTGCTAAGCAACAGGGTTTGTTGCTTTATACGGAGCTCTCGGCTCCGTATCTTTTACTATAACTTTCGGTTATCTGGAATTTTTGATGAACCGGCACCACGTCGGTCCCTTCCGTGCCGGATAAAAAAAAAAAGTTTCCTGTATCCAGTTAAATATTGGAAAGACCAAAGCCATTGTCTTCCGCCCCTGCTGCAAACTCCGATCCCTCGCCACTCATTCCATCGGTGCCTCGTGCTGAGCCAGACTGTTTGCGACCTTGAGCGGAGATTCTGACTCCATAATCCTCTCCTCTCAAAGACTGCTTACTTAACCTTCGTAACACTGCCCACCTCCGCCCCTGCTGCAGCTTCCCTCCTGCTGAAACCCTCATCCATGCTTTCGCTACCTCCGGACTCCATTATTCCAATGCTCTGCTGGCTGGCCTTCCATTTTCCACCCTCCATAAACTTGAGCTCACCCAAAACTCTGCTGCTCTCATTCTAACCCGCACCAAACCTTGCTAATCCATCACCCTTGTGCTCCCTGACCTACGTGGTGGTGGTGTAGTAACGTGGGACATAACTATTATAATGAGACTTTTTTTCTAACGTGGAAGTGACAATCCATAGTATTTGATGAATTACTGTAGGATTGCTGGATGAACTTGTAATTCTGTCCCAGTGACACTGAAAGCAATCTACTGACTTGGGCTTTAGTTTTATATCCCGAGCAGAAGGCAAGCACAAATTGGGCTTCCCTACAGGGGAGAAGGCAAAATTAGAGTGCGAGTCACAATGGTCAATGTTGAGCACCTCCTAGCAGCTGTGTTTTGTTGCTTTTTTTAAATTAAATTTCTATTTAGCGTCAAATCACCCTGTTTACACTGCTGGAGTGGAGTCAGCAACCGTGCCTGTTTCACACGTGCACAGTTACTTCAGTTACATTCCTCACTTTGCCATTCTGAGCAAGTTCTTCCCCAGTGACTGTGTGGGGGAGAAAGCAGTCCTCCCAGGCCAGTAATAGAGGCAAAAGATGTTTATCTTTGTCACTGACATTTGGGGGCGAGGGAGGGGTGTGGGGTGATATACAGTGAAAGAGGATTTTGGTCCTTCTGATTGTTGGATTGCTGGGGAAGGGCTTACCTTTAATGGTGCTCTCGAGGTTCCAATGCAACTTGTCACGTTGCACTGTTCCTATTTCTCTGTTTTAGGCTTCACTCTTTCACTGTAGCCATCATGCTCTAGGGTTGATATTTCACAAGTATTATGCAGGGACAAATATTTGCGCATGGATGTTTCAATATTCTTGGTTAGGCTTGTATGGAGGTAAACACCAACATGGACTATTGGGGCCAAATGGCCTGTTTCTGTGTTGCAGGTTTAACAAAAATATTTTTATACTTGTATCTGACATCGCCTTCATCTCCATTCAGTGCTATGTCTGACTTTAAAGTGTGTGTTCAATGTAGTGGCCTTTTATTTTTGGACTAATGATGATTTCCAGGAGTATGCAGTTTGTTCCGAGCTTGGCAAAAAGACTTCTTGTGACTGTCAAATTATATCACCTGGTCAAGAAAGGCCTGTATTCATTCATAGAGAGATCTTGAGTCTCCATTTTCCTTGATGTACAGCAAGAGAGGAGTGTAGGCGGTAACCCACATAGGTAACACCAGCCAAGTCAAGTTGCTTGCTGACCTTCAAGGTTAGGGCACAGGTGTTGAAGAAGATCTTTGAGACACTCGATGTCCTTTTGCATCACTCACTAAAACTGCTTGGCCTCATGAATCCCTGGTCCATCTGTTGCTGCTTGACCGAGTAGGGAGAAGTGTCAATCATTTCTGCCATGGTAACGCTATAGGCTCAAGACATGTGGGTCTCACAGAGCCAGTAACCCCAAAGTAAACCTGCCAGATTTATTAAAGCTAACTTCTGGGAAGGCCTGATTTAAAAAAAAAATTAAAAAAAACCTGGCATGGCATGAAATGAAAATGAAAACCGCTTTTGTTTTCTTTAAACCTAGAATGGAATCTGCACTGGAGTTAGTGAGTTCATTCGTATCTCTGATATTTTGAAATGTTCATTCCCACTCTCCCCATCTCTCAGCAAACTTTAACAAGAACTGTCTGAGAGAATTTAATTGTTTGTTTGTCTTAATCCCAGCCAAATCTAACAAACTGTAATAGAGTCCCTGTAACTTTGGCCGAGTCTCTTTTTACTTGCATTGTTGCAGACTCCACGGTGGTTTTCCACATTCAGGCAAATATGTAAGATTTCCAATACTGGACGAAGCCCTGTCCCACCATGAAAAAAATGGATAACTAGGGTAAGTATTTATATTCATAGTGCCACCATCCAAATGGGGCTGGTATTTAATTAGCCCCTTTAGCACAAGTTCATTTCCAAATAAGCTATTCAGTTGATGCTGCTGTAACTTGTTCTCGGGTATACAGTGGTAGCACACAGACAGCTATGTTTATGGATGTAGAAGCTAGCTCTGCTGCCCAAAGCATTCTGCTTTTCCGGCACCGCTTGATTAACATTGAGTTCCAGATGGACCGACAGGCAAAATTGTTAAAAGATCCCATATATCGTGGATACTAGTTTATGGTGAGAAAATAGAAACCAGCTTGGAAAGCTTCACGAAACACCACAATGTAGGTTAAAATCTATTCCAAGTATGACTCCTAAAACTTAACATCTGGTTCAGTGCACAGTTCTGACTGCACTTTGAGTTGGATCTAGGCAGGGTGGTTAGCAAGGACTCTGTCTCTGTTTCAAATACGTCGAAGTAACTTCTCAACGCTAGTGGAATTGCCGGTTTTGGGATAGTCTCCAGTTGTTCTCGGATGAGCGAGACCTCATGTAGCTAAATGGCTCATCAGAGCTCCCTCTGTGTTGTACAGACAATTGTTCAGGAATCTGGGATGAATAGGGAAGTGAGGATTTCCTTGTCATTCAAAAAAATGCCCTGCCAGAGCTAGAGAGAGAACACCTTGCATGCAGACCTGATTTTAGATGACTGGACAGTTTCATTACTATTGGATTCCTTTTCAGGATAATAAATTGGTTATGTTCAAACCACTTTTGGGGTGGCAGTATTCAGACTTGGTGTGACTTTTTTGCGATTGATGGCAGCAACCGTTTTTGTCTGACACATGAGACTTGTAACTAAACCTTTATAGCAGATCAGTCCCCTGGGTGCACTGTTAGCTCAAATGGTGGCTAGTGCCTTGAAATAGCCATTGGACAGAAATACTGAGTGGCTGCATACAGAGCTCGAACTCTTGATCTTTTGCATAGGATTGCCGTGATCTTTTTTATAGGGTGGGTGATTGTAAGTGGCGTGGACTCTGTGTCTGGATTCAAGTGCACTTCTTGAGCTTGTACTGTGTAGCTAGATTCTTCTGATGTTCGAGGGACAGTCCATGTCAGATTGGTAAAAATTCTGGGCTGGCACCACTATTGTTAGTGAGGTGGAAATCTACAACTCTCTCTCTCTCTCGCTCGCACTTTCTCTCTCACACAAAGTAAGTGAGGCATTAATATAAAAAAAAACCTTTATGATCCTTTTTGGTTACAAAAGATTGGCTAAATCCATAGAAAAGGCATATTTATGGAGGTTGTGGGAAGTTACAGATGTCTTAATACCTTAAAATGTCTTAATTTAAAACGGGAGCAGATCAAGGCTCTTTGGATTGCCTTCAACACATGGGGCTTAGTAGAAATAGATCTTGCAGCAACTGTTATTATTTGGTTTTCTCTCTTAATATTCTTTATTCGTGCTTCCTGAAAAGGGCAGGTTTCATAGTTCCTATAACTTGAAACTTACCATTGTGTATTTGCTCTTTTTCCTCATTCACGAGCACAAAGACAACAGAAACTCCTTCCAGAAAGCAGTTAACACAGACCAGTTTAAATTTATCATACCTGGCCTTTCACATGAAAATGTATAGAAATATCACAACCTGGCACAGGATGAAGCCTGCATCCATCGCAACAACTTTTCAGAATAAAGGTTACTGAGATTCTGCAGCAGGACTGCTAGTGATGAGGTGTTAAACCGAGGCCCCATGTGCCCTCTTAGTGTCGTGGGATCTTTTCCGTCCACCTATTTCGAAGAACGGCAGGGAAATTCTCCCGGTGTCCTGCCCAATCTTTATCCCTCAGCCAACATCACTAAAACCGATGATAACATAAGAATTAGGAGCAGGAGTCGGCCATTTGGCCCGTTGAGCCTGCTTTGCCATTCAATAAGATCATGGCTGATCTTCTACCTCATCTCCACTTTCCTGCACTATCCCCATATCCCTTGATTCCCTTAATATCCAAAAATCTATCGATCTCTGACTTGAATATACTCAATGACTGAGCCTCCACAGTCCTCTGGGGTAGAGAATTCCAAAGATTCA
Organism: Somniosus microcephalus; assembly: GCF_052327205.1. Classification (NCBI taxonomy): domain Eukaryota; kingdom Metazoa; phylum Chordata; class Chondrichthyes; order Squaliformes; family Somniosidae; genus Somniosus; species Somniosus microcephalus. The sequence goes on from NC_141005.1 coordinate 57,798,657, forward strand.
CTACCCTCTGAGTGAAGAAATTTCTCCTCATCTCAGTCCTAAATGGCCGACCCCTTATTCTGAGACTATGACCCTTGGTTCTAGACTCCCCAGCCAGGGGAAATATCCTCCTTGTATCTACCCTGTAAGAATGTTGTATGTTTCAATGAGATCACCTCTCATTCTTCTAAACTCTAGAGAATATAGGCCTAGTCTACGCAATCTCTCCTCATAGGACAATCCCCCCCATCCCAGGAATCAGTCTGGTGAACCTTCGTTGCACTCCCTCTATGGCAAGTATATCCTTGGGTAAGGAGACTAAAACTGTACACAATACTCCAGGTGTGGTCTCACCAGGGCCCTATATAATTGCAGTAAGACGTCTTTACTCTTATACTCAAATCCTCTTGTAATAAAGGCCAACATACCATTGGCTTTCCTAATTGCTTGCTGTACCTGCATGTTAACTTTCAGTGATTCGTGTACAAGGACACCCAGGTCCCTCAGAACACCAACATTTCCCAATCACTCACCATTTAAAAATACTTTGCTTTTCTATTTTTCCTACCAAAGTGGATAACTTCACATTTCTCCACATTATATTCCATTTGCCATGTTCTTGCCCACTCACTTAGCCTGTCTATATCTCCTTAAAGCCTCCTTGCATCCTCCTCACAACTTACATTCCCACCCAGCTTTGTATCATCAGCAAACTTGGATATATTACATTTGGTCCCCTCATCCAAATCATTGATGTAGATTGTGAATAGCTGAGGCCCAAGCACTGATCCTTGCGGTACCCCACTAGTTACAGCCTGCCAACCTGAAAATGACCCGTTTATTCCTACTCTGTTTTCTGTCTGTTAACCAATCCTCAATCCATGCTAGTATATTACCCCCAATCCCATGAGCCCTAATTTTGTTTAATAACCTCTTGTGTGGCATCTTATCGAATGCCTTCTGAAAAGCCAAAAAGGTTCCCCCTTATCTATTCTGCTAGTTACAACCTCAAAAAACTCTTAACAGATTCGTCAAACAAGATTTCCCTTTCATAAATCCAGGTTGACTCTGCCCAATCCTATTATTATTTTCTAAGTGTCCTGTTACCATGCCCTTAATAATAGATTCTAGCATTTTCCCTGCTACCTTCCAAACTGTGGGAACTGTTCTAGAAAATATATAAAATTTTGGAAAATGGCAGCCAATGCATCCGCTATCTCTATTGCCACCTCTTTCAAAACCTTAGGATGATCTGGGCACTTAACCCATTGCTGTATGTGGGTGACCCTGAGCTTCCTGTCACCTTTAATTCTCCGCTTCACCCCCACTCTGATCTCTCTGTCCTCGGCCTCTTCCATTGTTCCACTGAAGCTCAACGTAAGCTCGAGGAACAGCACCTCATCTTTCGATTAGGCACTTTACAGCCTCCTGGGCGCAACATGGAGTTCAACAATTTCAGACTTTAACCCCTGCTCCCATTTTTCATGCTGGATGATTTTTTCCATCCTCATTTGCAACATTTTATCTTTCCTGCCTCCTACCGTAGCACAGTATGTTCCTTCAATTTCCCCCCCCCCCCCCCCCCCCAATTGCTTTGTGCAAATTGGTTGCTGCATTTCCTACATTACAACAGTGACTACATTTCAAAAGTACTTGATTGTCTATAAAGTACTTTGGGTTATATCTGAGGTCTTGAAAGGTGCAACACAAATACAAGTCCTTTCTTCTTTAGCTCCACGCGCAGGAGTAGGCGCCCTGTTTATCATTTGCAATATTTGTCTGTGCAAATTTGCAGTGTTGTGTTTTACTCATCATTACTCTTCTGTTAAACCACCTATTAAAATACTGTTGTATTGGAACTTTAAAAAAAAGTTCCTGTCCCATATAAGGGTATTTGATGTTTTCAAAGGTATGTCTTTATTTTAATCGGGATCTAGCTTGCTGCTCTTCTTGATCATTTTTGATGAGGATGAACTCACTGAACTGAATTTAACACTTCCAAAGCTAAATATATTGCTGGCTGGCTATTCATTAATTTGCAGATACAACAAAATATTTATTAATATTCATTAAATATTTGTATTACAGGTATATGCATTTAGAGTTAGAGCTGTATGGATCGCCATTTTCATAGCGGTAATTTTGTGTGAAAGAAATAGTTCTTGTTGGAATTTTACTAGCTTTTAATCATTGAATAAAGTAGTGTCAGGATCTGCTGTACCTAGAGGAGATGAGTGAGGTTATTGCCGCCATGTTGTTAATAAATTCAAAATATAAATTAAAAAGAAACTTTTTGACATCTGTTACCATACAGTCCTTCACGATTTTCCCCCTGCTCTCCCTCTTCCAACCTCTCGGGCGTGTCCTCACGCAAACATTCCCAGTTTCTCAATCACGCACACTCACCATGAGGAAAGAGAAACCCCGGTATAGAGTGAGCGAGGGAAAGCCTCAGATGTGCACTGGGATCGAGAGAGAGAAAACTACCAATGCATGCTGGGGCAGTGATTAGTTTTATTCTTTTATTGTCCAGGATGGACTTGTTGCATACAAAGAAAAAAAAAGAAAAAAAAAAAAAAAGATGGGTTTTAGAGGGAGGATCAGATAGAACACAGCACACACAGTCTTCATTTGACCGCATAGTTCTTGAGAGAGCTAGTCTTAACCCAACAAATGTATTTTAGTGTTGGAGGCATCTCAAAGCCTCCACATTTAACAGATTATAATACAAAGAGCAAAAGTTTCATTGGTGCCAAGATTATGATTGCAATAAATCAAGTGCATATGAGCTCTACTGTGCTGTTTACAGATGCCACTTAATCGAAGTTCATTGAGTTCATGTGGCTGCTATTATAACCTATTGCCTGCTCTTAGTAAGAATCTTTTGTGAATACCCAGTGGTATTGAGATTCCTGAAGGACAAGTGGAAAGTCAGCCTGTTTGACAGCTAATGCGCTCCTGGGAGTTAAGTCTTCTGTTTAAACAGTGCTTTTGTCTGACACATTTGAACCTTCAAATTTGTTTGATCATAAATTTTATGTACAGAAGCAGGAGTAGGCCATTCGGCCCCTTGAGCCTGTTCTGCCATTTAATGAGATCCTGGCTGATCATCCAAACTCAGTACCCTGTCCCTGCTTTCTCCCCATATCCCTTGATCCCTTTAGCCTTAAGAAATATATCTAACTCCTTCTTGAATATATTTAATGAATTGGCCTCAACTGCCTTTTGTGGTAGAGAATTCCACAGGTTCACCACTCTCTGGGTGAAGAAATTCCTCCTCATCTCAGTCCTAAATGGCTTACCCCTTATCTTTAGACTGTGACCCCTGGTTCTGGACTCCCCCGCCATCGGGAACATCCTTCCTGCATCTAGTCTGTCTAGTCCTGTTAGAATTTTATAAGTTTCAATGAGATCCCCTCTCATTCTTCTAAACTCTAGCGAATATAAGTGAGCCAATCTCTCTTCATACGACATTCCTGCCATCCCAGGTATCAGTCTGGTGAATCTTCGCTGCACTTCCACCATGGCAAGAACATCCTTCCTCAGATAAGGCGACCAAAACTGCACACAATACTCAAGATGTGGTTTCACCAAGGCCCTGTACAACTGTAGTAAGACATCCTTGCTCCTGTACTCGAATCCTCTCACTACGAAGGCCAACATACCATTTGCTGCCTTAACCGCCTGCTGCACCTGCATGCTTACCTTCAGCGACTGGTGCACAAGGAAACCCAGGTCTCGTTGCACTTCAGATAATAATCTGCCTTCCTTTTTTTGCCACCAAAGTGGATAACCTCGCATTTATCCACATTATACTGCAACTGCCCAATCACCCAACCTGTCCAAATCATACTGGAGTTTCTCTGCAACCTCACAGCACACACGCCCACCCAGCTTTGTGTTGTCTGCAAACTTGGAGATATTACATCGAGTACCCTAGTCTAGATCATTAATATATATTGTGAATAGCTGGGGTCCTAGCACCGATCCCTGCGGTACCCCACTAGTCACTGCCTGCCACTCAGAAAAAGACCCGTTTATTCCAACTCTTTGCTTCCTGTCTGCCAACCACCTGTCCAAGTCAGTACCTTACTCCCAATCCCATGTGCTTTAACTTTGCACGCTTATCTCTTATGCGGGGCCTTATCGAAAGCCTTCTGAAAGTCCAAATACACCACATCCACTGGTTCTCCCTTATCTATTCTACCAGTTACATCCTCAGAAAAATTCCAGCAGATTAGTCAAACATGATTTACCTTTTGTAAATCCATGTTGACTTTGTCCGATCCTGTCACTGTTTCCCAAGTGCTCTGCTATTACATCTTTTATAATGGACTCTAACATTTTCCCCACTACCGATGTCAGGCCTACCGGTCTATAATTCCTCGTTTTCTCTCTACCACCTTTTTTGAATAGTGGGGTAACATTAGCTACCCTCCAAACCATGGGAACTGTGCCAGAGTCGATAGAATTTTGGAAGATGACCAGCAATGCATCTACTATTTCCAGGGCCACTTCCTTAAGTACCCTAGGATGTAGATTATCAGGCCCCGGGGATTTATCGGCCTTCAATCCCGTCAATTTCCCGAACACCATTTCCCTACAAATACTGATTTCATTCAATTCCTCCCTCTCATTTAGACCTTATGTTCCCTGACATCTCTGGAAGGTTATTTGTGTCCTCCTTGGTGAAGACAGAACCAAAGTATGTATTTAATTGGTCTGCGATTTCTTTGTTCCCCATTATAAATTCCCCTGATTCTGACTGCAAGGGACCTACGCTTGACTTCACCAATCTTTTTCTCGTCACATATCTATAGAAGCTTTTACAGTCAGTTTTTATGTTCCCTGCAAGCTTACTCTCATAATCTATTTTCCCCCTCTTAATCCCTTTGTCCTCCTTTGCTGAATCCTAAACTGCTCCCAATCCTCAGGTTTGCTGCTTTTTCTAACCAATTTATATGTCCTCTCCTTGGATCTTATGCCAACTCTAATTTCTCTTGTTAGCCACGGTTGAGTCACCTTTTGTTTTATTTTTATGCCAAACAGGGATGAACAAATTCTGTAATTCATCCATGCGATCTTTAAATGTTTGCCATTGCCTATCCACCGTCAGCCCTTTAAGTAACGCTCCCCAATCCATTCTAGCCAACTCGCACCACCTACCATCGTAGTTTCCTTTATTTAAATTCAGGACCCTAGTCTCTGAGTCAACTACTTCATTCTCCATCTTAATGAAGAATTCCATCATATTATGATCGCTCCTCCCCAAGGGGCCTCGCTCAACAAGATTGCTAATTAATCCTTTCTCATTACATAATACCCAGTCTAAGATGGCCTGATTTCTAGTTGGTTCCTCTACATATTGGTCCAGGAAACCATCCCATATACACTCTAGGAATTCCTCCTCCTCAGTATTGTTACTAATTTGGTTAGCCCAATCTATATGTAGTTTAAAGTCACCCATGATAACTGCTGTGCCCTTACTGCACGCGTCTCTAATTTCCCGTTTAATGCCAACCCCTACCTCAGCATTACTGTTTGGGGGTCTATACACACCACTCCCACTAATGTCTTCTGCCCCATGGTATTTCTTAGCTCTACCCATATACAGATTCCACGTCCTCAGAGCTAATATCCTTCCTTACTATTGTGTTAATCTCTTTAACCAGCAATGCTACCCCACCTCCTTTTCCTTTTTGCCTGTCCTTCCTGAATATTGAATACCCCTGGATGTTGAATTCCCAGCCTTGGTCACCCTGGAGCCATGTCTCCGTAATCCCAATTATATCATATCCGTTAACATCTATTTGCGCAGCTAATTCATCCACCTTATTAAGAATGCTCCTCGCATTAAGACACAAAGCCATCAGGCTTGTTTTTTTCAACGCTCTTAGTCCTTTTAGAATTATTATTTACTGTAGCCCTGTTTGATTTACACCCTTGATTTCTCTGCCTTCCATTTTGCTTTTCTCCTTCCTGTCTTTTGTTTCTATTCTTGCTTCCCTTTCCTCTGTCTCCCTGCACAGGTTCCCAATCCCCTGCCATTTTAGTTTAAACCCTCCCCAACAGCACTAGCAAACACTCCCCCTAGGACATCGGTCCTGGTCCTGCCCAGGAGCTAACCGTCCATTATGTACTGGTCTTGCCTCCCCCAGAACCGGTTCCAATATCCCAGGAATTTGAATCCCTTCCCCTTGTACCATTCTTCTAGCCACGCATTCATCTGAAATATCCTTCTATTTCTACTCTGACTAGCATGTGGCACTGGTAGCAATCCTGAGATTACTACCTTTTGAGGTCCTATTTTTTAATTTACCTCCTAGCTCCCTATATTCAGCTTTTAGGACCTCATCCTGTTTTTTACCTATATCATTGCTACTTATATGCACCACGACAACTGGCTGTTCACCCTCGCCCTCCAGAATGCCCTGTAGCCGCCCTGTTGTGTAGTTTGCTGTTAGATCAGCATTCATGGTTGGTGAAGCTCATGGCTTGGTTGATCCTCTCTGCTTTGTCACCCCGATTTGTGTTATTTGCTCAAAATTGTATCTTCAGGCTTTTTGTGTTGGGTAAAATTTCAGCAGTGTTCTTTTCTGTCAACAGGTGCATATTCTTTTCAAAGGACGTATCATTTTGCTCATGTGTATGGAGGATTAACTTTCTATATAGAAAAAAACACTTTCATCAGTCCAGATAATTTGTTTCCGATGGAACAAAAGTTTACAGTTTACATAAAGTTTTAAAAATCTGGTGGAGAATGCTAAATTGGGTTGTTAGAACCGTTATTTCCTTACTCATCAAGTCACGAGGAAAATTAAAAGTCTGTTCTCAGCTGCTTTAGCCATTTCCTGGGCCACTCTGTAGCAGGTTAGAGTTTGTCCTGACACCATCTGCATGCTAGCGACTTGGGAGTAACTTTGTTAAGTTTTTTTAAACCTGAAAATTCAAAATAAGAAGACACTTCGGCGGGGGGGTGCAGGGGGGTGCTCCGTGCCAGCTTTAACATTTCACCTCTTTTCTTTTTAAAAAAAAAAAGGAGCACTTGACCATTATATCGACAATCCAGTTAGATTACCTCAAAAAAATTGAGCTGTAGATCAATAACTCTGCCCTATTGGTGATTTATTTCATTGCAATGAGACTAAAACTACTGCCAATTTACAGAACCAAAGCAAGTGCAGTACCATACACTTTATAAAAAAAAAAAATTGCTCAGGCAGTTTTGTTTTGTGTGGCTTGAAGCCCTTAATATGTATTCCTTAAGCATTTGTGTATTTTGAATTTGTTTCCTATTGAATCTGTAAATATAGTCTCCTGCAGCATTTTCATCATAATTAAAGACTAAATTACCATTTATTAAAATTTATAATCAATTTATACTCCAGTTTAAAATTGATTATGATATTATGTCGAGCTAAATTGCAACATGAAAGAAAGACTTGCCAGGACGTCCCAAATAGCTTTACAGCCAATGGATTACTTTTGAAGTGTAGTCACTGTTGTAGGCAGCCAATTTGCACACAACAAGTTCCCATAAATGGCACTAATGACCAGATAATTTCTTTTAGTGATGTTGGCTGAGGGATAAATATTGGCCAGGTCACCGGGGAGAGCTTCCACCTTCCCCCCCCACCCCACCCCCCTCCCCATAAAATATTGGCATGAGATCTTTTAAATTCACCTAGAGAGCAGACAGGGTTTAACGTCTCATCTGAAAGACGACAGCTCCGACAGTGCAGCACTCCCTCAGTACAGGAAACTTTGTGATATCCGGCACCGACGGGACCGAGCTGTTGCCGTCCCATCAAAACTGCCGGACAAACCAGCGCTAATGTTAAAACATACGGAAGCTTTTGAGCTCCGTATCGAGCAACAAACCCTGTTGCGCAACAGCTTCCAAACAGTTAGCCGTAGCTTGCAAGCGTCTCTAGCTAAGCAACAGCTTTAGCTAGACCTTGCAGAGCCTGACTAGTGGAAAAAAAAGCAACGAAAAGAAAAAAAACTTACTGAACCGACTCCTGAATTTTGCCGGTGGCTCGAGCATTCCGGACAGTTAACCTCCGGATAAACCAAAGTTTCCTGTACTGCACTGGAGTGTCAGCCTGGATCATCCCTGGAGTGGGACTTGCCTCAGAGTCAGGATGATCTGGGTTCAAGAGATCTACCACTGAGCAATGGCTGACACCTACCAGAACTCGGGAAAAGTCCCATTGCATTGTCCGAGTAGGTTTTTACGGGAGGCACAGATGCAAAGCTGAGGGAGTCCGGAAGACCAACTTTTTCCATCTGCGGAGAGGTTTGCAAATCACTACATTCGCTTGAATTGCAAGCATCAAAGAAAAAAATCGAGTGTACCCTGCCAGTTTTGAAGTTAAAATTGTGATGTAATGTTAGCGACGGAAAATGTAGGCATAGGTTTTGCTGAATGTGATAATACCCTTATGGGAAAGATTGCATGCAAGCTGAATATGAAGAATTATGTGCTACCTCAAATATTTGAATCAGAGCTGAATTATTCATGATTCAGCCAAATTCAAATTGTGATTACATATTCTTGTTATTGATCAGATCCCAGGAGATCAGCACTCCAAACAATTGCTGTCCGCTACCCTCCTGATTTATATTGTGATCTGGCAGATTCTGGCGCCACTATCCTTGAAGGCTTGTTGGAGCCGATTTATAAGATAGAAAGATAGGAGCAGGAGTAGGCCATTCGGCCCTTCGAGCCTGCTCCGCCATTCAATGAGATCATGGCTGATCATTCAAATTCAGTACCCTGTCCCTGCCTTCTCCCCATATCCCTTGATCCCTTTAGCCTTAAGAAATATATCCAACTCTTTCTTGAATATATTTAATGAACTGGCCTCCACTGCCCTCTGTGGCAGAGAATTCCACAGGTTCACCACTCTCTGGGTGAAGAAATTCCTCCTCATTTCAGTCCTAAATGTCCTACCCCTTATCCTTAGACTATGACCCCTGGTTCTGGACTCCCCGACCATCGGGAACATCCTTCCAGCATCTAGTCTGTCTAGGCCTGACAGAATTTTATAGGTTTCGATGAGATCCCCTCTCAATCTTCTAAACTCCAGTGAGTATAAGCCCAATCGACACAATCTCTCCTCATAAGTCACTCCTGCCGTCCCAGGTATCAGCCTGGTGAATCTTCGCTGCACTCCTTCCATGGCAAGAACGTCCTTCCTCAGGTAAGGCGACCAAAACTGCACACAGTACTCAAGGTGCGGTCTCACCAAGGCCCTGTACAACTGTAGCAAGACATCCTTGTTCCTGTACTCGAACCCTCTTGCAACGAAGGCCAACATACCATTTGCCTTCTTAACCGCCTGCTGCACCTGCATGCTTACATTCAGCGACTGGTGCACAAGGACACCCAGGTCTCTTTGCACTTCCCCTTCTCCCAATCTTATTGCCATTCAATAGATTGGGAGAAGGGGAAGTGCAAAGCATATATTTATATATAAGGATATATTTTTTGTATGCATGAGTGGGTCTATAATAAGAGTATATTTAAAGAAAAATATCAATGGCGCATGAGGCTAGGCAGACTGTAAAATAAAATCTAAAAGTTTAGAAATCCGAGTGGGCATGTTGGGAATTGGCACTGAGCTGATTCTGTGGGTCTGCGTGTTTGCTTCATGAAACAAAAACTTGTACAAAAAGCAGGCTCCACAATTAACTGGCCATAAAAATGTGCCTAATTATCAGAGAGACAGGTTTTCAAAGAAGGTCTTGCTGTGATAGAGTTGGAACTTTGGAGTTTACCTTTTTAAATTTGGCAGTGCTGTTGCGAGCACCCTTTCAGGGGGTGTGCACTATTTTGAGTAGTATTCAAGTGCTCCACTGTGAGGAGGAGACTGTTTGTTTGTTTTGATAACTTGGCTGCGAAAGTAGGGGAAACAAACTGAGCATATCAACTAGCAACAACTGATGGCACAATATATCTATTGTGAACTAAGTCAGCATTCGCGCAACAGCCCTTTTTGGCTGATTTTTGTTTACTGGAGGTTTTTGAGAGTTTACTTCAGTTTGGATCTACATGTAGTGTTAATTGTGGGAGAATCCATGTTGTTTCGAATGACCCATGGCAATTTGCATCTTTTCTGGTGAAAGATGGCTCATTTGTATATAAAAGAAGTACTTGTATTCTTCCTGAGCTGCCTGCTGTTTGTTATTTTACTCCATAGAAATGGGGCTTTCAGTCTTGGCTCAGTGGGAGGACTCTCACCTCTAAGATGGAAGGTTGTGGGTTTGAACCCACCTCCAGAGACTTGAGCACATAATCTAGGCTGGCACTTAATGTGCAGTACTGAAGGAGTGCTGTGCTATCGCAGGTGCCATCTTTCAGATGGAAGTAAAAGATCACATGGTACAATTTCACAGAAGAGCAGGGGCGTTCTGGTTTCCTGGCCAACATTTATCCTGCAAGTTCTGAAGAAGGGTCCCAGACCTGAAACGTTAAGTCTGTTTCTCTCTCCACGTATGCTGCCTGACCTGCTGAGTGTTTCCAACATTTTCTGTTGTTACCTAAAACAAATGATCTGGTCATTTATTTAATTTCTGTTTGCTATACATAAATTGGTTGCCGAGTTTCCCGCATTACAGCAGTACTTTAAACATGCTTCATTGGCTGTAAAGCACTTTGTGACATCCTGAGGTTGTATTGGGCGCTATATAAATACAAGTCTTCCTTCCTATAGGGGGTTGAGCATCATTGTTCTGTGTTTCTCAATCCTGGTATTGGTTGCTTGGAATTATAGAAATCTTGCTAGGACAAGTGAACATAATGTCTGATCCTATTCCGAAGAACCTATAGTGACACTTTTCGATGTTAGGATTTGATGATATGATTTCAGATAGGAAGTCCTGTTTGAATCTTGAAAACTGAGTGCCTTTTCAGCCCCAAACAGAGAATCGGTACCCCTAACATGATTTTGCTTGGGCTGAACCGTAGTTCCCATATAATTTGAATATTACACAAATGTACACACCTCTCAACTCCTTCATGCTGTCGGACTGCTTGTTTGACATCCGTCTTGGATGAGTCTTCACTTCTCCAGCTCAATGTCAGGAAGACCAAAGCCATTGTCTTTAGTTCCACCACAAACTCCGTTCCCTTGCTACTGATTCTATCCCCCTCCCTGGTCCCACACTCAGGCTAACCCAGCCTTCTAGCAACCTCAGTGTCCTGTTGGCCTTCGAACTGAACTTCAAACCCCGTATCCTCTCCATTACAGATTGCTTGCATCCACCTGTGCAACATTGCCTGCCTCCGCCTCTGCCCCTCTGCTGCTGAAATCTTTATACATGCCTTCATCACCTCGAGGCTTACCTCCTCTAATGCTGGCCTCCAATTCTTCATGCTGCATAAACTCCAACTTGTCCAAAAGTCTGCTGCACGTATCTTGTCCTGCTCACCCAAGTCCTTCATCCTTGATGATCGCCATTGACTTCCCTTCTCCTCCTCCTCCCCCCCCGCCCCCCCAACCCCATGCCTTAAGTTTAAAATCGTTAACTTGAGTTTTAAATCCCTCTATGATATTGCCTCACCCTTTCTCTGCAACCATCTCCAGCCTTGTACTTCTCCCAGCCCTCTGATTCTGGCTTCTTGGGCAATCCATATCTCCACTTCTCCTTTCAAATCCTCAAAATCCACCTCTCCAACCAAGCTTTTGGTCACCCTCCTAATCTCTTTCCTGGCTCAGCATCTATTTTTGATAATGTAGATAATGATTAAACAGCAGAATCAATGGTGAACAACATAATGATAAATAACGTACTTCACTGCACACCATCTTCATGCACTAAAAAGCATGGATATGTAATCTACACGATTGCATCTTCTGAAGTCGACACGTTCTGAGTTACGACAAAGTGGGTTTAAGAATTAGTTTAATTGTAATCTTTTTGTTTAAATTTAAATGCTGATGATTTAACCAAAGATGCTGACTTGGAGTTGCTGGGGAAAAATTCAGTTGTTTGCGTCTCCCGTTAGCGCCTTAAGAGGGTGCTAATGGGGCGCAAAGCAACTAGCGCCCGGGCACGGCGATGTTTGCGCCGCTCGCAAAATTGACCAGACATTTTGCGGCGGCGCTAAACTCTACCGCCACGATCTCCTGCGCCGGCAGATCGTGACGTCAGTCTAGTGCACAACACCCCGGTAGTGCCCGGGACCAGATATTGATTGGCGCCCCCTGCCTTACCGCCTGCCGCTAGCAACGATAGGTTGAGGGGAGCGTTTTGCAGTCAGGAAGCACTGGGGGAGCGCTATTTAAAGGTGACCGCTTCCTCTTTTTTGTTGGTGACATTTTTGCACCATGTATTCTGAAAGAGAGAGACTTCTGGAGAGATTCAACGCTGTGTGAAGGAGTTTTGAGTACTGAGCAGCACTTTGCAGGTTCATTTTGATTTGCCCTTCCTTGCTTCGCCAGCGCTCTGAGTTAGCGCCTTGCTGCTCGGCCTTTGCGCCTTAAGACAGGTGTGGAAACACCTGATTTAGCGCTCCAATCACCTCCCGGGGCGATAAAAGCCAAGTTTGTTGTCTGAGGCGATAATTAGCGCCAGGCGCTAAACTTTGCGCACGGCCGATAATGGCGCCCCAAACGGGGCGCTACTGAATTTTTCCCCCCTTGAGCCCAACAGTATTATAGAGGTTAATTAGCATATATGACTGAAACCACACAAACAATTCTGGATAAATGACAGTTGCTGATCACCCTTGTTTTGTTTGGGTTAGTCTGGTGTGGGTGTGGTTCTTTTGCATTTTTTTTAAAGGACAGGCTGTTGTTTGAAGGTGGTTTCAATCAAATTCCAAGGATATTTAAAATAAGCACTGAAGGAATGTTTATTCTCTGGAGTTTTCGATCGACATGGGAGGAGAATTCTGTGAAATTCTTTTACAAGCACTTATGTGATTGATTTCTGACTCCTAAAAAATGCCATCTATACAGAATGATTTGGATGACTACATAGTGAAGCCAGGGTTTGTGTATTTTACTAATTTGGGGGGAAGGGGGCGGCTGTGGTCAGTGTCGTGAAGGGAAGATGCTTTCCATTTTTGGCACCAGATAACAATGCAAATTTTTATATGCAGATGCAGAGTTACGAGCATACAAAAGAGAACAGGAAAAGATCAGCTTGTCCATCGAGCCTGTCCCATTCTGGCATGGCATAAGTTATGCACACCATTGCCAACAGAGGGTTAATGCTGTGGCGAGGCAGTAAAATCTAAATGATACTATTTTGTGGGGGATGCAAGAGCAGAGGGACCTGAGGATGCCTATTCACAGATCTCTGAAGGTGGCAGGGCAAGTTGATAAGGCAGTTAAGAAGGTGTATGAGATATTTGACTTTTAAATGGGGGCATTGAATACCAAAACAAGGAAGTCATGCTAAACCTTTACAAAGCACTGGTTCGGCCTCCCTTGTGTACACATTTGAGCACCGCACTTTAGGAAGGATGTCAAGTCCCTGGCGAGGGTACAGAGGAGGTTTACCAGGATGAAACCAGGGATGAGGGACTTCAGTTATGTGACGAGATTGGAGAAGCTGGGATTGTTTTCCTTAGAGCAGAGAAGATGAAGGGGAGACCTAATAAGACGTATTTAAAATTGAGGGGTTTTGATAGAGCAAGTAGGGAGAAACTGTTTCCTCTGGTAAGTGGGTCAGTAACCAGAGATCATAGATTTAAAATAATTGGACAAAAGAACTAGGGAGAAATGAGGAGAAACTTTATTTTTTCGAGGGTTGTTAAGTTTTGGAATGCACTACCTGAGGGTGGTGGAATCAGATTCTGTTGGAACTTTCAAAAGATAATTGGCTATGTCCAGGGGTGTGGGACGAATTGGACGGCTCTTTCAAAAGAGCTGGCACAGGCTCGACGGGCCGAATGGCCTCCTCCTGTGCTGTAAGATTCTGATTCTATCCTTCAGTAATGACACATTATGGAAAGTAGCAATTTAAAACCTCTAAATAGTTAGTTTCCTCTAAAGTGCTCAACAACATTCTTTAACCACCAACCCTTTAGGCCAGCTCCTGTTGCACCAATGCAAATATTTGAGTTCCCCACCTTAGCAGCCATTCATATGTCTCCTTTAAGATTACCAGTTTGTATGAATTTAAAAATAAAATTGCAAATCCTGGAAATCTGAAGCAAAACCAGAAACTGTTCAAAATACCCAGCGGATCAGTCAGCATCTGTAGAGAAAAGATTGGTTAAAGTTTTGAATGTAACCCTTTAGACAGATGCTGGAGGACCTCCTGTGCGTTTCCAACATTTTTTATACCAAGTTATAGGCCATTTGGGTACCACCAGAAGGAGTGTTGCGCTGCTCTTTATTTAATGTGCAACATTTACAGCTGTCAGTGAGGACACCTTCCAGTTCTTGGTCCGGGCTGGATTAAATCCAAGCCTCATGCACTAGCAGCCATTGTCTCAGCTACTTTTCTGAATATATTGGAGGCTTCAAAGATTATGTTGTATTTCATTGCAACTAACTTAATTTATAAAAAGCCTCATATTTACTAATATGCTGTTGCATGAAGCATTGCCTGTGGAAGTTCTCCTATTTGACACAAAGTAAGATGGTTGTCTGAGGCCAATCATCACTGCTTCAGGACATCACTGTAGAAGTTCCTCGGGGAAGTGTCCTTGGTCCAACCATGTTTAGCTGCTTCATCAATGAGGTTTCCTCTGTCATTAGGTACATGATTGAAGAATTGGGACAGTCATGCCTAATTCAATAACGGACAACTTGGCTGGAATAGAGCTTTGTAACTGAATTTTAGTTTTGGGAGACTCTTGGATTAAGCTGCTTTATTAAACCAGAACTAATTAAAAGCTTAGGGAATCCCTGCATAATGGTTGTAAAATGATTTTATTTCTGTTTTGGTGCATTCCAATATATTCACATTGTTTGTTTGAGTGAATTTGGGCCTCCAATATTGAAACTAGTTGTCAAAGATAACCAAACCTTTTTTGTAATTCAGGAGTTGTATTCCAGTTAAAATGACTCCATGTGAAACTGTAAACCTCATTAAATGTCATATAGTAAGTTAAAACATAATCCTTGAATTTGAAGGTAAGGTAGAGCATTCATGGAGTTTGAGGATAGATTTGGTTTTTGAAGAGACTGATGCTCGTGCTGTAATGGATAGTTTATTTTTGAAATTAATGTGATTCATTGAGTTTCTAAAATTAGTATCACAACACTGAAGTACGTGTTAGTACTTTTTCTTTCCGAAATTGAATGGGATTGTTTTTTTGTTATAATCTGATCTGGGTGTGTCCAACAATTAAAACCTTTATATAATGTACTAAGTGCAGTAAAGATGTTATTGTGGATTTTAATTTTAATTAATTTATGGGATGTGGGCGTCGTTGGCAAGGCCAGCATTTATTGTCCATCCCCAATTGCCCTTGAGAAGGTGGTGGTAAGCTGCCGCCTTGAACTGCTGCAGTCTGTGTGGTGAAGGTGCTCCCACAGTGTTGTTAGGGAGGGAGTTTCAGGATTTTAACCCACCAACGATGAAGAAACGGCGATATATTTCCAAGTCAGGATGATGTGTGACGTGGCGGGGCACTTGGAAGTGGTGATGTTCCCATGTGCTTGCTGCCTTTGTCCTTCTAGCTGGTAGAGGTCATGAGTTTGGGAGGTGCTGTCGAAGAAGCCTTGGCAAGTTGCTGCAGTGCATCTTGTAGATGGTACACACTGCAGACACCATGCGCCGATGGTGTTGGGAGTGAATGTTTAATGTGGTGGATGGGGTGCTAATCAAGCGGGCTACTTTGTCCTGGATTGTGTTGAACTTCGAGTGTTGCCTGGATGAATGCAGCTCCAACAAGTGGAGAGTATTCCATCACACTCCTGACTTGTGCCTTGTAAATGGTAGAAAGGCTTTGGGGAAATCCGGTGAGTCACTCGCTGCAGAATACCCAGCCTCTGACCTGCTCTTGTAGCCACAATATTTGTGGCTGGTCCAGTTAAACTTACTGGTCAATGGTGACCCCCAGGATGTAGGTGGTGGGGGATTTCATGATGGTAAAGCCATTCATTGTCAAGGGAAGGTGGTTAGATTTTCTCTTGTGGGAGATGGTCATTGCCTGGCACTTGTGTGGCGCAAATGTTAGTTGCCACTTATCAGCCCAAGCCTGAATGTTGTCCAGGTCTTGCAGCATGTGGGCACGGAGTGCTTCATTATCTGAGGAGTTGCGAATGGAATTGAACACTGTGCAATCATCAGCAAACACCCCCATTTCTGACCTTTATGATGGAGGGAAGGTCATTGATGAAGCAGCTGAAATGGTTGGGGCTAGGCCACTGTCCTGAGGAACTCTTGCAGCGAAGTCCTGGGGCTGAGATGATTGACCTCAAACCACCACGACCATCTTCCTTTGTGCTAGGTATAACTCCAGCCAGTGAAGAGTTTCCCCCCTGATTCCCATTGACTTCAGTTTTACTAGGGCTCCTTGATGCCACACTCGGTCAAATGCTGCCTTGATGTCAAGGGCAGTCACTCTCACCTCACCTCTGGAATTCAGCTCCTTTGTCCATGTTTGGACCAACAATAGCAGATTGACTGCAACTGCATACAGATTTTACATGGAAAGAGTACCTGTACATGTGGATAATTGCTTCTCTTAAACATTTTATAAGTCTTGGTATAATTATCTCATTACTGGGGGTATTTCTTTTGAAAACTGCATAGTGCTGATGAAATTGAAGAGTGTTTTTACTCCATTTGCTTCAGTTCACTAATATGAAATCTTTATCCAATTGCACTAAATTAAACATGTTGGCAAGCATTGTGAAATTTGAGGTGGCCCTGTGAAATTCTCAATGACTCTCTGCCATTTTGATTTTTCATGGCTGCATGTGATATCTGGATTTGTAAATTGGTAAATATTTAATGTTGCTACTTTCAGATAACAATGGTCATGTGATGTATGTTGACTTACAGTCCTCTAAATTCTTGATATTAAAAAAGGACTTCCACTCTGGAAAATAAATGGAGTTAACATTCAATGCAACAATGTGTATTGGATTTGAATAATATATTAGAACACGGCTGACTTAAAAATGATAGTAAATAAACAATTTCATCAATTTCGGCAAACATTTTTCTTGTACTTTCATCTTCAACTAAGCTGGTACTTCCTTGCTGTTATATTCGGGAGGAGTAAATACAGATTTGGTTTAAGCCCCAGTATTTGATGACTAACATAACAGTTTGTCAGCTTTCATAATTCAGTTACCCGCCCGTTTCAATCTGTGTATTTACCCAGTGGCGGGCATCGAAACTGTAAGCTGCAAATGCTTTGAGGGAGGGCATTCAGCTCACAGCTAACTGGCTTTGAACAATATACACTCTAACTTCCACTGCTACCCTGGCTTTTGTAATACTTCTGGTATCTTTGCCATTGTGCTTTAGTCTCAATAGTTGATTCCCTTGTTTACATCCTAGAGATGTTTTTGCCAAGCTGCTTTTGGTCAATAGAATGAGACTGATTAGGGTCTGAGCTAAACTGTAAATTTTAGGCTACAGTTGATTAGCTCTTTGGCATTTCTTAGATCGGTTTCAAATCCTTTTCACATTCCCTCTGGCAACTCACCACTTGAAAGGTGGTCTAGACCAAGATCAAAAGGACTTGCTCAACCTTAGCATCACCTGAAAAGGAACTGCAGGTCTCTTGATGCCTTTTAGTGTAAATAACACCAGAGAACACTTTCCAGATGAAACTAGCTACTTGCTAGGTGTATGTTATTTATACTCTAATTTTAGGGCTTGCATCATAACATTGATACTATTTTGGAGGCTAATGTCCAGCCTTAATTATTCAGAAGGCCTGCAGTGCCTTAGGGATAGTTCTCTACTATGTATGCCGGACTTGGGATCTATGTTTCCTTTTAGTTGTCTGGCCGCACAGCTGTCTGGAGCTCCCGCTCAGGCCGCTTGCCGGCTTTACAGTAGGGAAAAACCTCGCATACGTGGGAATTTGAATGGGCTGCGCAGCTCGTTAAAGGGGCCGCGCACCCCAAAAAAATTAAAGGGAACATTGCTTGGGATCTCTGGGATGTCATAAATAATGAGTTTTACTTTCTATTGTGCAGGAGTTATGGTAGACCATTTATAGGAGTAGTAAAAATAAAACTTGCATTTACATAGTGCGTTATCAGTTGTGATTCAGTGTGCTTTGCACGCAATGAATTACTTTGAATTGCAGTCACTCGTGGCAGATGCTGTTGAGCGCCAGGTCTCCATAGAAACATAGAAGATAGGAGCAGGAGTAGGCCAGTCGGCCCCTTGAGCCTGCTCCGCCATTTAATGAGATCATGGCTGATCATCCAAACTCAGTACCCTGTCCCTGCCTTCTCTCCAGATCCCTTTAGCCTTAAGTAATATATCTAATTCCTTCTTGAATATATTTACTGAATTGGCCTCTACTGCCTTCTGTGGTGTTCTGCTAGCAACAAGTTACTTAATTTTTTTTCACTTTGATGCTGTTCATGGTTTCAAAAATAATTTTTACGGTCATATTTATAATTTGTATTTGACATGTACATGTTAACGGTTCTTTTAAATGTTTATTAAAATTGCATTGTTCATGTTGACTTGTAAAAGAGGTTGATCCTTGCCCTCCACCTGTTGCAAACAAAAACCTTGAGTTGTAAAGATCCGAGTGATAATTCAGTGCAATTCATTGTGTTGGGAAATGGTGCGGGTGCTCTCTTTTACAAAGGCCAAACTTTATACTCCTGAAGGGTTTGTTGGTTTTGCGAAGAGCTTTTTCAATGAACATCACTGAGCTTGTGAGTGACTTGTCTTTGTGATCCCTGCCACACAAAGTGAACAGGTTCTGAAACAAAACACTAATATTGTCATGATAACAAAATGCTTGTATGCTGCATCATAGGTGGGTTTTAAAGAGCACAATGATGCAAGGTTTTGTTAACTGTTACAGTACAATTTCAGGATGGCACAATAGCCCTTTAAAATGGCTAGCAGTTATATTCAGTTCCAGCAACCTAGTTTACTGGGCCATGGCCAGGCTGTCGCTGGAGCAGAATTTCCTCTTCACAACTGTTGCCAAAAACATTCCTGTGGTGATCGAGAGCAGATCATTTGTCAAAACTGAAGCTGCAGCACAGAGCCTTTCAGCAGACTTCCATATGTGCACCAAGCAAAGTCAATATTTATGGAGTAGCTTAAAGAGGGTTGGTGATGAAGCTGGTGAAGGCAATTATTCTTGCCTGGTCTTGTGCTCAATTTATTTAAAAAAAAAAAAAAAAAATTCCTGCGGGCTCTCTGTAGAAGACCTAATTGTGCCTTTTTTCAGGATAAATCACTTATTTTTGTCTTTAAGTCATTTAGTTTGTAATTTCAGAAGCATGAGTATTCAAACTGTTGGGTTATGATGCTGCAGCACCTGACCTGTGTGTAGTTTATCGCCCATGTAAAAGCAAGCTAGTTTCTTTTTGGAATTACAATGAGTTTATTTAGTGTATGTATTGGAAATGCATTTCCTCCTCCAAACCACCCAATGGTTTAGGGAAATTATCAACATTAAAAGAATCTGAAATGTTAATACTTACTAAGAACTATTACTGCTTGCAACTTGACTGATTGATTGATTAAATTGATCACTAAAACAATCAGGTTCACTATAACTGGTCAAATGAGAAAAGTATTCATGTAATGCAATTTTTTTTTTTTTCCTTGTTCATTGGGGTTACTAGATGTGGTAAAAGTTAGGTATCATGTTCCAATATATATAACCGTACTGGGATTTGTTCTATATTTGGAGTTTCTCTATTCCTACCCTCAACAAAAATAACCTTGAAACCCATAAGGATGTTGTTTACTAATATGTCCCCTAACCTGATGCTCAAGAATGGCTGGCTGGTAGGATGGTTGCAATGAACTCCTTATTCATAACTCAGAAGTTACAGGAATTTATTGCCTTGTTGTTTTCTTAAATGAGTTATTGCAATATATATTACAATGGTCTTCAGTGTATAGTTCATTTGTAGTGAAGTTTGTACAAATTTTGTGTGTATGGAGTGAAGAAAGAATCCAAAAGACGTCAGCTGGGAGATGACCAAAAATGGTTGAGTTTAAAATTCCATTTTGGTATTGTTGTCCTCCACAGTGAAAGAAAAGGCAAGAACTTGCACTTAGACAGCGTCTTTCACAACCTCCGGACGTCCCAAAGTACTTTGAAGTGTAGTCACTGTTGTAATGTAGCAAGCGTGGCAGGCAATGTGCACACAGCAAGGTCCCATAAACAGCAATGAGATACACGGCCAAATAATCTGTTAGTGATGTTGGTTGAGGGGTCAATGTTGACCAGGACACTAGGAGGACGCCCTTGCTCTTTGAGTAGATCTTTTACTTCCGCCTGAGGGGGCAGACGGGGCCTCAGTTTGACGTCTCATCCAAAACACAGTACTAAAGTTCCAGCCTGGATTATGTGCTCATGCCTCTGGAGTGGGGCTTGATCCACGATCTGCTGACTCGCTGGTGAGCGTGCTACCCACTGAGCCTCTGGAGTGGGGCTTGATCCACGATCTGCTGACTCGCCGGTGAGCGTGCTACCCACTGAGCCTCTGGAGTGGGGCTTGACCCACGATCTGCTGACTCGCCGGTGAGCGTGTACCCACTGAGCCTCTGGAGTGGGGCTTGAACCCACGATCTGCTGACTCACCGGTGAGCGTGCTACCCACTGAGCCTCTGGAGTGGGGCTTGACCCACGATCTGCTGACTCGCCGGTGAGCGTGTACCCACTGAGCCTCTGGAGTGGGGCTTGATCCACGATCTGCTGACTCGCCGGTGAGCGTGCTACCCACTGAGCCTCTGGAGTGGGGCTTGACCCACGATCTGCTGACTCGCCGGTGAGCGTGCTACCCACTGAGCCTCTGGAGTGGGGCTTGACCCACGATCTGCTGACTCGCCGGTGAGCGTGTACCCACTGAGCCTCTGGAGTGGGGCTTGACCCACGATCTGCTGACTCGCCGGTGAGCGTGTACCCACTGAGCCTCTGGAGTGGGGCTTGAACCCACGATCTGCTGACTCGCCGGTGAGCGTGTACCCACTGAGCCTCTGGAGTGGGGCTTGAACCCACGATCTGCTGACTCCCCGGTGAGCGTGCTACCCACTGAGCCTCTGGAGTGGGGCTTGAACCCACGATCTGCTGACTCGCTGGTGAGCGTGTACCCACTGAGCCTCTGGAGTGGTGGATCCAGTAACTCCTACCAGCCAGTGATATTGTCTGGATTTGTTTTTAATTTGTGGATTCCTTTTGTAACAGTTACATATTTCCAAATGGAAACTGATGATGCTAGAAGTTCTAGAAATATGCTTCTTGTACTTCACAAATAATCATATTGAGGCAAAATCTGGTTTTGGTTGAATACCGTTGAGACTTGGCCACATTCAATTTTGATTCCGTGCCTACTGTCAGCAAGTTACTTATTTATTGTCATAATAGGCATTCTATCAGTTACTGGATTAAGTTGGGAGGACCTACAATGATCTTGGGTCATACTAGCAGTGACTACTCCATATGCCAGTGGCTTCAAAATCGTTTCATGTGAGGCACCCCGTAGAAGCGTTATCTGTAGTTGCCTTGTCCGAACTTCTGAAAGATACCATCAGCTATCCAGAGCGAAATCGTTCTACAATTTTGGAAGTCTTCAATTATTAGCAGCATTAACAAACGCAACAAAACCTACAGAATTCTTGAGACCATCCCATGGGATGGATGTGCTTTTTCTTCTCCGCACTGTACTTTGATAAATGGGGCAGTTACTGACTGGGTGATGGTACGATGAAGTCATTATTGAAAGGAATTCCAGAGACATAATGGCTGATAGTTCGGCCAGCATCAGTGGAATGGAGGATGTGGGGGACAAACATAATTCACGGTCCAAGGAACAGATGGTAGGACTGGAGGCCTGGAGTTAGGGTAGAGTTTGTATTTATATAGCGCCTTTAACATAGTAAAAGGTCCCAAAGCGCTTCACAGGAGTATTAAAAGACAAAAAAAATTGACACCGAGCCACCTAAGGAGAAATTAGGGCAGGTGACCAAAAACTTGGTCAAAGAGGTAGGTTTTAAGGAGCGTCTTAAAGTGGAGGAGAGAGAGGTAGCGAGGCGGAGAGGTTTAGGCAGGGAATTCCAGAGTTTAAGGCCTCGACAACAGAAGGCACAGCCACCAATGGTTGAGCGATTATAATCAGGGATGCTCAAGTGGGCAGAATTAGAGGAGCGCAGATATCTCGATTGGGGGGGTGGGGGTGGTTGTGGGGCTGTAGGAGATTAGAGATAGGGAGGGGTGAGGCCATTGGAGGGATTTGAAAACAAGGATGAGAATTTTGAAATCGCGGCGTTGTTTAACTGGGAGCCGTTGTAGGTCAGTGAGCACGGGTGATGGGTGAATGGGACTTGGTGCGAGTTAGGACACGGGCAGCTGAGTTTTGGATGACCAAGTTTACGTAGGGTAGAATTTGGGAGGCCAGCCAGGAGTGCGTTTTAATAGTCAAGTCTAGAGGTAACACAGGCATGAATGAGGGCTTCAGCAAAAAAAAAACCTGCATTTCTGAGGGATGTGATAAATAGTATCAGCAACTTTTTCCTTTGAAATCAATTCTTCTTCATGTGTGAGTCACTAGATCTGCCCAATTGCCTACTTTATTTCCTTTCCCTCCAAAAAAAAATCTGTTTTGAACAAATTGCAACATTTTATCAAATGACTTAAAAAAAAAACTTCCATATTGAGAAATAATTCTCTACCTGGCCATTTTTTTGCATGTTTGACATTCGGGCTGATTATTGGTTAAAGATTTGTTAGTACAGTATTTTGTCTTTATTTAAAATTACTGCATGCTAAGTCCTGGTTGGTGCAGAACTGGTTTCTAGGTTACTTCCCACAGCTTGCTTGCTTTTTGTGTTTGTTGGATGTTGCCAACATAGCAGTCTGTCAATTTTGTTAACTTCCACAGAAATCTAAATGTAGCACGCTGTTCCCACTGAACTCAATGTCCCACTATTGGTGTGCACCAACAGCACATCCCCATTTAAATGCAGGAGACTCCCTCGATGCTTGTTTTATCCCACAATTTATGTGAACTCCAATTTGTAATTAAATACTGTTCCCATCATTAAATATTGCCCGAGTGGACCATTACTGCTTGTTGCTCTTTTTTTTGTAAAACAAGGGCATCCAGCCTCTGGCTCTTGAAACTCTGGCAACTCAATCCTGCAGTATTCGCATCTGTTTTCAGGTTTGTCCTGTTTGAATTTTATGGGCTGAAGGTTTGAAACTGATGTTTTTAGTGGTTATCTCATTGATGGATAAATTCTAAATGTTAACATCAAGAGCGGTTAGTGTATGTAAATTAATGATGACGTAAACTCTACTTCAGTTGTGGTCTCTGAGACTCCATGGTTCACATCTATGTGGCCCACAGAAATACAAGTGTCGACATCCTTGCTGCAGAATATGGTGCAGTGAACTGAATCCCCAGAGCTTCAAAAACATTGGTAACATTGATTCTAAAATAAGGTGATTCTTTCATTAATTTGACCCTCCTTTTGCAAAATTGGACAGTGATAGTCGGAGAAATAATTTTATTCCTGGTGTCGATTGTCAATCGTGGGGCACTTAATTGCTGTAGTCTAATAAATTTTTATACAGCTTCATAACTACACACCAATTATCCTAGGTCTTGGAGCTAGGTGATTGCACAATTGCCAGTGAGGTTGTGTAATGAAGTAGGAAGCACCACACTTTTTTTAAGTATGTAATCGGTGCCTTGTAGGACTCTAGTCCTGGTTCTTTAATTAATATACATAAAGCATAACTAGGCTACTGTGGATGTTGTAATTTTTTTTGACATTCCTCAGTATCTCCTAGGTTGAAATACCAATGGTAGAAGTTTACTGCATTCATAACCTAGTATGATGAAAAGCGATTTCACATCCTGTTTGCAACACCACAGCTCTGACTGTCAGATGACCTGTGTCTCTCACAGTTGATTGGCTTAAGTTGTTGCTAGGTTTGATCTCCAGAGATATGAAAGTCTTCGTTCAGTTTTAGCTGCTGAAATTCAATATTGTGTGGATTGCAAAGAAAGCTGTCTGGCAGGGCAGTATACTGTCATTCTTATTTGACAGTTTATTTTGTTAATTAAGGGTGATTTCCTATTTCCTCTCTGTTCCATGTTATATATAACCGCTTTTAGTAGTACAATTGATAACATTTATACTGCTTCAGAGCTGCAGGGGAAAAATGGTTTTGAGGTTTGAAGATTTTTTGAAATCCGTTCCATAATTCTTAAATTCACTTGCCGATTTTCTTGGTTTCATTTGAAACTTTCTCGGCACACCCCAGAACAGACCAACACTATTTATCCACATTTTTCCACTAGCATATCTATTGGGACAATTTGCAAAATTGGACACTGATAGTCGGGTATTGGTGTGGATTGTCAAGCGTGGAGCACTTACTTAATTGCTGTAGTCTAATACATTTTTATACAGCTTTATATATGTCACTGTTACTGGACACACTAGCCTGAAAACTAAAATGAGAGTAGAGGTGGGAAAGCATTTGAGCGGCCAACCATTGTGCTGGGGGCTTCTATTTATTGGAAGGTGGGTGGAATCTGAAAACTACTTTTCAAAAAGCTCATGTCTTGTCTCCATAAACATTAGTCAAAGTTGGAAGGATGTGGATTTAACCATGAATGATGATGCTGCAGTTTGTAAAATAACCCAACCGTGTACTGCAAAAAGACACCATTTACATTGGAGGCTTGGTCCTAGTTAACTTCACCTGGAAAACGTTCAATTTTTGATGGAGTGATTGAAATATTTATATAAAGGCAAAGGAAAGTGGATCACTAAGTTTAATGGGAACCATTAGTCTGTTTCATATTTAATCTTCTGACTTTTGTGTTTGTAACTACATTAATATTTCATACATACAATTTTTTGGGGGAAATGAGTTGTTGGTGCCAGCACTGAGTGTGAAAGTTAGATACAAGAGGTAATCCTCAGTTTTCAGTGGGAATGAAATGGAATCCATTGTTGTTATAAAAAAAAAGTCAAGATATAAATTTGCAGCTGAGAGAAATGGACAATAACAAAACGAGTACAAAAGAAAAAAATAGCATTAAATTGAAAGCAAGAACTTGCATTTATTTAGCATCTTTCATCTCAGGACATGCCAAAGCACTCCACAGCCAATGAATTACTTTTGAAGTGTAGTTTCTGTTAGGAAAAGGGTAAAAAAGGAAACCACATATGTGAAGAGCAAATGAGAAGGATAGTAGCAGATACCATGATAACTAACACAATTTCCTGTAGATTACTATCACACACATTACATTGTACCATATTCTAAAAGTCCTTTTATTGTAACATTAATTTCAGAGTACAGGAAACTCTTTGGTATCCGGCACCGACGGGACCGGGATGGTGCCGGTTGATTAAAAATTCCAGATGACAGAGAGGGTATCTACTGAGGCTATTTTTTAACAAAAATTAAAAAATCATGAAATGTGCAGTATACAGTAATTGGATACTCACCTACAGAATGTTGTGTTAAATGGATGGTGGAAGATGCTTGATTAAATACAGTTCTGCCAGTTGAGGGTAATCCATAACTCTTTATTTACTTAACAGTAAAACAAAACTTATACAATAAATGACTGTATACAGTACTGTAGTTGACTGTACACTTACTTATTCCAAGTCCTTTTGCTTGGACTAACTTTTGGGAATTCCATAATGCAAGATGGGGGAGATAATTCACGATAAAGATGGAGAGACACACAGAAAAATGGCGGATTGGAAGAGATTACCGGCAGCACTGGAGAGTCAGACTCCTGTTATTGAGGTGTTTGGACTTCCGACAGCGCCAAGAAGCCGAGTAGTGGCAGTTTGGAGAATTACCCCCACTGACTAACTCGGCTACCATGGGAGACTCGGACTCGGCAACATTTCCGGTTATTGAGGTGTTGTTTTCGGAGTATGAATTTTGCTGGTTAATAGAGAATTCTGGATATTTAGGTGCCGTTTAAACGAGAGTTTCCTGTAATTCATTACATGCGAAGTGCTTTGGAATATTTGAGAGGTGATGAGGTGCCATTATTATAAATATATGTTGGTTCTTTCTCTGTTGGGGGAACCAAACTAAAATTGGTATCTGTTCCCTTTAGATTAGCATAGTTTAAAGTGTTTTTTAATTTCCCGCAACCTTTCCTGCTTCCGTTCCTTCCATTTCACTGAAGCTTCCTGTATCCCCCAGACTGGCGGGATGAAATCTTGCATTTTATGGTACCTGTGTCTACCACATTAGTGCACCAACATATTACAGTTCAAACTGCTAGCAATTCTAAGGTCACTTAACAGAAACCAGCCATATGATCCGAGGCTGTTAGTGGACAAAATTTTTAATGTTTTTGGTCCTAGCCACAAAACTCAGTTTCCTAGCCACCGACTCCATCCCTCTTCCTGACAACAGCCTGAGGCTGAACCAGACTGTTCGCAACCTTGGTGTCGTATTTGACCCCTAGATGAGCTTCTGACCACACATCCGCGCCATCACCAAGACCGCCTACTTCCACCTCCGTAACATTTCCCGACTCCGGCCCTGCCTCCGTTCATCTGCTGCTGAAACCCTCATCCATGCCTTTTTAACCCCTAGATTTGATTATTCCAATGCTCACCTGGCCGGCCTCCCATCTTCCACCCCCCATAAACTTGAACTCCTCCAAAGCTCTGCTGCCCGTGTCCTAACTCGCCCCAAATCCCGTTCACCCATCACCCCTGTTCTCGCTGGCCTACATTGGCTACCGTTCTGGCAACACCTCAGTTTTAAAATTCCCATCCTTGTTTTCAAATCCCTCCATGGCCTCGCCCCTCCCTATCTCTGTAACCTCCTCCAAATCCTCAGATCTCTGCACGCCTCTAATTCTGACCTCTTGTGCATCCCTGATTTTAATCGTTCCACCATTGACGGCCGTGCTTTCAGCTGCCTAGGCCCTAAGCTCTGGATTTCCATACCTAACCCTCTCTACCTCTCTCTCCTCCTTTTTAAGACGCTCCTTAAAACCTACCTCTTCCGTCCTAATATCTCCTTATATGACGCGGTGTCAAATTTTGTCTGATTATGCTCCTGTGCAGCGCCTTGCGACGCTTTGCTACGTTAAAGGCGCTATATAAATGCAAGTTGTTGTTTGGATAGTTATTCCACTGTTCAACCAGGGTACCAGCTAGATGAGGGTCATGTGATTGGCAGTTTGAAATATGCAAAATTTTACTAGCCAATGGCAACATGCCAATTCTAAGAAGGTTGTTGCTTAGAGCTGAGATTTATATTGTGTGTTGAGGAAAACATGTTTTTGCAGAAAAGCTGAGCCCCAGTTGAATTGCTTTCTTTTCATTTTCAATACAAAAAATGTTGTTTACGCAAAAATAGACCTCCTATACAGTAGACATGTTTGTAGATATAAGTTTCCTGAGTTTGTTTTTTGTACTGCATTGTACTTTTCCCCGTAATGTGAATTAAATTTGCTGCTGTAATTTTCTAGCAGCTTCTTTATTTACAAAAATCTTGTTGATTCCGTCAATTTATACAAAATGTTATGATTTGAAGGACAGTGATGTTGGTATTGAAATTTAGTAGAGATTAGTTTCACATCAATTTGTTAATATTGGATATGCAATGACAGTATCTACTATTATAACCTGGTCACAGTCGATTTTGGTTTTAAATATCAAGTTTATCACAACATTGAAATACAGTATAAGGTTAAATAAAAAATGTTTAACAAAATCAAACAATGTTGTGGGCAGAGTAATCTTCCCCAAATACTGTTCCCCAGCCAAGAGGATGGATGGGTAACTTGCTGCCTATCCTCTGACAGTGCCGCTGTGTAACTAGCTGCTAGGAGTTATGCAAGAGTGGCTCTGAATGACTTGTCGACAATAATTATCTGGATGGTCTGCATAATCTGGGCACTTAAATTAAGGCCTTTGTCTAATGGGTTTTTAGAATTGACCAGCTGTCTCCAACTTTGGGAACTGCATGCTTTAAAGCAACATTTTTTGTGTTGCGTTACAACTTTAATTCAAGGGATGTAATGGATTACTAGGGGCCAATTTACAAATTAATTTTATTATTTTTTGAACCAGAAATGATTTGCATTTATGCTCGGGATGTCTGTGCTACAGAATGGCACATTCTTCCATTTGTTTTACACCAATGTCTCCAATATTCCCAAACTAAGCGTAACATTTGTTAGAAGCATGAGTTCAATTTGCTGTCTGCCTTGAAAGGGCTCAAGTCTGCATTAGTCAGTTGCTGAGTGATAACCAGTGACTGGACTGCGGGGGGAGGAGCAGAAGAGGGTAAATGCACGGGTCTCTTTAGAGTTGAGATGGCTTCAACCAAAAATGAGATTCTGGAAAAATGCCGGCGGCACCCACATCCTGTGAATGAATATAATAAATACTTAAATAATACCTCCTCTCAGCCACCTTTTATCCAGAGTAAACAATTCCAGGCTTTACAACTTCTCTTGGTAGCTTAGATGCCTTAAGGTATGATATTGAGTTATTCACCTTTTTTTGAACTGCCTCCCATGTTTCGATACCCTTGATGTAGCACAGTGGCCAGAATTGTGCACTGTACTCCAGGTGTGGCTGTATCAGTGCCTTGTACAGAGCTGCTCACTTTTATTGACATGTTTTGTTCTGTTCCTCCTGGCTATACATACCAAGATCCATTTATCTTTTATTAATCCTGCCACACACTCCTGTTAGTTTCTGTGAGCAATGCTCCCAGCTCTCCTTCCTGTGTTGTGTCCAGTGGCCCAGAGCTGTCGTGAGTTTAGGTTCATCAGAATTTCTTGTAGCTAGTGTATTTTACAGCATTTTGGAGACAACAGTCCTTGATCATATGGTTCAAGGAAGAAAGGATTTCCTTGGAAATACACTAGAAAAAAATTGAAGTGCTGTTTAACTTGTTGATTTCGTAGGTATATGTTTTTCTTGTGCCTAAAATTAGACTATTTCTGTAGTTGGAACGTTTGCTGTAATGAGAGTGGAAAGAGGTTTCAATTTGAAAGGAATAGCTGAGCAAGTTAGATATGAGCAAGTTAGATACTTTTACTCCTCGCCAGCTGCTCCATTTGTCTTCCATTTGTGCTAAGTGTTATCCTGTCACGCAGCCAAACCACCTTTTACTAATAGCTGACAAGTGGCGTAAGAATTTTTAGGAGAGCTCTGGTTGCAGGCCAACGTACAAGTTCTCACCGGCCACTTGTACAGGGAACTATAAAAAAATACACCACGACTATCTCAATTGACATGGTGTCAGAAAAGAGCCAAAGTTGGAACTTGTTTTATTTAGGTTTTTTTTTGTTTGAGTTGTATTTCAAGTGTGTTGAATATATATTGGAGCCGTGATATTTTGCGCTTCACTATATCATATCTTTATATACAAGTCTTGATATAGTCCAAGTCCCTAGGATCAAATTGTATTGATTTTACTTTGATGTATAGAATGGTGGAATGTGTCTAACAGTGTGCCAGATGCAATTGAATGTAGTTAAGTATGACGTAAAGAAAATTTAATAAAAACAGTAGAAATGTACTTACCTGGTTTGACTCCAGACCCACAGCAATGTAGTTGACTCTTAACTGCCCTCTGAAATGGCCCAGCAAGCCACTCAGTTGTACCAAGCTGCTATAAAGAAGTGTCACCACATGGACTGCAGCGGTTCAAGAAGGTGGCCAACTACCACCTTCTCAAGGGCAAGCGACAACCCACATCCTGTGAATAAATGTAAAAAAAAATCCCTCCATCCCTCAATCATTCTGGTTGGTGTCTTACAATATATACATCAGATATACAGCACAGAAACAGGCCATTCGGCCTAACCAGTCCATGCTGGCGTTTATGCTCCACTCGAGCCTCCTCCCATCCTTCCTCATCTAACTAGTCATAGTCATAGAGTTATACAGCACAGAAAGAGGCCCTTCGGCCCATCGTGTCCATTCCGGCCATCAAGCCCTGTCTATTCTAATCCCATTTTCCAGCACTTGATCCGTAGCCTTGTATGCTATGGCGTTTCAAGTGCACATCTAAATGCTTCTTGAATGTTGTGAGGGTTCCTGCCTCTACCACCCTTTCAGGCAGTGAGTTCCAGATTCCAACCACCCTCTGGGTGGAAAAAGTGTTTCCTCAAATCCCCTCTGAACCTCCTGCCCCTTACCTTGAAACAATGCCCCCTGGCCCCTGGTTATTGACCCCTCTACTAAGGGGAAAAGTTCTTTTCTATCTACCCTATCTATGCCCCTCATAATTTTGTACACCTCAATCAGGTCCCCCCTCAGCCTTCTCTGCTCTAAGGAAAACAACCCCAGCCTGTCCAGTCTCTCTTCATAGCTGAAGCGCTCCAGCCCAGGTAACATCCTGGTGAATCTCCTCTGCACCCTCTCCAATGCAATCACATCCCTCCTATAGTGTGGCAACCAGAACTGCACACACTATTCCAGCTGTGGCCTAACCAGCGTTTTGTACAGCTCCATCATAACCTCCCTGCTCTTGCCTTCATTAGCCGAGGCACAGAATATAAGTATCCCATATGCCGCCTTAACCACCTTATCTACCTGTCCTGCTGCCTTCAGGGATCTATGTACATGCACACCAAGGTCCCTCTGATCCTCTGTCCTTCGCTTGCCTTGTTGGTCCTCCCAAAATGCATCACCTCACACTTTTCAGGGTTAAATTCCATTTGCCACTGTTCTGCCTATCTGACCAACCCGTCTATATCGTCCTGTAGCCTGAGGCTTCCCTCCTCGCTATTTACCACTCCACCAATTTTCGTGTCATCTGCGAACTTACTGATCATACCTCCTACATTCATATCTAAATCATTAATGTACACTACAAACAGCAAGGGACCCAGCACCGATCCCTGCAGTACAACACTGGACACAGGCTTCCAGTCACAAACAACCTTCGACCATCACCCTCTGCCTCCTGCCACTAAGCCAATTTTGGATCCAATGTGCCAAATTGCCCTGGATCCCATGGGCTCTTACCTTCTTGACCAGTCTCCCATGTGGGACTTTGTCAAAAGTCTTACTGAAGTCCATGTAGACTACATCAACTACACTACCCTCATCCACGCACCTAGTCACCCCCTCGAAAATTCAATCAACTTGGTTAGACATGATCTCCCCCTGACGACAAAGCCATGCTGACTATCCTTGATGAATCCTTGCCTCTCCAAGTGGAGACTAATTCTGTCCCTCAGCACTTTTTCCAATAATTTCCCTACCACTGATGTTAGGCTCACTGGCCTGTAATTCCCTGGTTTATCTCTACTAACCTTCTTGAATAATGGTACTACGTTAGCTGTCGTCCAGTCCTCTGGCACCTCCCCTGTGGCCAGAGAGGTTTTGAAAATTTGTGTCAGAGCCCCTGCAATCTCCTCCCTTGCCTCACAGAGCAGCCTGGGATACATCTCGTCTGGACCTGGTGATTTATCCACTTTTAAGCCCGCTAAAACCGTTGGTACCTCCTCCCTCTCAATGCTAATTTGTTCAAGTATATCACAATCCCCCTGCCTGATTTCTATGCCTACATCATCCTTCTCCATAGTGAACACAGATGCACAATATTCATTTAAAATCACCTACATCTTCTGGCTCTACACACACACTGCCACTTTTGTCCCTAATGGGCCCTACTCTTTCCCTGGTTATCCTCATGCCCTTAATTATACTTAAAACACCTTGGGCTCTTCCTTTATTTTGCCCGCCAGTGTTTTTTCATGCCCCCTCTTCGCTCTCCTAATTTCTTTTTTAAGTACCCCCCCTGCATTTTCTATACTCTCTAGGGCTTCCACTGTTTTTAGTCCTATGTATCTGCCAAAAGCCTCCCTTTTTTTCCAAATCCATTCTTGTATATCCCTTGACATCCAGGGTTCCCTGGGTTTGTTGGCCTCACCCTTGACCTTTTATGGGAACATGTTGGCATTGTACTCGCTCAATTTCCTTTCTGAAAGACTCCCATTGCTCTGATGTGGATTTTCCTACAAGTAGCTGATCCCAGTCCACTTTGGCCAGATCCTGCCTTATATTAAAATCGGCCTTCCCCCAATTTAGAACCTTTATTTCCAGTCCATCTTTGTCCTTTTCCATGACTACCTTAAATCTCACCGACTTATGGTCACTGTCACCAAAATGCTCTCCTACTGACACTTCTACCACTTGCCCAGCTACATTCCCTAGAATTAGGTCCAGTACCACCCCCTCTCTTGTAGGATTTTCTACAGGCTGGCTGAAAAAGCTCTCCTGGATGCACTTTAAAAATTCCGCACCCTCTAAGCCTTTCACACACTGACTATCCCAGTTAATATTGGGGAAGTTGAAATCCCCTACTATTATTACCCTATTATTTCTACACTTCTGAGATTTTCCTACATATCTGTTCCTCTATCTCTCCCTGACTGTTTGGGGGCCTATAGTACACTCCCAGCAAAGTGCTTGCCTCCTTTTTGTTTTTAAGTTCTACCCACCTGGCCTCATTAGAGGAACCTGCTAAGATATCATCCCACCTTACAGCAGTAATTGACTCCTTGATTAATATTGTGACACCCCCCTCTGTCTCGCTTGAAGATTCTATACCCCGGAATATTGAGCTACCAGTCCTGCCCCTCCCTCAACCATGTCTCTGTGATAGCAACACTATCATACTCCCATGTGTTCTTCATCACCTTCAATTCATCTGCCTTACTCGCAAGACTCCTTGCATTAAAATAAATGCCATCCAGCCTTGCCATACTCCCTTGTGCCGTTACATATTTGATCTGCCTTCCAGACTGACTGACTGACTTGTTTTTTCCTCTATTTGACTGTGCATCACCCCCTACTATAGCTCCACTCCGTATCCCATCCCCCTGCCAAGTTAGTTTAAACCTCCCCCAACAGCACTAGCAAACCTCCCCACAAGGATGTTGGTCCCGTTCCGGTTCAGGTGCAACCCGTCTGACTTGTACAGGTCCCACCTTCCCCAGAAACAGACCCAGTGATCCTGGAAACTAAAACCCTTCCTCCTGCACCAACTCTTTAGCCATGCATTCATCTGCTCTATTCTCTTATTCCTATACTCACTAGCACGTGGTACCGGGAGTAATCCAGAGATTACACCCTTTGAGGTCCTGCTTTTTAATCTACCTTGCTCCCTAAATTTTTGTTGCAGGACCTCATCCCTCTTTCTACCTATGTCGTTTGTACCAATGTGAACCACGACCTCTGACTGTTCGCCCTCCCCCTTCCAGGGAGGCAACATACCATCCTGGAGTCACGTCTGCGGCCGCAGAAACGCCTGTCTGCACCCCTCACTATTGAGTCTCCTACCACTATTGCCCTTCTTACTCCTCCCCCCTTGTGCAGCTGAGCCACCCACAGTGCCGTGAACTTGGCTCTGGCTGCACTCCCCAGAGGAACTGTCACTTTCACCGTTTTCCAACACAGAAAAACAGTTGTTGAGTGAGATGCACTCTGGGGCTTTCCTGACTACCTGCCTGCTCCCCTGACTGGTGGTCGCCCATTCCCTCTCTGACTGCACTTTCTTAAGCTGCGGGGTGACCACGTCTAAAAACGTGCTAGACACGTAACTCTCAGCCTCAGGGATACACCGTAGTGCCTCCAGCTGACGCTCGAGCTCCGAAAACCGGATCTCAAGTTGGCCAAACCATTGGTACTTGCTGCACATGTGGTCATCCTGACTGCAAGAAGCGGCTAGGAATTCCCACATGCTGCAGGCTGAGGTCCACTGCCATACTTTTAATTTAAAAACTCTTACCTCAAATTTAAACACTCAGATTCTCGCTCTCCTGAAGTACCTTAACTATGAACTACCTTAAAAGAAATAAACTTAAAATTGAAGGGGAAAAAAAAGCACTCGCCCACTACTCACCAATCAGCTTCTTCCCCTGCGCCGGCGTCACTTTCTGTACTGTGATGTCACTCTCGAATTCTGCCGCTGCTCGACTGGGCCTGAAAATCACCAACCGTTATTTTCTCCCATAGCTGCTGCTCCCTCACAGGTCCGCCGCTCCCGCTGCCCTGTTTACTCTCAGAATCTCCCGCCCTGCCTACTCACAGAACCTCCCGCCCTGTCTACTCTCACAGAACCTCCCGCCCTGTCTACTCTCGCAGTCTCCCGCCCTGTCTACTCTCGCAGTCTCCCGCCCTGTCTACTCTCGCAGTCTCCCGCCCTGTCTACTCTCGCAGTCTCCCGCCCTGTCTACTCTCGCAGTCTCCCGCTTATCAATATAACCCCCTATTCCCTTCTCCCTCATATGCTTATCTAGCCTCCCTTAAATACATTTATTATACAATTCGCCACATTCTCACCACACTCTGGTAAAGAAGTTTCTTCTGAATTTCCTATTTGATTTCTTGGTGATTGTCTTATATCGATGGCCTCTAATTTTGCTCTTTCTCACAAGTGGAAACACACTGGCTGCGATTTCCCCAACCTTGGTGGGTCCGGTGTGGGTGGCAGGCCCTGACTCCGCTGCTGGCTCCAGCTCGCTCTGTAGAATGATTTTACGATGAGTGTTAAGCCCGCCCAGCGCGTTTGCCGGCCAATTGAAAGAAGCGAGTCTGATGTTGTCATTTGATGACACATCATCAGCAAGTTTCCTTAAAGGGACCATGCGCAAATTTATTTTAGTTGTGCTGTCAGTGTTCTGCAGCATTGAGGTGCTGCAAACAATGACAAGCGCTGTAGAGGTGTACGACTGCACCCAGGCTCCCCCATGACAGGTTCTCCCATCACAGCACGCAGGGAGGTTTTCTTCCCTTCCAATGGGCAGAAGAGACCTCCCCAGGAGACCAACGCAGCCTGGTTGCACATTGAACAAGCAAGGATGTTGTCAGGGGGACCAGGCTGCAGTGGTGCAAACCTTTCAATTATCTCATTAGATCACGAAACGTTACTGCAAAGCCACACTCAAACTCACCCTGCTGTGCCACTCATCACATCCCCATCACTCTGCCTTCCCTACCCTACTCCTGCACATCTTTACTCACACCAACTAACCTTGCACCTCCACCCATCCCCCTCTATCTACATTATCACTTCCCCATCTCATTAGCCACCCCTCATCCTAGTCCAATCATACCAACTAATAAAACACAAGGGTAGCCACTTGGGTGTTTTATGCAATATTCATGTAAAGTATCTGTTAATGTGGTGTCAAACATTGAAACCTTTATTTTCAACACTTTGTGTTCTTGGACAGATCTGTGCGCACCTTTTTGGAAGTGGCTTCATGAGTTGCAGTGAATGGTGAGATATAACGGTACCCCCCCCCCCCCCTCCCCACAATGGTGAGGAGTGTGAAAGGAGTGGCTTGGACATTGTAGGGATGCTTTGTAGGGAACCTGACGCATCATGTGGCATCCAGGGTGTACAGCGTCAAGTGAAGTAAATCTGGCCATGGTGAAGGCATTCCTGGTGTCCGGGGCAGCAATGTGGTCGGGTGTTGATGCCCTGTGTCCTGTGCAGCATCAGGTGATTGCGGAGAAGGTTCGTGTTGGTGCTGCTGGTTTTGCCCGGTGATGCTGGTGTTGGGGGTTCATCGTGGTCAGATTCTGAGGGCCAAGGTGACAGAGTGTAAATGGTTCCCATCCTGATGGAGTAGATACCAGTTGAAGGTGAGATGACAGAAGCACTCTGTCAAAGGTGAGAGAGGTTGCTGCAATGAGGTGAGCCTGGCTAGAGAGTTTGCTTCAAAGACTTGCAGCCTGCATAAAGCACAATCTGTCTTCCGAGGGGAGAAACCGAAGAGTCTCCGGGTTTGGAAAGTGTGCAGGTGTAAATTGTGAGGTTTTATACAAGTTTTAACGCTGTCACCAATCCTCTGCTTCAATGGCCACTCAATGTCCGCCTCAGACAGGGTCCAGGAGCAGTGTGAAATCCATGGGCGACCTGGAAACCTGCCATCCTTACTCGGTCTGGCCTATATGTGATTCCACATGGTTGACTCTTAACTGCCTTTAAATGGCCTAGCAAACCATACAGTTGTATCAGACCGCTACGACGTGCCACTTGTACTGCAGCGGTTTAAGAAGGCTGTTCACCACCACCTTCTCGAGGGCAATTAGGGATGGGCAATAAATGCCGGCCTTGCCAACGATGTCCACATCCCGTAAATTAATAAATTAAATTATCCACAGCTCTTGGGGTAGAGAATTCCAAAGATTCACACCACTTTGAGTGAAGAAATTTCTCCTCATTTCTGTCCTAAATTCTGAGACTGTGACCCCGTGTTCCCAGCCAGGGGAAACATTTTCTCTCTGTTAACCCTGTCAAGGGTTATATATTTCAATGAGATCACCCCTCATTCTTCTAAACTCCAGGGAATATAAGCCTAGTCTACTCAATCTCTCATAGGGCAGTTCCCTCATCCCAGGAACCAGTCTCGTGAACCTTCGTTGCATTCCCTCTAAGGCAAGTATGTCTTTCCTTAGGTAAGGAGACCAGAACTGTACAGTGTACTCCAGGTGTGGCCTCACTTCTTTGCTCTTGTATGCTAATCACTTTGTAACAAAAGCTAACATCCCATTTGCTTTCCCACTTGCTTGCTGTACCTGCATGTTAACTTTCTGTGATTCATATACAAGCACACCCAAGTGCCTCTGAATGCAAACATTTCCCAGGGTCTCCCCATTCAAAAAAATGTTCTGCTTTTTTGTTTTTTCCACCAAAGTGGATAACTTCACACTTTCCTACATTGTATTCCATTTGCCATGTTCTTGCCCACTCAGTCAACCTGTCCATATCTCTCTGCAGCCTCTTATCGTCCTCACAGCTTACTTTCCTACCTAAGTTGGTATCATCAGCAAACTTGGATATGTTCCACTCAGTCCCTTCATCTAAGTCATTAATATAGATTATAAATAGTTGAGGCCCAAGCACTGATCCTTGCGGCACCCCACTAGTTACAGCCTGCTAATCCAAAAAAGTCCCGTTTATTCCTACTCTGTTTTCTGTCCATAAGCCAATCCTCAATCCATGCTAATATATTACCCCCAATCCCATGAGTCCTAATTTTGTGTAATAACCTCTTGTGCGGCACATTATTGAATGCTTTTTGAAAATCCAAATACACTGCATCCACTGGTTCTCCCTTATTCATCCTACTAGTTACATCTTCAAAACACTCTAACAGATTTGTCAAACACGATTTTTCTTTCATCAAACCACGTTGACTGCTTAATCATATTATGATTTTCTAAGTGCCCTGTTACAACGTCCCTAATAATAGATTCTAGCATTTTTGCCTATTACTGATGTCAGGCTAACTGGCTTATAGTTCCCTGTTTTTTCTCTTCCTCCTTTCTTAAATAGCGGGGTTATGTTTGCTACCTTCCAATCCTTGGGGACTGTTCTAGAATCTAGGGAATTCTGGAAGATTAATACCAGCGCATCCACTATCTCTGCAGCTACCTCTTTTTTAAAACCCTAGGATGCAGGTCGTCCGGTCAAGGGGATTTGTCGCCACTTAGTCCCATTAATTTCTCCAGTACTGGGTCTTTACTTATATTCTTTAAGTTCCTCATTCTCTCTAGACCCTTGGTTCCCCATTATTTCCGGAATGTTTTTTGTGTCTTCTACCGTGGAGACAGATACAAAGGGGTAGATTTTGCCGAACCTGTCGGGAAGAAGGCGGGACTTCCCCTTTCGGGTTTTTGACCCGCCTACTTTGACGTCCGGCCAATCCGCGTGATTTTCCCTTGATTGACGTTGTTGAGCTCGCCCAGCGGGCTCAGCAGGCCAATTAAGGGCCACCCGGCAACAGGTGACGTCACAGACTGAAATTCATCTGTCAAGAGTTTTTGACAGATGAAATATCAGTGTTTCACAGCTGTTTGAAGCTGTGAAACACTGACAGTCTGAGTTCTGACATGAGCCATTCTGCACAGACTCAGAACTCTTACCAGCACTCAAAAAGCTGAAGGCTGTCACTTTTGACAGATCGCAGCCGTTCAGCTTTAAGTACCGGCTGAGTGATGCGTTCCCGACGGCTACAGGAAGAAAGGCTGTGAAGGTAAGTACAGGTAAGTAAAAGTTCTTTACACACTTTAGACACACCTTTGCACTCATGCACCCATCACTCACCTGAGCGCCAACATCGCGACCCCCTTCAACCCGACGGCCCGCCTGCTCTAACCTGGCGTGGTTTGGAGCTGTTGGGAAACCCACATGAAACCCCTCAAAATAGGGATTAGGCTAAAAACTGCCTGTTAACTACCTGTTAACAGGCAGTTAAGTGGCGCTAATCCCTTCCCGCCTGGTTTCGGCGGGTCCCAGTGCGGGGAGGGTACCCGCCGCCCCTGAAACTTACGTGGGGCGGGGTTTTGGGTGGGATGGTGTTGGGACCCCCAAATTTGGGATTTTCAGCCCCCCCCCCCACCTGAAACCCCACCCGACGGCTGGGGGAAAATCGGGGCCAAAGTATTTGTTTAATGTCTCTGCCATTTCCTTATTGCCCATTATAATTTCTCCTTTCTCTGCCTCTAATGGGCCCACATTTACTTTCACTAATCTCTTCCTATCTACATACCTATAGAAACGTATACAATCTGTTTTTATGTCTCTTGCTAATTTAAAAACAGCACTCAAAAATAACTTTAAAACTCTTGTTTCAAATCAATTATTTGCTTCATAGCAAAACTTTAACTGGTGCTCATCAATTCTGCCACAGAACTGCCTCATAAGTTAGCTGTAGCCTGAAAATTTATCAATGTGCCCCATTACAATATAAATAACCATCCCCTGCTCCTTTACAAGCTTGTCAATCAAAAACCTAATTTGGAAATTTTCTAAAATTTATCTGAAAAACAACTTATTTTAAGAATAGCAATTTCTGATCACTCGATACATATATTTTCACCCGAACTTGTGTGCGGGTGCGGGTGTGCATGTGCGGTTTTGATGGAGTGCACTGCTGAATTGTTATCTGTCCTTTCTCTTTATAGATGCTGATTGCTGTATTCCCAGCATGTTCTGTCTTTATTTCATATTTCCAGCATTTCCTTATTTTTAGATACGGGAGAACGGTTCCTAGTTAGAACCCTTTGGGATATCCATCATAATTAACCAACTGATGATAAGATTGCTAACAAACTATTCAGTGTGAATCAGCTTTGGCACTGACCATTTGATGGGAAAATTATCAGAGAATGCAACATAATAGCCAAGTTGAAATAAATAGAAGAATTGGGTTCATAGATTGAATATCAACAGAATGCAATTAGGAGACCATAAGAGTATTTTCCATTTCAGTCAGCTGCACCAATTAAATTTTGTAGCTAATTACGATGTATAATTGTCATTTAATTAGTGGTAGATCAGAGATCTGGGATACTGACTGGGTGCACCAGATGTGTGCTCAGAGGCAGTGTGCATGCAGAAGAAGAAAATACATGTGTGCCGTGGGAGTATTTAAAGCTGCAGTATTTATTTTCCTCCAATTTGCTGTAACCAAAGATGGTTTCTGATAGTCACCAACTCCTGCTAAGTTTTTCTAATTGGAAAATATTTTGCTCCCTCTAATGGGGATGTGAAAAGCTTAGGGAAATGGGACTATGTGGCTAGCCTTATCAGTGAGCAGTGCAATGGGCAGAATGGCTGGCCCCTGTGTAAAATTCTGTGACTACCAATTTTTTTCCCCTTTGCTCACCTGAAGGCATTGAATCCACAGTGGGGTGCTTGGTTCTTGGGTGCCACTCACCTTTTCAGTATGTGAAATTTAACAATGACTGTCAGCAGGCTGTTTGATTGTAAAGGTATCAATGGGGAAGTTGTTTTGTTGCATTGTTGTTATTGTGATCATTGTGGACTAATTGGTATTACAGGAAACTCTTTATTATCCGGGACCGGCGTGGTGCCGGTTTATCAAAAAGTCCGGATTACAGAGAGGTATAGTTAAAAGGTACGAGAGCTCCGTACACAGCAACAAATCCAGGCTTCCCTGTTGCTTAGCAACAGGTGCAGGAACCCCAGTTACACAGCCACAGATCCAGGAACTGCCACTAATATGAAGTAAAACTTACCTGAACCTACTCCTGAATTTTGCCGGTTAACAGAGATTTCTGGTTATTTAGGTGCCGGTAAATCGAGAGTTTCCTGTAATTAGATTGCATCTGTAATTGGCACGGCCGTTGTCCTTGGATCGTGGATCATTCGAAGTGTTTGGAACTTATCAATGGGTTAAGCCATTCCATTCAATGCAAGTATCCTGTGGGGCCTTTTACTTGTTTGGCTCTATTTGTGTGGGCAAACACTACTTTGAATCCTGTCTGACTACCTAACCTAGTTAGGAGTGTCACAGTTTTTAACATCTCTCTTGTTCTACAATATCGTAGGAATTTGGAGCTATATACTGTGGGCAGTATTACACAAAGATAGCAATCAACCTGAAGCAAACCGGGATAAGGGAACCGTTCAGCAACTCCATGATAGTATACAGCCATGCAAGAGTAAAACAACAGCGTTTTAAGGATTTGTTTAACGTTGAGGATTAACGCAGGAGAAGTGTCAGTTTGTCATTTTTGACAATACTAGTTTTTACAGGCTTCCTCGTTGCTGTAAATTGACAGTTTATATTCCAGTAAAATTGAGTACAGTAATGAGGGTTTGTTGTTCAACCCCTGGGTCTCACTACATTTAACTAAATGTTGAGCAGAGTAAAGCATTCTTTCTTTATTTAGTTCATGGGAAATGGGAGGTCAGATTGAGAGTAGCCAGTGATACTGAATCCAAGGTAATATCTAGTAAAACCCAAAAATATAATGCGCACGGCTAAGCTAACTTAACTCAGCATAGACTCGGGCTAAAACCTGACATCTCCCTAGTTTGTATGGTTTAGCAATTCACTGGATAAGCTCACTGAGCCTTAATCACCTTTCAGTACGCAGTCAAAACTAAATACAGCCTAATAAACATTGCAGTTGAGATGCCAGCATGCTGAATTTACATGTTTCACAGCTTCAAGTTATTCAGTTTATTTTGTGTGTCTGTAAAGCTGTATTGTGCTGAAGGAAACATATAAGAGTTTTGGCACAAATTATGCAGTTTATTTACCTTGCATGTATAGTCTTGGAAATAATGAAATTATCTTAAATTTCCACACATCTGGGGAGGTGAATTCCAATTATTGTGATGCAACGGCTTGCTTACTTCCTTTCTTCGTCTGCCGGTGCTGCCATCTCTTTTTCCACAAACTCTCGAGCATCCCTCCCCCCTTTCCTATCCCACAAAAAGAAAAGAAAGACTTGCATTTATATAGCACCTTTCATGACCACCGGACGTCTCAAAGTGCTTTACAGCCAATGAAGCACTTTTGAAGTGTAGTCACTGTTGTAATGTGGGAAACGCAGCAGCCAATTTGCGCACTATTGGTATATATTAGCACTCTGGACCAGGATGCAGGAAACTCTCTCTTAACCGGCACCTACATAACCGGAAATCTCTGTTAACCGGCAAAATTCAGGAGTAGGTTCAGGTAAGTTTCACTTCATATTAGTGGCAGTTCCTCGATCTGTGGCTGTGTAACGGGTTCGTGCACTTGTTGCTAAGCAACAGGGACGCATGGCCTGTGGCCGGAGTTCCTGCATATGTTGCTAAGCAACAGGGAAGCCTGGATTTGTTGCTGTGTACGGAGCTCTCGTACCTTTTAAACTATACCTCTCTGTAATCCAGACTTTTTGATAAACCGGCACCACGCTGGTTCCGTTGGTGCCGGATAATAGTTTCCTGTATATGCATTGAAACAATAAACGCAGATATGTCTGTACACTGACAGATAAATTTGACTTTCAATTCCAAATATTAAAATGTATTTTAATTTTATAATGTTTCTAATCAGTAACTTTTAAGAAGGTTACACTAGCCATGTGGTTTCCTAATGAGTTGCATTTGAGGCTGAAACAACATATTCAAGTAACAAAAAACAAGACGAGAGAATATGAGAAGAAAGAGAGAGGCCAAGAGGAAGCTAAAGTTAAGTGATTGCAATGTTTTAAAATTGTATTTAGTTAATATATCAATATGGTTATTCTTGACAGCTGTATAGCTTTTACTGTGATATGAGGAAGCTCCAGAATTCAAGATTTGTACTAATTAAGTGGATTATTAAAGAATGGCAGATGGATTTAAATGTAAATTTAAGTGTATGGTAATGGATGTTAAAACAGAAAACTGGAAGTATACAGGATAAAAGATAGCCTTTAGCAGTGGTGGTGAAGAAAAAGGATTTGTATATTGTTGATTAAAAATTTCCAGTCGCTCTAAAGTTATCACAAAGCTAATCGAATGCTAGGATCTGCCTTCGAAGTCAAAAGTTTTTTCAACTTTGTATAGATCATTGGTGAGTCAAGGAAAAGAAAGCTTGGTTACTTGATGGGTTTTTGGAGGGCTTTTTTTATTCATTCCCGGGATGTGGGCGTCACTGGATTGCCCGTGAGAAGGTGGTGGTGAGCCGCCTTATACAACTGAGTAGCTTGCTGGGCCATTTCAGATGCCAGTTAATGGTCAACAACATTGCTGTGGGTCTGGAGTCACATATAGGCCATACCAGGTAAGGACGGCAGATTTCCTTCCCTAAAGGACATTAGTGAACCAGATGGGTTTTTACAACAATTCGGTAGTTTCATGGTCACCATTACTGATACTAGCTTTTATATTCCAGATTTATTTAATTAACTGAATTAATTTAAATTCCCCAGCTGCCGTGGTGGGATTTGAACTCTGGATTGCTAGTCCAGTGACATAACCACGATGCTACTGTATCCCTGAAGGCAAAGAGGATGGTAGTGAAACAAAATGGGTTTAGGAGATAATTGCAGAGGACTGGGTATAGTGACTGAATTATTGGCCTGCAGTGAACCAGCAATAATGCAGGGCCTGTGGAGTGAAGGGTGTAGGCAAGGATGTATATTGGAGAAAATAGGTTGAAGCATAGCCACGGAAGGATTTTATGATGTTGAAGTTGATTTGCTGCAGCAGAAGGAGCCAGCGGACCTTTGGGGTGAGGAGGAGAAAGGATGATGAGTGTTCTCGATCAGCTAAAGTTTCTGAAGGGCGGAGTTGGCGAGGAGATCGTGGGGTGGGGGAACGGGGTACGAGTGAAGGTGAGGAAAGGTTTCAGTATCACTTGGGAGAAATTGAGGCGTAAATGGGCAATGACAGGATGTGGGTTTAAAAAGCTTGATTTCAGGTTGAATAGACGCAAAAGTTGCGTAC
Source organism: Somniosus microcephalus (assembly GCF_052327205.1). NCBI lineage: Eukaryota > Metazoa > Chordata > Chondrichthyes > Squaliformes > Somniosidae > Somniosus > Somniosus microcephalus. Next base: position 57,841,996 of record NC_141005.1, read on the forward strand.
CATCTGATTCAACCAATGAGGTTGACCGAGTCTGAGCCAAAAGCTCATGGGTGCTGATAAGAGCTGAACAGGATGGCATTGATTTGCTGTCAGTGTTACTTCAACTCATCCAGGACATTGTCAGGTTATTGGAAAGTATAGCAACAGTCTTGGAGTTGGTGGTATGGAGTGTTAGAGTTGAGTATTTATGGCGCACATGAGGAGGCTGACCGCATGCCTGTGGTTGGTGTTTCTCCGGAACTGGATGTAAATGATGGCAAGCAGGTGGTCACATGGGTGCAGGAGGAGAAGAAACAGTTTGAGGAGATGTAATGACTGCATTGGGACAGATGGAATGGAATCACAAGAATGTGGTGCATCGGAGGTGGACTGTGCAGGAGCTGGAGTGAGCAGTTTTGGAGGCAGTCAAAACGGGCATCAATAAAACAAAACTTTATGCTGAAGATTCTTACATGTAATTTAATAACCCAACTCTAACCTCTTGTGCATCCTCCACTTCCTTTTCCCCCCTATTGGCATCCGTGCCTCCTGCCATCTAGGCCCCAAGCTCTGGAATTCCCATCCTAAACCCCTCCAACTCTCTCTCTCCTCCTTTAAGACGATCTTTAAAATCTACATCTTTAACCAAGCTTTTAGTCACCTGTCATAATATTTCCTTCATTGACTCTGTCAATTTTTGTCTGATAACGCTCCTGTGAAGCGCTTTGGGACTTTTTTCCTATGTTAAAGGTGCTATATAAATGCAAGTTGTTGTTGTATATAGTGGCAGCTCTGCATTGCTGCTAATCTGCCAGCTCAAAATTGGCTTAGGAGTCTTGGAGAACACTTGACAAATGAAGTTCAGCTTTATGCAGAATGTAGTGCTGTCTAACTGTCAGTTTTCACCAATTCACCTCATTTTGTTATTGGGGCCGCAGCTTTAAGATGTGATATACAAAGTGGAAGTGCCAAATTTGGTAATTGTCCCCAAGATCCTGAGTGTTCCAAACTGTAAATGTAAAAGTAGAGAAAAACCATTGTACCAGATCAAAAATATTAACAAGATATTGTTGGAATTTTTTTTTCCTGGTGGGCTTGGAGTACCTTAGTGCAATGAAATTGAAGAGCTGTAGAAGCAAGTCTTTTAATTCACACTGCTCTGAAATTTGTGTAGCGTATTCTGCAAAAAGCCCTGCCAGTCACTTCATCCACCTGGCAACGTACCTCTTTTACTCCTGGTGAATTTCGAGTGATTGAGGGCAAGCTGGAACTATATGAAGATGAAGTAGATATTTTCTGCCTAATGTTGGATTATTGCCATTTTTGGCCAAAAAGTTTGTTTCCTAAATAGTAGAAAAAGACCAAGTGGAATTTCTGCCATGGTTTTATACAAAAAATATGCAAGAGAATACAGTAAATGTACAGCAAGTTTAGGAATCCGCTCTCCTAACTTTACAGGGGTGATCATGCTCCTTAATAGCCCTTTTCTTTTCTGCCTTTATTGCTCAAATGCTATAGTATCTTTTGAATTGTTTTGAGTTCTACTTTGAGTATGGGGGAAACAGATGAAACTGTATCTGTTCAGGCTTTTTATGAATTATCGCATGTCGTTTTCATGGACTGTAGTTTGAAATATTGTATTGATGTGCTTAACGTAGACAGTCAGGATAAGAACATGATTAATAGACTATACATTAATTCTAATTTTATACTACATTTGGTATTTTACAATTGGATTTTGTCTGCTTTTAGCAAAAATTTCACTTTCTTAACCTCAAAAGATTGTCGTTACATTTTTGTGGATAACATTTCTTTTCCCCCACAGCGTGTTGCAGTAATGAGGAATCTGGAGTTGATGCTTTCTATTTCAGATTTCCAGCATCCACACTACTTCGCTTTTGATTGAGTCTTAAGTGTTGAACTGCTGTTGTAGTTTAATGCAGTTAATTAGCTGAAAAATAACCAGTGGATTGTTGGGGGCGGTGGGTGGGTAATGCTAATTTAGTAACAAACTCTTGCTGGTTGTGAGAGAAATTAAAGTATGCATGTAAATTGACCTGGCGCTGAAACCTGTAAGTGGAGCATATACGTGCTCACTGGCCTTCAGCTGTCTAGGCCCTAATCTCTGGATTTCCTTCCTTAAACCCCTCTGCCTCTCTTCCTTGCTCTCCTCCTTTAAGACGCTCATTTAAGCCTACGTTTGACCAAGCTTTTGTCACCTGTCCTAATATCTCTTCATGTGGCGCAGTCTGAACTTTTGTTTGATAATCGCTCCTGTGAAGCGCCTTGGGACATTTTACTACGTTAAAGGCGCTACACAAATGAAAGTTGTTGTTTAGTTTGGATTCTGGCAGAATGTAGACCAATTATTTTGTGGGTCTAAGGGTCTTTAACCTGGGTAGAGAAGCCAGATTTAGCCAGTGTAAACGCTGAGGTGGTTCACAGGCACCAGTCTCCTGGAATCCAAAATAAAACGGTACCAGTATAAAAGTGGCTTGAGATGAGCAGTTGATGAGGACTATATTACTGCTGTCACAACAGTACTGCATTTACATAACACAATAGCCCCATTAAATATAAGCGCACACACTCATCATAGTGACTCACTGTTGATTGAAATAGTTCTTTGTGTTTAAATTCTAATCAGTAATTATTACTGACAAGCTTTAAGTACGGAACTGGATTTTAAGTGCATCCTTTGTGTAGAAGATTGCGTAATGAAATCTTTCATTTTTATTAAAATGGTCAGTCTCCCATGGCATTGCATACAGAGTCAGGACTGTGTAGTCTTCATGCAAAATAGAATTAGAGTGAGGCCTAATTGCACCTCAGAATTCAAACATAATTCCGTACTAAAATTAACTTTTTGTTATCTAGCTCACCCAGCATGATTTCATAATTATGCCAGGTACAACTCAGGAGATAGACAGATCCAAAATAAAATGGAGAAAATTGGGTTTTTTTTATCCAGAAAGAACTATTTAAAATGTTTTAGTTCTATAAATATATACAGTAATAAAACCACACACTGATTCAGTTTGTTCCTTATCTAGTACAACACACCATGAGGGGTGGGGGAAGGATAAGCAGCCAGCAGACAAAATAGTATGAACATCTGTTCAGTGACTTCAAACACAATGGAATCTGCCCAGCAATAACCAGCCATCATATTCATAGAAAGAAAGAACTTGCATTTATATAGCGCTTTTCACGACCGTAGGAAGTCCCAAAGCACTTCACAGCCAATGAAGTACTTTTTTGAAGTGTAATCACTGTTGTAATGTAGGAAATGCGGCAGCCAATTTACGCACAGCAAGGTCCCACACAAACGGCAATATGATAATGACCAGATAATCTGTTTGTGATGTTGGTTGAGAGATAAATATTGGCCAGGACTTAGAGGAGAATTTTCCTGCTCTTCTACATAGTTCCATGGATCTTTTACTACCATCCTGAGGGCAGATGGAGCCTCTTTTTAATGTGTCATCCAGATGACTGCATCTGCGACAGTGCAACACTCCCTTAGCACTGCAGTGCCAGCCTAGATTTTGTGGTCAGGTCTCTGTGGTAGGACTCAAACCCACAACCTTCTGACTCCGAGGCGAGAGTGTTACATGGCAACTTTTAAGCAGGGGAATACCTGTGGAAAAAACTTCCTTTCCTCAGCAGCCCATTAAATTGAGTTCTGGCTCCAAACAGAATTTTTGACTTGGTGGTAGCAATCCCACCTCCGGGTCAAAAGGTGTAGGGTTCGAACCCCGCTCCAGCCAGTCCTGGCGAGAGTGGCATTGTTGAAATATCCTGCTTTTATCTTTGCCAACTAAAATACGATAGGCTCCATCACTAAACTGTGATGGTGTTCCTTACAGCAAGATGGTGAACTCAGTAACACAACTTGCACCAGACTGGAGGTTTCACATTCCCGTGAACGCTCCATTCCAGTTTTTTTTTTAAAAAGAGAATGATAAAAGCCTGTATTTGTAGTTCAATTTAAAAATGCTTCAGATCACTACCAGACTTTATCCAGTGTGACCGAGTAAACAATGCTTCTACTGTGCAGAGTTTGGATGGCTTTCCGTGGTCATCTTGTGTATGAATGAGGAACACTTCAAGTGCAATTGTCCTTATCAACTGCATGTGCTTTTACTGTTTTTGCAGCTTGTGACTTAATTGCTCTGGTGACTGTCGGGAATAAATGAATCATCGTCACAAATAAACGTTCACCAATTTTAAATCTTGAATAGCGAGCTCTTCTTTTGTGGATGCATGACAGTTTATTTTCAAAAAGCCTTCGATAAGGTACTGCATAGTAGACTCATAACTAAGGTCAGAACATGTGGAGTCTGGGGACAAGCAGCGGAATGGATAGCAAGCTGGCTACAAAACCGAGAGTAAGTGTTAAAGGTAGTTACTCAGACTAGCAAAAGGTGGGAAGTGGCGTTCCAGGAGGATCGGTGCTGGGACCACTGTTGTTCACCATTTACATAAACGATTTGTACTCTGGAATCGGAAGTACAATTTCAAAATTTGCGGATGATACCAAATTGGGGGGTATAGTTAATACAGAGGAGGACTGCGACAAAATGCACGAAGACATTAATAAACTTGCAGAATGGACGCGCAATATAGATGTGTGAGGTGATGCATTTTGGTAGGAAGAATAAGGAGGCCACATACTCCTTGGAGTGTCTAACTTGGGTAGAGCAGTAGAGGGATCTGGGGGTGCAGATACAGAAATCATTAAAAGTAGCAACACAGGTTAATAAGGCCATTAAAAAAGAAAAGACCAACAAAGCACTGGCATTCATTGCTAGAGGGATAGAATTGAAAAGCAGAGAAGTTATGTTAAACTTGTATAGAACCTTGGTTATACCACACTTGGGAGTACTATGAACAGTTATGGTCTCCATATTATAAAAAGAATGTAATGGCACTGGATAAGGCACAGAAAACATTTACTGCGGTGATACCAGAACTGAGATGTTCTACTTATCAGGAAATATTGAACAGGCCTGGGGCTCTTTTCTCTAGAAAAGAGGATACTGAGAGGATGGGTGAGGGGTGGTGGGAGAGGAGGAGGGGGAGGCCTCATGAGGGGGTATCCGATCAGGGGGGTGTGTTAGGCAGGGACTCTGGATCCAGGAGGTTGGTATAAAGCCACTTACCTCCTGGATGCAGCAGTCCTCGCCGCTGTTTAACTGCTGGGTTTCACGAATTGTGAGACCTGTCCACAGGCAGTTGAATTCAAAATGGAGAGGAAGATGGAGGCTTCCAGCCTCATTACAATATTTAAATTGTGGTAGTCCTTAACATTTCCAGCACAAAACCTATGCAAACTCAGGAAACCTCTGAGCACAAAGCATTTGAAATGTTAAAAACAATATCCTCTAGGGTGGAGTTAAATTATGTAGTTGGTAATCCTTCACTACAACCGCCATCTGTGAGGCAAAGCTCTTCTGGGTGGGAATCGATGTTAAAAACTACTAGAAGAAATGCTTTGGTTTGAAAAGAAAAGAGTGGATTTTAATAAATTATCAACCGTTGTTAATGCAATGGTGACTAACCAACGTTTCCAATAATCTATCCCAGATCAGAATGACCATAATTATTTTTTTTTTAAACTCGACAGCATCATACCACTTGTAAGTGCTGTACAGATACCAGGACATTAAACATAGGCAGTTGTGACTGCCACTCTTCGTAACCGGCTACAGAAACCCATGAGCCACATTAAAAACAGTGGAAGCCCTAGAGGAGTATAGAAAGTGCAGCGGGGGGTACTTAAAGAAATTAGGAGAGCAAAGAGAGACATGAAAAAACACTGGCGGGCAAAATTAAGAAAAATCCCAAGGTGTTTTATAAGTATATTAAGGGCAAGAGGCTAACCAGGGAAAGAGTAAGGCCCATTAGGGACCAAAGTGGCAATCTGTGTGTAGAGTCGGAAGATGTAGGTGAGGTTTTAAATGAATATTGTGCATCTGTGTTCACTATGGAGAAGGACGATGTAGGCATAGAAATCAGGCAGGGGGATTGTGATATACTTGAACAAATTAGCATTGAGAGGGAGGAGGTACTAGCGGTTTAGCGGGCTTAAAAGTGGATAAATCCCCAGGCCCAGACGAGATGTATCCCAGGCTGCTGTGTGAGGCAAGGGAGGAGATTGCAGGGGCTCTGACACAAATTTTCAGAACCTCTCTGGCCACAGGGGAGGTGCCAGAGGACTGCAGGACAGCTAACGTAGTACCATTATTCAAGAAGGTTAGTAGGGATAAACCAGGGAATTACAGGCCAGTGAGCCTAACATCAGTGGTAGGGAAATTATTGGAAAAAATTCTGAGGGACAGAATTAGTCTCCATTTGGAGAGGCAAGGATTAATCAAGGATAGTCAGCATAGCTTGTCAGGGGGAGATCATGTCTAACCAATTTGATTGATTTTTCGAGGGGGTGATTAGGTGTGTGGATGAGGGTAGTGCAGTTGATGTAGTCTACATAGACTTCAGTAAAGCTTTTGACAAAGTCCCGCATGGGTGACTGGTCAAGAAGGTAAGAGCCCATGGGATCCAGGGCAATTTGGCACATTGGATCCAAAATTGGCTTAGTGGCAGGAGGCAGAGGGTGATGGTCGAAAGTTGTTTTTGTGACTGGAAGCCTGTGTCCAGTGGTGTACCGCAGGGATCGGTGCTGGGTCCCTTGGTATTTGTAGTGTACATTAATGATTTAGAGACGAATGTAGGAGGTATGATCAGTAAGTTCGCAGATGACACGAAAATTGGTGGAGTGGTAAATAGCGAGGAGGGAAGCCTCAGGCTACAGGACGATATAGACGGGTTGGTCAGATAGGCAGAACAGTGGCAAATGGAATTTAACCCTGAAAAGTGTGAGGTGATGCATTTTGGGAGGACCAACAAGGCAAGCGAAGGACAGAGGATCAGAGGGACCTTGGTGTGCATGTACATAGATCCCTGAAGGCAGCAGGACAGGTAGATAAGGTGGTTAAGGTGGCATATGGGATACTTGCCTTCATTAGCCGAGGCATAGAATATAAGAGCAGGGAGGTTATGATGGAGCTGTACAAGACGCTGGTTAGGCCACAGCTGATATACTGTGTGCAGTTCTGGTCACCACACTATAGGAAGGATGTGATTGCATTGGAGAGGGTGCAGAGGAGATTCACCAAGATGCTTCAGCTATGAGGAGAGACTGGACAGGCTGGGGTTATTTTCCTTAGAGCAGAGAAGGCTGAGGGGGGACCTGATTGAGGTGTACAAAATTATGAGGGGCATAGATAGGGTAGATAGAAAGGAACTTTTTCCCCTTCGTAGAGGGGCCAATAACCAGGGGGCATAGTTTCAAGGTAAGGGGCAAGAGGTTTAGAGGGGATTTGAGAAAAAACTTTTTCACCCAGAGGGTGGTTGGAATCTGGAACTCATTGCCTGAAAGGGTGGTAGAGGCAGGAACCCTTACAACATTCAAGAAGCATTTAGATGAGCACTTGAAACGCCATAGCATACAAGGCTACGGACCAAGTGCTGGAAAATGGAATTAGAATAGACAGGGCTTGATGGCCGGCGCAGACACGATGGGCCGAATGGCCTCTTTCTGTGCTGTATAACTCTGACTATTATTGCTAAACCTGAAGAAATAAATTTGTAGAACTTTGCCCCTGATCCCTACCCACAGGCAAATTCAGCTCTTTTTCTTGGGCACAACAGCTATTATGGGCACACCATTTAAATCAAAATGAACAAGTTTCTCCAAAATTGATGAAGCCGAGAGATGACAACTATGACTGTGGTTGGGCTGCTTCAGTTGACCTTGGCTGCAGAGTTTGGGTTCCCGTTACTAATCACTATCCAGCAACCCCGCTGGAGTGTGTGTGCAGCTGTCAGGTGAGGACAGGATTTGGCTCAACTGTGGTATTTAAATAGCCTGTCTACCTTGTCTATCGCCGCTCATGCATGAATAATGGCTACTAGGTGAGATACTGGAGATACCTATGGAATTGTACCCCAGAAAGTCGTCGATGCCTTCAGAACGGGAGAGGAAATAATTGGTAGTTGGGGGGAATGCATGCCTCTTTTTAAAAATTAATATAGGCCCGTATTTCCCGATCCCCACGGGTGTGTACGAGCTGTGTACACACCCGTAGGGACATCGCAAGTGCCGGTTTCAGGCATGCAAAGCGCATGCGCTGAAAACCGGCATTTCCAATCTGTCAAGAATCCTCTTGACATTGCACGCCTGCCCTGGAGAGGGGCCCCTGCGGGTGGGGAGTTCCGCTTTCTACAGAACCTTCCACCCGCTGAAATCCCTTAAAAATCTTATGCCTGGTAAAAGCAGGCATAAGGTCTGCTTTTACCAGCATAAGAGTTAAAAAAAAAAAAAAAAAAAAATTTTTCACTCATTTATCATTTTAAAATACTTTTTTTTTAAAAAAAAGGTAAGTTTATTTTTAGCCCCGTGAAAAGCTTTAATTTTTTTTTCAAAAAATTAAATTTTTGTTTAAAATATTTATTTTAATGTTATTTTAACTAATTTTAAAAGCGTGATTTAAAAAAAAATTATTTAATGTTTTGATGTGCCTTTGGAGTGATCTCCATTCATAGTTTTGACATGTCTAAGCTGTCGAAAGTATGAAGGGAGATTCCCTTCTCCCATTGGTTCCCCATGGCCCACGTGATCCCAGGGACACTTGCGAACCGCATGCGCCCCTGGGATACCTGGGCCCTGCGCACTTCGTAGTGGAGAGGCCCAGGAGCGGAAATGGCTGGACCTCTGGAGCCTTCGGGTAAGGGCGTAGATTTTTTTTCCAGATCGGAGGCCTCCGCACGCGGGAAGCCTTCGATCGGAAAATACGGACCATGATTAATCTGCAGGCCAATTGCCCTAATCCGCCACTCAGCTCAGAAGGGCTTTGAAAAACAAGTGAAAGCAGTCGTTCAACTTTAAATGTCCAAATTAATTCTATTTTTCTCCTATATGAAGTTGTTTATGGTATACTTTTCCAGACATCCATGTGACTTTATGCATTCACTCTGAATTGCTCTGATATTTGCTCACTGACTTTGCACCAACTACAGCATTATGGGAAGAAGAATCATGACTTCACAGAAATCACTACAATCCAATCAGTATCAGTTTCCATTTATTTTGTGGATTGATGCAATGTTTCTACTCTGCTTGTTTTCTCAGGAAGTTACTGAGCTTGTCTCCCTTCTCACACTCTTTTCCCATTGATTTTTTTTTTGTACTTGTAGAAAGCAGATTATTGAAATCTCCCCTGGTCTCGATTTATGAGGGCTTCAAGTGATCCCTGAATGCAAACTTTTACTGTCTGAACATTGGGGGCATTTAAAGTCCAGACTGATTAGAGCTGCCTTGGCCAATTATATATTTTTATTGATTTGTGCTACAGTTGCAAAAAAATTTTGCCACTCAGTGCAGAAGGATCAGAAGGACTTACCCAATTTTATATTTTTGACTAGAACTATAGAAATTACAGTACAGAAGAAATGCAATTGGTTCATCATGCCTGTACAAGTTTTGCCTAAACCTCAATGGGAGCTTTTTCCTCTAATCACTTGTTCCTGCTCTTTCCCTGTACACTTTAATATCTTCCGTCTTTGAAGTGTTTAATTTCCCCTTAAATGCTGCAATTGACAACTTCAGGAGCCACTTTATACTAAAGACTTTTTTTTAAAAGAAAAAATTAAATTTTTTTGCTTCTAGTATGTATTTTCTCATGTTATTTTCTGCACTAGAAACAAAAGACTGAGGTGTTTTATTTTCATTCATGGGATGTGGGTGTCACTGGCAAGACCAGCATTTATTGCCCATCCCTAATTGCCCTTGAGAAGGTGGTGGTGAGCCGCCGCCTTGAACCTCTGCAGTCCATGAGATGAAGGTACTCCCATAGTGCTGTTTGGGAGGGAGTTTCGGGATTTTGACCCAGCGGCGATGAAGGAATGGCGATACATTTCCAAGTCAGGATGGCGTGTGACTTGGAGGGGAACTTGCCATGCGCCTGCTGCCCTTGTCCTTCTAGGTGGTAGAGGTCGTGGTTTTGGGAGGTGCTGTCAAAGAAGCCGTGGCGAGTTGCTGCAGTGCATCTTGTAGATGGTACACACTGCAGCCACAGTACGCCGGTGGTGGAGCGAGTGAATGTTTAAGGTGGTGGATGGGGTGCTAATCAAGCGGGCTGCTTTGTCCTGGTTGGTGTCGAGCTTATTGAGTGTTGAAGCTGCACTCATCCAGGCAAGTGGAGAGTATTCCATCACACCCCTTGTGCCTTGTAGATGGTGGAAAGGCTTTGGGAAGTCAAGAGGTGAGTCACTTGCCACAGAATACCCAGCCTCTGACCTCTTGTAGCCACAGTATTTATGTGGCTGGTCCAGTTAAGTTTGTGGTCAATGGTGACCCCAGGATGTTGATGATGGGGAATTCGGCGATGGTAATGCCGTAGAATGTCAAGGGGAGGTGGTTAGACTCTCTTGTTGGAGATGGTCATTGCCTGGCATTGCGTGGTGCGGATGCTACTTGCCACTTACCAGCCCGAGCCTGAATGTTGTCCAGGTCTTGCTGCATGTGGGCATGAACAGTTTTGTTATCTGAGGAGTTGCAAATGGAACTGAACACTGTGCAATCATCAGAGAACTTCTGACCTTATAATGGAGGGAAGGTCATTGAATACATCAAATATACAGCACAGTACCAGGCCATTCAGCCCAACCAGTCCATGCCAGTGTTTATGCTCCACTCGAGCCTCCTCCCGTCTTTCCTCATCTAACTCTATTGGCATAACCCTCTATTCCCTTCTCCCTCATATCCTTATCTAACCGCTCCTTAAATGCACCTATATTATTCGCTTCATCCAATTCCTGTGGAAGCGAGTTCCACATTCTCACCACTCTGGGTAAAGAAGTTTCTTCTGAATTTGATTTCTTGGTGACTATCTTATATTGATGGCCTCTAGTTATGCTCTTCCCCACAAGTGGCAACATTTGCTCTGTATCCACTCTTACCCAAACCATTCATAATTTTAAAGACCTCTTTTAGGTCACCCCTCAGCCTTTTTTCAAGAGTAAAGAGACCCAGCCTGTTCATCCTTTCCTGATATGTATACCCTCGTATTTCTGGTTTCATCCTTGTAAATCTTCTCTGCACCCTCTATATCCTTTTTATAATATGGCGACCAGAATTGTACGCAGTACTCCAAGTGTGGTCTGACCAAGGTTCAATACAAGTTTAGCATACTTTTCAATTCTATCCCTCTAGAAATAAACCCTAGTGCTTGGTTTGCTTTTTTTAATGGTCTTGTTAACCTGTGTCGCTACTTTTAGTGATTTGTGTATTTGTACTCCGAGATCCCTTTGTTCCTCTACCCCACCCAGACTCGCACCCTCCAAGTAGTAAGAGACCTCCCTATTCTTCCTACCAAAATGTAATACCTCACATTTATCTGTGTTGAAATTCATTTGCCAGTTATATGCCCATTCTGCAAGTTTATTACTGTCTTCCTGTAATTTGTTGCAGTCCTCCTCAGTATTGACTATCCGCCCCCCCCCCCCCAAATTTGGTGTCATCCGCAAATTTAGAAATTGTGCTTTTGATTCCAAAGTCTAAATCGTTAATATAAATTGTGAACAACAGTGGTCCCAACACTGATCCTTGTGGAACACTACTTCCTACCTTCTGCCACTGTGAATAGCTACCCTTTACCCCTGCTCTCTGCTTTCTGTCTTGAAGCCAGCTAGCTATCCATTCTGCTACTTGTCCCTTGACTCAGTATTCTCTGACCTTATTCATTAGTCTATTATGGGGTACCTTATCGAAGGCCTTTTGAAACTCTATATAAATTACATCTACTGCATTACCCTTATCTACCCTCTCTGTTACTTTTTCAAAAATTTCAATAACGTTGGTCAAGCAAGACTTTCCCTTTTGAAATCCATGCTGACTATTCATTATGTTTTGGTTTCTAGATGTTCTTCTATTTTCTCCTTTAGTAGGGATTCCATTATTTATCCTACCACTGATGTTAAGCTGACTGGTCTATAGTTCATGGACATGTTCTATCCCCCTTCTTAAATATAGGTATTACGTTAGCTATCCGCCAGTCCTCGGGCACTACACCTTGTTCTAACGAATTATTAAATATGTGTAGTAATGCCTCTGCTATCTCTTCCCTAGATTCTTTAAAAATGCGTGGATGCAATCTGTCCGGACCAGGGGTTTTATTCTTTGATGTTGATTAGTTTATTTAATAGATCTCTCTTTATTTTAAAAGCAGTTATTTCATTACTAATCTCAACATCTGATGTCATGTCCACCTGTTCTATCTCCCTGGTAAATTCTGAAGCAATGTAATTATTTGATATTTCTGCCATCTTTCTATCACTGCCTGTGGTATTATTCTGTCCATCCCTTAGTGGTCCTATTCCCATCCCGACCTTCCTTTTTTTAAATTTACGTGCCTGTAAAATATTTTACTATTTTGTTTTATGTTCCTTGATAATTTAATTTCATAGTTCCTCTTTGCCTTTGTAATTGTTTTTTTGACTTCTATCCTAATCTCTTCATATTCTCCATTATCATGCTCTCCCCTGCTGTCCATGTGCTTAATGTATGCCTCTTTCCTTACCCTCAGTTTTTCCCTTTTATGGCTTTATTCATCCATGGTGTCTCATTAGTGTTTAGCTTGTTCTTGTTTTTTAGCAGAATATATTTTTCCTGGACTCTGTTGAACACCATTTTAAATGTTTCCCATTGCTTTTGTACATCATTGTTTGCCCATTTTATTTTCCCAAGTTCTATTCTCAGCCCCTCAAAATCAGCTTTTCTCCAATCTATCACCCTGGTCTTCATCATACTTATGTCCTTCTCAATTGTTACCTTAAAGTGTATTATATTATGGTCATTATGGCCTAGATGTTCCCCTACTTTTACTTCTCTTATCTGCTCTGGTTCATTCCCCATTACTAGATCCAATAGCAAATCTTCCCTTGTTGGGCTTTTTACATATTGGGTTAGAAAGGAGTCCTGTACACATTGTAGGAACTCCGTTCCCTTACCTCCTTCACTTACCTCTTCTGTCCAATTAATATCGGGGTAGTTGAAATCCCCCATGATGATGATTATTGTGTTTTACTCATTTCCCTAATTTGTACATTTCTTCCTCCACCTCCCTTCTGCTATTAGATGGTCTGTATACTAGACCTGTTATTGTGTTTGATCCTTTATTTTTTTTCTCTATCCACATGGATTCTATTTGTGTCTTGCTGATAGCTGCATCACTTTTTTCTGTTGCCATTATGTTATCCCTAATAAATATAGCTACTCCATCTCCCCTTTTTCCTCTCTCTATCTTTTCTAAATAAGTTATACCCGGCAATGTTTAATTCCCAGTCCTGACTTTTCTGTAGCCATGTCTCAGTAATCCCTACTATGTCTGGTTCCTTGCAAAACATGATTACCTCCAGCTCCCCTGTTTTATTACTGACACTGCTGCATTGCTGTACAGACAGTTTAACTCCTTTTTTTAATAGCAGCTCCTCTCACTTTATTTTTAACTAGCTTTTTAAACTCCTGTTCTATTACTTTAATTATTCCCTGGCCATCAATGCCCTCCCTTACTTTATTCTTTCCTATGCGCTCCTTTCCTGTTTTGTTTATATTTAGGCTGGTTTCATTTCTTGTAGATCTCCTCCCCCCCCCCCCCCCCCCCCCCCGTACTAGTTTAAAGCCTTTGTCACCTCCCTATTTACCCTTTCCACTGGGACAGGGGTCCCATCCTGGTTCAGGTGGAGCCCGTCCCATCGGTACAGCTCCTTCCTGTCCCAGTATTGGTGTCGATGTCCCATGGAAAAAGAACCCCTCTTTCCCACACCAGCCCTCTAGCCATGTTAATTCTCCTGATCTGACTGCTTCTATACCAATTTGCACGTGACTTGGGCAATAATCCAGAGATTATTATTCTCGAGGCCATGCTTTTTAATTTAGCTCCGAACTCCTGATACTCCCTCAGCAGTACCTCCTCCCTGCTCCTACCTATGTCGTTTGTTCCGACATGGACCACGACAACTGGATTTACCCCCTGCCTTTCCAAATTCCTCTCTAGCCGCCACGAGATATCTCTTACCCTGGCACCGGGGTAGGCCACATGCCCTTCGGGATTGATGAAGCAGCTGAAGATGGTTGGGCCTAGGACACTGCCCTGAGGAACTCCTGCTGTGATGTCCTGGGGCTGAGATGATTGGCCTCCAACAACCACAACCATCTTCCTTTGTGCTAAATATGACTCCAGCTACTGGGGAGTTTCCTCCCCCAATTCCCATTGACTTCAGTTTTACTAGGGCTCCTTAATTCCACACTCAGTCAAATCCTGCCTTGATGTCAAGAGCAATCACTCTCACCTCACCTCTGGAATTCAGCTCTTTTGTCCATGTTTGGACCAAGGCTGAAATGAAGTCTGAAGCCAAGTGGACCTGGCGGAATCCAAATTGAGCATTGGCGAGCAGGCTATTGGTGAGTAAGTGCCGCTTAATAGCACTGTCGATGACCCCTTCCATCACTTTGCTGATGATTGAGACTAGGCTGATAGGATGGTAATTGACCAGATTGGATTTGTCCTGCTTTTTGTGGACAGGACATACCTGGGCAATTGTCCACATTGTTGGGTAGATGCCAGTGTTATAGCTGTACTAGAACAGCTTGGCTAGAGTCGCGGCTAGTTCTGTAGCACAAGTCTTCAGCTCTACTGCTGAGATTTTGATGGGGCCCATAGCCTCTGCTGTATCCAGTGCGCTCAGCCGTTTCTTGATATCACATGGAGTGAATCGAATTGACTGAAGACTGGCTTCGGTGATGGTGGGGACCTCAGGAGGAGGCCAAGATGGATCATCCATTCGACACTTCTGGCTGAAGATGGTTGTAAACGCTTCAGCCTTGTCTTTTCCACTCGCATGCTGGGCTCCACCATCATTGAGGATGGGAATGTTCATGGAGCCTCCTCCTCCCGTTAGTTGTTTAATTGTCCACCACCATTCACGACTGGATGTGGCAGGACTGCAGAGTTCTTCATCTATATCCATGTTCACTCTTGGAATCCTGTAAAATCAAGGAATTCCAGTTGATTGAGAAGCACTGCTTATAGTTATCTAAACTAGTTAATAAGAGGCATCAGAAAGAGCCATTAAAATTCCAAATTAATGCGTTGAGTGCGTATATCGGGAGATTTTAGAATAAGGAGTGAACGGTTACACTCCACTGTCGGCCTATCTTTCTCTAATCAGCTGCTAACCTGTCCACTCTATTTCCATTATTTGCTGTATATTGGAACATGTGGAGGTTCCATTTAAACTTTTATATTTTCAATATGCAGATGTATTGTAAATAAGGTAAAAGCATATCCTAGTGAGTATGGAAAAATAAATAGCAGGGAATAGGATAAAAAGGGCACATTAACTAAGTCAGCATAGTTAAAAGTATATCAAAAACATCTTCAATCGATTATTACGCTTTGTGTAGGCTTCATGCGTGTTATTCATTGACCAGATCCTCTAATGGTGCTGTAGAATATAAGCCCAGTTTCGCCAAGCTGATGCTATTCTTCTGTCCAGTCATTCCTCAGGAATGTAGCAGCTGTTTGTCCTATATCCTGCCTTGTGTAGGCGCGATGCGTGCACGTCATTGGCCAGATCCTATAATGGTGCTGTAGAATATGTATTTCCCCAAGCTGGCACTGTTCTCCTTTCCACTCATTCCTCCGGATCGAGGAACAATGGCTGCTGTATTCCTATCCGATTTGTCAGTCTGCACGTCACCCAGAGAACCATCTCCTTCCCAACAGCTTTGTCCAGTAGTGAGGGTCATTCTTCGACTGTTGGAAGGTTGGCATCTTGCCAGTGTTCCAATATACCTGACTTTATGATTATCATTGTTAGGACGAGTTGACTCATTCCTTTTATGAGTAGTGTGCACTCTCCAAGAGCAGCAGACTAACTGGAGTCGCAGACCCTGCTGTTTCTATAATTAATTCCAGGCAGTCCAGTTATTTCCAGCCATCCCTGTTTTCAAAGTTAAGTTTTTAACATATTTGTGCTGAAATACATTCTTTTTGTACTTTAACAAGCCAGAAAATTGAAGACTTTTTAAACAGCATTAAAAAATGAAACTCGGCAATGACGTGTGTTTGTGCAGCCGGTAGGCCGTTCTCAAGTTATCAATCTTGAGATGTATTGTTCTGAGGAGGGAGAGGAGACAATAAGTCGGAGCGATTGTTGTCGCTGAATTTGCACACCTCCTGGCTGCCGACTTAAAAACAGCATAGATTGAAGCCCGTGAGCAGTCCATTCTTCAGCTATAGCTGGTACCTGTAGATAGCTTGTTGAGGCCTGAAAAAGGCAGGGTCAAAATATTGTGAAAAAGTTGAATGGATTTCTTCTTCTATTCATCTCCCATGCAAAACAAACAACCTACCACTTGAAACTCCGACTTACCTTGGTCAAGATGGGTAACTGCAATTAAGTTTATTACTTCCAGCCACTTCACTGCTTTGGTTCAGAGTGGAACCCACAATACTAGAACAAAGGCAAAATACTGCGGATGCTGGAAATCTGAAATATAAACAGAAAATGCTGGAAATACTCAGCAGGTTAGGCAGCATCTTTGGAGAGAGAAACAGAGTTAACGTTTCAGGTTGGAGACCTTTCACCAGAACTTTAATTCTGTTTCTAGATGCTGCCTGACCGGCTGAGTATTTCCAGCATTTACTGTTTGTCATCAATACACTGATCTAGAGAGAAAACAACAACTTACATTTTTGGTGCTGCTTATATAAAAGAATGTTTGAACATTTTCCAAGGGGCAGAGGTGGACACGTTGCAGGAAGTGAAGAAATTTAGACACGAGGTTTTTAGGAGGCTTTTGAAGGCGGGAAGTTGGGTAGCAAAGTGGAATGGTTTTGGAAGAACATTCTCGGGAACAAAAGCTGACAAATCCCCTGGATCTGACGGCCTATATCCGAGGGTTCTAAGAGGTGGCTGCAGAGATAGTGGATGCATTTGTTGTGATCTTCAAAAATTCCCTAGATTTTGGAATGGTCCCAGTGGTTTGGAAGGTAGCAAATGTAACACCACTATTCAAGAAAGGAAGGAGAGCGAAACTCCAGGCCAGTTAACCTGACACCAGTCATCGGGAAAATGCTGGAATCCATTATTAAGGAAGTGGTAACGGCACTTAGAAAATCATAATATGATTAGGCAGAGTCAACATGGTTTTATGAAAGGGAAATCATGTTTGACAAATCTATTCATTTTTTTTAAGGATGTAACTAGCAGGGTAGATAAAGGGGAACTAGTGGCTGTAGTATATTTGGATTTTCAAAAGGCATTCGATAAGGTGCCACATAAAAGGTTGTTGCACAAGGTAAAGGCTCATGGGGTTGTGGGTAATCTATTAGCATGGATATAGGATTAGCTAATGGACAGAAAACAGAGTAGGAATCAACAGGTCATTTTCAGGTTCGCAGGCTGTTAGTGGGGTGCTGCAAGGATCAGTGCTGGGGCCTCAGCTATTTGCAATCTATATTACTGACTTGGATGAAGGGACCGAGTGTAATGTATCCAACTTTGCTGACATACAAAGCTAGGTGGGAAAGTAAACTGTGAGGAGGACACAGCCTACGAAGGTATATGGACAGGTGAAGTGATTGGGCAATAAGGTGGCAGATGGAGGATAATGCGGGGAAATGTAAGGTTATTCACTTTGGTAGGAAGAATAGGAAAACAATATTTTTTAAATGGTGAGAAACTATTAAATGTTGCTGTTCAGAGGGGCCTGTGTATCCTTGTATACAAAACGCAGAAAGTTAGCATGCAGGTACATCTAGCACTTGGTATGTTGGCCTTTATTGCAAGGGAGTTGGCGTACAAGAGTAAGGAAGTCTTGCTGCAATAGTACAGGGCTTTGGTGGGACCACACCTGGAGTACTGTGCACAGCTTTGGTCTCCGTACCTAAGGAAGGATATAATTGTCTTAGAGAGGGTGCAATGAAGATTCACTAATTGATTTCTGGGATGAGTGGGTTGTCCATGAGGAGAGATTGAGTGGATTCGGCTTATACTCTCTGCACTTTTGAAAAATGAGAGGTGATCTTATTGAAACATAAGAATCTGAGCGAGCTTGACAGTGTAGATGCTAAGAGGCTGTTTCCCATGGCTGGAGAGTCGAGAATTAGGGGGCATAGGGTCAGGATAAGGGGTCAGCCATTTAGGACTGAGATGAAGAGAAATTTCTTCACTGAGGATTGTGAATCTTTGGAATTCTCTACCCCAAAGGGCTGTGGATACTCAGTCATTAAGTATATTCAAGGCTGAGATCGATAGATTTTGGACTCCAGGGGAATCGAGGGTTATGTGGATCGGGCGGGAAAGTGGAGTTGAGGCCGAAGATCAGCCATGACCTTATTGAATGGTGGAGCAGGCTTGAGGGGCCGTATTGTCGACTCCTGCTCTTACTTCTTATGTTCTTATGAACAGGGTGATGATGACTGAAGGATCAGACTATGATGATGGAGAATGATGAAAATTGGAAAGAGACAATTTTAGAAACCTATTTTCTCAATCCATTAATTTGAGTTGTAACAATCACTAGTATAGTTTAAGAAAAGAACTTTGTGTTTAGGCTGAATACATCATGGAGAAATTCTAATTACACCCCCATTCATGGAATTCAAGAACAAGTACACAGTGTTCAAACTATCTAGTTAGTGCTGGATTTTTGAATGCACAGAGAAGGGATGTAAGTAATAGCATAACATCGGTTTTGTGGAGGAAAATAAAAACGATCCATTCTAGAATCTTTCTGATGTGCTATTATCTTGTTTTATGGTTTTAGCTGGTTTTACTTTAATGGAATTTTCACAGGACCAGATTGTTGCCTGAAGAAAACTGGACTATTCCAGTTCTGTATCAGTCGGCCATCTAGTCCTGTTGCGTGCTTTTGTGATTATCCATCTGAAGAAGATGGAGCTTCTGTTAGTTTTTTTTTAAATGGTTTTGTCTGGGCTTTGAAGTTGTGTGGATTAAGACACAACTTGTTAAACCAGTAGTGCTAATTTGTTGACTTGACTGTTCCAGTGCTGTCCTGGCTGGCCTCCCAGCTTGCACCCTCCGTAAACTTGAACTCATCCAGAACTCTGCTGCCCATAATGTAACTCGCACCAAGTCCCGTTCACCCATCACCCCTGTGCTTGCTGAGGCTCCCGGTCTGGCAACACCTCCATTTTAAAATTCTTATCTTTGTTTTCAAATCTCTCCATGACGTCGCCTGTCTGTACCTCTGTAACCTCCTCCAGCATTACAACCCTCTCAGATCTCTGTGCGCCTCCAATTCTGGCCTCTTGCGCATCCCCGATTTTAATCACTCTACCATTGGTGACCGTGCCTTCAGATGTCTGGGCCCTAGGCTCTGGAATTCCCTCCCTAAACCTCCCCACCTCTCTCTCCCTCCTCCTTTAAGATGCTCCTTAAAACCTACCTCCTTGACCAAGCTTTTCAGCACCTGTCCTAATATCTCTGAGGCTCGGTGTTAAATTTTGTTTGATAACGCTCCTGTGAAGTGCCTTGGGACGTTTACTATGATAAAGGTACCATATAAATGCAAGTTGTTGTTGTGATTTCAGCTAAATACCTTGTAGAGTTCCCATGTTAGTCATTAGTAAGGGTACGGTATTATTATCTTGTTTTTGCTTTTGTGGTTCAGGGACTGTTCATGAAGTGTGATTAAAACTCCATTATAGAACCATAGACATTTACAGCACAGAGGGAGGCCATTCGACCCATCGTGTCTGTGCAGGCCGAAAAAGAGCTATCCTGCCTAATCCCACTTTCCAGCTCTTGCTCCATAGCCTTATAGGTTACGGCACTTCCAAGTGCATATCCAGGTACTTTACATGTGATGAGGGTTTCTGCCTCTACCACCCTTTCAGGCAGTGTGTTCCAGACCCCCACCACCCTCTGTGAAAAAAGTTCTCCTCAACTCCCCTCTAATCCTTTTACCAATTACTTTAAATCTATGCCCCTTGGTTATTGACCTCTCTGCTAAAGGAAATAGGTCCTTCTTATCCACTCTATTTAGGCCCCTCATAATTTAAAACACTTCAATCAAGCCTCCCCTCAGCCTCCTCTGTTCAAAAGAAAACAACCCCAACCTATCCAATCTTTCCTCAGATCTAAAATTCTCCAGACCTGACAGCATCCTCGTAAATCTCCTCTGTACCCTCTCCAGTGCAATCACATCTTTCCTGTAATGTAGTGACCAGAACTGTACGCAGTACTTTAGCTGTGGCCTAACTAGTGTTTTATACAGTTCAAGCTTAACCTCCCTGCTCTTATTCTATGCTTCAGCTAATAAAGGAACGTATCCCGTATGCTTTTCTTAACCACCTTATCTACCTGTCGTGCAACCTTCAGGGACCTGTGAACATGCACTCCAAGGTCCCTCTGTTCCTCTACACTTTTCAGTATCCTACGGTTTATTGTGTATTCACTTGCCTTGTTAGTCCTCCCCAAATGCATTACTTTACACTTCCATTGTGTCTGATTTATTAGGGCAATTAGTTCTAATATAATGTCATAATACTGCATTTTAAAAGTTTTTTGCCCCATTACACTGATTTGGAAAGGGAAAAAGCACATTGACCAACTGAAATATAGTCCAGTCTTTGAGCATTTTTATTAACCGATGAGGTGCTGGTGATGGCATTAACTTGAACTTGGAACTTTGCAGAGAAAGCAACCCTTTCCCAATTTAATATACATTCAGTATTGGCTGTATTTTTTTTACTCTTTTGGCTGTAGCGTGATCTACAGGAAACTTTGTGCTATCCGGCACCGACGGGACCGAGCTGTTGCCGTTCCCTCAAAACTGCCGGACACACCAGCGCTAATGTTGAAGCATACAGAGCTTTTCAGCTCCGTATCTGGCAACAAACACTGTTAGCTTCTAGACAGTCGGCCGTACCTTGGCAGCGCCTCTGTAGCTTAGCAACAGCTTCAGAGAGACTTTGCAGAGCCTGACTGTTGGAAAAAAAAGCCACGAGAAGAAAAAAAAGCCACGAGAAGAAAAAAAAACCTAACAAAACGGCTCCTGATTTTTGCCGGTGGCTCGAGCTTGCCGGACATTTAGCCTCCGGATAACACAAAGTTTCCTGTACGCTGCAGTTGCAGTTTTTGGACTGGCAGTTGAAATCCCAAAATAATTAGTTTGCTTTCAAAAGCACTAACCTGCATTGGTCTGGTCAAAACTGAGAAGGCAAGGATGCAAAATATAATGTGGTTTATATCTCATCCTGAATCTAGAAATTTAAAGAAAGCTCTAGATAGCTAAAAGGATATTTGAAACTATAATTCTGAATAGAGGGGAAAGTGGATAAGGAAGAGGTGTTAAGATAGCACAATGCTATCCTGATAGACCTAGCGTTTATGTTTGGAAGAGAAGGTTTAGTTTCAAAGTAATACTAGTAACTGCTGGACTTCTGTGTGTTTTCATTTCTGTTGAAAATAGATGAGCAGGGAAAGAATAATAGACTGGTGGTCAACTCTAGAGTTGTCACTCATCTTATTTCTTCTCTTCTTCTTAGGCAGTCCCTCGGAACAGAGGATGGCTTGCTTCCACGTTAAAAATGAGTTCTCAGGTGACTGATGTCCAATGCGGGACCTACAGTCTCTGTCTCAGGCGGGGCAGACGGTGGTTGAAGGGGCGGGTGGGTGGGGTGCTTGGGTTAACTTGTGCTGCCTGCGCTTGTCTTCCGCTTGCTCCCGGCGAAGAGACTCGAGATGTTCGGCACCTTCCCGGATGCTTCTCCTCCACTTTGTGCGGTCTTGGACCAGGGATTCCCAGGTGTCGGTGGGGATGTTACACTTTTTCAAGGAGGCTTTGAGGGTGTCCTTTAAGTGTTTCCTCTGCCCACCTGGGGCTCTCTTGCCGTGCCGGAGCTCCGAGTAGAGCGCTTGTTTTGGGAGTCTCGTATCGGGCATGCGGACAATGTGACCCGTTCACCCTTATTTTTCCTTTGGGCTAGACTTTTTGCCCCGTATACGTCTTCAAGACAATCTTTGTATCTCTCAAGGGTATATGTGAGAATAGCCGCTTGTAGTCCCTTCGGTTTATGACTGTTAGGGCTGATCCTGTGTCCAATTCCATTTTCACTTGGACTCCTGCTATCTTGAGCATGACCCAGATAGTTTGGTGATCCTCCGTTTTGATCACATTATGTAGTTTCAGACAACCCAGCTCCTTGCTTCCGGAGTCTGTATCACTCTTCTGTTCATCTGAACTACTCTCCGTCACCTTATGTACCTTCTTGTTCTTCTCCTGTGGAGATTTCTTGCTGGTTTTCTTTCCTGACCTGCAGACTTTTGCTATGTGTCCTACTTTTCCACACTGTCTGCACACTTTGTCCTTGAACCAGCAATCATTATGGTCGTGTGTTGTTCTGCCGCAGCGATAGCACTTCACTGTTCCGTATGACATTTCATTTGTGCCATATTCTTGCGGTCTGCGTTGTATCTCTGCAGTGCCCCGTGCTGCTGCTTCATGTGATACTGCAATGCTGAAAGCCTTGTCCAGTGTAAGATCCTTTTCTGATAGAAGCCGTTCCTGGGTTCCTTCACTTTGAAGCCCACACACAAACTTGTCCCTTAAAGTATCTGCTAGTCCCGTTCCAAACTGGCAGTGTTTCGATAGCTTGCGCAGAGCCGTTAAATACTCAGCATTACTTTCATCTTTATGCTGGTTCCTTTTGTGAAACTTAAATCTTTCTGCTATCAGCAGCGGTGTGGGGTTTAAGTGGTCCTGTAGGATTGACACTGTTTTCAAAATCCTTTTCTACTGGCTTCTCTGGAGTTACTAGGTTTCGTAGTAAGCCATACGTTTTTGCACCCATTGAATTCAACAATACCAGCGCTTTCTTGTCATCTGGCACTTCATTCGCCTTGCAGTATACTTCTATGCGTTCGACATATGTCGTCCAATCTTCGACTTCATTGTCGAACGCTGTGATACTGCCACTCTTCGGCATTTTTGGGTGTGGTTAGACTGGCTTAAAATGGCGTCTCCCGCACTTTCCTTTCTTCCCCGCTGCGGCTTAAAATGGCGTCTCCCGCACTTTCCTTTCTTCCCCGCTGCAGCTTAAAATGGCGTCTCCCGCGCTGCTGCCAACGCTGCTCTCGGCGGTCCTCGTGGCAAATGGCGTCGCCCTGTGGGTTTCGCGCGCTGCTGCTGCCAACGCCGCTCTCTGCAGTCCTCGTGGCAATGGCAGCGCCTCGCGTTTTCCTGCGCGCCTCTTTCCCCCGTTGACGCTGCTCGGCCCTTGAACACCGGCTGCGCTCTGCTGTCTCTCGTCTCTCTCCCCCGTTGACGCCGCTCGGTCCTGAACACCGGCTGCGCCCTGTGCGCTCTGCCCTCTCTCCCCCGTCGACGCTGCTCGGCCTTTTTCTGTGCCGCTCGGTCGGGCTCTAGCCCGCCGCTGTCCGGGAAGGGTCTGCGCAGTACCTGTTGCCAGCCTGTTTCGCTGGACCACCGTGACTGGAAAGCCAAGCCTGGCTCTTGACAGCCTCCCCTGCGATGCTCAAATCTCCGCTGGATGACTGGGCGGTTGCCCGTGGTCGACGCCCGTGCTTCTGGACTCTACCTTCTTCCACTGTTCTCCAGGAGCGAATCCCTGGGAGGTGATGCAGAGTTGCAGGTAGGTTCGAATCCCATCCTCGTTGCCAATGTTATATCAGTGTATCTTAATGTTGTGTCCTTCAATAATCAGACAACAGACTGCAGGGAACGATTCAACAGGTGTTTACTGAATGAGGGTTACTCTAGAACTGACTGTACAGATCACTACTCAGGGTTTATATACAGGTGTGGTCACTGCCGGTACTACAGTATACAGGAGCTGTAAAAAGTAGTTCTCTCCCTTAAGGTATATATACATTACATACATTACAATTTTTATTCAAAATATACAAATGTTGAATTTTAAAAAGAAATGGATGTTAAAATAATTTTAAAAGGAAGCTACCCTTTATTTTAAATGTTATTGAAATTACTATTGTCAATTAAAACGATGAGGGTTTGTGATGTTCCTCTGTGCTATTTTAATTAAGGTATTGAGCAGGTTCACCTTTTAAGTTGGTGGGCAGAGGAATGTTGTACAAACCCATTAAGCATTCATCCTCTAATCTTGCCAGCAGTAATTTCTACCCTTGTGTGGTGTGCAGGGAGTGTGACACCATTTGTAAACTTGGTTGGATTAGGAAAGATTAGTTGAATCAAACGTGTTAAGCTGTGGGAACTATTACTTTAAAGTTTCCCATTTGTGCATTTTAATGAATGTTGTACGAGTTCATTCACAGCATGTTGAAGTGGTTTTGATTTATTCACAAACAGAAATGTGACCTCGATTGACCTCTGTTTTAGTTGAATACAATTAATTCTGCAGCTTGTGGTGACCTGACCTTTTGCATGATGGGGAGGCCTTGAAGTACTCCAGGCACCAACGTTGAAATGCAATGATGCTGGGCCTGGAAATACTTCCTGTTATGAGCAGCTAAATTTGTTTTGAGACAGCCAAGTCAGAAGGATTGATTCAATTCAGGCGGTTATTCACTCCCACTTTTTGGTGGGGGGAGGAAGGTTAATTAAAGCAAAGTGGGCTTTAATTTCTTGTTCTATTAAGTTCGTGTTGTTCATACTTTTATATGTATGCAAAAGATTTTATTTCCTGATTAACCTATGTTTGCAGCACTGTTCAACCTCTGCTGATTCACTGACCACTACGCACAGGTTACATAAACCTCCAAGATTGTGACAAAAGATAACCACAGCCTGATGCAAACGTTGATGCCTAAAAATATTGCACAAGTCTGCATTGTTCCTTAGGGGACTGGGTTATGATAGTTTATAGTGGGGAAAACAAACTCCAGTTTTAATACTTTAAAACGTTGGCACATTAACACACTTGGCAGAAGTATTTCTTCACATAGTATCAAAACAAGTATTGTATTGCTGCTTGGAGAAACATGTCCATATCCCCTGCAAATGTTTATAATTTTGTTTGGGTGTACATGTGGCAGTGAATAGTGCAAAGTGAGATTTTTTGGGGTATTTACATTAAATTAGAGTTTGTTACTGGTGAAATAATAAAAATATCTACAAGAAGTATCACTGTGTTGGGTTGATATTTAAGGAACCATAAATGTGGCCTGAGAAAGACTACTATATATTTTGATATTGCAGTTCTGTTCTTGACACATTGTGGCTAAATATTAGAGAATTTCTTCACCATATTTATCTTTGAAGATGTAAATAGGAATGCTTCTGTTTTGGAGGAAATGCCAACCTCTACATGTACGCATCTGTTCTCCGAATGAGCTGCTGAAAGCTTGGTATTGTTTCTCAGGTTCTTGACAGAAATAGCAAGTTTTATATTTGGAAAGCTGCAGAATGCTTCACAGCCGATGAAGTACTTTTGAAGTGTAGCCACTTGTAATGCAGGGAAATGCAGCTGTCGATTTACACACAGCAAGGTCTCGCAAAACAGCAATGAGAAAAATGACCAGCTAATCTGTTTCAATCATGTTGGTTGAGGGATCAGTGTTGGCCAGGACACTGGGACAACTCCCCTGGCATCTTTTACATCCACCTGAGAGAGCAGATGGGCCCTCGGTTTAATGTGCATCCGTGAACCTAGAATATGTGCTGAAATCTATTGAGTGGAGCTTGAACACACGACCTTCTGACTTGGAGGTGAGAGTTAAGGCTGACCTGAATGGCAATTGTTAGTCATGTTTGAGCCTTGACACTGAATATCAGTGAGCTGTTCAACTGTGGCAGCACCACAATGCAGCCTCACCGGTCATACAACTTGCACATCCGGCAGAGGTCATTGGGATTGCTGACCAGTTTTAGTGCCCTTATCCCAGGGACCCCGATTGCTGCCACTGTCAGCTAACTCTGCACAAACTAGACGTCAGGCCTGGGACCTTCCTGGTCTGCATGGTTCAGCTGACCAATGGAAAAAGTTGCAAAGCCATTGGGAAAGCTCAATTAAATTATTGAACTCAAAATATTTTGAAAGATCATTTTAAGGATATGTTTAATGATGCAGTGTCTTTCTTTTAAAATATGGTCATCTAAATTTTGCTTTCTCTTCCTCCTGTAGGGCCTATTCCCTTGTGGATTCCAGTCAAGTCTCTACCTTCCTTATCTCCATTCTACTCATTGTCTATGGAAGCTTCAGGTATGTGTATTATTAGCTTCAGTAGCAGAGATGTATTTAATGTAGGAACTGTTTGGTGACTCTATTGCGGCAAACACTCAGAGGCGGTCCCAAGGCGTTGGTTTTCATATTGCAGTCTAGAGAGTCTGAGGTAAAAAAAAAAAAAGATAATTCACACACTACCACATTTAGGTGATTTGAGGAAGAAGACTTTGTTTCCAGGGTAGGCACGCACCCCCTACACAAAAAAGGCTGAACCACGCTCCAATTTATCTACCCCTAAGTCGCACGTGTATCCTTCATAATGGTATAAGCACCATTCCAAAAGGAATTAAGTGAGGGATTCTAAAGAGAACGACGCAAGATGTGCCGAGAAAGTGGAAGGGAAAATGAGAGCGCTTACAATTGAAGTGGAGAGTGAGCAATGGAATATTCTTTGCAAATTGAAGTGTTAAAAATGAGCCTTTTTTGTCATGTTTAATTTTTTCTATTTCAATGTCATTTTATGCTTTTCTGATTTCATCCGCTCCCTCCCCCTTTCTTTTCATTCTGCTCATGTACTTTTAATTCCATAAAATCCAATGTATGTACGCACAAGAGAAATTTTAGGAAAGGTAATTTGGGTTAACGAGCTTGCCCCTTTTACTGATTTCCATCTCGCCTTCCTGCTTTTTAAAAAAATCAGAATCCTCACCCTGCTCTTTGGAAACTTGACTAATTATCTCTTGAATCCATTTATACTATTCGCTGGAGTGGCCTTTCCAGGTTGTGTAGGTTCCGTTTCTGTTTGTACATTGTACACGGCATCCCCAATACAAAATGGACGACAGGTGGTTTATATACCATATATATATTGGTCATTTGTACTTTTTATTTGGGAAAGAGATGGGGAATATTTAAAGTGAGAAATTGCATGGGCAGCCATTTAAATTTTTTAAAGAAATATCAAAGTGGGCTATCTTCACCTGGATGGAGCAAGGAGAGTATGGTTGGCCGAATGGAGTAATTTGGCAGGTGCAAAGGCCAACTCGATGTCCAGTCTGCCAGATTCTTCTAGCTCTTCTCCAAATTTGACATTGGAATGAAAATACCTCCCTGACGTTGGCTTTTCTTAAAGCAGTTGTATTTTGGCAGAAGTGATTTAGGTTAATTGTACGAAGGTTGGGTTGTGGTTAATCTCTGAACTGATATGACACCTTCTGGCTATTATAACTACAACACTATGTTGGGTGAAAACGTAAAATGGATGGGAGGCAGATGAATTAAAATTTTCTAACTTCCATTAATGCTCAGAATCAACAAATCTTTGCTGTTTCTGGATTGAACAATGACAATGAATCTGGAGTTGAAACATTAGAGCATAGGACATAGAAAAATAGGAGCAGGAGTAGGCCACGCAAGCCTTCTCTGCCATTCAATAAGATCATGGCTGATCCTCTATCTCAATATCATATTCCTGCTCTCTCCCCATACCCGTTGATGCTTTTTGTGTCTAGAAATCTATCTATCTCCTTCTTAAATATATTCAGTGACTTGAAGTTGACTGTTTAACAGAGATTACTTCAGATTAGTACTGATGGTAAGTGGCTGTTTGTTCCTGTACTTGGTCACTTGAGGCTGTCCACTTAAATAACATTTTGTTTCTTAAAACAGTGGTTCTCAAACTTATTTGGTTGAAGGACCCCATTTCAAATCGATTAGTAATCACAGATCCCCCTCCCATCTAAATTATAGTACGATATAATACTCATAATATGAAAGTGCTGCATGTAAGGAGTGTCTTAATATTTTTAAGAAAACAGGTATTTACTTACAGATATCAGTGAGATGGGTGTGCCTGTTTCTCACTGTCTATCCTTGGTGTGATGTTTGACAATTTATTTAAAGCTGCACCTGCTGTTTACTTTCCTACTTGTTATTAATTTTAAGTATTGTCCTAAAAACTACTGCTCATCTATGAATTTTAATTACAAACCATTTAATTGCAAACCATTTTTTCCCCAAATAATTTTAAATTGGCCTCAATTTTAATTCAATGCTAAAGTGGTGAAATTAAAAAGAACTCGAGATGAAAGAAACCTCCCAAAACATGCAGCTGCTTGAGTGATTGGGATCATCTGTTTCATACCTGTCTGCCTCATACCTGTCTGCGAACTTCCACATCAAACAAACTACTTCTTTTCACGGTCAGGGCGTTCCCAGTGAGTCAGGAACAAGTTCTTGCATTTCCAGCTCTTGGCCAGACCACACCCTGCCATCTCCAGCCTGTGACATGTGAACCCGAACTCTTCTCTCTTCCTTCCCCCCTTCCCCCTCTCCCCAACAAAACAACAGCCAGGCAACCTGCCAAAGTCTCCAACAGCCCCGCTCCCTCCACCCCGTAACTTCCAGAACCTTCCAGCACATAAATCGGTGCTGCCGCAGTAACGGCACTTAAGCGCGATTTGGCCCAGTGGAGGCTTCAACTCGCCAACAGTAATGATCGACAGCGATGCTGAGGACATTTTGGATAGCACGTTTAGGGAGTTGGTCACACCGCAGGTAAAGGCTGCACAGGCAGGAAGGGAATGGATGACCACCAGGCAGAGTAGTAGGCACAAGCAGGTAGTGCAGGGGTCCCCTGTGGCCATCCCCCTCTCAAACAGATATACCACTTTGGATATTGTTGAGGGAGATAGCTTATCAGAGGAAGACAGCAGCAGCCAACTTCCTGGGACCGTGGGTGGTTCTGCTGCACAGGACGGGAGGAAAAAGACTGGGAGAGCTATAGTGATAGGGGATTCTATTGTAAGGGGAATAGATAAGCGTTTCTGCAGCCGCAAGGGAATAGATAGGCATTTCTGCAGCCGCAAACGCGACACCAGGATGGTATGTTGCCTCGCTGGTGCAAGGGTCAAGGATGTCTCGGGGCGGCTGTAGGGCATTCTGGAGGAGGAGGGTGAACAGCCAGTTGTTGTGGTGCATATAGGTACCAACGATACAGGTAAAAAACGGGATGAGCTCCTAAAAGCTGAATAGAGGGAGTTAGGTGGTAAATTAAAAAATAGGACCTGAAAGGTAATAATCTCAGGATTGCTACCAGTGCCACGTGTTAGTCAGAGTAGAAATAGAAGGATATTTCCGATGAATACGTGGCTAGAGGAATGGTGCAAGGGGGAAGGATTCAAATTCCTGGGACATTGGAACCGGTTCTGGGGGAGGTGGGACCAGTACAAACTGGACGGTTTGCACCTGGGCAGGACCGGGACCAATGTCCTAGGGGGAGTGTTTGCTAGTGCTGTTGGGGAGGGTTTAAACTAAAATGGCAGGGGGTTGGGAACCTGTGCAGGGAGACAGAGGAAAGGGAAGCAAGGGTAGAAACAAAAGACAGGAAGGAGAAAAGCAAAAGTGGAAGGCAGAGAAATAAAGGGTGTAAATCAAACAGGGCTACAGTAAATAATAATTGGAAAAGGACTAAGTGTTTAAAAAAAAAAAAAACAAGCCTAAAGGCTTTGTGTCTTAATGCGAGGAACATTCGTAAAAAGGTGGATGAATTAGCTGCACAAATAGATGTAAACGGATATGATGTAATTGGAACAACGGAGACATGGCTCCAGGGTGACCAAGGCTGGGAATTCAACATCCAGGCGTATTCAATATTCAGGAAGGACAGGCAAAAAGGAAAAGGAGGTGGGGTAGCATTGCTGATTAAAGAGGAGATTAACACAATAGTAAGGAAGTATATTAGTTCTGATGATGTGGCATCTGTATGGGTAGAGCTGAGAAATACCATGAGGCAGAAAATGTTAGTGGGAGTTGTATACAGAACCCCAAACAGTAATGCTGAGATTGGGGATGGCATTAAACGGGAAATTAGAGACGCGTGCAATAAGGGCACAGCAGTTATCATGGGTGACTTTAATCCACATATAGATTGGGCTAACCAAATTAGTAACAATACTGTGGAGGAGGAATTCCTCGAGTGTATACGGGATGGTTTCCTGGACCAATATGTCGAGGAACCAACTAGAGATCAGGCCATCTTAGACTGGGTATTATGTAATGAGAAAGGATTAATTAACAATCTTGTTGTGCGAGGCCCCTTGGGGAGGAGCGATCATAATATGATAGAATTCTTCATTAAGATGGAGAGTGCAGTAGTTGACTCGGAGACAAGGGTCCTGAATTTAAATAAAGGAAACTACAATGGTATGAGGCGCGAGTTGGCTAGGATGGATTGGGGAACGTTACTTAGAGTTGACGGTGGATAGGCAATGGCAAACATTTAAAGATCGCATGGATGAACTACAGAATTTGTTCATCCCTGTTTGGCATAAAAATAAAACAGAAAAGGTGACTCAACTGTGGCTAATAAGGGAAATTAGAGATAGCATAAGATCCAAGGAGAGGACATATAAATTGGCCAGAAAAAGCAGCAAAACTGAGGATTGGGAGCAGTTTAGGATTCAGCAGAGGACGACAAAGGGATTAATTAAGAGGGGGAAAATAGAATATGAGAGTAAGCTTGCGGGGAACATAAAAACTGACTGTAAAAGCTTCTATACATATGTGAAGAGAAAAAGATTGGTGAAGTCAAGCGTAGGTCCCTTGCAGTCAGAATCGGAGGAATTTATAATGGGGAACAAAGAAATGGCAGACCAATTAAATACATACTTTGGTTCTGTCTTCACCAAGGAGGAAACAAATAACCTTCCAGAGATTTCGGGAAACATTGGGTCTAATGAGAGGGAGGTAATGAATGAAATCAGTATTTGTAGGGAAATGGTGTTAGGGAAATTGACGGGATTGAAGGCCGATAAATCCCCAGGGCCTGATCATCTGCATCCTAGGGCACTTAAGGAAGTGGCCCTGGAAATAGTAGATGCATTGCTGGTCGTCTTCCAAAATTCTATAGATTCTGGAATAGTTCCCATGGATTGGAGGGTAGCTAATGTAACCCCACTATTTAAAAAAGGTGGTAGAGAGAAAACAGGGAATTATAGACTGGGAAGCCTGACGTCGGTAGTGGGGAAAATGCTGGAGTCCATTATAAAAGATGTAATAGCAGAGCACTTGGAAAACAGTGACAGGATCAGACAAAGTCAACATGGATTTACAAAAGGAAAATTATGCTTGACTAATCTACTGGAATTTTTTGAGGATGTAACTGGTAGAATAGATAAGGGAGAACCAGTGAATGTGGTGTATTTGGACTTTCAGAAGGCTTTCGATAAGGTCCCGCACAAGAGATTTGTTGTGTCTGTGTATAATAAGACACAGACTGCAGGAGAACGGTATAACAGGTGTTTACTCAACGTGGCTCACACGGGAACTGGTCTGTACAGATTACTACTCAGTGCTATATACAGGTGTGGTCACTGCCGGTACTGCAGTATACATGAGCTGTAAAAAGTAGTTCCCCCCCTTAAAGGCATATACATTACAATTCCTCCCCTTTTAGATTAACAGTACCATAACACTCATTTAACAATTAAATATCAAACTAATTACAATTAACACTTTTAACATGCAACATTAGCTGAAAATAGTCTATTTATATATTCAGTCTTTGGGGAGGCTTCCTGATCCTTTCTGGATAGCGCCTCTCCCGAGTGTCTTGCTCTTGGTGCGGAGGCGATTCTGGCCCCCTGTCGTCGGTTGGTTCATCAGCTTCCGATGCTACTGTTTCTGGGGTAGATGCGACCTGTACGTCGGGTTCATCACCAGGTACGTATGGGCGAGGCATGGGGTTGACTTGTTCCTGTGACTCTAGGATCTGGTCAGTATGGCGTCTCACGATGCTCTCCCCAACGTCCACTGTGTACATTAGTGGGCCCTGCCGTGTGCATATCGTTCCTGGCTGCCATTTTTCTGTTCGGTAGTCGCGGGCCAAGACTGGTTGCCCTACATTGAAGCTCCTTGTTGGCTTCTCATGGATGTGCTGGAATTGCTTACTCTCAACATCTCTTCGTACGTTTGGTCTGAGCAAATCCAGGCGAGATCTTAACCTTCGGTTAAAGAACATAATGGCTGGGGCCTGGTTGGTGACTGCATGTGTCGCATTCCGATAGGCGAACAGGAAATTGTCCACCTTGTGCTGCAGCGGAATGTTGTCATTGTACATAGCCTTTATTGCCTTCTTAAAGGTTTGTACGAACCTCTCAGCCAATCCATTTGTGGCTGGATGATACGGGGCGGATGTGTAATGCCTTACCCCATTCTTTTTCAAGTACCTCCGGAACTCTTCGGACACAAACTGTGGTCCGTTGTCGGAGCAAATCTGTTCTGGCAAGCCATTCTTGGCAAAAATGGTCCGTAGGACTGCAATAGTTTTCTCCGTGGTGGTGGAGGACATTTTGATGACCTCGGGCCATTTCGAGTGCGCATCCACGGCTATTAAAAACATTGAGTCCATGAATGGACCAGCAAAATCAATATGCACCTGTTGCCATGGGTGTAGAGGGGCCTGTGGTGGTGCATTTTGGACTTTCTGGCATCCTGAGCAGCTCTTGGTCAGGTCCTCGATTTGTTTATCGATTCCGGGCCACCACACAAGCCTTGGCTAGGCTTTTCATTTTTACCCCTCCCAGATGACCCTCATGAAGCTCATTGAGCACTCTATCCCTTAACTTGGGTGGAATTACCACTCGGGATCCACACATCAAGGTCCCCCGGCACACTGACAGCTGTTCTCTCCTTGTCGAGAATGCTGGCAACAGTGAGTCGCCACGTGCTGGCCATTCCTTCACCGTCAAATCATATACCCGAGACAGTGTCGGGTCATTTCGGGTTTCCTTTTCGATACAAGCGTTAGTTACCGGTAGGTATTCAACTATAGTCGAATGGAATATTTCGACAGGATCCACTGCTGGTGCTTTCTCCGCAGTAGGCAGTGGCAGGCGTGATAGCCCATCAGCATTTCCATGCTGTTTCGTGCCCTTATATTCAATCTCATAGTGGTGCGCCCCTAGAAAAAGTGACCATCTTTGTAGTCGTTGCGCAGTCATCACCAGAATGCCCTTCTTCGGATTAAAAATGGAGACAAGAGGCTGGTGATCAGTCAGCAAGGTGAATTTCTGCCCGTGCAGATAGTGATTGAACTTTTTCACTCCCCACACTAGGCTGAGGGCCTCCCTGTCAATCTGGGCGTAGTTACACTCGGCTGAGGTTAGTGATCGTGACGCAAAGGCTATTGGCCTCTCTGAGCCGTCCGAGAATTTGTGCGACAGCACCGCTCCAATGCCGTAGGGTGACGCATCACATGCCAACCGAATTGGTAATGCTGGGTTGTAATGGGCCAATACCTCTTTCGATGTGATTAGTGTTTTGCTCTTCTGGAAAGCTCGTCTACATTCGTCACTCCACTTCCATGGCACCCCAGTTTGCAGTAGGGTGTTCAGTGGGTGTAGTATTGTAGACAAATTTGGCAAGAACTTATGGTAGTAGTTTACCAGCCCGAGGAACGACCTCAGTTGTGACACATTTTCCGGTGCTGGAGCCTTGACTACTGCCTCAATCTTCTCTGGGGACTTATGTAACCCCTATTTATCGATAACGTGGCCACAATACGAGATCTGTTTTCTAAAAAACTCGCATTTGGGGCGGTTAGCTCGGAGCCCATATTCCTGCAATCTAGTGAGCACCTGCTCCAGGTTGGCAAGGTGATCACTGTCATTTTCACCCGTGACCAGGATGTCATCCAAATAGCACTGGGTCCCTGGGATCCCTTGCAGGACTTGTTCCATTGCCCTCTGCCAAATAGCCGGAGCTGATGCTACCCCAAATACCAGCCGGTTGTATTGGTAGAGACCTTTATGGGTGTTGATTGTGAGGTATTTTTTTGATGCTTCTTCTACCTCCCTCCATTTGCAGATCCGCCTGGGCCAGATCAATCTTAGTGAAGCGTTTCCCTCCAGATAGAGAGGCGAAAATATCTTCAATCCGCGGAAGTGGATATTGTACGGTGTGAAGGACCGGGTTCACTGTTACGTTAAAGTCCCCACAGATGCGAACCTTCTTTGGTTCCCCAGGCGTGCTGCTCAACGACTTTTTCATCACAGGGACGATGGGTGTAGCCCACTCGCTCCAGCCTACCTTGGACAGTACACCTGAACGTTCCAGACTCTCCACCTCTGCTCGACGGCTGGGCGGATCGCATAAGGTACCGGTCTGGCCTTAAAAAATTTTGGGCTTGCGTTTTCTTCAATTTTAATCGTCGCTGTCATGCCTTTTAGTGTTCCGAGTCCTTGCTGGAACACTTCTTTCGCGTCAGTTAGGATCTTTGACAGTCGCCCAGGTGTGACGTCGTCATCCTTTTTGTCAGCCACAGTCAGTGCCTGTATGGAATGCCAATCCAGTTGTATTTTCCGGATCCATTCACGTCCCAGTAATGGTGGTCCTCCATCTTGCAATACATACAGGTCTAGTTTTGGTGTTTCGTTACCGTTATATATAACGGTCACCCTTATTTTTCTTTTGGGGTAGACTTTTTGCCCTGTGTACGTCTTCAAAATAATTTTTGTGTCTCTCAAGGGTATGTGTGAGAATAGCCGCTCGTAGTCCCGTCGGTTTAGGGCTGATCCTGTGTCCAGTTCCATCTTTACCTGGACTCCTGCTATGTTGAGAGTGAGCCAAATGGTTCGGTGATCCTCCATTGTGATCACATTATGTAGTTTCAGACAACTCAGTTCCCTGCTTTCGGAGTCGTTCTCACTCTTTTGTTCGTCTGAACTATTCTCCGTCATCTTATGTACCTTCTTGTACTTTTCTTTGATAGGTTTCTTATTGCTGGTTTTCTTTCCCGACCTGCAGACTCGTGCTATGTGTCCTACTTTTCCGCACTGTCTGCACACTTTGTCTTTGAACCAGCAATCATTCTGGTCGTGTGTTGTTCTGCTGCAGCGATAGCACTTCTCTGTTCTATATGACATTTCGTTTGTGCCGTATTCTTGCGGTCTCTGTTGTATCTCTGCAGCGCCCCGTGCTGCTGCTTCACATGATACCGCAATGCTGAAAGCCTTGTCCAGCGTAAGGTCCTTTTCAGATAAAAGCCGTTTCTGGGTTCCTTCACTTTGAAGCCCACACACAAACTTGTCCCTTAAGGTATCTGCCAGTCCCGCTCCAAACTGGCAGTGTTTCGATAGTTTGCGCAGTTCTGTTAACTAATCAGCATTGCTTTCATCCTTATGCTGGTTCCGTTTGTGAAACTTGAATCTTTCTGCTATCGGCAGCGGTGTGGGGTTTAAATGTTCCTGTAGTATCGTTACTATGTCTTCAAAACTCTTTTCCATTGGCTTCGTTGTGGTTACTAGATTTCGTAATAAACCATACGTCTTTGCACCCATTAAATTTAACAATACCGACGCTTTCTTGTCATCTGACACTTCATTTGCCTTGCAGTATACCTCTATTCGTTCGACATATGTTGTCCAATCTTCGACTTCATTGTCAAATGCGGTGATACTGCCTCTCTTCGGCATTTTGGGTGTGGTTTAAAATGGCGTCTCCCGCGCTTGCCTTCCTCCCCTGCTGCTGCCAACGCCGCTCCCGGCGGTTCTCGTGGCAATGGCGGCGCCCTGTAGGTTTCGCGCACTTCTCCTGCGCTGCTGCCAACGCCGCTCTCGGCGGTCCTCGTGGCAATGGCGGCGCCTCACGGGTTTCTGCGCGTCTCTCTCTCCCTCTCTTCGACGCTGTTCGGCGCCTGAACACCGGCTGCGCCCTGTGCGCTCTGCCCTCTCTCTCTCTCTCTCTCCCCCGTCGACGCTGCTCGTCCCTTTGCTGTGCCGCTCGGTCGGGCTCTAGCCCGCCGCTGTCCGGGAAGGGTCTGCGCGCTACCTGTTGCCAGCCCGTTTCGCTGGACCACCTCGACTGGAAAGCCAAGCCTGGCTCTCGACAGCCTCCCCCGCAATTCTCGAGTCTCTGCTGGATGACTGGGCGGTTGCCCGTGGTCGACGCCCGAATCTCTGGCCTTGACCTCCAATCCACTGAACTCCAGGAATGAATCCCTGGGAGGTGATGCAGAGTTGCAGGTAGGTTCGAACTTGCCTTGTCGCCAATGTTGTGTCTGTGTATAATAAGACACAGACTGCAGGAGAACGGTATAACAGGTGTTTACTCAATGTGGCTCACACGGGAACTGGTCTGTACAGATTACTACTCAGTGCTATATACAGGTGTGGTCACTGCCGGTACTGCAGTATACATGAGCTGTAAAAAGTCGTTCCCCCTTAAAGGTATATACATTACAAGATTGGCATGCAAAATTAAACCAGATGGGATTGGGGGTAAGTTACTGACTTGGATAGAGAACTGGTTGGCAGACAGGAAGCAAAGAGTTGGACTAAACAGGTCTTTTTCCGAGTGGCAGGCAGTGACTAGTGGGGTACCGCAGGGATCAGTGCTAGGACCCTAGCTATTCACAATATATATTAATGATTTGGACGAGGGAACTAGATGCAATATCTCCAAGTTTGCAGACGACACAAAGCTGGGTTGGGCGTGTGTGCTGTGAGTTGAATGCAGAGAAACTCCAGTGTGATTTGGACAGGTTGGGTGATTGGGCAGATGTGAATAAATGTGAGGTTATCCACTTTGGTGGCAAAAACAGGAAGACAGATTATTATCTGAATGGCAATAGATTGGGAAAGGGGGAAGTGCAACGAGACCTGGGTGTCCTTGTGCACCAGTCGCTGAAGGTAAGCATGCAGATGCAGCAGGCGGTTAAGAAGGCAAATGGTATGTTGGCCTTCATAGCGAGAGGATTCGAGTACAGGAGCAAGGATGTATGCTGCAGTTGTACAGGGCCTTGGTGAGACCACACCTTGAGTATTGTGTGCAGTTTTGGTCGCCTTCTCTGAGGAAGGATGTTCTTGCCATGGAGGGAGTGCAGCGAAGATTCACCAGACTGATACCTGGGATGGCAGGAATGACGTATGAAGAGAGCTTGAGTCGATTAGGCTTATATGCGCTAAAGTTTAGAAGAATGAGAGGGGATCTCATTGAAACTTATAAAATTCTAACAGGACTAGATGCAGGAAGGATGTTCCCGATGGTGAGGAATCCAGAACCAGCCATTTAGGACTGAGCTGAGGAATTTCTTCACCCAGAGAGTGGTGAACCTGTGGAATTCTCTACCACAGAAGGCAGTGGAGGCCAACTTATTAAATATATTCAAGAAGGAGTTAGATATATTTCTTGAGGCTAAAGGGATATGGGGAGAAAGCAGGGACAGGGTACTGAATATTGAATGATCAGCCGTGATCTCATTAAATGGAACAGGCTCGAGGGGCCGAATGGCCTACTCTTCCTTTCTTCTATGTTTCTATGATCCAAGATTATTCTAGGCAACTGCTTCAGGAAAAGTTCACGCAACGAATAAAAACCTTCCAGTAGACCACACAAAGCCAGCAGGAGACTTGCGGTGAACGACGGCGACTCGCCCTTGGTTGAACTTTAAAACTTACTGACTCCCGATGAAACTTTTCTATTTCAGTCGCCCTTTGCTGCATTACCAGCGAGCCAACCTCCGCTCTCCTCCCACAGACACCATTGAAGTCTTTGGAAGGAACCCGAATGTGAACACTCTGGTCCCGCCTCCTCCCTGGTTCATTTTTACAGTCTGCAATTTTTCCAGAGGTCTTCCCCCAACTAATAATTGGTCAATGTTTCGTGGACCCCCGGAAAGTCTCGTGCGTGGACTCGAGTTTGAGAACCACTGTCTTAAAATTCCACTCATGCTGCCTTTAGAGTAATATCCACCCTGCAGTGGCCCCCCCCCCCCCCCCCCCCTCCAAGGAGATGGAGGAATAAGTGGGAATTGCCAAAGATAATGTGAACAACATACAAATTAAAGAGGAATAACTAGATTAACAGGAAACATGCAAGACCGAATATAGAGAGGAATAACTACAGGTAGAAAAGTTAGACCAGCCAACAGTCAGAGGAAACCTAAGGGAATTATTTTTCTGTTGCATTTCGTTGTGCGTTCGGGTTTCTGGTGGTTATTTCTGGCCATTTTAAGTTTTCACTAAATTAGTGTTTTGTTGGCCTTTCTGTTGCAACATTTGACAGTAAAAGGAATTACACGAGTGGAGCTACTGGGAACCAACTGATTTAATGCTGTTGAAACAACCTGCAACAGTGTGACACCTGTAACACTAAGGAACCAAAAGATTCTCTCTCGTGTAACACTGACTGACACTTAGGGTTTCTGATGTTTTTCCTTTATTTGTGAGGTTTTACTGGTGCTGCTGGAATAAATGCCAACTCTAATGTTTTTTCGTCTGGTCGTAAATGCCAAGTCCAAATGTTCTTGTCTGTTGGTAAACATAGTTAACTTGTGCATGATTAATGAGATGGAAATCCTACCCAGGCTAAAAGGGCTGGTTTTATTTTTTTAAATCCCATGGGATAGATGATATCCTGGAGTGGTAAAGGAGACGAGGGAGGAGATTTGTGCGACACTGATGGCGATTTATGAAGGAGTCACTAAACACTGGGGAGACAAATCAGAAACTGACAACGACAGACCCAGTAGTCTGTCTTTAATCCCAAGTAAAATAATGGAATCAATTATCGGATATAAGATTGAAGATTATCTGTACATTTGATAACTTAGTAAACAGTAGACAACATGGATTAGCAGGGGAAGGTCTTGCGTGACTAATCTCCTTGACTTCCTTGAGGAAGTGACAAGCCAAGTGGTCTGTTATGTAAGCCTCCCAACATGCTGTACTTAGACTTCCAGAAGGCATTTGATGCTTAAAAAAGGCTGTTGGTTAAGCTCAAAGCTTTGGATATTTGGAATAAAACTTGGATATGGATAAGAAACTGGCTGAAGGGTAGAACGCTGCTTGTTTGAGAGGGTACATTGGACGTGTTGAGTGCTTTTTCTGAGTCTGTCCACATATCCGGTAGTGAATTCAGTTTCTTCCTTGTAGTGGAGGTGCTTTTGCTATTTTCTTTCTTTGAGGTTTATTTTGTAAGAATAGCTTGACCTCGGCTGGTGACATACATGCTGACAAAGGGATGTTCTGTCCCTTCAATACTGATGTTTACTAAGGTGAGTCTTCTGAGTTAGAATACAGGCTTAATTGATTATATGTCCTCAATTAATATTTCACTCTGTTGTGTTGTAAGATGAGTGACTATTGTCCCCACCCAATTGAATCTACACTTGATGCCTGTTACACTAGACTCTAAAGGCCTATATCCATCTTCAAGCCTATCCTAATCTGCACTGCTAGTGAATTAAACCCCATACGATGATTCTTAGCTTTTAAAAAAAAAGTTAAGTATGTTTCCTCCATACTCCATACCTTTAACAACGACATCTTACATTTATATAGTGCCGTTAAAGTAAAGAACACCCAAGGTGTTTCGCAGATGGACATAAGCGTAGTGGTAATGTCACTGGACTAGTAATCCAGAGGCCTGGACTAATGATCCAGAGACATGAGTTCAAATCCCACCATGGCAGCTGGGGAATTTAAATTCAGTTAATTAAATAAATCTGGAATAAAAAGCTCGTATCAGTAATGGTAACCATGAAACTATCGGATTGTTGTAAAAACCCATCTGGTTCACTAATGTCCTTTCAGGGAAGGAAATCTGCCGTCTTTACCTGATCTGGCCTATATGTGACTCCAGACCCACAGCAATGTGGTTGACTCTTAACTGCCCTCTGAAATGGCCGAGCAAGCCACTCGGTTGTAACAAACCACAAAACACAATGAAACCGGATGGACCACCCGGCTTCGACCTCGGCACCAGTTATGGATATGGCAATGTCACAACCAGCCCAGTTGACCCTGCAAAGTCCTCCTCACCAACATCTGCGGATTTGTGCCAAAATTGGGAGAGCTGTCCCACAGACGAGTCAAGCAACAGCCTGACATAGTCATACTCACAGAATCATACCTTTCAGCCAATGTCCCAAACTTCCCCCATCACCAGCCCTGGGTATGTCCTGTCCCACCGGCAGGACAGACCCACCAGGGGTGGCGACACAGTGGTATACAGTCGGGAAGGAGTGGCCCTGGGAGTCCTCAGCATAGACTCCAGACCATGCAGTCTCATGGCTTCAGGTCAAGCATGGGCAAGCAAACCACCTGCTGATTAACACCTACCATACTCCTTCATGTTGCACACCACTTGGAAGAAGCACTGAGAGTAGCAAGGGCACAGAATGTACTCTGGGTGAGGGACTTCAATGTTTATCACCAAGAGTGGCTCGGCACCATTACTGACCGAGCTGGCCAAGTCCCGAAGGACATAACTGCCGGTCTGGGCCTGCGACAGGTGGTGAGAGAACCAACACGAGGGAAAAACCAACTTGATCTCGTCCTCGCCAATCTTCCTGTCACAGATGCATCTGTCCATGACAGTATTGGTAGCAGTGACCACTGCATAGTCATTGTGGAGACGAAGTCCTGTCGTCACACTGAGGACACCCTCCATCGTGTTGTATGGCACTACCACTGTGCTAAATGGGATAGTTAGAACAGATCTAGCAGCTCAAAACTGGGCATCCATCAGGCACTGT
The DNA here is from genome assembly GCF_052327205.1 of Somniosus microcephalus. Lineage (NCBI taxonomy): Eukaryota > Metazoa > Chordata > Chondrichthyes > Squaliformes > Somniosidae > Somniosus > Somniosus microcephalus. The sequence goes on from NC_141005.1 coordinate 57,882,769, forward strand.
GGGCCATCAGCAGCAGAATTGTATTCCACCACAATCTGTAACCTCATGGCCCGGCATATCCCTCACTCTACCATTACCATCAAGCCAGGGGACCAACCCTGGTTCAATAAGGAGTGTTGACGAGCATGCCAGGAGCAGCACCAGGCGTACCTAAAAATGAGGTGCCAACCTCGGGAAGCTGCAACACAGGACTACATGCATGGTAAAAAGCGGAAGCAGCATGCTATAGACAGGGCTAAGCAATCCCACAATCAACGGATCAGATCAAAGCTCTGCAGTCCTGCCATATCCAGTCATAAATGGTGATGGATCATTAAACAACTAACTGGAGGAGGAGACTCCATGAATAACCCCATCCTCAATGATGGTGGAGCCCAGCACATGAGTGCAAAAGACAAGGCTGAAGCGTTTGCAAGCATCTTCAGCTAGAAGTGCCGAGTGGATGATCTATATCGACCTACTCCTGAGGTCCCCACCATCACCGAAGCCAGTCTTTAGCCAATTTGATTCACTCCACGTGATATCAAAAAACGGCTCAGCGCACAGCAAAAGCTATGGGCCTGACAACATCCCGGCTATCGCACTGAAGACTTGTGCTCCAGAACTAGCAGCGCCTCTATCTAAGCTGATCCAGTATAGCTACAACACTGGCATCTATCCGACAATGTGGGAAACTGTCCAGGTATGTCCTGTCCACAAAAAGCAGGACCAATCTAACCCCGCCAATTACCGCCCCATCAGTCTACTCTCAATCATCGGCAAAGTGATGGAAGGTGTCATCGACAGTGCTACCAAGTGACACTCTCCAATAACCTGCTCACTGATGCCCAGTTTGGGTTCCGCCAGGACCCCACTCTGCTCCCGACCTCATTACAGCCTTGGTCCAAACATGGACAAAGGAGCTGAATTCCAGAGGTGAGATGAGAGTGACTGCCCTTGACATCAAGGCAGCATTTGACCGAGTGTAGCATCAAGGAGCCCTAGTAAAACTGAAGTCAATGGGAATCGGGGAAAACGCTCCACTGGCTGGAGTCATACCTAGCACAAAGGAAGATGGTTGTGGTGGTTGAAGGTCAATCATCTCAGCCCCAGGACATCGCTGCAGGAGTTCCTCAGGGCAGTGTCCTAGGCCCAACCATTTTCAGCTGCATCATCAATGACCTTCCCTCCAACATAAGGTCAGAAATGGGGATGTTCGCTGATGACTGCACAGTGTTCAGCGCCATTCACAACTCCTCAGATAATGAAGCAGTCCATGCCCGCATGCAACAAGACCTGAACGACATTTAGGCTTGGGCTGATAAGTGGCAGGTAACATTCGCGCCACAGAAGTGCCAGGCAATGACTATCTCCAACAAGTGAGAGTCTTAACCACCACCACCATGACATTCAACGGTATTACCATCGCCAAATCCCCGACCATCAACATCCTGGGAGCCACCATTGACCAGAAACTTAACTGGAGCAGCCACATAAATACTGTGGCAACAAGAGCAGGTCAGAGGCTAGGTATTCTGCGGCGAGTGTCTCACCTCCTGACTCCCCAAAGCCTTTCCACCATCTACAAGGCACAAGTCAGGAGTGTGATGGAATACTCTCCACTTGCCTGGAGGAGTGCAGCTCCAACAACACTCAAGAAGCTCGACACCATCCAGGACAAATCAGCCCGCTTGATTGGCACCCCATCCACCACCTTAAACATTCACTCCCTCCACCACCGGCGTACTGTGGCTGCAGTGTGTACCATCTACAAGATGCACTGCAGCAACTCGCCAAGGCTTCTTCGGCAGCACCTCCCAAACCCGTAATCTCTTCCACCTAGAAGGACAAGGGCAGCAGGCGCATGGGACACCACCACCTCCAAGTTCCCCTCCAAGTCACACACCATCCTGACTTAGAAGCATATTGGCGAATCTTCATCGTCACTGGGTCAAAATCCTGGAACTCCCTACCTAACAGCACTGTGGGAGTACCTTCACCACTCAGACTGCAGCGGTTCAAGAAGCCGGCTCACTACCAGCTTCTCAAGGGCAATTAGGGATGGGCAATAAATGCTGGCCTTGCCAGCGCCACCCACATCCCATAAACAAATTTTTAAAAATGAGAACGGTCACATTCAAAGAAAATGTCATAGGTGACTTTGGTTAATGCTGTTTTGGTGCTGTGTGAAGGGCAGAAGCCAAACCCAGAGATTTGAATAGGAAGTTGTGGGCGAGATGAGGAAGTGGTCAGAGATGGAATTGTTAGATTTAGACTATGTGTGTGCGGAGGTCCCAGAAGATATGGCGAGATCGAGGAATGGCTAAAGCTATGGGATTGGGCGTTTGTGAGGATGAGATTGATGGAGAACAGGGAGTAATGAATTCAGAGAAGGGTGGCTGGCAGGTGAACAGGTTAATCAATACTTGCAAAATTTGATTTTAAAAGATTATCCAAAATTGGGTGTTTATCATTTTAACCAAACCGACTTCCACAGTTAAACATTTTCAAGTTTTCTTCATTATATCTCTCCATGTCATAGTGAGCTTATTTCAGAATAGGTGTGCTCCATTTCCCTTGTTTACAGTGGGCCTGCTCCATCATTGTTTCAGGTGTTTCTTGAAATAGGAATTCTTGGGTAGTGTTTTAAGAAAGAAGTCCTTCGCTATTCAAGAAACCACGTCATTGCCTTGTCATGTTTTGGGTTTGTACACTTCAATATTTTCTCGCGTTCAGCATCACCGGTCACTCCAATAAAGCGCTCGTCGCATTGCCTACAATCTGGCTAATATTAAAACAGTCGTGAAACCCAGGGATCATAACCGGGAACCCTTGTGCTGCGCATCAGTTACTGGATTGCATCCCGGACTGCCATGTGACTCTCCTCGCTTCCCTCTGCTTCCCAAATTTCATTAAGTTTTGCAGTTTTAACTATAAATAATAAAAATGACCAAATGTATGACTCTCAAATCAGGATTGCATTATGTAGGTGTGTCTTCGTCCAATTACTCCCACTCTTTCCCACCCCCCAAACCTATATTCTTGCTTCACCTGAAAACTCTACATTGTCTTCACTCCCCATGTGCAATGCCATGTGAGATTGACTAGTTTATAAATAATATTTTGTACTTTGAAAGAAAAATATGGTTCTTCATTTTCCATCATCCACATACCATGGGAATATTCCCTACCTCAACAACCTCTGGAGAAACCATGTTGAGAACACGCGAGCCGTCCCCGACCGATATCGGACACGGGAGTCCGGAGCGAGAGGCGATCCACTGCCGCCCGGCCAACCGGGTCCAAAGGCCCGCTGCGTTAACCACGAGGAACCCCGGGCTCGCTTCGGAGCGATGGGCACCCGGACTCCCGATGTCGGATATGCTCCGTTCTGGTACTGTGGTGAGTCGGGAGGAGAGGGAGAGGGGCAGGGAGAGAGAGTGTGAGGGAACTTCCCGCCGACCTCACAAAATGGCGGCCGCCCTTCTTCAGCCGCAGTCTCAGTCTCTCTCTCTCTCTCTCCCCCTCGCTCTCGCTCTCTTACCCCCCCCCGCTCGCTCTCTCTCGCTCTCTTCCCCCCTCCAGTCGCTCTTCCCCCCCCCCCCCCGCTCGCTCTCTCTCGCTCTCTTCCCCCCTCCAGTCGCTCTCTTTCCCCCCCCCCAGTCGCTCTCTTCCCCCCCCAGTCGCTCTCTTCCCCCCCCAGTCGCTCTCTTCCCCCCCCAGTCGCTCTCTTCCCCCCCCAGTCGCTCTCTTCCCCCCCCAGTCGCTCTCTTCCCCCCCCAGTCGCTCTCTTCCCCCCCCAGTCGCTCTCTTCCCCCCCCAGTCGCTCTCTTCCCCCCCCAGTCGCTCTCTTCCCCCCCCCAGTCGCTCTCTTCCCCCCCCAGTCGCTCTCTTCCCCCCCCCAGTCGCTCTCTTCCCCCCCCAGTCGCTCTCTTCCCCCCCCCAGTCGCTCTCTTCCCCCCCCAGTCGCTCTCTTCCCCCCCCCAGTCGCTCTCTTCCCCCCCCAGTCGCTCTCTTCCCCCCCCAGTCGCTCTCTTCCCCCCCCAGTCGCTCTCTTCCCCCCCCAGTCGCTCTCTTCCCCCCCCAGTCGCTCTCTTCCCCCCCCAGTCGCTCTCTTCCCCCCCCAGTCGCTCTCTTCCCCCCCCAGTCGCTCTCTTCCCCCCCCAGTCGCTCTCTTCCCCCCCCAGTCGCTCTCTTCCCCCCCCAGTCGCTCTCTTCCCCCCCCAGTCGCTCTCTTCCCCCCCCAGTCGCTCTCTTCCCCCCCCAGTCGCTCTCTTCCCCCCCCAGTCGCTCTCTTCCCCCCCCAGTCGCTCTCTTCCCCCCCCAGTCGCTCTCTTCCCCCCCCAGTCGCTCTCTTCCCCCCCCAGTCGCTCTCTTCCCCCCCCAGTCGCTCTCTTCCCCCCCCAGTCGCTCTCTTCCCCCCCCAGTCGCTCTCTTCCCCCCCCAGTCGCTCTCTTCCCCCCCCAGTCGCTCTCTTCCCCCCCCAGTCGCTCTCTTCCCCCCCCAGTCGCTCTCTTCCCCCCCCAGTCGCTCTCTTCCCCCCCCAGTCGCTCTCTTCCCCCCCCAGTCGCTCTCTTCCCCCCCCAGTCGCTCTCTTCCCCCCCCAGTCGCTCTCTTCCCCCCCCAGTCGCTCTCTTCCCCCCCCAGTCGCTCTCTTCCCCCCCCAGTCGCTCTCTTCCCCCCCCAGTCGCTCTCTTCCCCCCCCAGTCGCTCTCTTCCCCCCCCAGTCGCTCTCTTCCCCCCCCAGTCGCTCTCTTCCCCCCCCAGTCGCTCTCTTCCCCCCCCAGTCGCTCTCTTCCCCCCCCAGTCGCTCTCTTCCCCCCCCAGTCGCTCTCTTCCCCCCCCAGTCGCTCTCTTCCCCCCCCAGTCGCTCTCTTCCCCCCCCAGTCGCTCTCTTCCCCCCCCAGTCGCTCTCTTCCCCCCCCAGTCGCTCTCTTCCCCCCCCAGTCGCTCTCTTCCCCCCCCAGTCGCTCTCTTCCCCCCCCAGTCGCTCTCTTCCCCCCCCAGTCGCTCTCTTCCCCCCCCAGTCGCTCTCTTCCCCCCCCAGTCGCTCTCTTCCCCCCCCAGTCGCTCTCTTCCCCCCCCAGTCGCTCTCTTCCCCCCCCAGTCGCTCTCTTCCCCCCCCAGTCGCTCTCTTCCCCCCCCAGTCGCTCTCTTCCCCCCCCAGTCGCTCTCTTCCCCCCCCAGTCGCTCTCTTCCCCCCCCAGTCGCTCTCTTCCCCCCCCAGTCGCTCTCTTCCCCCCCCAGTCGCTCTCTTCCCCCCCCAGTCGCTCTCTTCCCCCCCCAGTCGCTCTCTTCCCCCCCCAGTCGCTCTCTTCCCCCCCCAGTCGCTCTCTTCCCCCCCCAGTCGCTCTCTTCCCCCCCCAGTCGCTCTCTTCCCCCCCCAGTCGCTCTCTTCCCCCCCCAGTCGCTCTCTTCCCCCCCCAGTCGCTCTCTTCCCCCCCCAGTCGCTCTCTTCCCCCCCCAGTCGCTCTCTTCCCCCCCCAGTCGCTCTCTTCCCCCCCCAGTCGCTCTCTTCCCCCCCCAGTCGCTCTCTTCCCCCCCCAGTCGCTCTCTTCCCCCCCCAGTCGCTCTCTTCCCCCCCCAGTCGCTCTCTTCCCCCCCCAGTCGCTCTCTTCCCCCCCCAGTCGCTCTCTTCCCCCCCCAGTCGCTCTCTTCCCCCCCCAGTCGCTCTCTTCCCCCCCCAGTCGCTCTCTTCCCCCCCCAGTCGCTCTCTTCCCCCCCCAGTCGCTCTCTTCCCCCCCCAGTCGCTCTCTTCCCCCCCCAGTCGCTCTCTTCCCCCCCCCAGTCGCTCTCTTCCCCCCCCCAGTCGCTCTCTTCCCCCCCCCAGTCGCTCTCTTCCCCCCCCAGTCGCTCTCTTCCCCCCCCAGTCGCTCTCTTCCCCCCCCAGTCGCTCTCTTCCCCCCCCAGTCGCTCTCTTCCCCCCCCAGTCGCTCTCTTCCCCCCCCAGTCGCTCTCTTCCCCCCCAGTCGCTCTCTTCCCCCCCAGTCGCTCTCTTCCCCCCCCAGTCGCTCTCTTCCCCCCCCAGTCGCTCTCTTCCCCCCCCAGTCGCTCTCTTCCCCCCCCAGTCGCTCTCTTCCCCCCCCAGTCGCTCTCTTCCCCCCCCAGTCGCTCTCTTCCCCCCCCAGTCGCTCTCTTCCCCCCCCAGTCGCTCTCTTCCCCCCCCAGTCGCTCTCTTCCCCCCCCAGTCGCTCTCTTCCCCCCCCAGTCGCTCTCTTCCCCCCCCAGTCGCTCTCTTCCCCCCCCCAGTCGCTCTCTTCCCCCCCCAGTCGCTCTCTTCCCCCCCCAGTCGCTCTCTTCCCCCCCCAGTCGCTCTCTTCCCCCCCCAGTCGCTCTCTTCCCCCCCCCAGTCGCTCTCTTCCCCCCCCCAGTCGCTCTCTTCCCCCCCCAGTCGCTCTCTTCCCCCCCCAGTCGCTCTCTTCCCCCCCCAGTCGCTCTCTTCCCCCCCCAGTCGCTCTCTTCCCCCCCCAGTCGCTCTCTTCCCCCCCCAGTCGCTCTCTTCCCCCCCCCAGTCGCTCTCTTCCCCCCCCCAGTCGCTCTCTTCCCCCCCCCAGTCGCTCTCTTCCCCCCCCAGTCGCTCTCTTCCCCCCCCAGTCGCTCTCTTCCCCCCCCAGTCGCTCTCTTCCCCCCCCAGTCGCTCTCTTCCCCCCCCAGTCGCTCTCTTCCCCCCCCAGTCGCTCTCTTCCCCCCCCAGTCGCTCTCTTCCCCCCCCAGTCGCTCTCTTCCCCCCCCAGTCGCTCTCTTCCCCCCCCAGTCGCTCTCTTCCCCCCCCAGTCGCTCTCTTCCCCCCCCAGTCGCTCTCTTCCCCCCCCAGTCGCTCTCTTCCCCCCCCAGTCGCTCTCTTCCCCCCCCAGTCGCTCTCTTCCCCCCCCAGTCGCTCTCTTCCCCCCCCAGTCGCTCTCTTCCCCCCCCAGTCGCTCTCTTCCCCCCCCAGTCGCTCTCTTCCCCCCCCAGTCGCTCTCTTCCCCCCCCAGTCGCTCTCTTCCCCCCCCAGTCGCTCTCTTCCCCCCCCCAGTCGCTCTCTTCCCCCCCCCCAGTCGCTCTCTTCCCCCCCCCAGTCGCTCTCTTCCCCCCCCCAGTCGCTCTCTTCCCCCCCCCAGTCGCTCTCTTCCCCCCCCAGTCGCTCTCTTCCCCCCCCCAGTCGCTCTCTTCCCCCCCCCAGTCGCTCTCTTCCCCCCCCCCAGTCGCTCTCTTCCCCCCCCCCCAGTCGCTCTCTTCCCCCCCCCCAGTCGCTCTCTTCCCCCCCCCCAGTCGCTCTCTTCCCCCCCCCCAGTCGCTCTCTTCCCCCCCCCCAGTCGCTCTCTTCCCCCCCCCCAGTCGCTCTCTTCCCCCCCCCAGACGCTCTCTGTTTCCCCCCCCCCCCCCCCCCAAGTCGGCACCATTCCCTAGACTTTGTTAACAAGCGACCGAAGTAAGGAGCAACGGACTTGTCGCTGGGAAAGAAAAGCTTCCAGCCTTGCTAAAGAGAGAGTATTAACACTTGATCCAGCCTGCTAGATCTTTGTTTCTTTTTCAGGCTTCTCCAGAGCCTGCGGTGTTGAAATTGGATGTCCAACCTCTAGAAAATATACTGCACTGTGTTCTTTTCAGGGTTCCTGCAAGGCATCCACTAATAGAGCTTACATTACAAAATGGAAGAAGTTTGTGCAGTGGTGATCGAAGTATGTCGGTCCCATCTCGTATCCTGCATATTTTGGACTATGTTAAACATCTGTTCAGTGTTAGTTCAAAACCTTTTTCTATTCAGGTTCATGTTGCATCTGTTTCTGTGCAACATTTGTGTTTGGATCGTTGGGGAATTATACTTTGGTGTCCTGTTTTATATAAGCTATATGGAAATTGTGATCAATTAGGCCTTCTAGTTCCCAGTTGGGACTTTAATTTAGTTAACGGACCCACCGTTCAAATCTCTGAAAGTTTGTTACTCGCACTGAAAACTGCATCAGTGTCTTTTAGGGTGGTCCTTGGGACTTGCTGAGTTTTTCTTTAAGGTCACTTCCAATTGGGCAAGAAGTTGTCTCATTGTTTTATTTGCTGTCACAAAATCTTTGGTTTCCATTGTGTAGATGTTTGCAGAACTTGAAGTTAGTCTGGGCAATTATTTGTTTTTTATGGTGCAAGGATCAGGTCAACTCGTAACTGAGCAGCGAATGGCCAAATGGATGGTTGCGTGTGTCCTGTATTGCTACTATCTTGTATGGATGAGGCCTAGAAAGCAGATCAAGGATCATTCTGTCCATTCAGTGGTTGAGTCCCAAGAATCTCTTGTCGGCTTCCAATTAATAGAATATGCAAGGTTATTGAGCAGTCTTCACTTGTTCACTAAACATTACTATCCAGATTTAACTGAAAAAAGAGAATTCCAAAGATTCACGACCCTTCAGCAGATTGGTCCTGAAAGCTGGCAATGTTTGTATTACTGCTGTGGTGGCTGGAGGATGTGAACTGAAGATAAATTATCAACTGGTAGGTCCTCATTCTTTGAACAGTAGGCATCCTCCACACGCCACAATCCAGTGCCTACAGAGGTATATAGTTTAAGGGATCGGCAACAACTCACATTTATGTAGCACTTTTAATATGCAAAAAAATACCAAGGCGCTTCACAGAGGTGCAACAAGAAAAAAATGGACGCTAAGCCAATGAAGGCGACTCAAAGTTTGATCAGAGAGCTGGGTTTTAAGGAGCGTGTTAATGGAGTAGAGAGATGTGAAGAGAGTTTAGGGAGAGAATTTCAGAGCATGGGGCCTAGGTGGTTGAAGGTACAGCCACCAATGATGGAACAAAGGGAGGGATGCACAAAAGGCCAACGTCTGAGGAAGAGAGATTTCGGGGGGGGGTGGGGGAGTTGTAGGGCTGAAGGAGATTCGATTGGGGAGCAGCGAGACTTTAGTGGGCTGCGTTCATTATCGCACTACTTGGTGCACTTACCTACTAAGCAGTCAAGGGAGTTACTCCCTGCATATTTAAAGGATTCTCACAATTCTTCCAGCGGTAAGCTGAGTTTTAATACAAAAGCAAAATACTGCGGGTGTTGGAAATCACAAATAAAAACAGAAAATGCTGGAAATATTCAGCAGGTCAGGCAGCTTCTGTGGAGAGAGAAATAGTTAACGTTTCAGGTCAATGACCTTTCGTCAGAAATTTAAGCCTGATTTGGTGCAGATGTTAAATGAATGATATTTTATATGACTGATAAATAACCAAACTTACAGAAATTAAAAAATATGTTGATCGCTGGTGTGTGTGTGTGTGCATGGTGCTCCATCTGGTCTCTAATGTTATTGTTTGGCAGGGAAAGAGTTTTTCTGTGTAGTGCAGTATCTGTCTTTAGTTGGAAAGCACATTCTTCTAGTCAAATATCTTTTGGAAATTAAGTACTATCGTAGGGGTTTCCACTCGGGACGTTACCTCCTTAAAGAAATCATGGAGATCAAGTCAGGTGTGATCATCTTCTGAATCCCAGTTGACTGCTGTTTAGTAAATTATTATACATATGCTCCAAGTTCCTGGGACTAGGGACAGGGTCACTGGCAAGGCTTGGAAGCTAAGCAGAGCCAGGCCTGGTTAGTACCTGGAGGGGTGACCATCAGGGAAGACCAGGTGCAGAAGGTCACGGAAGGAGCCACGGGAGGAGCGGCTGGTGAGCAGGCCCGGGCGGTGGGCTGAAGATTGTCGGACAGGAGGAATGGTGGAAATGGAATGGCGGCGCGCACCGACGCAGCGGCTTTGCTTCTCCCAGTCATGGGAGCTTGCAGATCACATTTCGTTGTTCATGTACTTGTGCAATGACAATAAAGTTGAATTATTATTGTTAAGTTTATTTCTGATGATTGATTAAATTATTTTACATGAAATGGAAGTGAGATTAATGGATCAAATATCCTCAGTTTTTTTAATGAGCTTCCTTCCTTTCCCAAACACCAGGAATATCCTAGAAAACAAATATCCTAGAGAACATTACTTTACATCCCCTATCTTTGCATTTAGAAGCAATCCTTGTGTATGTACCTCTTTAAGGCACTTGTATTATTTCTCCCTATGTCATTTACCTCTTTATGGGCCGTCACCACTGCATCCCTTCCTGTTTTTCTTCAGGGTCCCAGCTAACCTTTCCTCTAGCTGCAGGTAGGCAACTCGCCATCTTATAGGTACAGGTAGACTACCTTTTATCCGAACTTCCGAAAACCGAAACCCTCTAAAAACCGAAGGTTTTTTCGTTCAGCGTAAGTCATGCGCACGACATGACCAGAGTGGCGCACGACTTACGCTGAGCAGAGGGTCAGCGTAAGTCGTGCGCACGACCCCGACCCCCGCCGACGACACCCCCGCCGACCCCGACGACCCGACCCCCCGCCGACCCACCCCCGACAAATTTCCCAGTCTTATAAAATACCATCCGAAATTTTCCGAAAACAGAAACACGGCTGGTCCCGAGGTTTTCGGATAAAGGATAGTCTTACCTGTATTGCCTTTATGGCACACATGACTGAGTCCCCTGTGACTACAATCTCCTGTTGACTTGTAAACTGCTTCTTCGCCCAAGGTGTCCTACCTGTTATTCTAGCTACAATCTCTTCTGTGATTTTGTTTCCTTCATCATTTATGGTTAGTGCCTGCTACCTATTTGATAATATCCCATGTGTAGCTTTGAAGGCTTTCGTACTAGTTTTACCAACCTTCGTCCATTCACTATCCCCATTTCCTTGGCTTCCTTCAGCTCTGAAACATGCTGATCCTGTCCCTGATTATGTTAGTCTCTATATTTGGTTCCTAATGATTCATTCTCAAAATGTAGTTATAGCTTAGTGTCACAGGAGGAGGCCATTCGGCCCATCAAGTCCGTGCCGGCTCTCTGTAGAGCAATCCAGTCAGTCCCATTCCCCCACTCTATCCCCGTAGCCCTGCAAGTTTATTTCCCTCAAGTGTCTATCCAGTCTCCCCTTGAAAACATTGAGTGTCTCCACTTCCGTTGGCAACGAGTTCCAGGTCCTCACCACTCGCTGCGTAAAAAAGTTTTTCCTCACATCCCCCCCCTGTATCTCTTGCCCAAAACCTTAACTCTGTGTCCCCTAGTCCTTGTACCATCAACTAGTGGGAACAGCCTTTCCCCGTCTAGCCTATCCAAACCCGTCATAATCTTGTACACCTCTATCAAATCTCCCCTTAACCTCCTTTGCTCTAATGAAAACAAATACAGCTTCTCCAACCTGTCCTTCCAGCTAAGATCCCCATCCCTGGAACCATTCTGGTAAATCTCCACTGCACCCTCTCCAGTGCCTTCACATCCTTCCTAAGGTGACCAGAACTGGACGCAATACGCCAGTTGTGGCCTAACCAGCGTTTCATAAAAGTTCAGCATAACGTCTCTACTTTTGTACTCAATACCTCTATTTATGAAGCCCAAGATCCCATATGCTTTGCTAACCACTCTCTCTCAATATGTCCTGCCACCTTCAGGGACCTATGCACATTAACTCCCAGGTCCCTCTGTCCCTGCACACTCTTTAAAACTGTGCCATTAAGTGTATATTGCCTCTCCCTGTTCCGACTGCAAAAATGCAACACCTCACACTTCTGTATTAAATTCCATCTGCCACTTGTCTGCCCATTCTGCTAGCCTTTCTGTGTCCTGTTGCAGTCGATTGGTATCATCCTCACTGTTTGCCACACCCCCAAGTTTGATGTTATCGGCAAGTTTAGAAATTCTACTCTGTATTCCAATATCCAGGTCATTTATAAAAGCAGTGGCCCCATCACTGACGCTTGTGGAACACCACTGTCTACCATCCTCCAGTCAGAAAAACAGCCATTTACCACAACTTGCTGTTTTCTGTCCTTAAGCCAATTCCTTATCCGAGCTGCCACTGACCCACCTTTTCCACGAGCCTCAATTTTGTTAACCAGCCTTATATGTCAAAAGCTTTCCTAAAATCCATGTAGACAACACCCATTGCATTCCTTTCATCAATCCTCCCCGTTACTTCATCAAAAAATTCAATTCGATTAGTCAAACACGATCTGCCTTTTACAAATCCATGTTGGCTCTCCTTAATTAGCTTAAACCTCTCCAAGTGCCTGTTAATTTTTTTCCTTGATTATTTCTGAAACTTTATCCACCACTGATGTTAAACTGACCAGCCTGTAGTTACTGGATTTGTCCTTGCACCCTTTCTTGAACAATGGTGTCACATTTGCCACTTTCCAATCCTCAGGCACCTCCCCCGCATCTAGGGAAGATTGGAAAATTATGGCAAGCCCTTCTGCTATCTCCTCCCCCAATTCCCTTAGCAACCTGGGATGCAAGCCATCTGGACCAGGTGACTTATCCACTCTAAGCATACCCAGCCTTTCTATTACATCCTGTCTATCAATTTTCACCCCTTCCATTGCTTCTACCTTTTCCACGTCTACCGATATTTTATCAGCATCCACCTCCTTAGTAAACACCGATACAAAGTACTCATTGAGTATTCTAGCCTTGCCCTGTGCCGCTATGCATATATCACCACCTTTGTCCCAAATAGGCCCCACACCACCTCTTACTGTTTACATGCCGGTAGAAGATTTTTGGGTTCCCTTTTATTCTCTCTTTGCCAATCTTATTTTCATCTTCACTTCCCCTCTCAAGTTATTGTATTTGGTCTGGTTCTCCCTTTAAGAATTCACGTGACATTCATCATACGCCCTCTTTTTTTTGCTTCATCATCTTCTCAATCTCCCTCGTCATCCAAGGAGCTCTTGCTTTGGTTCCCTTACCCTTCCCTCTTGTTGGAATGTACCTAACCTGTACTTGGAAAATCTCTTCCATAAAGATCATCCATTGTTCCGTTTCAGTTTTTCCTGTCAGTCTTTGTTTCCATTTTACCCTGGCTAGATCCTTTCGCATCCCATTGAAGTTAGCCCTATTCCAGTTTAGAAGTTCCACTCTAGATTGTTCCTTCCTCCCCTCCATTGCTAATCTAAATCTTATGATACGATGACTTTCACTTATCGAGTCTATACTGTCGATTTGCCTTAAATAATCACCTCATTTATACCTGTCCTTGTAGGTTTCTCTACCTTCCTCTCTAAAGTCATACCTGAATCAGTAGGAAATTTTTGCATCTTTTAAGAAAAGGCTTGCATTTATATAGCACCTTTCACCTAAAGTGTTTCACAGCCAAATAAGTATATTTGAAGTGCTGTCACCGTGGTAATTGCCCTTGAGCAGGTGAGTCACCACCTTGAACCGCTGCAGTCTGTGTGGTGAAGGTACCCCCATGGTGAGTATACTACTTTGTAGCATGTGTGGCTTGCTAGGCCATTTCAGAGGGCACTCCCTCAGTACTGCACTGAAGTGCCAGCCTGAAGTGGGGCTTGACCACAACCTAGCTCAGCGGCCAGAGTGCCACCATTGAGCCAAGGCTGATGCACATTTTAGACCATTGTGCCTTTTTTCTTCTGTAAATATCCCACAGCAAACACATCTCTCATGCCTTTCATCTTACTTCTGTTCCCATTTACCCCTTATTTCGTTTGCCCCTTTTTTGCTTTTGATTTACAGATGTGCCTCTTTATTTCTGTCTCTCCCATTTATCCCCTTGTAGTTAACCGTCGGGTGCAACCCTTATGAATTTACTTCAATCTTTTTGTTCCCTTTGGTTGTTTCCCTGTTAGTCACCATTCTTCCCTGTGATTTGTTTTAAACATTGCTTCTGCTCTGCCTTTGTTGTATTTTAAAATCCTCTTTGGGACAGAGATCTCCTTGTAAGCAATCCTCCTCTCTTCAAACCCACCTGATCTGCTGCAAACTTCTGCTATTTGTGAGGTGTTGGACAATGGAGTTAACATAGAAACATAGAAGATAGGAGCAGGCCATTCAGCCCTTCGAGCCTGCTCCGCCATTCAATGAGATCATGGCTGATCATCCAAATTCAGTACCCGGTCCCTGCTTTCTCCCCATACCCCTTGATCCTTTTAGCCTTAAGAAATATATCCAACTCCTTCTTGAATATATTTAACTAGCTGAAGTGCCCGGCGGTGCCGAGGCTTTTTCGAGGGCATGTTGTTGTTGGAAGAGCGAGAGAGAGAGAGAGAGCGCGACTGGGGGGGAAGAGAGAGAGAGCGACTGCGGGGTAGAGAGAGAGGGGAGGGCGGAGAGGGAGGGGGGGGAGGGATGGCGGGGGGGGGGAAGGGAGGGCGGGAAAGGGAGGGCGGGCCCCCCCCCGAGGGTTGCGCGCGCCCCCCCCCCCGAGGGTTGCGCGCGCCCCCCCCCCCCCCCGAGGGTCGCGCCCCCCCCCCCCCCCCCCCCCGAGGTGAAGACCGCCGATTGCGGCTGTGCGAGACGGCCGGCGGGCCCGGTTGCCAGGGTAACGCTTGACGCTCAGCAAGCCCCGCCCCCCGGCCGAGCCAGAGAGAGACGCCGCGTCTCAGCTCCTGCTGCGCGCGCACCCTAGCGGCGCTGGGCTGAGGCTCGGCCCTCCAGCCTTCGAGTGGGGCCGGGAGGTGCCTAGCTCGGGCGTGGGTGCGAAGGAGAAGCCGAGGCTTTGAGGCCTACCTGGAAAAACGGGGAAAGGTAGGAAAATTAATGAGATTAGATAAGTTAATTACTTTCTAAATCATTTTTTTTTAAAACAATATGTGTTTTAAAAGCAACGTTTTTTTTTAAGACGCAGAAAGCAGGAAAAAGAAAGGAAAAGTTTGGAATCAAGATGGCGGCGACTCACCTCGGTTCAGAAGGATAAGGCCCGGCCACACACGCACCGATTGGCCCGGCGGCACACGCCAGCAACCCGGCGTACGATTGGTCGAGCTCGAGGTCACTCTGTCGCTAATGAGCGGATAATGAGATGCTAATGAGCGGAATGTTAAGGTTTTTGGGATACCGCGGGCGCGATTTTAGCCCGGCCGAAACGTAAATACGCTTAAAACCGTCTCGGAAGCGTAAGCTTTCTTTGGAGGTAACGCGCGCGTAGGTACGCCCTGTAACTTTCGAGCGCATACCCGACAGACGCACACGCGATGACTGACAGAATGACAGACAGACAGATGTACCGATTTATATATATAGATGTATTGGCCTCTACTGCCTTCTGTGGTAGAGAATTCCACAGGTTCACCACTCTCTGGGTGAAGAAATTCCTCATTTCTGTCCTAAATGGCTTACCTCTTATCCTTAGACTGTGACCCCTGTTTCTGGACTCCCCGATCATCGGGAACATCCTTCCTGCATCTAGTCTGTCCAATCCTGTCAGAATTTTATAAGTTTCAATGAGATCCCCCCTCATTCGTCTAATCTCCAGCGAGTATAAGCCCAATCGACCCAATCTCTCCTCATACGTCATTCCTGCCATCCCAGGTATCAGCCTGGTGAATCTTCGCTGAACTCCTTCCATGGCAAGAACATCCTTCCTCAGATAAGGCGACAAAAACTGCACACAATACTCAAGATGTGGTCTCACCAAGGCCCTGTACAACTGCAGCAAGACATCCTTGTTCCTGTATTCAAACCATCTCGCTACAAAGGCCAACATACCATTTGCCTTCTCAACCGCCTGCTGCACCTGCATGCTTATCTTCAGCGACTGGTGCACAAGGACACTCAGGTCTCGTTGCACTTCCCCTTCTCCCAATCTATTGCCATTCAGATAATAATCTGCCTTCCTGTTTTTGACACCAAAGTGGATAACCTCGCATTTATCCACGTTATATTGCATCTGCCATGCTTCTGCCCAATCACCCAACCTGTCCAAATCATCCTGGAGTTTCTCGGCATCCTCCTCACAGCACACATGCCCACCCAGCTTTGTGTCGTCTGCAAATTTGGAGATATTACATCTTGTTCCCTTGTCTAGATCATTAATATATATTGTGAATAGCTGGGGTCCAAGGACCGATCCCTGCGGTACCCCACTAGTAACTGCCTGCCACTCGGAAAAAGACCTGTTTATTCCAACTCTTTGCTTTCTGTCTGCCAACCAGTTTTCTATCCAAGTGAATACCTTGCCCCCGATCCCATGTGCCTTAACTTTACATGCTAATCTCTTATGCGGGACCTTATCGAAAGCCTTTTCAAAGTCCAAATACACCACATCCACTGGTTCTCCCTTATCTATTTTACCAGTTACATCCTCAAAAAAATTCCAGTAGATTAGTCAAGCACGATTTTCCTTTTGTAAATCCATGTTGACTTTGTCCAATCCTGTCACTGTTTTCCAAGTGCTCTGCTGTTACATCTTTTATAATGGACTCTAGCATTTTCCCCACTGCCGATGTCAGGCTTACTGGTCTGTAATTCCCCGTTTTCTCTCTACCACCATTTTTGAATAGTGGGGTAACATTAGCTACCCTCCAATCCATGGGTACTGTTCCAGATTCCATCGAATGTTGGAAGATGATCAGCAATGCATCTACTATTTCTAGGGCCACTTCCTTAAGTACCCTAGGATGTAGATTATCAGGCCCTGGGGATTTATCGTCCTTCAATCCCATCAATTTCCCTAACACCATTTCCCTACAAATACAGTACTGATTTCTTTCAGTTCCTCCCTTTCATCAGACCCTATGTTCCCCGACATCTCTGGGAGGTTATTTGTCTCCTCCTTTGTGAAGACAGAACCAAAATATGTATTTAATTGGTCTGCCATTTCTTTGTTCCCCATTATAAATGCCCCTAATTCTGACTGCAAGGGACCTACACTTGACTTCACCAATCTTTTTCTCTTCACATATCTATAAAAGCTCTTAGTCAGTTTTTATGTTTCCTGCAAGCTTACTCTCATATTCTATTTTCCCCATCTTAATTAATCCCTTTGTCCTCCTTTGTTGAATCCTAAACTGCTCCCAATCCTCAGGTTTACTGCTTTTTCTGGCCAATTTATATGCCCTCTCCTTGGATCTTATGCTATCCTTAATTTCCCTTGTTAGCCACGGTTGAGTCACCTTTTTTGTTTTATTTTTATGCCAAACTGGGATGAACAAATTCTGTAGTTCATCCATGCGGTCTTTGAATGTTTGCCATTGCCTATCCACCGTCAATCCTTTGAGTGACTTTCCCCAATCAATCCTACCCAACTCGCGCCTCATACCATCGTAGTTTCCTTTATTTAAATTCAGGATCCTAGTCTCGGAGTCAACTACTTCATTCTCCATCTTAATGAAGAATTCTATCATATTATGATCGCTCCGACCCAAGGGGCCTCGTACAACAAGATTGCTAATTAATCCTTTCTCATTACACAATACCCAGTCTAAGATGGCCTGATCTCTGGTTGGTTCCTCGACATATTGGTCCAGGAAACCATCCCGTAAACACTCCAGGAATTCCTCCTGCACAGTATTGTTAGTAATTTGGTTAGCCCAATCTATATGTTGATTAAAGTTACCCATGATGACTGCTGTGCCCTTATTGCACGCTTCTCTAATTTCTCGTTTAATGCCATCCCCAACCTCAGCATTACTGTTTGGCGGTCTATATACCACTCCCACTAACGTTTTCTGCCCTTTGGTATTTCTCAGTTCTACTCATACAGATTCCACATCATCAGAGCTAATATCCTTCCTTACAATTGTGTTAATCCATTCTTTAACCAGCAATGCTACCCCAGCTCCCTTTCCTTTTTGCTTATCTTTCCTGAATATTGAATACCCCTGGATGTTGAGTTCCCAGCCTTGGCCACCCTGGAGCCATGTTTCCATAATCCCAATCAAATCATACTTGTTTACCTCTATTTGTGCAGCTAATTCATCCACCTCATTACGAATGCTTCTCGCATTAAGACACAAAGCCTTCAGGCTTGTTTTTTTAACGCTCTTAGACCTATTAGAATTATTATTTATTGTGGCCATGTTTGATTTAAACCGTTGATTTCTCTGACTGCCAGTTTTGTTTTTCTCCTTCCTATCTTTTGCTTTTATCATTGTTTCCCTTTCCTCTGTCTCCCTGCTCAGGTTCCCAACTCCCTGCCATTTTAGTTTAAACCCTCCCCCAGAGCACTAGCAAACACTCCCCCTAGGACATAAGAACATAAGAAATAGGAGCAGGGGCAGGCCAATCGGCCCCTCGAGCCTGCTCCACCATTCAATAAAATCATGGCTGATCTGATCCTAACCTCAAATCTACTATCACTCTACATCCCTCCCGAACCCATGTGATCTCCTGGGAGAGGCGAAAAACCAGATGATAACCCAATGGCCAATTTGGGAGAAAAAATCTGGGAAATTCCTCTCCGACCCATCTAGGCAATCGAAACTCGTCCAGGAGATCACTCTGTCCCTATATTTTCACAGTACTTACCTTCTGTAAAAGGTGATCTCCACCCCAGCCAGGAACAGGAATAGAACCATCTCCTGAAATCTAACACAGAATTAGAACACAAGAAGTAGGAGCAGAACCAGGCTACCCGGCCCCTGGGCCTGCTCCACTACCCACAGGGCCATGACCATTCCGAACCTAGACTCATGTCCAATTTCCTGCCCGCTCCCCGTAACCCCCAATTCCCTTTACTTCTAGGAAACTCTCTATTTCTGTTTTAAATTTATTTAATGATGTAGCTTCCACAGCTTTCTGGGGCAGCAAATTCCACAGACCTACTACCCTCTGAGTGAAGAAGTTTTTCCTCATCTCAGTTTTGAAAGAGCAGCCCCTTATTCTAAGATTATGCCCCCTAGTTATAGTTTCACCCATCATTGGGAACATACTCACCGCATCCACCCGATCAAGCCCCTTCGCAATCTTATGTTTCAGTAAGATCGCCTCTCATTCTTCTGAACTCCAATGAGTAGAGTCCCAATCTACTCAACCTCTCCTCGTATGTCCACCCCCTCATCCCCGGGATTAACCAAGTGAACTTTCTTTGTACTGACTCGAGAGCAAGTATGTCTTTTCTTAAGTATGGACACCAAAACTGTATGCAGTATTCCAGGTGTGGTCTCACCAATACCTTGTACAACTGCAACAATACCTCCCTGTTTTTATATTCTATCCCCCTAGCAATAAAAGCCAACATTCCATTGGCCTTCTTGATCACTTGCTGCACCTGCATACTAACTTTTTGAGTTTCGTGCACCAGGACCCCCAGATCCCTTTGTACTACAGTACTTTCCAGTTTCTTGCCATTAAGATAATAATTTGCTCTATGATTTTTCCTGCCAAAGTGCATAACCTCACACTTTCCAGTATTGTATTCCATCTGCCAAATCTCTGCCCACTTACTTAGCCTGTCTATGTCCCCTTGCAGGTTTTTTATGCCCTCCTCACTCACTACTTTCCCTCCCATCTTTGTATCATCTGCAAACTTTGATATGTTACACTCGGTCCCCTCCTCCAAATCGTTAATATAGATTGTAAAGAGTTGGGGACCCAGCACTGACCCCTGCGGAACACCACTAGTTACTGATTGCCAGTCTGAGAATGAACCATTTATCCCAACTCTCTGCTTTCTGTTAGATAGCCAATCCTCCACCCATGCCAGAATATTACCCCCAATCCTGTGATTTTTTATCTTGAGCAATAATCTTTTGTGTGGCACCTTGTCAAATGCCTTTTGGAAGTCTAAATACACTACGTCCACTGGTTCCCCTTTATCCACCCTGTATGTTACTTCCTCAAAGAACTCGAGCAAATTTGTCAAACATGACTTCTCCTTCATAAAACCATGCTGACTTTGTCCTATTAAATTATGATTATCCAAATGTCCTGTTACTGTCTCCTTAATAATGGACTCCAAAATTTTACCAACCACAGATGTTAGGCTAACAGGTCTATAGTTTCCAGCCTTCTGCCTACTGCCCTTTTTAAATAAGGGTGTTACATTAACAGTTTTCCAATCTGCCGGGACCTTTGCTGAGTCCAGGGAGTTTTGGAAAATTATTACCAATGCATCCACAATCCCTACCGCCACTTCCCTCAAGACCCTAGGATGTAAGCCATCAGGTCCAGGGGATTTATCCGCCTTGAGTCCCATTATTTTACCAAGTACCACTTCCTTAGTGATTTTAATCGTATTTAGCCCCCCCCCCCCGCCCCCCCAGAGCCCCCTGTTTGTCCCGTGTTGGGATATTCTTAGTATCCTCTACCGTAAAGACTGATACAAAATATTTGTTCAGCGTTTTTGCCATCTCCATATTTCCCACCATTAATTCCCCGGTCTCATCCTCTAAGGGACCAACATTTACTTTAGCCACCCTTTTACTTTTTATATAACTATAGAAACTCTTGCTATCTGTTTTTATATTTTTTGCTAATTTACTTTCATCATCTATCTTCCCTTTCTTAATCAATCTTTTAGTTATTTTTTGCTGTCTTTTAAAGACTTCCCAATCTTCTATCCTCCCACTAGATTTGGCTACCTTATATGCCCTTGTTTTTAGTCGGATACTATCCTTAATTACTTTACTTAGCCACGGATAGGACATCGGTCCCGGCCGTTCTACCAGCAGTGCACTATTCCTCCAACTAGATTCTGATAAATATCAATTAGATTCGTTCCTGATAGAGTCTCTCGTCCAGTGTACCTAATGTGCTGCTGATGATCGATCTTTGGTACCTGTTGGCATGATGTTTGCTGATTCATGGTTGTACAGGGCACAATTTCAAAACTTGCAGGTAACACAAAACTTGGAAGTATAGTGAACAGCGAGGACGAGAGCTAAGGCTTCAGGAAGACATAGACAGGCTGGTGAAATGGGCGGACACGTGGCTGATGAAATTTAACGCAGAAAAGTTTGAAGTGATACATTTTGGTAGAAAGAATGAGGAGAGGACATCTAAATTAAATGGTACAATCCTGAAGGGGGTGCATCAGCAGAGAGACCTGGGGGTATGTGTGCACAAATCATTGAAGGTGGCAGGGCAGGTTGAGAAAGCGGTTAAAAAGGCTTACTGGATCCTGGGCTTCATAAATAGAGGTATAGGCCCAGAAATTTGGGTCTCCACGGGTGAGTACGCACGGGGTACTCACCCGTAAGCCCGATGGAAGTGCCGGTTTTCTGCATGCACTGCGCATGCGCGGGAAACCGGCACTTCCGTTCCTCTGAAAGCAGGGGTTCAGAGGTCGAACACGTGCGTGGGGGAGGATGCGCGTGCGCATCAAACTTAGTTTTTTTTTACAGGTTTTCACGCGAGGGTAAGCCTGCAGGATTTAGAAATATAAAAAGCAGGCGTAAGGCCTGCTTTTTAAAAGGTAAGTGGTGAAGTAATTAAAATTAAAACATTTTTTCCACAGGTTTATTATTTTTAAATACTTTAAAGCAAGGTAAGTTTATTTTTAGCTCCGTTAGACTATAAAATTATTTTTTTCAAAAATTTAAATCATTGTTTAAAATAGTTATTTAATGTAATTTATAGTTTATTTAAAAAATGTGATTTTAAAAAAAAAATGTATTTGAAGGTTTAGTGCAATTTTGGGGCCATAGTATTTATAAGTCTTGACAGCACTTCCTGTCAAAACTTATGAATGGAGCATTCGCTGCCCATGGCCCACGTGATCCCAGGGGACGCATCGAACTAACTGCACCCCTGGGATACGCAAGCACTGCGCGCTGGCAGCTGGACCAGGCCCTGGATCGGAATTCCACGGGGCCCTACAGCTCAACGGCCGGCGCGCAAGGTAAGTGCAGATCGGGGGCTTGCACCCGCGGGAAGCCCCCGACCCGAATTTCTGGGCCATAGAGTACAAAAGTGTGGAAATTATGATGAACATGTATAAAACACTGGTTCGGCTCCAACTGGAGTATTGTGTCCAATTCTGGGTGCCACACTTTAGGAAGGATGTGAAGGGTGCAGAAAAGATTTAAGAGAATGATTCCAGGATTGAGAGACTTCAGTTACGTTGATAGACTGGAGAAACTGGGGTTGTTCTCCTTGGAGCAAAGAAGATTGAGAAGAGGTTTGATGGAGGTGTTCAAAATCATGAGGGGTCTGGACAGAGTAGACAAAGGGAAACTGTTCCATTGGCAGAAGGGTCGAGAACCAGAGGACACGGACACAGATTTAAGGTGATTGGCAAAAGAACCAAAGGCAACGTAAGACAAAACCTTTTTACGCAGCGAGTGGTTAAGATCTGGAATGCACTGCCTGAAAGGGTGGTGGGGACAGATTTAATCATGGCAAAAGGGAGTTGGATAAGTATCGGAAGGAAATAAATTTGCAGGGCTTCGCGGAAAGGGCGGGTGGGGGAGTGAGACTAGCTGAAGTGCTCTTGCAGAGAGCTGGCATGGGCTCGACGGGCCGAATGGCCTCCTTCCGTGCTGTAACCATTCTATGAAGTATGATTTTGGGTTACAGGTGCCCTCCTGGGATACAGCCAGTTCACGGGACTGGAATTCCTTACTGTTTGTGGGGTTTAGCTACTGAAAGGATCGAGTGTACAGGAGCTGCTACCAAATGATTAACATCATTTATGGCTTGAGGGACAATAATTAAGTGGTAAATGAAAGAGATTTGCACTGATGGGCAAGGCGATCCTATTTTGAGTCTCTGTAGGTAACTGAAGTCTAAATACTGGGAGATCACCACTCTGATCATCTTCACAAGGCCCTTTTTAAAATTGCTTTTATGTAGTTCTAGTGCTGCCTGGTTTCCGAAGCACAGGTTTTAGGCTGACTGTAAAACTGCTAGGACTGGCAGACCAGAATATGCACCGACTTGCCAGATGCAGGTCTTCCAGGCCACTGGTTTTAGTGAGTTTTACATTTGGCTTGCAGCCAGTGCAGCGAAGCACAAACCTTGGTAATCTGAGGCGCACATGCATCGCACTGACACCAATATAGAAGGGCCTATAAATGGGTACAATAGTTTATCATGAATAAAGTTCAAAATGTGTTAAATGTAACAACAACAACTTGTATTTATATAGCATCGTTAACATAGTAAAATGTCCCAAGGCGCTTCACGAGTATTATAACGCACAGAATTTGACACCAAGCCACATAAGGATAAATTAGGGCAGGTGACCAAAAACTTGGTCAAAGAGGTAGGTTTTGAGGAACGTCTTAAAAAGGAAAGAGAGGTAGAGAGACGGAGAGGTTTAGGCAGGGAATTCCAGAGCTTAGGGCCTAGGCAACAGAAGGCACAGCCACCAATGGTTGAGCGATTACAATCAGGGATGCTCAAGAGGCCAGAATTAGAGAAGTGCAGATATCTTGGGGTGGGGGTGGGGGGGGTGCGGGCTGAAGGAGATTACAGAGATGGGGGGGGGGGGGAGAGGCCATGGAGGGATTTGAAAATGAGGATGAGAATTTTGAAATTGAGGCATTGCTTAACCGGGAGCCAATGTAGGTCAGCGAGCACAGGGATGATAGGTGAACGGGACTTGCTGCGAGTTAGGATACGGGCAGCCGAGTTTTGGATCACCAAGTATACGTAGGGTGGAATGTGGGAGGCCAGCCAGGAGTGTGTTGGAATAGTCAAGTCTAGAGGTAACAAAGGCATGAATGAGGGTTTCCGCAGCGGATGAGCTGAGGCTAGGGCAGAAACGGTCGATGTTACGGAGGTGGAGATAGGCGGTCCTAGTTATGCTGCGGATATGTGGGCGGGAGCTCATTTCATGGTCAAATATGACACCAAAGTTGCGGACAGTGTGGTTCAGCCTTAGACAGATGTTGGGGAGAGGGATGGAATCAGCTGCTAGGAAACTGATTTTGTGGTGGTGACCGAAAACAATAGCTTCAGTCTTCCCAGTATTTAATTGGTGAAAATTTCTCCTCATCCAGAACTGGCTGATGGACAAGCAGTCTGACAATTTAGAGTCCGTGGAGGGGTCGAGAGAAGTGGTGGTGAGGTAGAGCTGGCTGTCGTCAGCGTACATGTGGAACCTGGCGCTCTGTTTTTGGATGATGTCGCCAAGGGGCCACATGGTGATGAGAAGTAAGAGGGGGCCAAGGATAGATCCTTGGGGGACACCAGAGGTAACGATGCAGAAGCGGGAAGAGAAGCCGTTGCAGGTGATTCTCTGGCTACGTTTAGATAGATAAGAATGGAACCAGGCGAGTGCAGTCCCACCCAGCTAGACGACAGTGGAGAGGCGTTGGAGAAGGATGGTGTGGTCAACCGTGTCAAAGGCTACAGACAAGTCAAGAAGGACAAGGAGGGATAGTTTACCTTTGTCACAGTCACAAAGGATGTCATTTGTGACTTTGAGAGCTGTTTTGGTACTGAGGCAAGGGCGGAAACCTGATTGGAGGGAATTCAAACATGGAGTTGCGGGAAAGATGGGCACGGATTTGGGAGGCGGCAACATGTTCAAGGACTTTGGAGAGGAAATGGAGGTTGGAGATGGGGCGGTAGTTTGCAAGGACGGAGGGATCGTGGGTTGTTTTTTTTTTGAGGAGAGGGGTGGTTTTTTTGAGGAGAGGGGTGATGACGACAGATTTGAAGGAGCAGGGGACAGTACCTGAAGAGAGAGAACCGTTAACAGTGTCAGCTAACATGGGAGCCAGAAAAGGAAGTTGGGTGGTCAGCAGTTTGGTGGGAATAGGGTCAAGGGAGCAGGAAGCGAGTCTCATGGACAAGATGAACTTGGAGGTCATGAGGGGAGATCAGAGACAAACTGGAGAAAGATGTGAGTTCAGGACTAGGGCCAGGGGGAACCTTAGGAGAAGTTTGGCCCGGTGGGCTAAGGGCAGAGGCAGCTGAACAGCTGGTTTCAATCTTAGAGACAAAGAAGTCCATGAGCTCCTCACAATTGTCGGAGGTGAGGGTGGAGGAAACGGGAGCAGGGTTTCAGAAGGCGGTTAGCAGTGGAGAATAGAAGACAGGGTTTTTCTTTGCAGTCCAGGATCATTCTGGAATGCAGTGAGCAATTTTGGCAGATGAGAGCAGGACCCGATAATGCTTTATGTGGTCCAGCCAGATCTGGCAGTGAATGGCTAAACCAGTTGTCCGTCATATCTGTTCAAGTCTGCGTTCCTTGGACTTAAGGGAGCGAAGATGAGGCCCGTACCAGGGGGAACAGCCAGGGTGAGAGAGAGTAATTGTTTAAATAGGGACTTGGGCATCCAAGGTGGTGGTGAGGGTGTGGTTGGGCAGATCCGTAACTGCAGAAATGTCATGGTGAATGGAGGGCCAAAGGCTGGATAGTTGAGATTTCATAAGTGCAGTTGGGGGAGAGTTTTTCCCAGGGGCGGACACAGAAGGAAGTGGGGTTGGGAATAACAACAGATAATGCTGGAAAAACTCAGCAGGCCAGGCAACGTCCATGGAGAGAAGTTAGAGTCGACGTTTCGGGTCGAAACCCTTTTTCAAAACTGGAAAGGAAATGAAATAGATCGAAAGGAGGGCTGGGGAGGGAACAAAAGAAGTGAATAGACATTAAGAGGTATTCAAAACGAGACGAGATGGTGATAGGACTAGTAAAGAGACAAAAGACAGCTCCGATTAGGTGTGAAATGTACTGGCAGAATGAGAGACAGCTGCCATGTAAAAAAAAGAGGAAGTGGGGGGGGGGGTGGGGGAAGAAAAAAAAAGTAAAAATGTGTTGGGGGGGGGGGGTGTGGTGGAAGGGGGATGTGTGTGGAGAGCGATACGAGGAAGTGGACAGAAGTGGCCTTATCTGCGATTGACACGATGGGAGTAGCGAGGCCACGAGAGATGGTAAGGGCGAGGGGGTGGCTGTGAATATGGGTTGGGGAGTTTACATGGAGGGAGAGATTAAGGGAGGATAGAAGGCTAGTGAACTCTGAGGAGAGAGAGCATGATTAATTGAGATGAATTCACCCTCCCCAATCATCCATGCACAGTTAGAAATGAAATTCAGCCAATTGTCATACTCTTAATTCATTATTTTGCAAGACCTCTAAACTGTCGAGTTCCTTGCCTTCCTCAGTCTTTTCTCATTACCTTCAGGAATTAACAGACATGTTTGGCTTTGCCCAATCTGTTTTTTGAATCATCTCGTCTCTATCATTCTTTTCGGCCTTGTGTCCTGCACTGTGAGCCTTAGCCCTTCACAAATATGATTATGAAACTACTACTCAACTATTTGAAAGTCGAGTGATTTTAATAGTTTTATATAGCAATTTAATGCATGTATTGAGACCTGAAGAGTCTCAGTTTTGACTGCTTGTGTCTGTCACCCCACTTTTATATTCTTCCTCTCCAAACTATGGCACATCCACTTAACCAGTGTTCTTTGACTAAGAGAACTGGATGGTATTGCTGTCTTCCACAGCATTGCTCTCACTTCTGCCACTATGTGGTGGTGTGGCAGTTAGATAAGTTGTCTCCTTCCAATTTTTATTCCTTCCCTTCAGATGTGCTCATTGGCCCCAAATTTCCTGGACCAGACTTGCGCAGAAATGAGGTCAAAATTTTCATCAGTTTCTGGGCCAATCTTGCCAAGGAGAACTTTAGGCAAAACTTTCCAGGAAATTCTGGGCCATTGTCTATACATGCAGGTTACATGGTTCTTTAATTCATGCTTTAGTGACCTATCCAAAGTTTAATTCACTGAGGTAGAGCAATTAGGATCATTTTGTAGTGTCGTGGTGACACAATAGAAGAGCATTCTGAGAGCAGACATAAACCTTAGATAATATATAATAAACCTTAATTAATCTAAATTTAGTTACTAAGTATTGCAATCTGTTAAAGC
The DNA here is from genome assembly GCF_052327205.1 of Somniosus microcephalus. Taxonomy (NCBI): domain Eukaryota; kingdom Metazoa; phylum Chordata; class Chondrichthyes; order Squaliformes; family Somniosidae; genus Somniosus; species Somniosus microcephalus. The sequence continues at coordinate 57,909,321 of NC_141005.1, forward strand.
CCTCTTCATTTAACACCTAGTTTAATCCCAGTTAAAACCACATAATATCTCTTTGATCAGATTTGAATTTTCCCCTTTGGTGTGAGAACCAGTCCAATTATTTTCTGCCTATTTTTTTATTCGTTCATGGAATGTGGGTGCCACTGGCAAGGCCAGCATTTATTGCCCATCCCTAGTTGCCCTTGAGAAGGTGGTAGTGAGCCGCCGCCTTGAACCGCTGCAGTCCGTGTGGTGAAGGGACTCCCACAGTGCTGTTAGGGAGGGAGCTCCAGGAATTTGACCCAGCGACGATGAAGGATCGGCGATATACTTCCAAGTCAGGATGGTGTGTGACTTGGAGGGAAACTTGGAGGTGGTGGTGCTCCCATGCGCACACTGCTCTTGCCCTTCTAGGTGGAAGAGGTCACGGGTTTGGGAGGTGCTGCCGAAGAAGCCTTGGCGAGTTGCTGCAGTGCATCTTGTAGATGGTACATATTGCAGCCACAGTACGCTGGAGGTGGAGGGAGTGAATATTTAAGGTGGTGGATGGGGTGCCAATCAAGTGGGCTGCTTTGTCCTGGATGGTGTCGAGCTTCTTGAGTGTTGCTTGAGCTGCACTCATCCAGGCAAGTGGAGAGTATTCCATCACACTCCTGACTTGTGCTTTGTAGATGGTGGAAAGGCTTTGGGGAGTCAGGAGGTGAGACACTCACTGCAGAATACCTAGCCTCTGACCTGCTCTTGTTGCCACAGTATTTATGTGGCTGCTCCAGTTAAGTTTCTGGTCAGTGGGAACCCCCCAGGATATTGATGGTGGGGGATTTGGCAATGGTAATGCCATTGTATGTTAGGGGGAGGTGGTTAGACTCGCTTGTTGGAGATAGTCATTGCCTGGAACTTGTGTGGGACGAATGTTACTTGCCACTTATCAGCCCAAACCTGAATGTTGTCCAGGTCTTGCTACATGCGGGCATGGACTGCTTCATTATCTGAGGAGTTGTGAATGGTGCTGAACACTGTGCAGTCATCAGCGAACATCCCCACTTCTGACCTTATGAAGGAGGGAAGGTCATTGATGAAGCAGCTGAAGATGGCTGGGCCTAGGACACTGCCCTGAGGAACTCCTGCAGCGATGTCCTGGGGCTGTGATGATTGACCTCCAACCACCACAACCATCTTCCTTTGTGCTAGGTATGACTCCAGCCAGTGGAGAGTTTTCCCCCCCAATTCCCATTGACTTCAGTTTTACTAGGGCTCCTTGATGCCACACTCGGTCAAATGCTGCCTTGATGTCGAGGGCAGTCACTCTCACCTCACCTCTGAAATTCAGCTCTTTTGTCCATGTTTGGACCAAGGCTATAATGAGGCCTGGAGCCGAGTGGTCCTGGTGGAACCCAAACTGAGCATCAGTGAGCAGGTTATTGGTGAGTAAGTACCACTTGATAGCACTGTTGACAACACCGTCCCATCACTTTGCTGATGATTCAGTGTAGACTGATGGGGCGGTAATTGGCTGGATTGGATTTGTCCGATTATATCTCCTTGTACTATCTGTAGATGAGGTGATAATTGGGTGACTTGGTCTTTGGCTTCTGCAGTCAGTGATGCTCAAATCTGCCCTTATTTCCTTTTGAAGATTATGAACTATACTCGTGTCAGTCTGAGGGCTGGGCACCTCTCCTCCGGGAAATTAATTTTTCTGTTCCAGTTTTCTCTGATCCCTAGAGTTCTTGGAGGGATTCTAGCAGCAGAGGTGACATTAATTCTGATAACCCCATTCTGGGCTTGAATGCTGTGTTTTGTTTTTGATTTCTCTCAGAAGGGTTCTCTTTTTATAACCTTCTGGTCATATCTTTCATCCACATTGGTTGAACTTGTACTTGACAGCACGGCTGTTGAGAGGATAGGGACTACAGTGGGACTGCTTTGATTGGTAGTGGTTTATTTATTTGCATTTGGAAGGTATTCCACAGGTGGTGTATGGCATTGAATGTAAAAAGTTGCTCAGTTATTCCTCTAAACATACCAACTCCTTGGCATTGCAATGTCTCTCCGTTCTGGAGTATTTCCAATACCTGCGTTCCTATGTTTAAAATGAGCTGTTTAAGAGTTCACGTGGGGAAGAGTTGAAATTTTCCACAATTCACCGGTCTGGTTTGCTTTTGGATTCTTGCCTGGTCTATGAAAGGGGTTTGAAAGTTGAATGATATTCCGATTTTCTCCATATGACTTCACGTTTATTTCTTGGCTGAAATAACCTACCTCTGGGTATCTCTGTTCTTGTGAGCTAAGATTTTTGGAAAACCATTTTGCAAATGGTGCTTGTTTCCATCTTGCAGCACAGCAAGTTTTAGCCACCGGTTGTTGAGCAACCCTGTTTAATTTGACAGTTTCTCTGATGCCATCAAAGGTTACTGTTAAAGATGGCAGCAGGAGGTACTTCTCAACTGAGTTTGTTATTTTCATTACATCGATGCTCACGAGTGCTCCATGTAGTCCTTTTGGGAGTTCTGTCCAGTTTTAATAACCGGTGTTATGGTAAAGCCTTCTCCAAAAACACATTAGCTGAATGGGCTGCAGATTGCATTGTCTATTGCTATTGATTTACTGATGGGAAAGGAGTAGTCCCATGTTATGCACCTCTTGCTCTTGAGTAAATTTGAAGCATGTTTTGATTGAGAGTACTGTATCTGCAAAACCTTCACATGCAAGGTATTGGCGACCTGTGATACGTTTGGCTCCTTTAGCATTCTTGCCACTGAATCAGAAAGTTGTGGGTTCAAGTCCCACTCTAGGATTTGAGCACATAATCTCGGCTGACATTTCAGTTCAGCACTGAAGGAGTGCTGCATTATTGGAAGTGTTATCTTTTAGATGAGATGTTAAACAGAGGTCCAGTGTACCTGTTCGTGCGAAGGTAAAAGATACGGTGGCACTATCCAAAGAGTGAGGAATTCTAATTGTGTCCTGACCAACATTCCTTTCTCAGCCAACATCACTAAGAAGCTGGTGATTAATCTCATTTGCTGTTTGTGGGATTTTGCAATATGCAAAATTGACTGCTGTACTTTCCCTATAAACAGGACTGATTCCCGTCAAGGCCCACCTGCTCTGGTGGCTGGGAGGCTGCGGGACCTGGGGTTGGCCCTGGACTCGGGCTGGAGTAGGAAGTAAGCAGGGATGGGAGTGCGAGGATGCGCCGTTGCTGTCGCCTGTTTGGCAGCCATTTAGTGCTGGGTTATTCGGGTTCATTTTAAACTGCAGTGAAAGCTTATGGGCTTGTCCCCAGGCACCTGACCTCCCTGTGCGGCTCCCCACACTGCCAGGATGCTGCAGTGCTGGCCTAGGCCACTGGGGGAGCCTGGCCTAGGGTAATATGTGCAGGTTGTATCATCCAAGAAGGGAGGGGAGAATTTGTAGGTGTTTCCTGGTGGGTCTGGGTAACCTGGGTTGGGGCAGTGCTGTGAATGTAACCTGCTTCTAGATAGCCCAGGTATACGATAGCTGGTATATATAGAGAGAACACATCCCTGTGGCTCAGTTAACAAAAACAGATTATCTGGTCATTATCACATTGTTGTTTGTGGGACCTTGCTGTGTGCAAATTGGCTGCCGCGTTTCCCACATTACAACAGTGACTCCACTTCAAAAAGTACTTCATTGGCTGTAAAGCGCTTTGAGAAGTCTGGTGGTCATGAAAAGCGCTATATAAATGCAAGACTTTCTTCTTTTCTTTCTTAACCCATCGTGTAAATTGCAAACGCACTTCAGAATACTGGCGGTATAGAGAGAGAGCGCGAGCAAGCACACCCACCTAACTTTTCTATGCATTTTATCGAACACAGGAATGGGAAACAACAGATGGGTAATATCCTAACATCACTGAAGTCAGAATGTCTTAAAGGAGACTGTCTTTTGCAATTTTCCCTAAGAGTATCGGCCCACTCCTGTGCAGTGCGGAGGATTCCTCCATTCAAAGAATGAGGACACTATGAAGTATTTGTCTTTCCACACAATGCTATATAGTTCTTTTTGAATAAGGCCATGTAGCTTGTAACTTCTCAATTAGCTTTGTGCTTTCTTGCACAGAACTGAGATTGTCTCAAACCAGAATTGTTGACATACGGTAATAAACTCCAAGATTAGCTCAGTACTACAGATAAAGGCTTTTTGATGGGATTTGGTGGTTTTCTTAAGTACAAACGACAAGATGATGGGGCACAACACATAAATCTGAAGAGTATTTGTGTTATGCAGGTCTGGTACTCTGGTGTATGTTTCAGTAAACTGCATAATCATCTTTATCAGTGACATGTTGAAAATAACAATTTGAATAAATTAAGTTATTTTTAAAAAACTCATTCTGAGCACACCTACTGTAGCACAAGTGGGCTGGCTGTGAAAGACATCTGATGTGCTTAGCTGGAGTTACATGCAGATATAAAGTCTCCCTATAGAAGAGATGAGACCAGGAAAGAGAGTGAGACAGATTGCAGACAGAAGAGTGAGAAATCTTGGCCCGTGGAGAATGAAAAAGATTGTTGGGCAGGCAGAGGCCAGTGGCTGAAGAAATTTCTTAAAAATGTTCCTCACTCAGATTTTTTAAACATTATTTGTAACCTTTCATCAAAAAAGGGTCATTTAGTGCTAAATTTTGCCGGTGCTCAGTGTGGGTTTGGAGGCGGGTCCGATGTCAAAATAGTAAAGATTGACAGTGGGTAGGAAACCCGCTGTTAACCCGCCTCCACGTGAGTCTCCCAGGTGTTGGGTTTGTCTGCGCAGAACTGACCCGACACCAAGCGGCGGGGGAGACGATTTAGATCATTAAATGGCTTGTTAACAGCCAATTTAATGCTATATTGAGCCTACCTTGTAATTTTACGTGCTCCCACGGGTTACCCGCTGCTCGGGGAACAAGCCAGCTCACCCTGGCGTGAGTTGAATCTGCTTTGATTTATCGGATAACCCGACAGCGGCAGAAGTGGTGTAAAGGATACCATGTTGCAGTTGTTCAGCTTCAGATTCAGAAACTGTTGGTTACTGCATTTGTAAGACATATCGAGAGATTTCTTTAGCTCACAACTGTTTAGAGCCAACTCTATACCCAATGACACCTCATTGGAACAACCTCTCTCACCATTGACAGATCACTTTTGTCATCTCAACTGCAGCTGCCATCTATTCCAGCAAAATTGGTGCCCTTGAAACTATCACACCTTGGTCCTTTGAATCCTTCCATGATCAGCCCCAACATCAACATCACCAGGCACATCAACAACACCAACAACACCAACCTTCTCCGCCATCACCTGATGCTGCACAGGACACTGGGCATCAGCACCTGATAACATTGCTGCCCGGGAGGCCAGCAATGTCATCACCATGGCCAGATTTACTTCACTTGACGCTGTACACCCAGGCTGCCACATGATGCGCCAGGTTGACACCATCCCACATCAGCACCCTAAAGCATCCCTATAATGTCCAAGCCATTCCTTTCACACTCCTCACAATAGCGGGGGAAGCAGTTGGGAGTTATGTCTCAAAATTCACTGGAACTCCCTAAGACACTTTTCAAGGTGCGCACAGATCTGTCTAATAAGGTGAAGTGTCGAAAATATAGATTTCAATGTTTGACAGCACATTAACAGAAACTTCACATGAACATTGGCTAAACCTCTCAAGTGCCTACCCTTGTGTGTTGTTACTTGGTATGCTTGTAGTAGGATGAGGGTGAGTGAGGGGTGGCTAGTGAGATGAGGAAGTGATAATGTAGATAGAGAGGGATGGGTGGAGGTGTAAGGTAAGTTGGTGTGAGTAAGGATGTGTAGGAGTAGGGTAAGGAAGGCAGAGTGATGGGGATGTGATGAGTGGCACAGCAGGATGAGTTTGAGTGGCTTTGCAGTAACGTTTCATGATCTGCTGAGATCATTGAAAGGTTGGCGCCACTGCAGCCTGGTCCTCCTGACCACATCTCTGCTCATGCCCTCCTGTGCAATGTGCAACCAGGCTGTGTTGGTCTCCTGGGAAGGTCTCTTCCGCCCATGGGAAGGGAAGAGAACCTCCCTGCGTGCTGTGATTTCCTCCATAAGCATATGGAGGGAGTCGCGTGTGAGCCTGGGTGCAGACATGCACCTTTGTGCAGTGCTTGTCAGTGTTTTGCAGCACCTCACTGCAGCAGAACACTGACAGCACAAATGTCAAGATCAATGTGGCAGTGGTTCCTTTAAGGAAACCGGCTGATGACACATCATCAAATGACATCATCAGACTCGCTTCCTGTTAATTGGCCAGGAACCCCGCAGGGCGGGCTTAGCGAGCCCAATCTACGGAAAATCATTTTCCCACAAACCACTCTCCCGCCTCTGCAGGGAAAATGAAAATCATGCCCTTAGTATCTAAAGTCTGTGAATGCTATATTTTGGATGGAGGATGTAATTTGGGGCAAGCCAATAAATATTTTTTTTAAAGGGCTATTGTTATTTCTGTGGTATTTAAGGTTATATCAATGTACCCAAGCATATTTTTACATTACAATGGGTAATCGGTTCATGGACAATGGGACAATATCTAAATATTTTATCAGAACAAAGGGTATTTGGGTCCTTAGTGTAGCTTTTTGTGTGCATATTTTACATCAAAGTACAGTATATGAATTATTGGTTATGATTGGGAAAATAAAGGTAGATTATTAACTGTATTGAGTATAAGTACTCATGTTAGAGGGTTTCCTTTGTTTTGTTACTTGTGACAGCTAGATTGCTTATTGGCTTATTGCCTTTAACCTGTAACACATAGGCCCGGAGTTTGCAGTAGTAATAACGACGAGGCTGTCGGTGCTCGCCGTTATTACTGGGTAAAACTGACAGCAACTTCTGGCGTTAGCACCTGTGCAGTTAAACGTGGAAATCTGGAAGTTGCTGTCGGTGATACCCTGCTCCTTCACGGTGTGCTGTTGCAGTCTTTGCAGATGGAATCAACATAGAAATCACTGATTTGTTGTGAACTTCAACTATTTACCCACTATCCTCACTGCAAGGACCAATGAAAAAGTTAAGCTTTGTTCAGTCAGGAGTAACTGAGTTTTTAATGGCGTACTAAGTCGTAATTACTGCTGAGCAACCACTTTGGCCCTGAAAATCTAATTTTACAAGTGTGGAGTCTCATTCCCTCAGAAGAACATTTAAAAATTTATTTTGGATGAGATCTTAAACCGAGGCCCCGTCTGTCCTCTCGGGTGGACGTAAAAGATCCCATGCACTATTTCGAATTAGAGCAGGGGAGTTCTCCCCAGTGTTCTGGCCAATATTTATCCCTCAATCAACATCACTAAAAAAAACAGATTATCTGGTCATTATCACATTGCTGTTTGTGGAAGCTTGCTGTGCGCAAATTGGCTGCCGCATTTCCTACATTGCAACAGTAACTACACTTTGGGGAAAAAAGTACTTAATTGGCTGTAAATTACTTTGGGATGTACGGTGGTGGTGAAAGGCGCTATATAAATGCAAGTCGCCCTTTTAAACTTTTTTTTCTGACATTTAAGTTTCTCCTTTAATCCCATGTGTATGTCCCAATCTTTATTTCGCTTTCTGTACAGTGACTTAAATGTGGTTTATATTCCCTTTTTACTTCCTGCTTTGCTGTCTGAGAATTATTCAGTCTGATTGGCTGATCAGCCTGACTGCTGCTTGCCCTATTGATGGACGTCACAGACCCCCTGTAAAAAGCGCCAAATTGAAAGTGACATCAGAAAAAAGGAAGTCTGCACTCTCGCGCCCGCTAAAACTTTGTGGGCAGCTTTTTTTTTTTTTTTTAGAGGTCGGCGGTGAGCACAGTTCCGTCGCCGCTGACCGCAAAGCCCAGGCCATAGCAATGCATGTATCCATGGTTTACATTGTACAACAGTTAATGTGAGCCAAAATATCTTCGGTAGTCAGTAACTTGGTTGAGAAGAGATTGAGCGTAATGTCTTCTCTCACCTGCTGTATATAAGGACTCAAAACTTTTCTGTTACAAGCATTCAGTTCTTTAACTTGTTAGTTGTGTCTGATGAAGTGGGACTTTAGAGCTCTACTATGATTAAAGGGTTAAGAATGGGTCTCAGGAACTAAATGAGCTAATAAGTCTTTTTGCAGAAGTACGCCTTTCGCAGAAGTAAGCTCTCTTAAGATGCTGAACTGATAGTTGAGATAATGCTAAGAATGACATGTTGATTTCGCAGTAGTGTTAGAATGATTAATTGCGGCCAGCTGTGTAACTTGGAGATAATTGCAACTAGTCGAACCACGGAACCACAAGAGGCCGAGAGGGGCACATAAGCAGAGCAATGAGTCAGGAGTCGTCGTCTTGGAAGAATGTACAATGTTGGTGAAACCCCACCTGACATGAGCACAATGCCATAGTTGCGGCAACAGCTTGTGGTGATAACGGTCATATGCTTTTCCGGTAATGAAGGCGGTATCTTGATGCCACATGTTGGTAGGCGATGTTAATGTAAGCTCTGCTTTATTTTATATAACCAATCAGTAAATGAGCACACGGGGCGAAACCCAATCAAATTGCTAAGATGGATCATGCACCTATATTTTTTGTATAAAAGACTGCTTCAAACTTTGTATCAGCAGAGAGAAGCCTGGCTAGACAGATAGCAGGTTGTCTCCCCACCGGTGCGAATAAAGACTGCTTGAATCTTCGAACGCAGACCTGGTGTCGAGTGTTTATTTCAAATACTCCACTTCACTGATCTATACTGGGGACAGTGCCAAGAATGGCTGAAACTGCTAATGGAGTGGGGACCCTCAAACAAAAATGTTTGCAAGGGCCTGTAGCTGCTAAACAATAGAATAATCTTTTGTGACAAGCTGCTGTAGAAACTCCCCTATTGCTGGGAACACGAAAGTCCAAAGCCATGCAGACCATGCATTTAATGAGAGTGGCCCTGCTGTTTGCCTGGAATCCAGCTTCTCAAGTGTTAGGGGATGTGACAAAAGGTTTGAATTCTGTACAAGAGCAGCACTGCAGGAGTTGCAAGAACTGTAGAAAAATCTCTAGTTGTATAAGTTAAAAGTTGCCACAACATTCTGCATCAATCCGGTCGTCTGCAGAATGCCAATGATGGAGCATTTGTCATGCTTGTGAAACTCCCAGACAGTGTTTCAGCGGGTAATCCTTTAAAGTTGTTTTAGGAAATGGAAGTTTAATTTTTTACTCTCCTACTCTTTCCAGTACAACTGATACTGTATCAAGTAGCTTTAGGCCACAGTTTAGCTTTGTCTGAACAGTGTGATCTTATGAAGTTTTCATTTCTTTCCCCCTGACCCCAGGTCTCTGAATATGGACTTTGAGAACCAGGATAAAGAGAAAGATGGGACTACTTCATCTAGCATTTTCAATGGAAACAATACCAACAATAGTAAGTACAGAACAAGACTTGAACATAATCTGGTTTTGTTTCTCCACATAAAAATACTTTTTTTTTCTTGAGGTATTTTAAAGTTTAGTGACTCGTGGAGTGATACAAAAGAACAATTGTAGTGCCATGGCATATGGCACCCCAATAGGCTCAGTTCAATTCCAGTGAGTCCCAAATATGCACCATTGCTACACAGGGAGTTGCTGAACAGGGGTATTTCCCATGAGGCTGCAGAAATCTGTAATGGCTACTGTTCACTGCCTTGGTATTATGTGGCACCATAGGAACAAATAGCCATCCTCCTCTGAGACACGAGACTCCTGTGGCCAAGGTACCTGTGAGAGGTGGAAATGGAGAGAGAAGTAAGGGGTGCATGCCTATCTAGATAGGTGAATAGCTTCAGATCTCAATCTATTATTTAAGGACGTGGTAACAGGGCACTTAAAACATGATGGGATTGGGCAGAGTCAACACGGATTTATGAAAGGACAATCGTAGAGTTTTTTGAGGTTGTAACTAGCAGAATAGATAAGGGGGAACCAGTGGATGTGGTGTAATTGGATTTTCAGAAGCCATTCGATAAGGTGCCACACAAGAGGTTATTAAACAAAACTAGGGCTCATGGGATTGGGGGTAATATACTAGCATGGATTGAGGATTGGTTAACGGACAGAAAACAGAGTAGGAATAACTGGGCCATTTTTGGGTTGGCAGGCTGTAACTAGTGGGGTATCACAAGGATTGGTGTTTAGGCCTCAGCTATTCACAATGTAGATCAATGATTTGAATGAGGGGACCAAATGTAATATATTCAAGTTTGCTGATGATACAAAGCTGGGTGGGAATGTAAGTTGTGAGGAGGATGCAAAGAGGCTTCAAGGGGATATAGACAGGTTAAGTGAGTGAGCAAGAACGTGGCAAATGGAATATAATGTGGAGAAATGTCAAGTTATCCACTTTGGTAGGAAAAATAGAAAAGCAGAGTTTTTTAAATGGTGAGAGATTGGGAAATGTTGGTGTTCAGCGGGACCTGGGTGTCCTTGTACACAAATCACTGAACGTTAACATGCAGGTACAGCAAGCAATGAGGAAAGCAAATGGTATGTTGGCCTTTATTACAAGAGGATTTGAGTACAAGAGTAAAGTCCTCTTACTGCAATTATATAGGGCCCTGGTGAGACCACACCTGGAGTATTGTGTACAGTTTTGGTCTCTTTACCTAAGGAAGGATATATTTGCCATAGAGGGAATGCAACAAAGGTTCACCAGACTGATTCCTGGGATAGGGTGGATTGTCCTATGAATAGAGATTGAGTAGACTAAGCCTGTATTCTCTAGAGTTTAGAAGAATGAGAGGTGATCTCATTGAAACATACAACATTCTTACAGGGCTTGACAGGGTAGATGCAGGGAGGATGTTTCCCCTGGCTGGGGAGTCCAGAACCAGGGGTCAGAGTCTCAGAATAAGGGGTTGGCCATTTAGGACTGAGATGAGAAATTTCTTCACTCGGGGTGGTGAATCTGTGGAATTCTCTACTCCAGAGGGCTGTGAATGCTCAGTCATTGAGTATATTCAAGACAGAGATCGATAGATTTTTGAATATTAAGGGAATCGAGGGATATGGGGATAGTGGAGATGAGGTAGAAGATCAGCCATGATGTTATTGAATGGCGGAGCAGGCGCGAAGGGCCAAATGGCCTACTACTCCTCCTATTTCTTATGTTCTGCAGGTCATATACAGAACCCTAAAGAGCAAGTGATGTATATATTATTGAGATGAGTGTTTAATGAAGTTGTCACCTTTGCTGGACATCACTGGCATAATTTGTGTAATGATTTGCGTAGATTACCTTTCAAGAGTGTAACGGCAGAACTCCACACTTTGGAATTCAACTGTTTGGAAAGAGCACAATTTATCATTGCTGGTAAATGTTCTACTGATTGACATCGGGTGACTCTTTCTTTCAGTATTTCAATCAGTAGAAGACTTGGTTTAAAAAATAAATAAAAAGAGTGGACTTTGTACCAGGTACACAGAACAAAATGACCACCACGTGAAAGTAGCCACACAGACTAATACTTGTAACACTGGACCAGCAGTATTGTACTAGAGTTCTGGCACAATATAAATTGGGGTGTTGGCCAGCTCTAAAAGAGCAATGTAATGATACAGGTAGACTATCCTTTATCCGAACTTCCGAAAACCTCTAAAAACCAAAAGTTTTTTTGTTCAGCGTAAGTCATGCGCACGATATGACCAGAGTGGCTCACGACTTACGCTGAGCAGGGCAGAGGGTCACAGAGTTCCCTCCTGGGTAGGAGATTGCAGGCCGAGCCGGGCAGTGTGAAGGAGGTACCGGGAGAGTGAACCCAACAATACAGCGGCCCATCCGATAGCTGCAGTGGCCCGTCCGATATTCTTTTCTCCCCCCGACCTGACCCGACCCGACCCGCGGTCTGTCTGATATTCTTTTCTCCTCCTCTCTCCCCGCCGCCCCCCGACCCGAACCGAACCGCGGCCCGTCCGATATTCTTTTCTCCCGACCCGACCCGATATTCTTTTCTTCCCCCCCCCCCCGACCCCGACCTGAACCCTGGCCCGTCCGATATTCTTTTCTCCCCCCCCCCCCCACCCCACCCCACCCCCCGACCTGATTTGCGGGCCAGCTTAGTAGGAGTCAGCCGATATCCGGCTTTCCAGAGAAGCAGGAAGGGGAATGAGACACGGAACAGTCGCAAGAGGTAGCCTGAACTTTTACAATTTATATTAAATACAAATTTCCCAGTCTTATAATAATACCTTCTGAAATCCGAAAAATTCCGAAAACCGAAACTCAGCTGGTCCCAAGGCTTTCGGATAAGGGATAGTGTACCTGTACCACTATATATCACTGAAATGAAAAGTTTGAAAAAGGTTAAAAGTTGTCTCAAAATAATACAGCAGTGTGGATATGATTATACTAGAGTTCAATATCTTTGGGAAGTTTACCCATTACGTATTTGGTGTTGGAATTTTATACTCACTAATTCCACTTTAATTATGTTGATAAGAAAACTCAATTAGCTTTATGTTAAAATTTGACTGTTGAAATTAATGGGGAAACAGAATTTGAGACCATAATTTTAGAGATGTATTTTGGAATGCAGCAAAAGAACATAACATAAGAAATAGGAGCAGGAATAGGCCATTCAGCCCTTCGAGCCTGCTCCGCCATTCAATGAGATCACGGCTGATCTTCTGCCTCAACTCCATTCACCGGCCCTATCCCTTGATGCCTTTACTAGTCAGAAATCTATCAACTTCTGTTTTGAATATACCCAATGACTGAGCCTCCACCGCCCTCTGGGGTAGAGAATTCCAAAGATTCACCACCCTTTGTGTGAAGAAATTTCTTCTCATCTTAGTCCTGAATGGCCTACTCTTTATCCTGAGGCTGTGGCCCCTGGTTCTAGACTCCCCAGCCAAGGGAAACATTCTCCAGCAACCATCCTATCAAGCCATGTAATAATTTTGTATGCTTCAATGAGATCCCCTCTTATTCTTCTGAATTCAAGAGAATACAGGCTTAGTTTTCTCAATCTCTTCTCATACGACAGTCCCGCCATCCCAGGAATCAATCTCATGAACCTTTGTTGCACTCCCTCTATGGCAAGTATATCCTTCCTTAAGTAAGGAGACCAAAATTGTATACAGTACTCCAGGTGTGGTCTCACCAAGGCTCTATATAATTGGAGTAAGACTTCTTTACTCCTGTACTCAAATCCTCTTGTAATGATGGCCAGCATACCATTTACCTTTCTAATGGCTTGCTGCACCTGCACATTCACTTTCTGTGACTCATGTACAAGGGCACCCAGGTCCCTTTGAGCATCTGCATTCGCCAGTCTTTCACCATTTAGGAAATACTCTGCCTTTCTGTTTTTTCTACCAAAGTGGATAACTTCACATTTATCCACGTTATATTCCATCTGTCATGTTCTCGCCCACTCACTGAGCCTGTCAAGATCCCCTTGAAGCCTCTTCACATCCTCTTCACAACTGACACTGCCCCCTAGCTTTGTATCATCAGCAAATTTGGAAATGTTATAGTCCCCTCATCCAAATCGTTGATATAGATTGTGCATAGCTGGGGCCCAAGCACCAATCCTTGCGGTACCCCACTAGTCACAGCCTGCCATCTTGAAAAAGACCCGTTTATCCCTACTGTTTGTTTTCTGTCTGTTAACCAATTCTCAATCCAGGCTAGTATATTATCCCCAATTCCATGTGCCCTAATTTTGTTCATAGAGTCATAGAGTTTTACAGCACAGAAAGAGGCCCTTCAGCCCATCGTGTCCGCGCCGGCCATCAAGCCCTGTCTAATCTAATCCCATTTTCCAGCATTTGGTCCGTAGCCTTGTATGCTATGGCATTTCAAGTGCTCATCCAAATGCTGCTTGAATGTTGTGAGGGTTCCTGCCTCTACCACCCTTTCAGGCAGTGAGTTCCAACCTCTTGTGTGGGACCTTATTGAAGGCCTTCTAAAAATCCAGATACATCACATCTACCGGTTCCCCTTTGTCTACTCCACTAGTTACATCCTCAAAGAACTCCAATAGGTTTGTCAAACAGGATTTGCCTTTCATAAATCCATGTTGACTCTGCCCAATCTTACTATTAGTTTCTAAGTGCCCAGTTATTGCATCCTTTATAATAGATTCCAGCATTTTCCCAACTACTGATGTGAGGCTAACAGGTCTGTAGTTCCCCGTTTTCTCTCTTCCCTCCTTTCTTAAATAGCGGGGTCACATTTGCTATCCTTTAATCTGCAGGAATCGTTCCAGAATCTATAGAATTTTAGAAGATGACAACCAATGCTTTCAAAACCCTAGGATGTAGGTCATCCGGTCCTTGGGATTTATCGACTTTTAGTCCCATTAATTTTGCTAGTGCTGTTTTTTTTTTAAAGTTCCTCATTCTCGCCACACCCTTGGTTTTCTCGTATTTCTGGGAGGTTTTTTGTGCCTTCCTCCGTGAAGACAGAAACAAAGTATTTATTTAGTTTCTCAGCCATTTCCTTATTCCCCATTATAAATTCTCCTGTCTCTGACAGTAAAGGACCTACATTTACCTTCGCCAGTCTTTTCCTTTTCACATACCTATAGAAACTTTTATAATCCGTTTTTATATTTTTTGCTAGTTTGTGCTCATATTCCATTTTCCCTTTCTTTATCAATTTCTTGGTCCCCCTTTGCTGATTTCTAAAAAGATCCCAATCCTCAGGCTGACCGCTTTTTCTGGCAACTTTATAAGCTTCCTCTTTTGACTAATACTAGCTTTAATTTCTTTTGTTAGCCATGGTTGGATCACTTTTCCTTTTGGGTTTTTATGCCCTAGAGGATTATATGTGTTATAAATCTCATCATTCATCACAAAACTACTTGTGAAATAAGGCTGGACGGCCAGCTGGTGGCGCCGTCCAAGGAGTATAAATACTCGGGCGTGGGCCCAGCTTTCCAGGGACATTTTGTAAGACAGGAACTAGTGAAGTACAACTCGACCTCCATGTTCTGGAACAAGTTGATTAAAGCCTTGCTTTATGCTCAAACCAAGTGTGTAGTGAGTTTTATTACGTCAATATGTTTGTTGCCATTTGTCTCATCCTTGCCTTCCAGCTTTAACTGTAGGGATCCAATCAAATGATTTTCCCCATTCATGATTTTAAGAAGTGGCTTAAGGAAAAATCCACGCCACCAAATGCGATTACACGGGCATAAAGAGGAGCTGTCTCACTGGTAGGTCTTGTAAAAACAGTTTTGGCTGCATGCAAATTGGCAGAAGCCATGTTTATATTGGCTATGGAAAGATTTGTACTGCAGTTCACTAGAAGTTTATGGAGTCTGGAAAGCAGGGTGATTGTACTATTTTCTGCCTTTTGAATTTTTGACAGCCCCACCTCCTGTTTTTCCTCCCCACCCAACAAAAAATGAGTGGGTTTGTTTAGTTTGCGGTGTGGAATAAATAGTTTTAACACTTTGATCAATGTTGTCTTGTTCATTCAGCTTCCATCTGTTACAAAATTTAAATGTTACTAATGGTCATAAAAAGCTTCATTTTCCAAATATTGCCAAAGAATTTTTGACTCTAGGACAATCAAGGGATGTGGGGATCGAGCGGGAAAGTGGAGTTGAGGTCAAAGATCAGCCATGATCTTACTGAATGGCAGAGCAGGCTTGAGGGGCCGTATGGCCTACTCCTCCTAATTCTAATGTTCTCCCAGTTCATATCTTTGGTCATTACTCCCAAGTGTCAGTGGCTGGACTGCACAAGTATTTTGGATGCGAGTCCTCTTTTTGTTGGGCCAGGAGTGTAGCATCTGAGGCTGTTGCTATCTAATTACACACTCAAGACTGTTTTAATACTATAACCACGAAATTACTTGAACTTCTGTAACCACTTTAAGTTGGTCAGTTAATGGAATTTTTTTAATTCTTTAGCAGTTGATTTGTCTCATTTTTTTTCTTAAAATCCAGTTATCTATCTAATATATTTTAAAATAATAAACTACCTCTAGATTTAAAAACAAAAAGCTGGAGAGAAGCATTTTCTTTTTTTTAAACATCCAATCTTGGCTAATGTTAATATTTACTCCTAATTCGTTAATTGTCCCTTGTTACTTATTGCAATAACATTATTTCAGAACTTAGTTTTCAGCTATTTTCTACCATTCTGTTTGATTAGAAGAGTTTAAACTGCCTTGCTGAACTCCATTCAGAAAATTTAGTGACAAATTTCTAAAATGTATGTAAAAATAAAATAAGAACTTGGAACAAAGTTGCTAATAGCACTTCAGGAGTTACATCACAGAAACAGGCCATTCAACCCAACTGGCCCATGTGAGTGTTTATGCTCCACACGAGCCTCCTCCGCCCCTCTTCATCCCACCCTATCAGCATATCCTTCTATTCCTTTCTCCCTCATGTGCTTAGCTAGCTTCCCCTTAAATGTATCTATGCTATTTGCCTCAAATACTCCTATGGTAGTGAATTCCACAGTCTTAACCTCCTAGGTAAAAAAAAAACCTCTTGAATTCACTACTTATTTTTCTTAAATGATTTATGTCTTATGACGAATAAAAACTTTGCTGCATTTGGGCAGTCAACACCCCACATGTTGCTGTCATCCACTCTGTTTTGAGTAACTTTCCTCCTCCTCCTACTGTGAACCATTGCAGTCTGTATGTCTATGATTTGCATTGGGAGGGCGGCTGGGGGTGGGTTGTGAAGAACTCCAGCAGTAAATATCAGAATACCGCCAGTCAGTTAGAATATAATGTCCAGTTTTGGTGATCTCAGATATTGGAGGATGTTGAGACTCTGGAAAGTGTGCAAAGGGCCACAAGATTAATTCCAAATTTAAAACTGAAGTGCTGAGTCTGTATACTTCAGACAAGTGTAGATTATGGGGTGATTTGCTTATGGTTTATAAAGTAATGATGGAACAAGATTGTTTTTATGTGGGACAATTATTTCAGTTACATATTGTAAGAAGTCACACAACACCAGGTTATAGTCCAACAGTTTTATTTGAAATCACAAGCTTTCGGAGCGCTGCTCCTTCGTCAGGTGAAGTGGAGAGATGCATAAAGCCACAGCTTATATAGTCAGACTCGGAGTTCAAGTCCCACTCTAGGCTGATACTCCAGTGCAGTACTTGAGGGAGTGTTGCACTGTCAGAGGTGCCGTCTTTCGGATGAGACGTTTGAACCGAAGCCTCGTCAACTCTCTGAGGTGGACGTAAAAGATCCCACGGCACTATTTCGATGAAGAGCAGGGGAGTTATCCCCGGTGTCCTGGCCAATATTTATCCCTCAATCAACATCACTAAAACAGATTATCACATTGCTGTTTGTGGGAGCTTGCTGTGCACAAATTGTCTGCCGCGTTTCCTACATTACAACAGTGACTGCACTTCAATAAGTATTTCATTGGGTCATCTGATGTCATGAAAGGCACAATATAAATGCAAGTCTTTCTTTCTATCAGTTTCACTCTTCTGTTTTGTTCTCCAGCCCTACAACCTTGCCCAGCTTTAAAATACCCCATCCTACGTACTCTTCATTCCTTTTGACTCTGGCCTCTTGTGCCTCTCCCCTCCTTCGCCCCACCATTGGTGGCTATGTCTTAAGCCACTGAGGCTGCTCGCTCTAGAAAATGCCTCCCTAAACCCCGTTATCTTGCCACTTTCCTGTCCTTGTTTAAGGCCCTCTGTAAAACTTACCTCTCTCACCCCATCTAATATCTTCTTTATTTCGGTGTCCATTTTTGTCTGATTATGTCTCTGTGAAGCGCCTTGGGACAATTTTCTACATTAAAGGCGCCGTATAAACTGCAAATTGTTCTAGACTTGTTCTTGGGATAAACAATCTTCATTTTTCCTCTCTCCTTCCCTTTAAACAGTTCTGCCTTTTTGATTCCTTCATGTTGCATTTCATTCCTTCAATGTTTCCTCTCCTAAAATTCAATTTCTTATGCTGTAGTTTATATCGGTCCTGTCCTCGCTTCAACTTTAAAATGAACAACTATATGATCACTAGACCCCAAAGGTTCCTTTACTTAACTTGGCTGATTATTCTTTCATTGCTAGCTAGGAGCCAATTCACTATTCCCTTTCCCCTTCTGGGTTCCCTCACCTTCTGTTTAAGAAAAAAATTATTGAAATACTGCAATGAACTTCTTTGCACGTACAGATTATCTGCACCGTAAGTCTTGGGCTCTGTCAGTAAGATTAAAAAACCCCACGATTGCAGCAGTGGCACTAAGCTTTGTTTCATAAGAATTTTTCAGTTTTATTTAAGGCAAGGTCTGGATGAAAATCAAGTGGAAAATGGACATTCTAGCGGCAGGGTCTAGAGTGCAGCAGATGGCTTATTGGAAAATCACAGGTGCACAGTCAGGGTTTTCTGTCCATTGACATTCAGTGTTTCTGACACCTGGGGAGCCGAGCTTCTACCACTTGTTAGGCAGTCCACCCAGGCAGGGGATGACTTCTCTGCCTTTCAACTAGCTTCTACATGTGAACCAGGGATGTGGATTCTCCAGCTTTCCCCAGTACAGTATAAAGGAACAAAGCCAGCAGAGAGTCTCTTTCCACCTGCAATAACTCATTTAAAGTGTCTACAATGCTGCCAAGCTATAAACTCTCAAAGAAATATTAAAACCTAGAAGGGACAATTTTTTTTTACTGGTATAAATCAAGTCTAAATAGTTAAGATGAAAGAAATTACTGAAGATGCTTGAAATCTGAAAACCAAAACAGAAAAAGCTGGAAATACTCAGGTCAGCACTTGTGGAGAAACAGTCAGTTGACATTTCAGGTCTAAAGAATCTGAACTGAACTTATGTACAGTTTTTAAATTTAGCGATCAGGCTTTAGAACAAATGTTTCCATCCTAACAGTCAATGGCTTTGAACCTTCTAGAATGCAAGCTTTGAATTGGGTCATGCTTGTGCTGGAGGCTGTCTGGACACCATGGAGACGCGGATGCAGCTGAGAGGCAGAGGGGTCTCGGAGACTGAGGAGCGACATTGCACTACAGTATTTGGGAATTCCAGTGCGGGGGAAACCTGAACACTGACCATCACACAAGCCACAGAGATTGAAATAAAATGATCATGTGCTTGTCTTGCCATGTCTTGGTGTATTGGAGAGAAAATGTGCTACCTTACACTTGGAACAAAATCTTTTGAGATTTGCTGAAGTTGAGATTTTGGAAAATTGTGTTGCTTGGCAAGTCTGTCAGTGTTTGGCTGAAAACTGGTTAGGATTGATTTAACATATGAACATAAGAAATAGGAGCAGGAGTAGGCCATTTGACCAAGTCTGCTCCGCCATTCAATAAGATCATGGCTGATCTTCTACCTCAACTCCACCTTCCCGCACGATCCTCATATCCCTTAATTCTCTCTGTTCTCAAAAATTTATCGCCCTTTGTATTGAATATACTCAACGGCTGAGCATCCACAGCTCTCTGGGGTAGAGAATTCAAAAGATTCACAACTCTTTGAGTGAAGACATTTTTCCTCATCTCAGTCCTAAATGGCCTATCCCTTATTCTGTGACTGTGACTGTGTTCTAGATTCCCCAGCCAGGGGAAACATTTTCCCAGCATTAACCCTGTCAAGCTCCTTAAGAATTTTATGTTTCAATTAGATCACTTCTCATTCTTCTAAACTCTTAAGGAATATAGGCATAGTCTACTCGATCTCTCCTCATAGGACAATCCCCTCATCCCAGGAACCAGTCTAGTGAACTTTCGCTGCACTCCCTCTAAGGCAAGTATGTGTTTCCTTAGGTAAGGAGACCAGAACTGTACACTGTACTCCAGGTGTGGCCTCACCAATGCCCTGTATAACTGTAGTAAGACTTCTTTACTCTTATACTCTAATTCCTTTGTAACAAAAGCTAACCTACCATTTGCTTTCCTAATTGCTTAAATATCAATAAAAGCTGAAAACTAAGAACTTTGTTATATACAGAGAATAGGAAGGCTCTGATCTGTTCTAACCTGTTTAAGAATTTGGGTGCAAGAGACCTTGAGGGGAGGAGGAAGTGATTACAAGATGGTGATATTGAAATTGAGAGTTGCAGAAGCTGTCATATTATGAGACATCAACTGAACTCAATGTTCAGAGCATCTGCTGGGATTCAAAAATATATAGGCCTTGAAATTACACTTCGATATTGGTGTATCACATTCAATGCATTCATGTGAAACAGTACTGGTAAGTAGTAAACGAAGACATTTTATGCAAACCTGTGTTCACACACTTATCCTAATTTTATGCGTCAGACAACTCCAAAAACCCTTATGTTTTCACCCTTTTATGTACCAGTGTGTGTTTATATCTATAAATCAAATTTCACCTGTTGCATCATAGAAGGCTGTCTTTTTCACCACAGTAAGTGCTGTCACAGACAGATTGGCAGGGCACTTTGTTGACTTGATGCCTAACTGTCCTTACTGAAAAGCAAAATTTTGTGATGTGATCATGTAATTGCAAGAATTTAATCTGCAGCAAATGTATTGCTTTAAATATGTTTAACTTTATAGAGTTGGCAGCCTGATTAGTTCACTGGAAGGATGAAATCAAACAGGCTGAATAGCCTCCTTCACCTGAAAAAGTAAACTTGCAAATAGAATAAATTTTACATTTCCAAATTGAGAAAGCTAGCTTGAAAATCACTCTTCCTGCTTTGCTAACCAGTTTATTCAGCCAGTTATTGTTAGGTTCTGGTGCTGCTGATGAGATTACTTCCTTGACACAGTCCCTTCTGCATTTGATGGGTAATATCACATCTGGAAATCAACTTGCAGTCATGTCATGTCAATTCTGGGCTTTCGATTGTAGGGAGAAAAAACCCATCATGCTCTGAAGGTAGTGAATCATGCTGAGTTACGGTTCCTTGGATGTGAACGGCCTTCCAGTTGCATGCTCAAGTAGTTATTTTTCTATGCAAACTTATTCCTTCTCTAGCCCAAAGCCAACACAGACTTTACTTGATCTGGTCTTCGCTCCCTGTTCCAAGAATGTGTGGCTTCTCCAGCTCTAATTAAAATACCACAGTTATGAGAAACTTTCCCATTGTATACAATGAAGTTGACTGAAATTGTAAGCTTGCATTTTACCCATAAAATATGTGTGTAATTGGCTTATTTGTGCAAAGATGATGGATGTAATGGTGTAGTAATGCACTGTAAGATTTTAGTATTGCAGAGCAAGATCTGAATATAAAGGCAGTACTATGCTAGACTTGCTTTATAATTGCTTAGGGATAACTTATGTTTATAATTTTTTAATAATGTACAAAAGGTACTTTATCCCCTGTATTTGCATTTTCATATGACAAAACATGTAGTTTGTCATTTATGTTGTCTAATTTTCATTGTGGATGAATTGCTGTAACAAGGTATACAACTGTTATCCACTGCCTGCTGGTCTCTGTGCAATCTTTTTCCCCTCTCATCAACAATCCTCTTTTGTAAAACAAAAGAATAGAAAAACATCTCTCAAAACTAGAGTTGGGGTGAGCTGCAGACATGTATCCTGGGAACCCTTCCTGGCATTGAACTTGTATTTGAACTTGAACCAAAACCAAAAACCAATTTGGGACAATCTTCACCTATTACTAGCTGTAAATTGTGGTGTAATTTGACAAAATAATGTTGTTGTAAAACCCTAACTAGTCATTTCTTTGTTTTCTAGGTATCCAGACCATCGACTCTACACAAGCTCTCTTTCTTCCAATAGGAGCGTCAGTGTCTCTCTTAGTGATGTTCTTCTTCTTTGATTCTGTTCAAGTAGTGTTTACAATATGCACTGCAGGTATGATTTAGAGTAGTGTGTTTGAAGAATGTGTATATTGCTTTTAATATTTGTGAACAGCTCCATAGTAAACTGTACAAAATTTGGCACGTTGTTGGTGTTAGAAGTCCTAAACTAACTGCAGAAGGTGTTGGATGCAGGCAAAACCATGTGGTGCCAAAAACCTAGTGATTTGGATGCCCCATCAGTTGTTTGTGGGTCACTAAACAGCAACTTTTATTTATATAATGCCTTTAACATTGAAAAACATCCCAAAGTGCTTTGTAGAGTCGTAATCAAAAATGGATGAGGAAATAATAGGAGGGTTGGTGAAAGAGATGGGTTCCAGGGAGGGTCTTAAAGGAGGAGAGGGAGGTAAAGAAGCATAGTGGTTGAGGGTCGAAATTTTAGAGCAAGGGGCCTAGGTGACTGAAGGTATGGCCGTCAATTGTGAGACGAAGAGAGGGATGCACAGGTACAAGAATCTGGCTATTCACCTCTTTCCACAGTCTCGGCTAAAGCAATTGCCACAGTTCAAATTCTATAATCCTGCACACAGGCCAGCATTGAACTGGTAACTCATTATAAGGATTTAACAAAGTGCATTCAACAGTTACAAGTGGAAAAATTATCTTGATTTGATTTAATTTAATAAAGACCAACCTGGTAAAAATCGTACCAGTTGCAGTCTTGTCTTGCCTTGCCCAGTAAAATGATACCTTTTTGTAACTAATCTCCTACATTAACTTATCAAAAAGGACAGATAAAGACGTGCTGGTTCATTTGAGCCTGTCGTATACTCTTGGTGTCAGTTCTGTACACATCACCCCGTCCGCTTCTGCCCCACCCACACAGCCGTGCAATTTCCTGGACGAGGCAAAAAGAAAACAAAAGCTTTAGACTTTAGGAAATAACTCTCGGAAATTTCACTTTGACCTCTGCAGGCGACCAAACAAGTTCCAGGAGATGATGCTTACATAACTTATACTGGTGTCCTCTGCTCCTGCTCCTCCCTAGCCTATCAAGCTCAAAGTATATCCACTTGGGCCGAGTCTAAATTTTTAGTTATTTTGTCTAATCTGCTCAAAGTCTACCCTTTTCTAGAGTAAAAAAACCCTTGCTCTCAGATTATCATGGTAACTGCCCTTAAATCATTCTAGTGGCCCTTTTCGGTGAACTCTTATCACCAACCATCTGAGGGGACCAAAACTGAACGAGTATTCTAGATGGAGCCTGACTACGATTTTCTACAAATAAAATTTTTCTTGATTAATATTTAACTGTCCTGGCGAAACATCCTAACGTTTTATTCGTTTTTGCAATATCATCATGGCAGTGATCACGAACCTTCATAGACACCAAACTAAGTTGGTGATCCTTTAAGATCATTACTGTTTTACTATCTTTCTTCTCTTTCCTCCTTTCCCTTCCCAGCCTCGAGTTGGTTTAGAGGTTTCCATTAATACCATCCATGCCTGACAATCTACCACTAGCTAGACAATGCATTGCAAGTCATCTTCCTCCCATTAAGTCCTCTTACTGATTTAGCACACTTTGTACGTATACAGTACATGCCAGTATCATGCACAATTATTGTATTGTAGAGCCTAGTTGTTTATCTGTATGGATAATTTGGGGACTCTTATCTGCCAGAGGGTCCCTATCCTTATACTGGACAATCAAAGTTCCACTGTGCTCTGAAATTGTCTGTTATGAAGTATGTACTATTTAACAAGAAAGTACATGGAAGAAATTGAGAGAGAACTGGCCTGAAACACATGAGCCAACATACATCATTAAGTTCCCAACTCTTTAAACGTGAATAAAGCTGGATTTGAGAAAGCATTAACTGGGAAATGTGGAAAATGAAAAAGACGGGGGACTCAACTAAACAAAGCCAAGCGCACACCAGCTTAGAACAGAAATCCAGAGACGAGCATTGAGATCATGCCTGTAATAAAAACATTACAAAAATAGGTCTGACTTAATTGAACAGAAATGTAATTTGGGCATCCAAGATTATTTTTAACCACCATCACAAAAGAAAAACTGAAAAGCAGGAATGATCAAAGTAGTTCCACGCTCCCTAACAGCACTTTGGGAGTACCTTCACCACATGGACTGCAGCAGTTCAAGAAGGCGGCTCACCACCACCACCTTCTCGAGGGTAATTAGGGATGGGCAATAAATGCTAGCATTGCCAGCGACGCCCACTTCGCAGGAATGAATTAAAAAAAACTAGGAGAGCTGCAGTGATAAAACCATTACTCCTCAGATTTTGAGGATGAAAGTCCGACAGCTGATTTCAACTTGCGGTTTCCTCATCAAGCAAGCAGTCTGCTCCTGACAGTGACATTCAAGGATGGAAATTGTATTTAATTACAAAAACTAAAGGCAATGCCTAATTTAAAAAAAGAATTGTTGCTATTATTCCCTTCCCTGCACTAACCCCCTTGCACTAAAAATATTTTTACTTGCAGATTTTATGCCTTGCCCTTTGCCTCCCATTTTTTCATGTAAGCGTCTTGACCGTTACAATATGCATATTGCATCTCTTACAAAGTGCTTTTTACTCTTTGCTACATTTAGAGTAACCCAGTTCTAAGAATTATTGATCGTAGTAATCTGCTTAGAGGAGTCCACGACACCTCTTGTTAATTTGGATGGTGGAATATATCATGACACCAGAACATGTTGTACAGGCAAAGTTATTTGCAATTTAAAACAAATTCACAGAAACAAAAAGAACAACTTGGACTTGTATAGCACCTTTTAAGGTAGAAAGATTTCCCAAGGCGCTTAATATAGGCAAAATATAAACAGTACGGTACTTGTATGGAACAACTAGAAAAGATTTACAAAAAGTTAATCAGACTTTTCCAATGTTAAACGGTATAGTAAGGGGTGCTTTTGGCTTTGCTTACAGTTTTTTTTTAATGAATTGGGTGAGCCATCTCTCATTCCTTTTGTAAGCAGTTTATTGGGAGGTACTTTTTGGGATAAGATATTTTTGTAGCATATGTGAGCCTCAAACACCCTTGGACTTTAATGCCATCAGAATGTTTATTCCGCCTCAATGCTAAACCAGTTCAGCACTAGAAGATTATCAGGTTTCAATCATATTTTCCCCTTTTGAAATTCGAGTAATTTATTTGAAGTTGAGCAAAGATAACGGTAACAACCTTCATGCTTCAGTCAGCATTGGACTAATGGCTTGTAACGGTTGTATTTAATTCCTGGCGCTTTCTGTATCCCTATTAGAATTCTTACCACATGACGACAACAACCAGAAATTATATATTATTCTGGCAAATGCTGTTGTGTGTATATATTAACATTTTGATCATGCTCTCCTCCGTCCTGTGCATTTATCTCTTTCTCCCTCTCTTTTCCCCCCCCCCCCCCCCCCACCCACCCCAAATCAAAGAAAATATTTGGGAATTCATGAGCAAACAACCCTTCCTGTTTTTCAGATGTGGCATTTCAGGTGTCTCATTGTGCATTTGGCAGGCTTCTTGTCTAAATCTTTGTTACTCTTGCGTTTAAAATATATTTAGGAATACAAGCTTGCCTAGACATATTCTGTATTTGTCACCAGTTTACAAAGAAAATTTTTATCATTAAGATGTCTCTCCTAAATTGTTAGCTATTTGATTACTTTGTTCGTTGTTCTTGATTTATAACTTGGAGCTTTCTGTTTGCTACAGATTAGATGTAATTTTTGTGTTCCACAAAGAAGTACTTTCATTTATATAGCAACCTCCATGGACTCGAGACATTCCAAAAGTAATTCACAGCCTAGTAATTATTTTGAAATGGAGTTACTGTAGGCAAACACAACAGCGCATTTGTCCACTTGAGCAGACAGATGAAACCTTGATTAAAGTCTCATCCTAAAGACAGCACCTCCAACAATGCAGCACTTCCCCAATATTGTGCTGAAATGTCCGCCTTTATTATTACAATTTGTCGACTATGGAAAATAAATAGATAATTTTATAGTTTTCCAGTGACTTGCAAATTGTTTTCTAACCAATGTAAAAACAAAAATTCAAAAAACTCCCATGCTTGAACCAGATAAACTCATAATGTAATGGCACCACATTTTCAAGCAGTAACTTGGATGGAGGAGGACAGGAACTTGGACGGGGGAAGGTCAGGAACACGGGTGGGTGGGTGGGGGGGTGGGTGGTGGGGGGAGCTGCACTTAACCATGAACTGGCTTTGGTTTTTGAACAGTAGCAATTAATTTTAAATCTAATTTAAGAAACTGCATCATGTTCTAAAATGGGACAGCAGTTGTTTAATGGGAATCAAAAGACAACAAAACTGTCTAGATCTGGTTTTTGATCCTAATTACTTCTTTGAAGCATAAAAGATCCTTATATCAATTTCATTGGCTTGTTTTGATTGTACAAACCTAGCAGTACAAAATGGTTGTGTGTATTTGCAACACCAAAAATCTGATTGGTCCCCTTGGATGAGAAGACCAGATTTCTGATTGGCCCCCTTGGAGGACAAGATACACCAACAATTTGTCTGGAGTGTGTAATTAATCTTACCTGCCTGAGTAATCAAGTACTTTGCAATGTGTAATTTGTACCATTCATTCTGACTGCCAGGCTCCAGACACAGCTCACAGTATTGCTTTCAGAGAACAGACAGGGCTCACCCTCGCAGGTTAGGATTCTCTTTCTCTCTTATCCACCTGACCCCCCCCCCCCCCGAGTTCCTGCCCTTCCCCCATCCAAGTTCCTGCCCACCTTCTCCACCCCGAGCTCCTGTGTCCCGTCTTAAATCCCCTCTCGTCTCTCCCCCTTGAATCCCATCTCCTCTCTCCACCCTTGAATCCCATCTCCTCTCTCCCCCTTGAATCCCATCTCCTCTCTCCACCCTTGAATCCCATCTCCTCTCTTCCCCCTTGAATCCCATCTCCTCTCTCCCCCTTGAATCCCATCTCCTCTCTCCACCCTTGAATCCCATCTCCTCTCTTCCCCCTTGAATCCCATCTCCTCTCTCCACCCTTGAATCCCATCTCCTCTCTTCCCCCTTGAATCCCATCTCCTCTCTCCACCCTTGAATCCCATCTCCTCTCTCCCCCTTGAATCCCATCTCCTCTCTCCACCCTTGAATCCCATCTCCTCTCTTCCCCCCTTGAATCCCATCTCCTCTCTTCCCCCTTGAATCCCATCTCCTCTCTTCCCCCTTGAATCCCATCTCCTCTCTCCACCCTTGAACCCCATCTCCTCTCTCCCCCATTGAATCCCATCTCCTCTCTTCCCCCTTGAATCCCATCTCCTCTCTCCACCCTTGAATCCCATCTCCTCTCTTCCCCCTTGAATCCCATCTCCTCTCTTCCCCCTTGAATCCCATCTCCTCTCTTCCCCCTTGAATCCCATCTCCTCTCTTCCCCCTTGAATCCCATCTCCTCTCTTCCCCCTTGATTCCCATCTCCTCTCTTCCCCCTTGATTCCCATCTCCTCTCTCCCCCTTGAATCCCATCTCCTCTCTCCACCTTGAATCCCAACTCCTCTCTCCACCTTCCATTCCCTCTCCTCTCCCTTCCATCCCCCTCCTTTGATCTTTGATTCCCTCTCCTCCCCGGTTCGCTCTTCTTTCTCCGCTCCCCTGCCCCCCCGTCCGCTCCCCTTCCCCCCCGTCCGCTCCCCTTCCCCCCCGTCCGCTCCCCTTCCCCCCGTCCGCTCCCCTTCCCCCCCGTCCGCTCCCCTTCCCCCCCGTCCGCTCCCCTTCCCCCCCCGTCCGCTCCCCTTCCCCCCCCGTCCGCTCCCCTTCCCCCCCCGTCCGCTCCCCTTCCCCCCCGTCCGCTCCCCTTCCCCCCCGTCCGCTCCCCTTCCCCCCGTCCGCTCCCCTCCCCCCCCGTCCGCTCCCCTTCCCCCCCCCGTCCGCTCCCCTTTTTCCCCCCCCCATCCCATCCTCTGATTTTTCTCTCTTCCCCTCCCCCTTCCATCCTCCCCTCTCTTTTTCTCTCACTCCCTGTGCACACCCGACAGCATAAAATGCGCATGCGCGGTACAAAACTGGTGCGCATGCGCAGAGATTCAAAAATGCGTCGCAAATAATCACTCCAGTACAAAATGCTTTAAAAGCTTTCGCTTCCCCCTCTCTTTCGCCCCTAAAAATACATTGATTCACAAACTCCAATGTAAATTTGTACAGATGTTTTTTTTATTGAATTAGAGAGAAATCCATAATTCTAATGCAGTGAGCAGTGCTTACTGCCGTGGATTCCTGGCTATAATCAAACAGAGTGTGTTCTTGAGTAATATCACAGAAATCTCTGACTGTGGTTAACTTTTATCTTGCTCTTCCTCAATGTTTCTACAGTTTCATTAAGGAAGTGACAAATTATTGAAAGGCGCTTTGAAAATAAAACATAACATTTGCAGCTTGCAGGTGCCAGTAAGATGGCTGCTGCTGGCTGAAATGTAAAAAATTGCTGATTTGATTCCTTGAAAAGGTTTATTATACTGATGCTGATATCTAAAATCCCTGCACTACAAGTAGAGAGCAACAAAAGAGCTGCTGTAGCCACTGCTTTTGGCTTCCTTCTGATGAAATGTTCTCACTATAATCATGATGGTTTCTAAGTCCTGAATATATGGTGGTGTTAAAAAATGTTTATTAAAAATATTTTTCACAGTCACATATGTATCACATATAACTGCCTCAGTAGGATGGTGTACTGTACTTAATGCAGCATTAAATCATTCAATCGATATAAAACATCTGATTATCATTCAAAGCTTTCCTTGTATAATCAACAGTCTAATATTTGCCCAAAATAGACTTTTTGAATATTGGTGTTCTCTTCCTTAACTTCAGTGCATGAAATAATTTAGAGGTATGTTATGAGATGTGGTGTTTGGTTTTACAGAATTATTAGGACATTAAGCAATAATTTGGATACAATGTAACATTCCCCTCATGTTTCAGATATCTTTAATTTTTCTCATGTAGGAAGGCATTTTCTACAAGTGAATGTGGAAGGCAGTGCACAGACATCACCATTTCCAATAGTAGTCCATTTTCACTTGTAAAAGATACCTGTGTACATGAGAGAAGATAAAGGTATCTGCTTTTAATCTTAATGAAATTGTTGTTTGCTTTTGTCATCTACATTATACCTCCATAGATAATCCTTTTGAATGAATTTATTACAAAAATGTCTTCACTCAGTGTGCCAAGTGAATTGATAATCTAGAGTTCAATCTCTCGAGTTTGTAAATTGCCTGTTTTGTGAGTTGGTAATACACCCTCATTAGCTGCAACTCACAATAGATTTTTTTTCTTTCAGTTCTCGCAACAATAGCGTTTGCCTTTCTGCTGCTCCCAATGTGCCAGTATTTAACAAGACCCTGCTCACCTCAGAACAAGTAAGAACTTGTAATCCTGTCTGTTAGGTTCACAGTGAACTTTGAGAGTGGATGTTGTACCTTTTAATTGTTGTCTCTAATTGATCTATTTTCCCTTTCACTATAAAGGAAAGAATTAAACACTCTTGTTTATGCGCATAAATTCCCTTTATAGTCTGCTGCAAAGGTTCATTTCATACATGCTATCTGAAATCTGCTTATTATCCAAAATGCTTAGTTGTCTGAGCTTATCTAAGATCCCACTGCTCAGGTTAATTTAAAACCCGTATTAACTGTTCACTCAGCCACTGCACAAAACCTTTATTTGGCAGTAAGTTAAGAAAGAAAGGACTTAAATTTATGCAGCTGCTTTCATAACCTCAGGACATCCCAAAGCACTTCCCAGCCAATGAAGAAGTTTTGAAGTGTAGTCACTGTTTTAATATAGGGAACGCAGCAGCCAATTTGCGCACAGCAAGCTCCCACAAACAGCAATAAAATAAATGGTCAGATCATCTGTTTTAGGTGTTGGTTGAGGGATAAAGATTGGCCAGCACGTCGGGGGAGAACTCCCTGCTCTAATTCAAATAGTGAAATGGGATCTTTTACGTGCACTTGGGAGGGCAGATGGGGCCTCGGTTTAATATCTCATCTGAAAGGCAGCACCACCAACAACGCAGCACTCCCTCATTTACTGTACTGATATGTCAGCCTAGATTATGTGCTCACGTCTCTGGTGCGAACCCACAGCCTTCTGACTCTCAGGCGAGAGTGCTACTACTGAGCGAAGGCTGACACCAAGTGATTTAGTTTCTTTCCCCCATTTTGATAATTAATTTGTAGTTTCATTTTTGGGAGTGGGTATGTGGTGTGTGTGAAATGTATTTAGCAAGTGGATTATATAGCACTTACAACTGCTATATATATTAAATTTTATATGTCCAGATGTGTCATCATTGTACATATAATGTCACATGGTCATAAATGCATAACAACTATAACATTTGGTTTCACAATGTATGAGCAGGGAGAGATTACCACTTGGGGCACAGCAAGGTGTGACCACACCCCTGCTTTTATCATTCTTGTTTAATTTTACTTTTACTTGTCTACCACATAATCGGGTGCCCTTTACATGTGAAATGGTGCTGATTACAGGGACAATGTGAACGGTACAAATTTGTGCCATTGTTTGGAAGGCATTTTGTTCAAACTGAAGTGCAGGTGGCGGTGAAGAACCTAGGTGGTGAACTAAACTGAATTTATATTGTAGATTCACTGCCTACAGGATTTATGTTTGAAATGTCTTGCACATGTCATGGTACAGACAAATTGTGGTAAAAGGATTATGCATTTTATCCTGTGACTCTAATATGTACTTGCAGGAAAAAAGCACAGCTTGAGCATCTAGGTGTGTAAGAAAAGGCTGACTGGCTAATATCTGACTTGTTTTGTTTATGTGCAACTATGCATTTATCTCTGTGTTAACCTTATATCTATATACCAACAGACCTCCTGTGGTACTGCCCACTATTAGTCAGAGTAGGGTGTTGTGCAACCAATTTACAGTGATGGAGTCAAATTCCATTTTTTGACATGGTATCTGGATTTTACTGGTTCTGTCGGGATTGAATTCCACAGCGCTGCCCATTATTCTGTGAAAACCATAGATGAGTGGCCTTTATTTTCTGTATATTCTTTTACATAAAATTTGCAGCACTGATGCAGGCCATTTGGCTCAACTGGTCTATGCCAGCGTTTATATGCCACACGTGCCTCCTCCCACTCTTTTTCATCAAACCCTATCAGCATATCTTGTTCTTTTCTCCCTCATGTGCTTAGGGAGCTTCCCCTTAAGTGCATCTATTCTATTCGCTTCAGCTACTTGTTGTAGCGAGTTCCACATTCTTACCACTCTTTGAGTAAAGACATTTCTCCTGAATTCCTTAGTGGATTTATTAGGGACTTTATTGTATTTATGATCCCTAGTTTTGGTCGCTCCACAAGTGGAAACATCTTCTCTACATTCACCCTATCAAACCCCTTCATAATTTTAAAGACTTCTGTTCAGCGTTCCTGATAAGTATATCCCTTCAGTTCTGGTATCATCTTGCACTATCTCCAGTGCCTCTATATTCTGTGTGTTTGATTTTTATCTGCTACAATGTTAAAAGCTGCAGATGCGCAGCAAGATGTAATGCTAGATATGCAAGTTGGTGGTAGATATCTGATACTCAGCTGTACTAGGGAGGCACTGCTGGGCTTTGATGGAACTTGTGTGCTTCTGGATTTTAACTGCATTGGGGATGGTGCTGGAGTTTGGCTGGACTGGGCCAGAGGTGCTGGAGTTTGGCCGGACTGGGCCAGAGGTGCTGGAGTTTGGCTGGACTGGGCCAGAGGTGCTGGAGTTTGGCTGGACTGGGCCAGAGGTGCTGGAGTTTGGCCGGACTGGGCCAGAGGTGCTGGAGTTTGGCCGGACTGGGCCAGAGGTGCTGGAGTTTGGCCGGACTGGGTTGGAGGTGCTGGAGTTTGGCCGGACTGGGTTGGAGGTGCTGGAGTTTGGCCGGACTGGGTTGGAGGTGCTGGAGTTTGACCGGACTGGGTTGGAGGTGCTGGAGTTTGACCGGACTGGGTTGGAGGTGCTGGAGTTTGGCCGGACTGGGCTGGGAGTGCTGGAGTTTGGCCGGACTGGGCTGGGAGTGCTGGAGTTTGGCCGGACTGGGCTGGGAGTGCTGGAGTTTGGCCGGACTGGGCTGGGAGTGCTGGAGTTTGGCCGGACTGGGCTGGGAGTGCTGGAGTTTGGCCGGACTGGGCTGGGAGTGCTGGAGTTTGGCCGGACTGGGCTGGCAGTGCTGGAGTTTGGCCGGACTGGGCTGGGAGTGCTGGAGTTTGGCCGGACTGGGCTGGGAGTGCTGGAGTTTGGCCGGACTGGGCTGGGAGTGCTGGAGTTTGGTACTTGTGATCTGGAATCTCTGTGCAAGTGCACTTTGAGCAGAACTGGAAGTTGGAATGTAATCTTTGCCTCACTGGGGGATCTTTAGGTCTGTCAGCAGTGAGGAGGGAGGAGTATGAATCTTGCACTGTGATATGGGTCCTGGGTCTGGTACCAATGGTGTGTAAGTTTTTTTTTTAAAGTTCTCTCCAAACATTGAATTAAGTATTGCACATTTATTCCCTCTTCCCGCCCCTCCGCTCCCTCTTTTCCCCCCCCCCCGCTCCCTCCTCCCCACCCCCCCTCCGCTGCCTCTCCCACCCCCCCGCTCCCTCTTCCCCCCCCCCCGCTCCCTCTTCCCCCCCCGCTCCCTCTCTCTCCCCCCCCTCCGCTCCCTCTTCCCCCCCCCTCCGCTCC
This sequence comes from Somniosus microcephalus, assembly GCF_052327205.1. Lineage (NCBI taxonomy): Eukaryota > Metazoa > Chordata > Chondrichthyes > Squaliformes > Somniosidae > Somniosus > Somniosus microcephalus. The sequence continues at coordinate 57,941,783 of NC_141005.1, forward strand.
CTCTTCCCCCCCCTCCGCTCCCTCTTCCCCCCCCCCCCTCCGCTCCCTCTTCCCCCCCCCCCTCCGCTCCCTCTTCCCCCCCCCCCTCCGCTCCCTCTTCCCCCCCCTCCGCTCCCTCTTCCCCCCCCCTCCGCTCCCTCTTCCCCCCCCCCCTCCGCTCCCTCTTCCCCCCCCCCCTCCGCTCCCTCTTCCCCCCCCCTCCGCTCCCTCTTCTCCCCCCCTCCGCTCCCTCTTCCCCCCCCTCCGCTCCCTCGTCCCCCCCCCCTCCGCTCCCTCTTCCCCCCCCCCCTCCGCTCCCTCTTCTCCCCCCCCTCCGCTCCCTCTTCTCCCCCCCCTCCGCTCCCTCTTCTCCCCCCCTCCGCTCCCTCTTCTCCCCCCCTCCGCTCCCTCTTCTCCCCCCCTCCGCTCTCCTCTTCTCCCCCCCTCCGCTCCCTCTTCCCCCCCCCCTCCGCTCCCTCTTCCCCCCCCCCTCCGCTCCCTCTTCCCCCCCTCCGCTCCCTCTTCCCCCCCCTCCGCTCCCTCTTCCCCCCCCTCCGCTCCCTCTTCCCCCCCCTCCGCTCCCTCTTCCCCCCCCCTCCGCTCCCTCTTCCCCCCCCCTCCGCTCCCTCTTCCCCCCCCTCCGCTCCCTCTTCCCCCCCCCCCTCCGCTCCCTCTTCCCCCCCCTCCGCTCCCTCTTCCCCCCCCCTCCGCTCCCTCTTCCCCCCCCCTCCGCTCCCTCTTCCCCCCCCCCTCCGCTCCCTCTTCCCCCCCCTCCGCTCCCTCTTCTCCCCCCCCTCCGCTCCCTCTTCCCCCCCCCCTCCGCTCCCTCTTCCCCCCCCTCCGCTCCCTCTTCCCCCCCCCCCCCCCTCCGCTCCCTCTTCCCCCCCCCCCCTCCGCTCCCTCTTCCCCCCCCCCCTCCGCTCCCTCTTCCCCCCCTCCGCTCCCTCTTCCCCCCCTCCGCTCCCTCTTCCCCCCCTCCGCTCCCTCTTCCCCCCCTCCGCTCCCTCTTCCCCCCCCCCCCTCCGCTCCCTCTTCCCCCCCCCTCCGCTCCCTCTTCCCCCCCCTCCGCTCCCTCTTCCCCCCCCCTCCGCTCCCTCTTCCCCCCCCCTCCGCTCCCTCTTCCCCCCCCCTCCGCTCCCTCTTCCCCCCCCCTCCGCTCCCTCTTCCCCCCCCCTCCGCTCCCTCTTCCCCCCCCCTCCGCTCCCTCTTCCCCCCCCTCCGCTCCCTCTTCCCCCCCCTCCGCTCCCTCTTCCCCCCCCTCCGCTCCCTCTTCCCCCCCCTCCGCTCCCTCTTCCCCCCCCTCCGCTCCCTCTTCTCCCCCCCCTCCGCTCCCTCTTCCCCCCCCCCTCCGCTCCCTCTTCCCCCCCCCCTCCGCTCCCTCTTCCCCCCCCCTCCGCTCCCTCTTCCCCCCCCTTCCGCTCCCTCTTCCCCCCCCCCTCCGCTCCCTCTTCCCCCCCCCCCCTCCGCTCCCTCTTCCCCCCCCCTCCGCTCCCTCTTCCCCCCCTCCGCTCCCTCTTCCCCCCCTCCGCTCCTCTTCCCCCCCCTCCGCTCCCTCTTCCCCCCCCTCCGCTCCCTCTTCCCCCCCCCTCCGCTCCCTCTTCCCCCCCCCTCCGCTCCCTCTTCCCCCCCCCCCCCGCTCCCTCTTCCCCCCCCTCCGCTCCCTCTTCCCCCCCCTCCGCTCCCTCTTCCCCCCCCTCCGCTCCCTCTTCCCCCCCCTCCGCTCCCTCTTCCCCCCCCTCCGCTCCCTCTTCCCCCCCCTCCGCTCCTCTTCCCCCCCCTCCGCTCCCTCTTCCCCCCCCCTCCGCTCCCTCTTCCCCCCCCCTCCGCTCCCTCTTCCCCCCCCCCTCCGCTCCCTCTTCCCCCCCCCCTCCGCTCCCTCTTCCCCCCCCCCCCTCCGCTCCCTCTTCCCCCCCCTCCGCTCCCTCTTCCCCCCCCTCCGCTCCCTCTTCCCCCCCTCCGCTCCCTCTTCCCCCCCTCCGCTCCCTCTTCCCCCCCCTCCGCTCCCTCTTCCCCCCCCTCCGCTCCCTCTTCCCCCCCCCCTCCGCTCCCTCTTCCCCCCCCTCCGCTCCCTCTTCCCCCCCCTCCGCTCCCTCTTCCCCCCCCTCCGCTCCCTCTTCCCCCCCCCTCCGCTCCCTCTTCCCCCCCCCCTCCGCTCCCTCTTCCCCCCCCCTCCGCTCCCTCTTCCCCCCCTCCGCTCCCTCTTCCCCCCCCTCGCTCCCTCTTCCCCCCCCCCTCCGCTCCCTCTTCTCTCCCCCCCACTCCGCTCCCTCTTCTCCCCCCCCGCTCCCTCTTCCCCCCCTCTCTCCCCCCCCTCCGCTCCCTCTTCTCCCCCCCCCGCTCCCTCTTCCCCCCCCCCTCCGCTCCCTCTTCCCCCCCCCCCCCTCCGCTCCCTCTTCCCCCCCCTCCGCTCCCTCTTCCCCCCCCCCTCCGCTCCCTCTTCCCCCCCCCTCCGCTCCCTCTTCCCCCCCCCTCCGCTCCCTCTTCCCCCCCCCCCTCCGCTCCCTCTTCTCCCCCCCCTCCGCTCCCTCTTCCCCCCCCTCCGCTCCCTCTTCCCCCCCCCTCCGCTCCCTCTTCCCCCCCCTCCGCTCCCTCTTCCCCCCCCTCCGCTCCATCTTCCCCCCCCTCCGCTCCCTCTTCCCCCCCCCCTCCGCTCCCTCTTCCCCCCCCTCCGCTCCCTCTTCCCCCCCCCTCCGCTCCCTCTTCCCCCCCCCTCCGCTCCCTCTTTTCCCCCCCCCGCTCCCTCCTCCCCACCCCCCCTCCGCTGCCTCTCCCACCCCCCCCGCTCCCTCTTCCCCCCCCCCGCTCCCTCTTCTCTCCCCCCCCCTCCGCTCCCTCTTCTCCCCCCCTCCGCTCCCTCTTCCCCCCCCTCCGCTCCCTCTTCCCCCCCCCCTCCGCTCCCTCTTCCCCCCCCCTCCGCTCCCTCTTCCCCCCCCCCGCTCCCTCTTCCCCCCCCCCTCCGCTCCCTCTTCCCCCCCCCCTCCGCTCCCTCTTCCCCCCCCCTCCGCTCCCTCTTTCCCCCCCCGCTCCCTCTTTCCCCCCCCGCTCCCTCTTTCCCCC